>NC_135485.1:120982149-121604651 GCF_052094955.1 Ictidomys tridecemlineatus
AGTCAGTAGAAACTATGCTTCAAATTTTGAATTTGGATCTTTGCCCTGGCTGGTGATATGCAATGTGATGCCCCCCGCCCCCCATTGCTGGGCAATGGCAGGAAGGAGCAGCCACCAGTGGGTCACATGATTGGGAGGAGAAACAAACCAAACTCTATAATGGACTATGTTGCCAACTTTTTTTTTGTATACAGATATTCAATATGATTACAAGTGCTCTCCAACACTTTATTATAAAATAGGCAAGTGTTAAATGCTTTTGTCTGTCAGCTAATGTAAACGTTCTGAGAATGTTTATGGAAGCGTAGGCTAAGTTATAATGTTCAGTAGGTTAGGTGTCTTGATGCATTTTTTTTCTATTTTACTTTTGTGGATACATTACAATTATATATAGTAATGGGGTTGGCTGTTATGCATTTGTACGTGCATACAACACAATAATATAATTTAATCAGTTTCATTCCTTAGTGCCTCCCTTGATCTCTCCATCAATGTATTTTAGATTTATGATATTTCCAATCTATGTTGGGTTTGTGGGGAAGGTAACCCCATTGTAAGTTGAGGAGCATCTGTATGTCAACATTTCAAGATGAACTTGACATTTTAAGGTGGCTGCTTTCAGAAACAGTGGAAATCTTTTCCTCCAGTTTTAAATTAGTCATCATATCTGCTGTTCATGTATTTATTCATCATCCTTTCCATGAGTTGTCCCTGAAGATTTCTTAGATACCCTGTTTTGGATTGATATTGGCAAATAGCTTCAACACATTGCTTCTCTTATTGAATTGATATCATGGTTGGGAGCATATATCAGCTCTTTAAAATAAAAGACTTAAATTAGTTCTCTGAGCCAATAAGTGATCTGAACCCCATAATGGCTTGAATAAATATCTTTCAATAATCTGGTTGAAGGAGATCAATAGATCTCTACAAAAGAGAGTCCCTACAAGTAGAGACAGTAAGGGAGTTTTATAACTCAATTTCTTAAAACTTAAGGTCTGGGAGGAGAATCACAAGTTTGAGGCCAGCCTCAGAAACTTAGCAAAACCCTCAGGAACTTGGCAAGACTCTTGTCTCAAAATAAATACCGGAAAGGTCTAGGGATGTAACCCAGTGGTAGAGCACCCCTAGGCTCAATCCCCAGCACCACCACCAACAACAACAATCAATAAACAAAACAAAAAACTAAGGCCTGGGAAGAGTTTACCCTTCTCTTAAAACAAAACAAAACAAAAAAACCCACTTTTCTCTCCACTGTCTCTTGTCATCACCAGGTGGCAGTGTTCCTGAGCTTTGCTGCATAGTGACTTGAAATGCAAGTAGACAGAATTGCTGCAGGAGTAAGACAGGACACATGCTGCAGAAAAATCTCATATGAATTAACACCAACCAGCAAATACATTGAAACTCATTTATTTTATTTATCTCTGTATTTAGTATTTTTGCAGCATCAGTTTGCATTTCTAGATGGGTAAGCTTGTGCCTAGGTCTTGAATGTATTTGAAAGGCTAGGATTTTAACCTTTTCTTGAACTTTTCCAAGATGAACTTGAGAGGAAAAGAGGGCCCTGAGGCTGGGAAGCAAGAGGTGGTAGCGGGAATGACCAGATTGTACTTTGGAAGGATGACTGTGGTAGCATTTCGTTGGTTGACAGTGTGGGGAAGGACATGTGATATCAGAGGCAGGCTGGTTTGTCAAGAAGCAGGTTGAATGGTTTAAATAAAGACCATTAAAGAAATGGTAGAGAGATGGAGAAGAGATGTGAATCATGTTTGAAAGTATTGCCTATGGGACTTAGTGACAACGTGGAGGGTTGAACTTGAGGATGGAGAGAAAAAGAGAGGAGCAGGGATTGACTAAGGTAAATAGTCACTTAATGAATTACATCAGAGAAAGGAAGCAAGTTTAGGGGAGAAAGTGGTATTTGAGGTTGAGGTATCTGGTTCCTGTAAAATATCATTCGAAGAGACTAGCAATCAGTTAAGAATTAGGAATTAGCATTTGGAGAAGAAAGCAAGTGTGTGACCTTAAAGTCGGATTTGGTTGTTATAAGAGTCTAGATAGCTGGCCAAAGCAGCAACAGCAGGCAAGTGCAAGGGGTGTCAATTGTGGAGACAGCTTACCCCCTCCCCCAGACCAATCACTATGGTACTAATAACATTCTTCTCTATGGCAACTAATATTTTCTGAATCTTATGGAAATCATGAATACATGCACCTTATGATAATTGCTTTATTGCAAGTTGTGTAGAAAGTAAAATTTCCTATGTATAGAGATCTGGAAACATGTAATACAAATACAAGAGATGTGTTGCCATGCGAAGGCAGTTTAAGACAAGCCATCTATTCCCCTACCCAGTCCCACCGGGCAGTCATCATTATGCCTTGCCTATCTGAGTTTAAACTATCCCTGAACTAGTAGTAAAGGAGAAGAGAAGAAATCTAAGAGATGTGGTTATCAAGACTGCTTGTATATCAGGATTACCTATGGCTCTAAAAAGTGCACAAACTTGGATCCTGTTTATGGAGATTTCAATTCAGCAAGTCTGGGCTAAGAAAATCAAGATAAATAGTTTTATGTCTACAGGAGAAGCATTTCAATGAGTGACTGGTCACTCTGCATAATGGGGAGACCAAGGAAGTTACAGACTAGACAGTGCCCTAGATGTGGCTGCTGGAAACCCACTGAAGCCCTTTTTGGGAGCATCTCCATTGGGTGTGGGTGACCAGATCATTTGCTGAAGTGAATGGAGCCATATCAGGGAGCCTCCTATAATGCAAGAAAAGGGATTGCTGTCTAAAACATTTGCCAACTAAGAGGTTTCTTGAGCAACCGTTCCAACTGAGGTTGGAAACTATAGACGTAGAAATGGTGTCAATCTTTGTTAATTCATAAATTAGTTCAACAGTTTTGGGGGCACTGGGGTAGAGAAGTGAATACATTTTACAAGGATTCGGCATTTTACAGGGAAGGCAGACAATAAATAAGTGTCTCAACAGGGATGTTAATTTCAGAAAATGGTAAGTGCTGTAGAAGAAAATGAACAGCAGTGGCATGATACAGACAGACACAGGGTTACCTGCAGGAGCAGTGAGCATCTCAGGTACAGCCACATAGACGGCAAAAGGGGCTTGGACTAATCAGAAGTCACAAAGAAAGGAGGAGTGCATCAGAAGGACCAGGGCCAAGGATGCTAAGGTCTCAGCTGCTAAGAGATAGCCAAAGCAATGACCTCTGTTAGCCACCTCTGTTACCCAGAATGGATCTGAATGAAAATGAAGTTGTCCTCTGGGTTTCATTGAGGTTTTTTTTTTCTTTGTAGCAATATTTATCTTACACCATGAATTTTATTTTACTTTTTTAATTTTCATTTTTATGTAGTTATCTCCTTTCCCAACTAGACAGTGCGTTCCTCCAGGAAAGGGATCTTGTCCTACCAGATTCTTCCTTGCATCCCTCATACACATACTGAATCCATCTGGATGGTTTCTTTTTGAAATCCCTATGTAGGGGAAATGGCTCTCACTCTCCCTGTGGAAGTCTAATCACCCCACATGACCAGCATGTGTGGGGAGTAGGTGCTTGTTTCCCGGAGAAGGCCAGGCAACTTTCTTGTCTACACAAAACAAGAGTAATGATAGACATATCCTTGCAAATCACAAATCAGAATGAAATGAGTTAAACTATTTTATCTTGCTGTTGGTTTAAGGTTACTGGGAGAAACCAAGGCGGATCTTTGGAATCCAGTATGGATCTTTTGAAGCCTTCTGCAGGATGTAAGGAAAATAGTTTTTATCCAAACTCAAAGAAAAAGAAGCATGGAGCATGCCTATAATTCCAGCTGCTCAGGAGGCCAAGACAGGAGGATCGTGAGTTCAAAGCCAGCCTCAGCAACTTCAAGGCACTAAGCAACTCAGTGAGACTCTGTCTCTAAGAAAATACAAAATAGGACTGGGGATATGGCTCAGTGGTCAAGTGCCCCTGAGTTCAATCCCTGGTATAAAAAAAGAAGAGAAAATAAAAAAAGAAAGAAAAAGAAAAGAAAGAAAAGAGAGTTCATTAAATTATCATGGTGATTATCCAATAACATAGAAAGCAATTTTTTTCTCTTCTACTCTGAAACATTATTCATATTGTTTATTGTTTTATGTCTCTGTTTCAAGACCAAGTTTATATACATTTAGATATTTTATCTTGGGAACAGCTTTCAAGTTTGATGAGACATGCTTTCTAGATTTAATAATGAGATTTTCAGATTTTCCTTCTATTCAATTATTCATTTAGAAATGTCTTTTTATTTCAAAAATTACTCATCATAAATTAAAAAATAAGTTATCTCTAAAGAAAACATTATAAAATCTAATGAAATGTAACTTCCTTTTGTATCTGTCTTTAACTATTGGATCTTCACTCTGTCAATGTAATAATCCAAGAATTAAGCATACAACTTCTTAAAATTAACCAGATTTGAGTCTCTAAGATCTTATTAGTCCAAATAATGACTCTGGAAGGTTCTAGAACTTCAGTCCAAATTGGCAATAATAACTCTCTCTGACATGCATTCTTAATGTTCCAGCTGCTCCTAATTCCTCTCAGTTTCATAAATCAACACCCTATTTCCCTTCAGGCTGCTAAATCTATAGATAAATATTAAAATTCCCCTTTAAAATCTTTACTTGGAATTCTGGATGTGTTTCATCTATGAGTATTTGATTGAAGCAGTCTAAATTCTGGTTCTGGATAGTTTGGGCAGGTAAATTTGTCTTGGCCTCCAGATTGGCATTTTCCTGTGGTACTTCTGACTTCAAGCAAATACTTGACATAGGTAAAGAATTCCTTAGTATCTCCCAGCCTCTGTCTGTTTCCAATGTCTACTTTCTAGCATCCTTTTTTTTTTAAATACCTGCTTTCCAAGACCATGTCCATTCACACAAAGCAAAGCTTTACCACAAAATTTGATGGCATTTAAAAACAAAGCTACAAAATAGTTTAGCTATACAGGTAAAGGCTTCTACAACCATGTGAGTTATACATACCAGCTTAATATCTTAAACCCTTGAATTATGATGCTGTCTTAATTCTATATGCAGCAGGGTGGGCTCTGCTTCTTTTTAAAAAAAAATCTTTAATTTTTTAAAATCAAAGTGTCAAGAGACACTCATTTACATTATAGTTTATGGACTTGTTACATTTTAGCAGCAAGAACAGAGTCATTTCGATAGATGGCAATTTAACAATAATTGCTCTTTTCAAAATGGAAGGGAAATTAGCCATCCTGGTGGATCGGCCTATTTAGGCAATATGTCTCCATATGTCAGCCCGCTGCTCTTGGCACCACCTGCTTGAGTCCCCATCAGGGACACAGCCCGATGAGATCACTACAGCAAGCTATAGATCTTGGGCAAGTTAACGGGTTCACTTTTGCTTGGTAATGAGGAGAGTGTCTCTGGAAAAATAGGAAATTGGAATCTGTCACCTCTCAGCAAACTGATGAGTGATTGCTATTGTTTTGCATCTCTGTAGGGTTAGCACAGTTTATTAGCTATTCCTCAGCCTTGAGAGTTTAGTGTCACTCCTATTTTACAGGCAAGATTCTGTGAAGTGTGTTGTACAGCATAATAGTCCAAAACAAAAGTGATAGCAGTTTTCCTGCAAGTCTTAGGACCCTAGCTTCATCTGCCTTGAGCGGTTTTAGCATTGGGGAGAGGAAGGTGATGTTCAAGGTGACATTGTCAAGGAGCGGAAATCAAAATGCCGGAAGTGACTGAACATGCTTTCTCCCTTAGGAGTCCTTCTAGTTCTCCAAATCCTGAAATCAAAACTCACCAACACCAATGCTAATGTGGCAAAAAGAGTATGGAAACGCTTTCAATGTTTATGATTTTGTTTCGAAGGACTAGTTTGTGGTCTATAATAATTGTGGAGGCAGAAGGAATCAGAATTATCTTAGAAGAATCATTTTTTTTTTTAATTAAATGAACCTGCTGGAGGGAGGTTCCAAGTTGTTAGTCATTGCTTCATTCTATTAAAAAAGACTGGAGGAAATAATGTTTCTCTTGAGGAAAAACTATAAAATCAAAGAGTTGGAAAAGACCTTAAAGATATTCAGTTACAAGCTATCATTTTATTTGAAGTTACCAGGTAATAATGAAGAAACGGTTAGTACTAAAATAGGAAGCAAATACTTTTAGTGAAAAATGATACAACTGAAGTTTTAAAATTCTAGATCACGGTCACTTTATGGGTCTTGTTCATCATTTAAAAAATACCCATGAGGGGCTGGGGTTGTGGCTCCGTGGTAGAGCACTTGCCTGGCATGTGTGAGGCACTGGGTTCGATTCTCAGCACCAAATATAAATAAATTAAATAAAGGTCTATCGACAACTTAAAAAAATGTTTAAAACAAACACACAAACAATGAAAGGGCCACAGGTGTCACTCAGAGGTTGAGTGCTTACCTAGCATGTGCAA
The DNA here is from genome assembly GCF_052094955.1 of Ictidomys tridecemlineatus. Lineage (NCBI taxonomy): Eukaryota > Metazoa > Chordata > Mammalia > Rodentia > Sciuridae > Ictidomys > Ictidomys tridecemlineatus. The sequence continues at coordinate 120,988,622 of NC_135485.1, forward strand.
AACCCTGGGTTGGATTCTCAGCATAAAATAAAAGAAAAAGAGAGAGAGAAAAATTAACAAAATTAGGAAAATTCAGAATATATCAACATTGCAAGGATAAGTAGGTTATCATTGAACAGGTTTTTTTGGTGTGTGTCTGTGTGTGTGTGTTATATGTGTATAATATCTATTTCTTGCAGCAGCTCAGAAAAGCTTGGAAACCACTGCATTTCCATTTGACTATGAGTAGATGAAACAGATTCTTTGTGTGTACATTAGCAGATTCCCTACCTCTTGGGCCAGTGACCTCCATTGAACAGATTTCATGGTCCATTATATAACACTTAGGTTTGTTTCCCCAGTCAGGATTTATTTCTCTCCACAATATAACCAGAACACCATTTTCCGGCTGTTGGGCCAAACACTTTGCTTTAAAAGTAACCTTTGTGTCCTTAACTCTCTTTTCCAAAGACTTCATTCTCTCCCTGGGATCAATCTGTGGCTCTCTCTCAATTATGCTCAAATTTACATCGGAACAATTTTAATAATCACGATCAGACTTTATTTACACAGTCTTTCTTTTGCCTTTTAAGCTGAAGTGTCTATTTTGTTGCAGACATTTTTCTAGAAAGACTTTTACAAAACAATAAAACTTCGGAGAATGCATTTAAATCAAAGAAGAATTTCATCTTGACATTGTAAGAAACACATTCTCTGAAGTGAATCTGCCCAATTTCCCAGCTGGAACTGATCCCTTGGGATGCTGTCGGCTGGAAATAAAATCAATGCTTGGATAATTCCGCCTCTATTCCGTGAGATCCTGTGTTTAGGAGAGAATGGTACCAGTGTGGACAAAATATGCAGTCTGAAGAATGCAAGTAGAGGAATAACTGGCTAGGCACTATCGGCTATGCATGGGTTTTCTATGGCTGGTGTAGCAAATTATCACACACTTAGTGACTTCAAACAACACAATTTAATATTTCCTGTTCTATAGGTAAGTCCAACGTGACTCTCACTGGGCTAAAATCTAGGAATTGGCAGGGCTGTGTTCCTTTGGAAGCTCTGGAGGAGAATTCATTTCCTTGCTTTTGCCAGCTCTTGGAAGCTTCCTGGATTCTTTGGCTCATGGCTCCTTCACTCTTGACTTCTGCTTCCACTGTCCCATCTCCTCTACTCTGACTCTCCTGCCCCCCTCTTGACCTTCCAAGGACCTGTGTGATTACACCAGGGCCATTCGGACAATCTCCCCATCTCAAGTTCCTTAACTTCATTACATCTGCAACTTCCCTTTTGGATAAAGTGAAGTATTCACAGGTTCCAAGGATGAGGATGTGGACTAGGAATGTCTGCATGGGATGTGTCTGGAAGTAAAGGAGAGCAAAAGTGAATAATCCATCAGATCAGACTTCCTTGCTTAGTGAATATGGTTTTTGTGCTGGTGGGGTTTTTTTTGTTTGTTTGTTTTTTGTTTTTTTGGTATCAGGGATTGAACCCAGGGTCACTTAACCACATGATCCACAACCCCAGTCCTTTTTATTTTATTTTTTTTGACACAGGGTCTCACTAAGTTACTTAAGGTCTTGCTAAATTGCTGAGGCTGGCTTTGAACTAGAGTTCCTCCTGCCTCAGTCTCCAAGCTGCTGGGATTACAGCCATGCACCACCACACCTGGCCTGCTGGTGATATTCTTGCAGAAGAAGGGCTGAGTTACCAGAATCATTCACTCTAGGCATCTGCCAAGCTGGAAAAAAGGCATCTGTGGCCACTCTGCAGCCATGTACAGCTCTGCCTTGTTCCTCTTGAGGTGCACAATGAGTGATTGCATCTCTGATTGCTGGTGGTTACTCTCTAGCATTTAACATTCATCTGTGCCCCCTGAAGTTCTTTATCATGTGAGTATTTTAAGAATCTCTTCTAAACTCCATTTTAAAAAATAGCTGTTATTTTAAGCTTCCCTCTTATGCCTGGATTAGAGAGGAGGGCTTAAAGGAAGGAAGAACAGTGAATAAAGCCCACAGGTGAAGCAGGGCGAACTGGGGATAAGAATGCGTTAGAAGAAAGGCTAGAAATCTTCAAAGAAGATCTTGATGATAAAGCACATAGAAAAAAATGTAGAAGTAGCATTTATAAATAAAGGGTCAGGGATAAAAGACCATGAAGGCAAAGGAAAAAAAATACATACATTTGCAGATACAGGAAACTGTTTGAAGACAAGCTCCTGCAGATGCAGTCAAGTTACTTGCTGTGGATACCCTGGAGCCGGAGCTCAGTCTGATGGTTAAAACACAGTGCACTGTGTTCAGAATGGAGATCAGTGACCGTGGGATTCAGGCCTTGCTTTCCTGAATGACTGGGGTATATTAATTGAATGTGTCTTACCAGGCCAAAAGCTTCTGAAATTTCATTCCTCTCCCCCACACTCTCTCTCTCTGAGATACAAATAGTTATGGGAAATAAAGCATTGGCAGTCAACAGAGGAAAGTGGAGGAGCACCTCTCCAAGGTTGGCAGTCTAGTCTTCTAGGATAAAGTCCACGGATGTAAAGTCTCCCTGGAACCCAAGCCCTCAGGATTCCAGGGCTCTCTGAGTCAGTTTGTGGTTTCTCAAAGTATAGGTTCTCTCCTCAGGTTTATCTTGAGTGTCATTTAAAAACATCTTCAAAGATATTATGTGTGGATTCACACCTTATGCCCCAAAGTGGGTAAATCTTAAATCCAATGATTCATTAATTCATGACAATATCTGTTTAATTTTCAGGTTAGCGTCAGGGCCAATAGTGGTATCTTAAAATCATGGATCACTGAAAAATTGTTTGGAAAATGTCATGAAAATATTCTATTAGATACAGAATAAATTGGTAGCAAAAGAAGATGAAACTTCTGAAAATGCAAATTGTGACAATAGAGAACATCAAGTGGATTCAGAAAAACTTAGGATATTCCTATAGGGATTATGCTACTGTGCTGTTCATTTTACTAAAGGAAAACAAGACTGACTTAGTTTTGCAGTTTTCTTTCCATATACATGCTATTGGACCTAGGAAATCAGGGTAGAGACACTCAGATCTCGTGTGATCCAGGCAAATTTAAAGAGCAGCATTGCCAGATCCACGTATGTTCCATTAGAAAAATAGCCAAGATATTGACATAACCAAAAATCTATGACAGAAGTTTTCCTACCAAATGTCTGTGTACTGAAGGGGCTTCTCATAGATAGTATCTGTACCCAGTACGTCTCCATCTGTGCGTGTTAATCATGAACTGTGCTTGAATCCAGAAGGATCTATTTATTTCCAAAATAACTGTGCCTTGATCAAATAGGATTCATGTGTGCGTGTTGTACTGAGCAGACACACTAGGCCGGATGTGGCTCTTTTCCCTGACTGCCTTGATTCAATGGGATCCAGGCATTTTCCAACTGAACAGCTGTGGCTTGGGAAGAATCCAGGTGTTTTTCTCACTGAATATTTGTGGGATTGGCAGGGTCCTGGGTATTTCCTTTGCTTTCTCTTGCCTGGAATTATTATAACATATATTATGTACATATATTTCAATGAACTTTGCTCTGTCCCAGGAAACAGATAAGCTTCCTTGACTTCGCATAGAGAATAATAATACCTAAAAGATTACAAGCAGGATTAAATGCAATTTACTTTGTAATTTTTCTTTGTATATCATTTTTGCTAACTCCATCCTTTATGCTGCCCTGTACACAAATATTCTAAAAATCTCTTTGTATGAAAGCAAAGTAGAAGGTATTGCCTTTTCAGAATGAAGGTGTCACACCTGTTCTGACATCCACTTGTTAAGAACCTGTTGGACTTGGCTTTGATTTCTGATTGAAGAACGCAGCCTCCAGAGGTTTGGCATAGACCCTGTCAGAAAATGACGTGTGGTTTTGGTTTCCACATCTCATACAATATATAGGAAAATTGGAAAGAGTTCAGAGAACAGAAACAAAATGATTAAAGGGTTGGGGAAATAAGGAGCTGGGATTATTTCATCTAAAGAAAAGTGTTCAGGGAAAGCAAGATGGGGCACGTGCCAAAGGCAGAGTTAGGAAGCCAAATCTTAGTGGTTATATGGTTGAGCAGGTTTGATCGGCCCTTGTAGACCATCCTGGATCTGGTGGAGGGAGTGGGGAGAAGTTGGCCTGCCTGAAGGATTGTTGGGTAGGAGAAGGGAGTCTGGAGAAATTCAGGCAGGTATTACTGCAGCTAGGAATTCTATCTCACACATACTTATACTCCAATCTTCAAAAACAGAGTCAACTTCTGTAGAGAAGTTAGTCAAGGTACAATGGGGTTACGACCTGATAAACCCATCATAGATTGAAAAAATCATAGGTCAAAATGCAAACACCATAGTTTAGCCTAGACTAGCTCAAACATACTCAGAACACTTACATTCCCCTACAGTTGGGCAGATGCATTTAACACAGAGTTGACTTTATGATGAAGTATTTATTGATTATATGTCATATAATTTATTGAATGTCTGTATCCAAAAATCACTGGCAACACAAAACACTGTAGATATAGGTTGCTTGCTCTCATGATCATATCCTGATGGCACATCACTAGTCCAGGAAAAGATCAAACAACTTAATGAGGCCCTAAGTGATTTAGTGAGACCCTGTCTCTAAATAAAATATTTAAAGGGTAAGGGATATGACTGAGTGGTTAAGTGCCTCTGGGCTCAATTCCTGGTACAAAAAGAAAAGAAAAGAAAAAAAAAGAAAGAAAAGGGGAAAGAGAGAGAGAGAAAAGGAGAAGATTGACCATTTTCCCTCCCTCTTTCCAGAGGAGAAAAACTGTGTCTATATCTGTATCTAATGCTGTGTAAAATTTAATTACATTCTGTTGAGTGGGAAAATTTAGAATGAGTATGTGGAATTGGTTCTCAACAGAAAGAAAAACAAGAAAGTGTTCTGTTTTGGATGACTGAGAGTCAAAGGTAGGGAGGTGAATTTGATTGGTCAACCTGATTGCCTCTGAAGATGTCTGTGATGGGACTGTGGATGTGGCTCAATGGTAGAGTGTTTGTATGACATCTAAGATTCTGATTTTAAGAAATTAAGAACATAAAATATATGTGGATATTAAGTGCAGGCATAATATTAAATGCTAAATCCTCTCCACTTCTTAATAAACTCTGTGTTAGAAGTCATCAGAGAAATATAAATTATTCTATCATATATACTATTTTATACTTAAGTAATTTACTCATACAATTTTGGGGATTCATGAAATAAAATCTATAGGACAGTGTTATAATTGGGATCTGAAAGTGTTATAATTGGGATCCTCAAAGGCCTATGTATTGAATACTTGATCCCCAGGGTGGCACTATTGGGAGGTGGGAAAACCTTTGAGATAGGGCCTTATGGGAGATTTTCAAGGACATTGTGGACAAGTATTTGAAGGAGATCCTGTGACTCTGTTTATTTCTTCTTCCTCCCTTTTGCTTCCCAGCCATAAGATCAACCATTTTCTTCTGTCATGTGCTCCCTGAATGATGTGCTATCTTGCTCAAAGCAATGGAGTCAAGTAGTCATAAACTGAAACCTCTAAAACTGTGAGCCAAAGATACCTTTCTCAGGCATTTTGTTATAGTGACAGAAAGCTCACAAGCAGTTAGGCACACTGGATACTCAGGCAGAATTTCTATGTTATAGTCTAGAAGCAGAATATTTTCTTTTGCAAGAAATCTCCATTTTTGCTTTTAAGACCTTCAGCTGATTAATGATGCCTACCCACATTATGGAGGACAATCTCCTTGACATTAAGTATACTGGTTGCAGATGTTAATCTCATCTAAAAATATATCTTCACAGTAATATCTAGACTGGTATTTGCCTGAACTACTTACTGGGTACCATTGCCTAGACAACCTGACACATAAAATGTAACCGTCACAAACTCTCAACACTCTTTGGGTCAAATTTTTTCAGAAAGATGACACATGAGCCTCAATGTTAAGAGGGGTCCCCACTGTACAGCACCCTTCCTAATCCTCAGAGAGCCTCTCCCTGAGGAGAAGATGGGAATAAATTCTTTGTGTTTCACAGGATTCTCCTCACTTGATTTTGAATATAATTTCTAAATAGTTGATTTCTTTTTTGGGCGAGAGGTTGGGGGTTACTGAAGATTGATCTCAGGGGCACTAGACCACTGAGCCACATGCCCAGCCCTATTTTGTATTTTATTTAGAGACAGGGTCTCACTGAGTTGCTTAGCACCTTGTTTTTGATGAGGCTGGCTTTGAACTCAAGATCCTCCTGCCTCAGGCTCCAGAGCCCGCTGTGATTACAGGTGTGTGCCCCTGTTCCTGGCTAAATAGTTGATTTATTTTTGTTGCACTCCATTTCCTGTAGCTCTTCTTCTGTGCTTCCCCACTAATCCCACAAATGTCCTATCTGTCCGAGCTACTCTTCCTGCAATTCTCCCAAGTTTTTCCCCAACTTATTATACCACTTTAGAATTCTGAAGACAACCAGCTTAAAGAAAATCACAGAGATGATGAATGACCAGTGGAGAGGGCAAAAAAAAAAAAAATGACCAGTGAAAACCATGGACACTGAAGCAAAACTTTCTAGGTTAAAGTTCCGTTCTATCACTTACTACCTATGTGACTTTGATCATATTATTTCCCATGTCTCTGAACCTCAGCTTCCTTATCTGCAAGATGGGGGATAATAGTTACAGGGGAGATGAGGTGCTTTGAATACTGCTTTGAGCGCTTAGTAACTATGGCAGTTGACTCTTACAAATCTGAGCACTATCTACATTCTAAGAGAAAATTATTTTGAAGAGGGACTTCCTGTATCACTAAAATCATATAACACCAAGGGAAAAATCTGCCCTGAGTCTTTCTGTCCATGAGTTTCTGTTCATGATTCCAGCTTCATATGCTCTTCAGGCTAAAAAGTGAGAATTTGATATTACTGACAATCCCAAAATAATTTACCCCTAAAACATTTTCACCACACCAACAAAATAAAGCAGGAGCAGTAATATTTACTGGATGTTTTCTATTGCCGATGCACATGCACAGTTTCATTTAGGGCTCACAACATACTTGTAAATTAGATAGATCATCCAAATTTAAAGAAGGAAATAGAAGCTTGATAAGATTTAAGTTACTGGTTCCAAATTATAGCACATAATGAGGGTTGCCATTATGTGGTTGTGCTTCTTTCAAAAGGGTCAGACCTTGACCTATTTCTTGTAGGCTGTTGGTGCCTATATTATCAAAATTTATTTTTCACACATTTGAGAAATGCATTTATTTATTTTGCTGTACAACATAAAGTTATCAATTCTAGGATATTACCCAGGACATTCAATGAAGGGTATTGTAAAGTGAGCAGGAAACCTTAAGTGGCACACTAGTATTACAAAGCTAAAGAACCAATGGAAAAACAGATGTTTGAAACACCTGACTTTCCATTTGTTTCTAAACTAAACCACTATTTACAAAGAATGTGTCAGGGAAAGACAGAGAAAAAATATCTTGATTTTTTTTTATGTTTAAACAATATTGGATAACAGTACAGTTTATACAATAAGTTGAAGAAGCTCAAAGATAAGTTCAAGAAGCCACATAGGATGATTAAAATGAAAAGGTCACAAAGAGAGAATTCAGTTAATTCTTAGTTATGGCTTCAAGTTGCTACTGTAACAGACACATTCGTCCACATATCATTGGTTCAACCAACTGTCATACGTATTTAATGAACAGAGACCTATTATGTGCTAAAGTATCGTTCCAGGTGCTGGGATAAAGCAGTGTTTCAAGTACATAGAGAGGGTAAGATTGTAATACTCTAATAAATAGATGAATAAAACAAGGTGATTTTAGGAACTGATAGACTCTGAATAAAATAGGATGTGAGGCTATATAGTTTATGGAGGAGGGACTCCTTGAAGCAGGGTGATCAGAACAGAACCCTCTAAACATTTGGCATCTGAGTTGAGACCTGAGTAGAAAAAAAAATCCAGATCTTTGCAAAGGAGAAAAAAAAAATAACTAGGGACAGAAAGCTTTAACAATTCAAAGACATCAAGATCACACAGAAGGCAGTATTGCTACTCTAGAGAGGTGGTGTGGAAGGAGTACAGTAAGGTGGGTACAGTCTCATAATTTAGGAAGGAATTATAAGCCAAATTCTAAACCAAATATAATGGAATTATATTGCAGGTTCTTAACTGGAGGTAAAATGACTTGAGGTGCCTTCAATTTAGATGCTTGGTGGAGAACTACTTTAAAGGGGCCAGAGTGGAGGTAGGAAGGATTCCTCACTCACAGTGAGATGTCAGAGGATGAGGAGAAAGAAGACCCCAAAGATTCATACCAAAATTAATAGGTACGGAGATTTCATTGGTAAAAGGAAGCTGAACTTATTTTAATAATGTCTTCACTTACATGCAACATAACTGCTAGAATGTAAATTGTTTTACTATTTTTGTCAGAGGTAAAGAAGATGGCATGGCTGTGGATTAACAATGTATATATGCCACTGAATATAAAAAGGCAATTTACTGGTGCTATAACGAACCACTATGCAAAGCTTTTGGTCCTCCCTAAAGGACAGAACAGTATCTAGGTAAATGATTCTTCCCTCTGGCTGAGATGCAAAATTGCAGAAACCATTCGCTAAATATGGTCGGCCATTCTTAAGAGGACAGATACTTCTTCCTCGGAGCATACTTTATTAGAGGTCATTCATCAATTTCAATTATTATGGATAACTGAAAGGCAGCCTGAGAAGATGGAGATTGACTGGCATTTACTTCTGGCTCATCCAGAAGCTGGTTTTGAAAGTGGTTTCAGTAAGTGGCCTTCCCTGCAAACTTCCTTGCTTAGGGGTGGTGGAGGAGGTGGGGAGGCCTCGGGCACCGGTCTTTCTGCCCATTCATCAGCCTCATAAGACATCCTGCGTGTATTATGATGGCGCTGAATACATAAACAAGGTTCACAAACCGAATCCATTGTCATTCCTGGTGGCAGAGGGGAGTGACAAGACGCTCACAAGTCGCCGAATAGTAGCGCGGCATAATAAAGCGTGGTTCACACCATGTGTGTCACGTATTTATCGGGTTTTCTCAAGGTTTTTCAAGTTCCTCCTTCCCCCCAACCTTGGCAGTCATCCTGGATCCAGCTGTGCATCGGCCTTTGACTCCATCTGTCCTTCTGCTGGGGACGAGTCTTTCCTGCCAAACGGAGAATACAAGTTTGGCGCCCTAAAGTGATTATAATCCCCACCTTTGCTCGTCCGGAGCCAGGCATCAGGCCTGATGGAGGGACAGTCAAGACGACAGAAGGGAGAGGCGAGGAGAAGATGCTCGCTTCACCTCTCCACACCCACAGCACTTGGCACGCAACACCTCGGCAGACACCCCGCCTGCGTGTCCCCCACCCGCCGGTCCCAAGGTGCAAATCTCCTGGTTCTTTCCCTTGTCATCCTCCTCGGTCCTGCTGCAGAGCCTCGGCTCGCAGGTTGGAGTTCGCCCTCTTGAGCGCCGCGTCACGCGCTGGGAGGGGAGTGAGGCGGCAGAAGCCGGATCCAAGGGGGGAGCTGCGTGGTCCTTCGCGTCCTGAGACGCTGCGAGGAGCGACCGCCCCCGGAGCAGCCCACAGGGCCGCAGCCGGCCCGCCCCTCCCTCCTTCCCTCCCTCCCCGCGCCCTCACTCCCGGCCTCCCCGCCCTTACTCCACCCCCTTCCCAGCCCGATCCCCAGCCTCTCGGTGCGTGCGCGCTTTAAATAAATTCCTCCTTTTTGGCAAAGGAAAAATGCACCTGACTTTACCAGGGGGAAACAACCAGCCGAGCAGAACAAGGAACAGATGTAAAATGAATAAAAGGAGAGAGAAAAAGAGATGAGACTCGTTTAAAGAAATCCAGGGGCTGAAGAGGTGGCTGCAGCGGCAGAACCAGCTACAGCTTTCCCATCTGTGTGTGCTGCGGGCAGAGGACGTTTGCACCAGTTGCTGATGTAACCCCGGGGAACTCCTGGGTCTGTTGGTTTGTTTGCGAAAGTGTTTTCTTCTTTAGCTCAGACACTGAAAGAAGCTCCTGGATTTTTCCGCGATCCCGCCACAAGCTGCCAGTTATCCGGTGCCTTCTCAAGGAGGTCGCGGAGAATGAGCCCTTCTGGGAGAAAGATGGGAGAAGGGCGTCAGCAGCGGGGAGTTCCCGTCTGGGAGCGCCTACCGCTCGGCAGGAGGAGAGGGTCACCCGGAGGGATGCCGGGAGGTGGCAGCCGCGCCAGGGCGCAGCGCTCCCTGTTCGGCCTCTTGGTGCACGCGTGGTTGTGGGCTTCCTCGGGCTCATCTGCCCAGGTATTTAACCTCAGCCTTTCCGTGGACGAGGGGCTTCCGCCGGACACACTGGTCGGTGACATTCGGGCCGGGCTGCCAGCCGCGCAGCAGCAGGAGGGGGGCGGTTTCTTTCTGTCGGAGGACTCTGATGACTCTCCGCTGCTGGACGACTTCCACGTGCACCCGGACACTGGCATTATCCTCACAGCCCGGTGCCTGGACCGCGAGCAGCGGGACCACTACAGCTTTGTGGCTGCCACTCTGCTGGGCGCTGTGGTGCAGGCGGAGATCCGAGTGAATGATGTGAATGACCACTCGCCCCGTTTTCCCCGGGACTCGTTGCAACTCAACGTATCCGAGCTCAGCCCACCAGGTACTGCCATCCGCCTGCCAGGTGCCCACGACCCAGACGCCGGGTTGTTCAGCATACAGGGTTACACCTTGGTGCAATCGTCCGACTTGCCTAAGAACCCCGCAGGACCATTTTTCCAGTTACGCTATGGGACTCCGGGGCCACCACCGTCGCTGCCCCTGGAACCTCTAGACTTGGTGCTGCTGCGGCGCTTGGACCGCGAGGAGCTGGAGGCACACGAGCTGTTGATTGAAGCTTGGGACGGTGGCATCCCACGGCGCACGGGTCGCCTGCGCGTGGAACTGCGCGTACTGGATGAGAACGACAACCCGCCAGTTTTTGAGCAGGGCGAGTACCGCGCTGTAGTACGGGAGGACGCCCAGCCGGGCGCTGAGGTGTGTCGTGTGCGCGCCACAGACCGAGACCTGGGACCTAATGGCCAAGTGCACTACAGCGTCCGCGCCCGGCAAGTGCCCGGGACCGGTGGAGGCAGCGAACCAGTGGGCGATGCGGCCTACTTCACTGTGGAGGAGCTGAGCGGCGTGGTGAGGGTGCGGAGACCTCTAGACCGCGAGACGCATGCCTGGCACCAGCTGGTGGTCGAGGCTCGAGACGGAGGCGCAGAGCCGGAGATCGCCACGGTGCGCGTGTCCATCGCGGTACTGGACGTGAATGACAACCCACCCACTATTCACCTGTTGTTCCTTACTGAGGAAGGCGCGGCCCGTGTCTCTGAGGGTGCTGGACCTGGCGATTACGTGGCTCGCGTCTCCGTGTCCGATGCAGATGGTGACCCTGAAAAGGAAGAGGATGCCACCAGGGAGCTTGGAGTGGGCTTTGGGGGAGGGAGCATCTCGCTGTCCTTAGAGGGTGGGGAGGGAGCCTTCGCGCTGCAGTCAGGTGGACCTCCAGGAGTATTTTTCCTTTGCGTTGAGGGGCCCCTGGACAGGGAAAGCCGTGATCTGTATGAGTTGCGACTAGTGGCCACTGATGCGGGGTCTCCTCCGTTGAGCACGGTGGAGACTCTGCTGCTCTGGGTCGCTGACCTCAACGACCAGCCGCCTCGCTTCACTCAGGAGCATTACCAGGCCTCTGTGTCCGAGGCTGTGGCCCCGGGCACTGCAGTAGTATGGGTCAGCGCCTCCGATGAGGATGAGGCTGGCACTAATCACTCCCTGCTGCACTATGCGCTGGTCCAACTCTTGGCTCCCTGCAACCCAGAGGCCCTGCAGCCCAGCGTAGAATGCGAGCCTTCATTCACCATAAATCCAGAAAGCGGTGTGATCAGCACTAAACGAACTCTAGACCGAGAGACCCAGGAGACTGTAGAATTGAGAGTGGTGGCCCAGGACCTTGGAGAGCCCCCACTCTCTGCTACCTGTCTGGTGACCATCACCGTGGATGACGTGAATGACAACGAGCCTATCTTCCGGAGGCAGGTGTATAATGTCACCCTTGCAGAGCATGCCCCAGTTGGACACTGCTTTCTGCAGGTGAGTGGACAATAGGCCTGCGTCAACTTCAGGGTCCTGCGGGGGGGGGGGAGGTTGGCGGATGGTGAGGGTGGGAGTCTGCCTAGGGAACCCTGATATGATTATATCCTGGCTCCGAAAACAGGGACCATAGGCTGTAGATCCCTCTCTACAGTGAGATGAATGTATGCCTTTTGATCACTGACTCTTTCTACCAGGGTCATGGCTGTATGATCTCTAAGGTCCTGAAGGACATTTGAATCTTGATGGAAACCCAGTTTTCTTCATGTTTGTGTGCACCCACATCACTTTGGGAGAAACCACCCAATTCTAAGCCGTTTAGTATGCAATAGGCAGTGTTTCACATTTTTTGGAGCACCCTTTTATGGTATATCAAGGCTACTATAAATGAGTTTTTCAAATGTTAAAGTGTATTATGTCTTTAAACACTGAAACTGTTTCGAGTAACCGTCTCCACAGACTCCTTCCACATGTTCCTACCTTCTTTAGAAGCTTACAAAGTTTGTTGAAGACTCCAAGTTACCTTTTTAGTGTCCTTTGTGGGTTGAGAGTGCTTCAGGATGTTGAGACATCAATCATCCTTTATAAAAATGGGGCTGTAAACATTGCTTTTTGATTTTGGTGTGTTGTCCTTTGGAGTTCATCTGATCTGAACTTCATTGTTAGAATGGACTACTTTGCCCCATTCTAGGCACCCCTCCCTGCTGCTTCCCATTTCCTATTTGTATTCCATTACCTAGTGTGAGGTAACCAAATATTTAAGCTTGACTTATTTACTACAAGACAACTTGAGAAAATAAATAGAGTCTGGTGAAGTTTTAGTTACCTCTCAGCCTGGATTGTTTTCAGACCTGGACTGCAACCTCTACCTTTTGGTTCTCAGGCAGGGTGAGGGTTGAGCTTTATAAATTATGTCTCAAATAATAATGTTTTGATAAGTGAGGTGCTAACATATTGAAAAAATCAGTTTCATAACTGCATCTATCTTTTTAATCCTTTGGGTATGTGGTTAAAAAAAATCACCATCCCTTTTTCTAGTGTGATTGGACAGAGTTGCTAGGTTATTAAAAGGTGACTTGAAGACTAATTAATGCTTGCTGCTGAAGCAGATAAATCCACAAATATCAGTGACTAATACAATTAAAATGCATTTATCTCTCAAGAAGAATCCAATGTGATGTAGATTGGCTGCTTATCCTTCATTTAAGATGGAGCTATATCTGGGAATGACTTAGATTATTTCCACCAATATGGAATTAACCAGAGCTCAGCCATGTGGTCTCAGGTCCTGCAAAGGAGGCCAAGACATGGAGAAGAGCCTAAGGACGCCCAGTGGCCAAGGACAGTTCTTGGATTTCTAGAAATGAAATCATAACAGGTGAAGGATTGAAATGATGTGATTTCCAAGATTTTTTTTTTTTTCCATCTGGAAGCCTCTAGAGATCTGCATCTGAAAATGGTACAACTTGGCTCCTTTGAAATAAAAGGAAGCTGGATGAATGAACTGTGATCTTCACGAGAACCTGTCTTTAGTGTCATTTCTAAAATTGTAAGGTCTGAGATGTCAGTTTATCCTATTATAGTAACTCGGTATGTGGTGGAATCCTTACGGTGAGATGAACTTGGCTTTAGTGGAGGGCTGCATCTTCAACAATTTCACAAAACCTTGCCAGGTTGCCAAGCATTGCTGCTACAGACAGCATTAAATTGTGCTATTAGAATTTCTGGAAATTCCAGGAATCTAACCCTTCAAGAAATGCATAAATCCTCTTATTCACTGGGCTCTGGGGTCCCCTCCCCAGCAGCTGTGTGAACTTTCTGTGTTCCATACCCCACCCTCCACCCTCCAGCAGACTCTGCCCTGACTTCCAGGTGAGCTACACAACAGTGTTTTTATCTATCTCCTTATTCTCTCAATCTTTCTTTATACAAACTCAGCAAAAACTGACCTCCTCATTTGTCCCTCATGCTCTCTCCTTTCTTCCAAAGCTCTATTTAATGATATTATATAAATATTTTATAGCTGTGCATTTTCCCCTTGTTCTCTACCAATTCCCCCCCCCCCTTTAGACCTCATGCCTACTTAAGTATCTTTTGTCAAAATCAAAGAAAAAACAAAATGAGAAACAACAGGGGAAAGAAAAATTATCTCCTAGATGCCCTATAAGTCATCTAATTAAACAAACAAACAAATAAACAAATAAAAATAACCCTTTAACCTTTGAGGTGTCTTGGTGGTTATTCTGCATCCACAATCCTTGGGGTTTTTTTCACTTTTACTGCTGCTCCTGTTGCCAACACAGTGCAGACTACCCCTCCTCTCAACAAGTGCAGGTTGAATTCTTTTATATTCTCATGTCTGGATTGGAACTTTCCCAAGATTTTAAATATGAAGGAACACAGGAATTAAATGAAAGATGATCAGGCAATCTATATCACATGAGATTCTTCTTGAGAGAGAAATACATTTTGATAGTATTAGTCTCTGGTATTTATGGATTCATCTGTTTCAGCATTAATTAACCTTCAAGCATTAATTAACCTTCAAAGCCACCTTTTAAACTCAGTGTCCAATCATGCTGGAGAAAGGGACGGAGGTTATTTTTACCCACCTACACAAAGGACTAAAAAAATAGATGGGGTCACAAAAACTACTTTTACAGTATGGTATCACTTTACTTATCTAAAGGTTATTATTTGAAACATGATTTATCCAGAGTAAAAGAACCATTAGCAATCTAGAATAGGTAATCTCTAGTCCCAAAGAGTTTTTATAACTTTTGCTATGATTTGGATAAGTTTCCTCAAAAGAATTGGTCTTCAGCTTTGCAGTATTGGGAGGTGGTGAAACTTTTAAGAGGTGGGACCTAGTGGGAGGTCTTTAGGTCTTTGGTGCTGTGACCTCAAAAGGGATGGTGGGATTCAGGTCTATCCCTGACCTCACTTGCCTGACCTCACATCAGGTTTTCCTCTGCTATGCACTGTTACCATGATGCGCTGCCATTGACCCAAAGCAACAGAACCAATTGGTCAAGAATGTAAACTGATCTCAAATAAAACTATTCGCTTAGTTTATGCTGATAGTATCTGTTGCTGGCAATGCAAGATAGTATGTGTTGCTCAGGTATTTGGTATAGAAAAGGAAAGCTGACAAACACAATTTTGACAGGCACTAGCCTGGATTTCTTAATTCCTTTTTCCTTACCTGCTTCCATGTGCAAAGCCTCTTCACAACTCACCTCTCAGGGGCTCCTTTCAATCTCTTGATGCTTTTATGGTCTAGACGGAGAGTGTTTCTACTCTGCAGACAATCAGGGGTTTCCTCAGTTATAATGTCTTGTCGGAAAGATTCCTCTTTCATCAGATTACTGCTAAAATGGCTAACTTCAAGCTCTAGGCAAGACCTCCACCCTCCAATATGTGAGCTAATGTTTTGCATTTTATTTGCATGTACATTTGGTTTATTATAAAGTCTATTTCCTCAATATATTTTATAACTGATTCTTTGGAATTTTATGTTCCTGCCTGCATTGCTTGTCCTGTAGCTTTGGTCCCCTTCACCTTAACACTAACATACTTTCATTGTTTATCTTACATATATTTTTATAGAATTTGTACCAACTTTGAATTTTATATAATTGTATGCCCTGTATTTTTATATTATTTTTCCTCCTTTAAGAGGGTCCAACCTATCCTTGCACTGGAAATGTAAAATTTACACAGCAGTCATCTGCTCTCATTTCCAGAATTTGTCTAGATCACCTAATGATTTTCATTTTTGCTAGGTATCTGGATTAACACCTTAGTTCCCAGTATGTGCTGTAGATGCCTGTAAGGACTTCTTTTAGTCTCTCTGGATGGATTTGGATGCCATTTTTTCCACCATTTAAACAATTGAGTGTTTTATCATCAGATAGAACTTGATTCAATTTTTTTCTCATTTTAGAATTGGTACATCACAGTTGTGCATAATAGTGAGATTTGTTGTTACATATTTGTGTATGCCCACTCAAGTGTTATTTGCTATCCTTCTTTTCTCTGCCCCGCCCCCCAAAGCACCCAATTGTTGTCCAAAACCAATCCATTAGCTTGGCTTGCTTTTCCAGGTTGGGGAACATAATCAGATAGTATTAGGATATGTAATAACAGGATGGGATAACCTAGAATCTGTGGGATGTATTGCTGGCTACCATCAATATGTAACTTGACAGTTGCTTTGTCTAGCTCTTCATTCTTTAATTAAAGATGAATGACTTTACATGAAAGAGTGTTCATAGCTTTGAAGGTTACATTCAGGCACTATGCATCAATGACAAATATGGCCTATGGGGTCAAGGTGCCTGAGTTTGAATCTTGGTTCCACTATTTACTAGTCATGTCATCTTTAACATTGCCTCCATTTCCTCCTCTACAAAATATGGATAAAAGTAGTGTTGGCTTCATACAGTTATTCTGTGGATAATAAATTAATACATGTATGTTCTGAACAATGCTTGGCTCATAGTAAGTGCTCAACACATGTTCTATATATTATTAAATTGTAGTAAGCCAGAATTCTGGAAATGATGAAACTATTGCTTAAACTTTTTTTTTTAAAGAAAGGTATTTTGTCTGATAGAACAAATAGAAGGACTAATAAAAATGGTATTTCAAATAGACATTCCCTTGCATTGAAAGATGAAAAAATGAACAGAGATAAGTTTAAATTGGATTTTAGGTTTTTAGTTAAATATATATATATATTTCTGGCAATGCAAGATAGTATCCGTTGCTGCTGGCTCTAGAAGTTTGTAACATGTCCTCATAAACCATGTTACATATCTTAAGGAAGGTTCAGAGGATCTCTTGGTAGTGATTATTTGGCAAAACAACTACAACTATAAGACCTCTCCACAGATCTTAGGGGACTAGATAATGTGATCTAAGTTGGCATGGCATGGTGGCCTTGGCATGGTGGGTCATTTATCCCCAGGGTTCACTTAGGCCACTACACACCTGTGTTAAACTTAGTGTCAGCACCTGTTCCTCCTTCAGATATGCAGGACATGATTCTGTTCTGTAGGGTGTCTTAATGTCTTTTATTCAGTTTATTGGTTGTTACTCTTTGGAATCTTTAGTTGAGATGGCATTTAATTTGTGAGCACTTTATATGGAGTTCAGTTGTTTATCTGGTCATAGTGCCTCCTCCATAAAATGTCACAATTCAGTTTAGCAACATGTTGCTGGAAAGATCAGATATAATCTATATCTCATGGTAGAAAGTAGTACGTATGTTTAGACTTAGGGGGCTCTGGGGGTGGGAGAGTTTTCTTTATCCAATAGATCAGGGGATCTCCTGTATAATACATGTTTTTGTTTACAACATGTAATGAATGCATCCTACTGTCATTGCAGATGTGTGTGTGTGTGTGTGTGTGTGTGTATAAAAATGTGTACTGCATTTTTAGACATAATCAGCTTTACAAGAGACTCATTTGGGATGGGCTTTGGGAATCTGTGACCAGTAAGATTTTCTTTCTCTGAAGATTTAAATCTGACAATAAATTAATTTGATTAACAACTAAACACCAGACTTCTAATAATAGGCCCCTCACCTTGTAAATTATAAATTAAATAGTGGTAAATAGTGGAAATACTTTCATAGCCCCTTGAGGAAATTATGCTAGAACATTTTTATAAATGCCAGGTTATTTAATTCTTACTGAATTGAAACCTTCATGTAAAAGGAATATGTATGTACTTGGTGGTAAAAGTGGATTTGATGAACACCATCACATCACAGATACGAATTAAGTCAAAATCTATTCAGTCCATGGGGATCTATGGATTGGAATAATCCTGGTATGTCTTGTAGTGAAGTCATGGGAGGGGATAGCCAGGAAGGACTCGCTGTGTTGGCTTATTATTAGGGAAGTATCTGGGAGATAGGGAAGGGTTATTTTTTTTTTAAGCGGGTAGTACCAGGGATTGAACCACATCCCCTGTTTTATTTTATTTTTTTAAATTTTGAGACAGTGTCACACTAAGTTACTCAGGGCTTCACTAACTTGCTGTGGCTAGCTTTGAACTTATGATCCTTTTTTTTTTTTGAGAGAGAGAGAGAGAGAGAGAGAGAGAGAGAGAATTTTAATATTTATTTTTAGTTTTTGGCGGACACAACACCTTTTTTGTATATGGTGCTGAGGATTGAACCCGGACCCCACGCATGCCAGGCGAGCGCTGCCACTTGAGCCATATCCCCAGCCCAAATTATGATCCTTTTGCGTCAACCTCCCAAAGCACTGGGATTATAGGAGTGCTCCACCATGCCTGGCATATGGAAGCTTTCTGAGCATAGATTGACGTGTGTATAATAAAGTTTTAGGAAAATGTGTGTTGAATTAAAGAGTTAAAAAGAAGAAAGCAGGAAAACCAGGTAGAGGGTCCTGAGACTTGTCAGAGAACATGTTCAGCTGTGAACTAGGGGAATGTTGGAGAAGTGTACTGAAGGCTGGCCTGAGAGGCTCTATAAAGGGAGAATTAGCCCAGCTTAAATGAGGTGTGAGGGGAGAAATGTTGGAGAAAGTCAAAGAGGATGTATATTTTGAGTCGGGGTGAGTGGGAGGAACAGGAAAAGTGGAAGGTGAGAGTTTTGGAGAAGGATGCTCACTCAGCTGAGTTTTGAATCGTTTGGATATGAATCAGTGGCCAGTAGCCCAGGAAAAGGTATCTCAAAGGTTGCTTAGGGATTCAGAACTACTTTCAGGAGGGAGACCAAGGTGGGAGACACAGACTTAGAAGTTGTGCCGCGCTGTGGAGGTGATCACTGAAGCCATGAATGTGAAGGTGGGGCCTCCTTCCTGTTTTCTATAGGCCTAGACAGTCTCTTTCACAGGGACTGAAGACATCAATGGTCTTTTAGGCTCTTTTGTCTCCATGATAGCTCTTTGCACGCAGGCAATCTACTCTTCCCTTCCCTCAAATGACCCAGTTTTGATATCTTTTATTTTTGATCCCGCTCCCAGAACCTTATCTCCCAGGAACAGAGATTCTTGGATAACCTGGAATCTTCTAAAGCTGTTTTACCTCTGAAATCTCAACTCATATCTCAACTCTCTGATCACCGTCTCCTAGTCTTTCCAATATCTCAGCCTTTGGTTTTATTTCCTTTATGAATTTTGATTACCTTCAATGTCCCTTACTTTTCTGTCCTTGCATCTAAGTCCCTTTCTTGCTTCAGTTCCTCCTCTGTCTATCCCAGACCTCTCCATTCACCAAATTAACCCTCCATCTACCATTCCTGAATATAGATCACTGTTAAACTAGATCAGTCTAGCTATATGCTGGATGTGCTCTGTATTTCTGTGCTCACCTGGGACAGTGCAGGATTGCTGGAGTAATTATGAGTGATTCCACTCAGATTGGTTCCTATTAGCATGTGGCATCCACCAAGCCCTCGTCTCTACTGGGTAATTTCATGGTATTCACCTTAACCATTTCTCCCACGACTTCATTCTGTTTCAGTGTCATATCTTGCTACCTTTATTCTTTAAAGGTAATCATGCCTCTCATGTTACAGAGCCTAGAAGGTGAAAACAAGCTTGTGTCTTTACTTGCAATTGTCAGAACTTTGTCTTTGTACCATCCAGTCCCTAAGGACTAGGTGATTCTTCCTTGTCCGAATCAAACCCATCCATCCATCCTCCACATTTCACCTCCCCCATCTTCCCTGATATTGTTTCCTAATGATTTCTTGAACCTCCATCTTTGACCTCTGTTTCTAGACTTGTTCCTGCTCTTTAGCATGTAATATGCTGCTCCTATTATTTGATGTATTTGCGGATCAAGTCTGTGGGCATCTTATTTCTGTTTGCTCAATTTCCTTCTTCAATCGCCTGTAATGACTGACATCAACTGCCTGCAGGCCTATTTTCATTCAGGCTGGGTCGTATGGGAAGACCCTTCCTAATTAAGATTTCTGAAAACCTGTGCTTCTTGCACAGTGTGTGTCGTCTTTCCAATGGACTTAGTACCTTGCTTCATCTCTTGAGCAGAAAGTCTTCTTCCACATCGACCTGTGTCAAGAAGTGAAGAAAATGCTGCTGCTAAAGTATAAGAAATGACTTGTGAGAGTTATTATTGCCCATTTCTTAATGTTACATCTCATAACTGATGGGATCCATCCACTTTGATCTTTTATAGAAGAAGAAATGTTTGAATCAATTAGGATAAGATGTCCACTGCATAGACAAAATGACTTAGTAATTATGGATTATGATTTAAATAATCTTGCTGCTTTTACTTTTTTACTGGATGGCTTTTTGAACTGACTACACATGCCTTTCTAGGCAGTAGGATGCCGTGTCTTTCTTAACAGTTCTGTTTTAGATTTCCTTTTAAAAGCCCAGACTGTTAACTTCATTTTAGGTTTTACCACTTTCCCATAAACATGTAGCTCTCAGATAGCTCACTGATGAAGTGTGTGAAAGCTCTTTGGTAGAGAGGATGGAAGAGTTTGGGTAGGAAATAATAATAATTATTTCCAGGTGTTCTTGCTTTGGACAGAAGAGCCATCTATTGAGTAAAAACTCACACTTTTGAGTCAGACAAACATGGATTTAAATTTCAGCTGTCACTTAGTAACTGGACTTTAAATAAGTTTCCAAATTTTGTAAACCTAATTTTTCTCATCCAGAAAATAGGAATGACAATAGCTACCTTCTAGAGTTGTTGTGGGGATTCAGTGAGATGATGCTCATTCAATACATACAGCTTTGACTGACAAATGGTAAATGCCCAAGAAAATGTATTGTTATTTGTATCTTCACTTGAGCTTGATTCAAATCGAGGAGCTAAGAGAGAGTGAAAGAAAGAAATATCAATTAAGAAAACAACTGCCTAGTCATGTTAAATGGCTAGAAATATGATCTTGAACCTGAGTTGACCCTTTAGGAAGATGCATTGTCTTAATTCATATCCAGAGATTTAGTTCCAAATTTAGCTAGGGTCTTACCAGTTACACAGAAAACATACGAGCCTTGATCATGCCTTGGCTCCCATGGTTAAAGTAAGGACTAGCACCATAACTTGTTCCCTGGCATCTGCCACTGATCATCTCTGGAACACTTGGCTGTCCATGCATCTGTTACCCTGGGTGCTTCTCTGGTCTTCTAAGGTAAAGGATATTTCCCAAGATGGAGGCAATGTCAGATTTAGTCTTTTAGCTCTTTGACTTCTGAGATGAAAGTGAGCCAAGTAAAAGAGAAAAATATTGACTTCCTGGGATTGTGACCAATTTATGTCATCATTGTTTATTGGTTATTCTGAGAGCTGCTCCTTCCCATTTGGAGTACAAGTGGGATGAAGAAGAGACAGAGATACTTTGAGTTTCCTTTTAATAAAGAAGAATAGGACCATTAGTAGTGCCCTCTAACAGACATTTATTGAGCTTGGAGCTAATAAAGTCATTGAATAACTTCTTTTATTGGAGGCAATTTACTAGCAGAAAAAAAGGACATCAATTAAAACTTATTTGAATACCTCTTAAAGAAAGCTGAACAACACAAGCCATTCCTTAAAAACCCTTTCACATATTAATATGGGAAAGTTTAAAAATATTAATATAAAACTTTTCAGTTGTATTTTTTTACGTGTTGTGTATATGCTTGCTACTTTGACATGCCTCATGCAATCAAGTAAATTATGTATTTGTACTTTCTTTATAGAAATTAAAACCCATGTTTTCTATTTTAAATGGTTGTAATGATTTTAATTGTTCAATATTTGCTTTGATGATATCAATGGTTTATTTCATACAATATCCTGAAACAGGCAAATACCATTCATTGATGCTTTTGGGGATTGTGTTGTGGCCAGAAACAAGAAAAACTGGTAGTATAGCTGTTTTCATGAGGACAGCAAAGAAGAAAGAACAAAATAGAACTTGAGGCAATTTATGACCAGTTTGATTACTGGTGATACTCCATCCAATAATTCAGTTACTATAAGGAACTATCCTCTACCTTTAAAAGATCTTTTCTGCTCAAATTATTCTGGAAGGTTTTTGTTCTTTATTGAAAGTAACCATGTATGGTTATCCATTGCTGTGGTTATGTTTTGGAGAGATTAAATATTATTTTTAGCCTCACTAACTGGATTTAGATACTATTTAATTTTGAACAGTTGTCTAGTTAGAAGCTTCTCATGTTGTATATTCTGCAGAATTCTGCATTTGGAAACCCAGAGGAAGTTAGTGTTTATATAGAGATTGACTTGTCTAGCTCCTAAGAGTATCTATTATACAAGAACCAAGTCGTGAGGAAAAGAGTAATCTAAGCTTACGCACTGTTTACTCTCCTTTGAAGTATAGATTATTTTAAGTATGAACTGTTAAAAATAATACAAAGACTGTCCTGTTACATTATGCATAAACAAGAACACAACCTTTCAGTGTTGGCAGACCTATTTCCTGGACTCATCTTGCAAGAATTTTTAAGGCACTTTTCTTGTGTTGAATTTCATTGTCATACTTGTGTCTAGTTTACTTCCATAGCCTCTATCATAAGAAGAGAGGTGACAGGAGGGGCAATTTATAAATTGGAGTTTGACAAGTCTTTTGTTTATTTGGTCACATTAAATATAAGATTCTATGATTATTGTAGTATACTTTTAATATTACAAAGCAAAATCAGTAGATGGACTTTGAGTTTTGAATCTTAGCACGTTTTATAGGAAAGAATTTTGTTTTGGAACATGGTAATATTCACAAAGAGGAGAGCAACTTTAACATAAAGTCATAATATCTTAAGGCTACTTCATGATTTCTTCTCTAAATGCACTTTGACATATGAAATGTAGTTACTGCTTTTGTTTATAATTTGTGAAGATAACTTTTCTTTTTTCTTTAAATGAGAAAGTTAAACCTATTCCACATACAAATAAGGATCTTTTGAAAGCCTGATTTTTCATTATATTTTAATTTTTTTCTGCCTTATTCTTCATTTTCTGTTGAGATTCCAAATACATGTATGTCAGATCTCTTGTTCTGATGTTTGAGACTTTTTTTCAAAAATAATTTTCCTTTCTATTCAGGATGGTTAGTATTTATTTCACTATCATTTTCCTTATCACCATTATGCTGTTAATCCCAAACTTTTTATTTCAGTGGCTTTTAATTTTTTTCATTTACAGAATTTTCAGTTTGGTCTATTTTGTAGCTTCTGTTTTTCTGCTGATATTCCTTATCTTTTCACTCATTACAAGAGTCTCTTCCCTTCTCTTACATAGATATAATAGCTTCTTTAAAAGTTTATCTGTCAATTCCAAAATTTGAGTCATCTTGGACTGACCTCCTTTTTTTTTTTTACTTGTGATTATATCACATTTCCTATTAATGCATACATTAAATAAATTTGCACTTTTTTTAGAGAGAGAGAGAGAGAATTTTTAATATTTATTTTTCAGTTATCGGTGGACACAACATCTTTATTTTATTTTTATGTGGTGCTAAGGACCGAACCCAGCGCCCTGCGCATGCCAGGCGAGCACACTACCGCTTGAGCCACATCCCCAGCCCTGCACTGTATTCTTGATATGTCATGCATGTTATGTTGTGGAGACTCTAGATTCTGTTAGTCTTCTGAATAGTTTTGATATTTTTGTTTTAGTAGGCAATTAACTTGGTTGGGTCATAACTGCAAACTCTGACTCTCAGGCACCTGTGCAAATCCGATTTCAGATCTATTTTTTCTTAACTCGATGTTTGCAATCTACTCCATGCACATGAA
The DNA here is from genome assembly GCF_052094955.1 of Ictidomys tridecemlineatus. NCBI lineage: Eukaryota > Metazoa > Chordata > Mammalia > Rodentia > Sciuridae > Ictidomys > Ictidomys tridecemlineatus. The sequence continues at coordinate 121,012,535 of NC_135485.1, forward strand.
GCTAGGGGTTAGTTAAAAATTGGGGCACATCATTTACAGAATTTGGGCCTTTGCCATTCCTTTCTGGGATTTCCCTCTTACCTACTCTGTTTAAAGATTCTTCAGAAAGACTCTGTGTTTCTATTGAAGCTTTAGCTACACTGCATGGTGCTGTGATTAATGCCCATTAACAGAGAAAGAAAGAGAGAAAGAGAAAGAAAAGGAAGAAAAGAGAGAGAGAGAAAGGAAGGAAGGGAGGGAGGGAGGGAGAGAGAGAGGGAAGATGAGAGGAAGAAAGTAAAGAAAGTTCAAAATATGGGAAACTCACTCCATCTCAGTCCATTTTGCCAATTTTTGACCCTTTGTGAAAATCTGACTGCTTTGATTCAGTCCTTATAGACTTGAGATTTTTTTTCTATGTTATTCATAGTTTACAGTTGTTCCATGCAAGAGGTGAGGTTTGGTAGGCATGTGCTTGGCCAAACCAGAAGCAGAACTCCTGATTTTTTCTTAAATTTCATTTTTTTAATTCAATAAGATTCAGAAGATTAAGACTTAATAGTAAGAGCTCTTTGAAAATTAGGCTTGCAGAATTTTACTCTATTTACAATATATTAGGTTATTATTCAATTGCAGCTATTTTGTAAAGCAGCAAAGAATTACTGATTCAGTGTTTCTTGGATTAACTAGAGCTAATAGTAGTAAATGTCAACAGTTTAAAATCATATATTTCAGCTTTACCCAGGGAAAACAGGTAATTTTATGTATTTGTAATTTTCAAATTTTGGCTCAAAACTGATACTTCTTCATGACAAAGTAGAAATAGAAATCAATGCCGTGAATTTGCAGGTAATATTTCCCACCATGTTTGGGTTTAGTCAAGTCATGTAGGGAAAATCATTCACTTTGACCCATCTGGGAAAAAATGGTCCTCTGAAAGCTCTGTCCAAATGCAAAGAATCACCTAAGATTGTCACAAATCATGAAGACTAAAAATTTAAAATTTCAAAACCCAAACCCAAAACCTTTTATCTGAGTAGAACTTCATTTTGCATTCCTACTCCTCCTTTTTTTCTTTTTTTAGAGAGTGAAAGCTCTGGGGCCCCCATATCTCAATTGTCTTTTACTAAGTGCATTGTTCTCCTATCACGTATCAGGTAGAAGCTGACATTTCCTTTAATAATTCCTTCCCTTCAAAGTCATCTGTAACACAGTTCTGATTATATTACTCCCGCTTAAACTTTGCATGGCTTCGTATTGCTCCTAAGATCAAGTTCAAAATCCTTTCCAAACCCATTCTAAGTGCCTCTCTGCCCTTGTTCTGAGGACCTCTCTTGCACCCTTCCCTATATCATGAGGGTACCATGCTCTTCCTCACCTCAGGCCTTTGCTGTGTCCTGGAATGACACCACACTCCCAACATTCATAGGTTGAAGCGCTTACTACCCAAAGTAATGGGATTTGGACGTGGGGCTTTTGGGAGGTAGGTTGTTAGGTTTAGACAAGGTCAGGAGGGTGGGGCCTATGTAATGGGATTAGTGTTTTATATGTAAGAAGAGGAAGAGAGCAGAGTTCAACTCTCTCTACCACGTGAGGATACAGCAAGTAGGTCCTCACCAGAATTCAAACACACTGGCCCCTTGATCTCAGGCTCTGGCCTCCAGGACACTGAGAAATAAATGTCTGTATTGAAGTTTCTATGGTATTTTTTATGGCGGTCAAGCTGACTAATATACTCTGCTTCTTTGTGTGAAAGGTGCTATCCTTGTCCTCTCTGCCATGGTTCCTCTCCCCCAGCTAACTCTTACTGGTTCCTTAAAAACATCATTCCCTTAGAAAAGCTTTCCTTGACTATCTGAGCACCCCCGCTTGACCACTGCTAGTTAAGTCTCCCCTACATTATACACATTGTGCAATAAATCTCTTTTGTATCTAGTACTCCTCGCCCAGGTGATAGTTGTGCATCTGCTCCCTGGCTCTTGATAAGCTTCAGGAGATGGTGACCACCGAGGCCTTATCTATCTTGCTTACAGCTAAGTACTTGCAAAATTGCCTACCACACAATAATAATAAAGTGTGTTCGATGAAAAAATGAAATGATCTACATGGCAACCTCATGAGTGAGTATTGACTGCCTCAGTGACTGGGCAGATCCTACAAGGTGAGTCTGTCTAAAATCTTTCACGCTCTTATAACTTTCGGAAAGGCAGTGCTGTAATTGAAATTTCTACCATAAACATTATAAAACAGTGGGACAGTTAATATCCTTTAAAAAATGTTGTAATTTAGTACCAGAAAGACCTTTTCATTTCATATGAAAAACATGATCTTTGTCAGCACCTCTTTTTAACTGTCAGAATATGAAGCTATGAATGTTGCATATTAGCAGAAATATTACTAGAGTGTTCTTATTTCTCAAATGTCTGAAGTTAACAATCTGGTGTATGGCCCTTTAACCTGCTAAAAGGCATGTATATCTCTCACCCTTGTCCCTCTCAAATGGGATAGCTGGTTGGAGAAAATAGCAATATTTTAACTTTGTAGCTGATTCTGTCTATTCATAAACTTGAAAAACAAACAAACCAATTCAAAACTTAAAAAAAGAATAATGATAGTGGATGTGTTTCTGCTTGTTTTTGGAGGAATGCCAATTTCATGAAGCACTTTGCCAAATCCTTTTAAGTAGAATATGAATTGACTTATTAATAGTTATGTGCTCAGTGGGATACTGCAAGTGGAGAGTGCAGATAGACTTTTGAATCTATTTGGCTCTGCAGTTTTTAAGAAATTTAAATTAATTTTTCAACTGATATGTGAAAAAGAAAAATTTCACATATTAATGAAGGACCATGTGATATTTCTATACATGCATACATTGTATGTTTTTTTGGTGGTTTTTCTAATTAGTCATACAATGTATGTTTAAATCAGGTTAAATCTCTCTCTGAACATTTATCATTTCTTCACGGTGAAAACATTGAAAAATTCTTTCTTTAAGCTTTCTGAAATGTGCAGAACATTATCATTATCTGTAATCACTCTACTTTATCTATTTTCACCCTGCTGTGTAGCCGTACACCAGAGCGTCTTGCTTTTATATAACTCTGACTTGGTACCCATTCATCCCTCCCCTCTACTCTCAAATTCTATGAGATCAACTTTTTACGATTCCACATACAAGTGAGATCAGGCAGTAGTTATCTTTCTGTTCCTGGCTTTCTTGATAAAATATAGCGATTGCCTGTTCAATCCAAGTTGTCATGAGTGACAGGATTCCATTCTTTTTGTGGCTGAATCCTATTCCATTGTGTGTATGTACCCCATTTTCTTTGTCCATTTGTCAGTTGTCATATACTTAGGTTGTTTTTCATTTCTTGTCTATTGCTGCAATGAATATACTGTCTTTTCAACATACTGGTTTTATTTCCTTTGGGTACATACCCAGCAGTGAGATTGCTGGATCATATTGTAGTTTTGTTTTTAACTCTTTGAGGTCCCGCCATATTGTTTTCCATAATGGTTATCCTAATTTGCATTCCCATCAACAGTGTGCACGAAATTTCCTTTTCTTCACATCCTGGCCAGCACTCGTGAGAATACTCACTCTTATTGAAGTGATGCAATAGCCACTTGCTCATTGTGGTTTTTGATTGCCATTTCCCTGAAGATTAGCTTCAGTTTTGCCTTTTGTCAGTGGTGCGCACCGGACCTCAATTTACTCATCTAGAAAATGGGATAATAATTCATTCTTTGAAGGGTTATTTTGAGAATCAAAGATCATATGTTGAAGGCACTAGCACATGTAAGCACTTAAAAAGTTGCAGCTATTTCTTACACATGGAGACATGGAAACTCAACCAGACATTGTTTGGAGACTGGGTTTTACTGAACTGGATGGTTTCCGCATGAAGCAATGTGGGAAACATTTAATACTCAGAGGCACTAAACAGAATGTGAGCCCCCTTCTGCTGGATTAATTTTCCTTATTTACATTGATTTACTCTTCTTGTCCTAACAAATAACTGGATTGGACTTGGTCATGAATGATACATCCTAATCCTCAAGAAAACTAATTTAAGATATGGCTGCATTAAATGCAAAGTGTGTGGCTAATTTATTCCTTTAAGGTTTTAGCTCTTTAAGCTTATCGACTAAATGAATGTACTCTTAACTTTATATTGCTCTCCAAGGATTAATTTATAGCCTTGATGGGAAGAACTCTGGAGAGTTCTTTTGATACTTTCATTGACAGATAAATTTTAAGATCTACAGCTACTCTGAACTATCAAGCCTTCCATTTAAATTGCATTTTTTCTCCTTGCTGATTTGATTGGGCTTGATGTACTAAATTTTGAGTGAATATAAGAGATTACAGAAGAAGTTAAGTACACTTGTTTTTTTGATGTTTATTAGCAATACAGAAACCATTTATATAATTCCCATGCTGAAAAAAATAGCTAATATGGCAATTACAATGTGGTAATAGTAGTTTTAAACTCTAATAGTATATTAATTTTATTATAATTAGAGTATCAAAAATAAAATGATAACATAACTTTTAGCTTCACTGTTCTATTGATTTATAACTTAGAGAAAGCTGAAAAAAAGTACAGTATTAATAGAAAAATGTATTCCTTAATGAGTATTTTTTCCTAGAGAAGAAAACATGCTTGCAATAATAATTTTTAATAAACGTTTATTGAATGCTACCATCTGCCACTCACTGTTCTAAGACATCAGGATGAATAGTTCCGATCTCACAACATCATGTTGAAGGTGATACTATTGTCCCCATTTTGTGGATGAGAGGGTAAGTCCCCGTCTACAGTTCCCCAGTGGGTTGGCTTGGAAACTTGCTGAGGTGAAGACTTGTATGGAGGAGGTTTATTGGCCAGTGCTCCTGGCCTCAGCACCCAGAAGGGGTGAGAAAAGCAGGCTTGGGCAGAGGGGAAGGTGAAACACCATACAGGCCCAGCTAATGACCCCAGCCTGTTCTCGAGGGAACTCTGGCTTGGATGTATCCTTCGGGGCTGTACTGGGTTGAGTGTCATGGGTCTGCCAAGAGGAAGGGGCATAGTCTGCTCCCTTTGGTTGGGGAAATTCCTAGGTAGACACTCAGAAGCCAAGTGGAGGAATGAGTGTCTGGGGTTTGAAGAAAACTCCAGGTGATACCACTCTACCACCCGCTGTGGCCCACCTCTGACTATGACCAGATTTGGAAATAGGGACTTAGTGGATCTAATTCAGGCTCTAGAGACAAGGTCATAGTGGATTTAGGGTGAGCCTTATTTCCAATGACTTACATAACAAGAGAAAGGAAAGAGAGGTTTGAGATAGAGAACAGGACTGTATGAAGATGGAGGCAGAGACTGGAGTGGTCCTCCCACCCTCCCAAGCCAAGAAATGCCAGGAATCCCCAGAGGCTGTGAGAGAGAGAGAGATGAGGAAGGATTGCTACCCAGAGCCTTCAGAGGGAACATGGCCCTGCTGATACTTGATTTCAGATTTCTTGTCTCAAGAACTGTGAGAAAATAAATTCCTGTTATTTTAGGCCAACTAGTCTGGGCTACTTTATGATGGCTGCCCAGGGAAACCCACACAACATGCACTGTGCTACTTGCACCCACCTGCTTCCTCTAAGCTTATCACATCTGGTAATTTCTTTCCTATGATTCTGGTTGATTTCTTTTCCTAGGGAAACTTAAAAGAAGGTGATCAGTGGGGGGGAACCCTAGCCCTGCTGCTGCACATGGTTCTGGGACTGCAACCGATGCTCTACCTCTCCCCTCTCCTACCCATCTGGACTGGCCTCATGCTTGGCTAGCACCTCTCCCGGTCAGAGTGGTGGGACTCAGTTTTCATCATAAGAGCTCTGAAATGCCTACTCACTCTAGCCCTCTCTGGCTGTATTTCTTGCGTGTGTCTATTAATTGGCAAGAGAGTCCCCCAAAATGTCTCAGTGTATCTCCTGGGTGTCAGAGAGGTTCTCCCCTGTCTGCTTTGGAAGATATCACCTCCTCATAATGGTCAGAGTCAACTGTCTTAACAGCATGGAGCGTCTTTCTTTTCTCCTGGCCACTTGAAGACTGCAGTGACCTGACAGCAGTGTCAGCTCAGTTGCTGTGTCCAATGGGGAAGCATTCCCCACCTTGGGAACCTAACAGATGCCCTCAGCCCAGAGCTGTGGTGGTGGCCGGTGGTATTTAGAGCTTAGTGGCCAGTGGAGCCTGGTACACAGAAGGAACGCCTGGAAGTAACCCGTGGGCTTAAGAGTTTTGGGAGCAGTAACTGAGGGGACAGGGAGAACCCAAAAGAGCCACTTTTCTCATTTTATCGGCTCATGGAGAGGCTCTATCTTATCCTGGATCACAGGAGAAACACCATATAGGCCCAGCAGTGCCTTCAGACCTCTAGGGAGCTCTGGGTTGGAAGTGCCCTTCAGGTCTGTATAGGGTGAGTGTCAAGTGGCTGTTTGAGCTGGGACCTCAACACTCCCTTCCCGCTCAGGTGCCAGGCCACATCCCTTTATTTCATATGGATCCATTTTACTCAATTATCAAAATGAATTAGCTGGTATTTAAAAATCCACATTTCTGTTGAATGATTTTCAAATTTCATTTCTAACTGAAATGTTATGATTATAATGAAGCAGACTTTACTAGTTGTGAGGATTTCATTGTGTAGAGTGTATGTGTGTGTGTGTATGTGTGTGTGTGTGTGTGTGTGTGTGTGTGTGAGAGAGAGAGAGAGAGAGAGAGAGAGAGAGAGAGAGAGAGAGAGAGAGCAAGGTTGGATTATCTCTGAAACCAACATACAGTAGTGTACCACATAACAATATTTCAGTCGATACAGACCACAAATACAACGTTGGTCCCATAAGATTATAATGGGGCTAAAAATTTCCTGTTGCTTAGTTTGGTGAGTAGCTATTGTAACATCATGGTGCAACATGTTATTCCTTGTTTGTGGTGATGCGGTGTTAACAAGCCTATGGCACCGCCAGACATATAAAACTATAGCACGTACAATTAGGTCCAATGTACAACATTTGATAATGATAATCAGTGACTACATTACTAGTTTATTTAGGATTTTTTAAAATCTTCATTTCATAGTATTCTACAGCAATAGCATATACAGTACACACACACACAAACATATATATGGAGAATGTAGTAAATATATATATATATATATATATATATAGTACATATGTGAATGCAATATGACTTATGCATTTTGTGCTTACTGTGACTCTTCATTGCATCAAGAGACCACATTGGTAGGTTGGCTGATGCCATTTTTGTGAAAGTACACTCTATGAAGTGTCCACAATGATAAAAACTCTGGACAACACATTTCTCAGAAGCTGTCCCATTGTGAAGGATGCAGCACTGTATTTAATATCAGTTTTGCTATCCAAGGTAGTTCTTACAAAGTTTCCATGATTCTCTCAATGTTAGATGCTCATTAAAAATAAATATTATGAAATGAATTTAACTTTAGGCCTTTTAGTGAAGGAGCCAAAGTCTTTCTCTTGCAGTCGGTCTTAATAAAAAATTTCCTGTAACTGCTGTGCATGCCAAAACTGTAGGGGGAAAAGTGGAGACATTCTAATGTGCTGAAAGTAAGTTTTTTAAAAAATGGTTTAAATGGTCTTACAACATTAGAATGTGTGGATGCTCGACAGTTATGCCAATTTAATTTTCATGTTACCTGCATGGCTAAGATTACAGTGATGGATAGGCTGACAGTTGTCTTGGTTGTCTTTAAGAATATTGAGAGTTCCTTTCAAGGATTTTTAAAAAATATTATCATTATTATGAGATTTCGAAAAAAGCCATTGGAACCACAATTGCTTTCATACTGTCCTGTAATCACTAATGTGAGACTTGGAAGGGATCTTGGTACAGAGAATTACAATCATTGTCAAGGGGATAAAGTATAGAAGAGAAAAGAGCCTTTTTAAACTGTGGATTATTTACATATGTGTGACACTGTTGACAACCGGCCAAAGAGCTGCTCCGAGGTTTCATGTCCTGAAGCTTTGCTGTCTTGTTAATTAATAACTCCTTGCAATTCAAACCACCTTCTTTGCCCAAAGCTGTGCTTTAAATAGCAAGTTGTTTTTGCTAGAGACTAACAGGACATAAGGCATATAATATTTGTAGTAGAATCCTTAATGACATGACTGTTAAAATAAGAATGTGATTACATTTTTCAGTCTGAAAGCCCTGGCAGCGTTCAAATCATCTACCTACCCTTGCACCGCCTTCAGAATCTGAGCTGTGAGCATTTCTAGTCTGTTTCTGCTTGCAACTTTTTTTTTCTCCTACACCTTTTCTGAGGATTTGGCATAGATTTGCATTAATAAGATTACTCTAATAAAAAAAAAAAAAAGAATTACTCTTCCAGGGAAAAGTTCAGTCTCAGACTCTAAAGCATTCTCTGAAGTTTAGAGAATGGAAAAGACAACAAATGCTGAGACACTGAGACAGTTAGGAGCATGTGACCATAATGCAGCTTCAGTTCTGGGATGGCACAGGGGTCTGTTTCCCGAGGTGGCTGTCCTCAGCGGATCATGCATTATGGTCACAGGAGGGTCAATGGATATTAAATTTGACCCTGGATTTATTAACTGAGAAGTAGAAATTATCTGTGACTGAGGACAGCCACTGTTACTAAGATAAAGCATTTCTAACTCAATTAGAAGCATAATTCTTTTTTCAACTGACCTTGGAAATAAAGGGAAGCATAGTTTGATCTACAGTGGGAAGCCTTTCACACCAGTTACTCTCATGCTGTGATATGAAAAGAGCATTATCAGAAACACGTTTTTTTTTTTCCACGAAAGCCCCATAATTTATTTCAGTCCTGTACTAGAATAAATAACGCACATGAGCTTTAACAGATGCAAATACTAGGGAGTAACCCTTGTGTGAGTAATTGTGTCGATTGTGGAATCATTCGGATACAAGACTGGGTTGTCAGAGACACTCTAGACTTGAAACATTTTTAATGTGTACTTTTTAAGTAAGTCAGGGTGTCCCTAAGCCACATGGCAATGGTTATAAACTCTAGCCAGCACATAAGTAAGTAAATAAACGATGGGCCAATAAATAGAAACCATTTGTGCTTCTTTTTAAGAACCACTGTGAAGTGGCTGGAAGAAAGTAAGTTATTTGGGGGGTTGGGGTGGGTGCTGGGGATCAGACCTAGGGCCTTGTTCCACTGAACTCCACCCCCAGGGCCTAGAAAGTAAGTTTTGATGTTAGGTTGCACCTGGAACACAGCTGCAGAAATCCAGTGGTCCAATAGATCCTGATTCACGCTGCTTCTCTTCATTTCTAAGTATAGCTGCCCAAATCCAATGTCTTCATGAAGCTCCATCTGTAGTAAAGTGACCATTAGTTAACTTTGACCAAGTATTACAATGGAAAAGTGTGGTGATAATATGTCTTTTAGAATACTTATTCCCACTGTATTAACTTTGGAATGGTTGAGGGAGATGCTCTGAAAACCAAAATTTATAACACATCTAGCCTAAATACCTAAAGACTTTCAGGATTTTTCCAGTAAATATTTTCTGGTGAAATCTATTTGTAATTGACTATATATACAATAGTATAAAACTCTGCCCTAAGTAAACACTGGTCAAAAATTGTGTATGAGCCACTGGTATCTAAAATCCTATCTGAAGTCATATCAGAATTAGCTGACAAATCTTTCTTATCACTAGCCAGAGTGTTTTGACTATGTTGACTATTAAAAGACTCCTTACTTTCTCTTTTGTCCTCTATCCTTCCCTTCCTCCTTCTTTCATTCTCATCACAATCATATTCATTTTCTTTCATTCATTCAGTGAATATTTACTGGCCACCATTTATGTCTGTGGCCTTGTAGGCAGAGGTAATACAAGATGTGGTACAGAACAATTTTTTTTTGGGGGGGGGCGGTACTGGCAATTGAACTCAGGGGCATTTGACCACTGAGCCACATCCCAGCCCTATTTTGTATTTCATTGAGAGACAGGGTCTCACTGAGTTGCTTAGCCCCTGGCTTTTGCTGAGGCTGGCTTTGAACTTGAGTCAAGATCCTCCTTTCTCAGCCTCTTGAGCCGGGGGGATTACAGGTGTGTGTCACCGTGCGTGGCGGTACTGAACAATTTTTATGGGTTGTTTAATGTGGAAAAAGACAGAAAATAAAAAATAACTGATGCTAATAAATACTATAGCATGATGGGCCCTGGAGTGGCAGGCGAGTGGTGGGGCTCCTTTATGGAGATGCAGGGGTACTTCTCTAAGAGGGTGACTGATATTACAGTAAGAACTGAATGAGAAAGAGGCCACCACGTGAATACTACCTGGGGGAGTAGCACTGAAGGTGAAAAGATCAGTGATCACAAAGCCCTGAGACAGTTATGAGCTTGTGGTTAGGGGAACCAAAGAAGCTATTGGAGCTCCATGATCAAGGGGAAGAGAGGAGGACAGAGCAGTGGGGGCCAGGTCACATATAGTGGCCAGACCACGGTAAGTGGTTTGAATTTTTTCCCATTGACTTAGAGGACATTGGAGAGATCTAAGCAGGGCAACGATTTGAACCCTCTTGAGTATGTATTTGAAAGCTGTTTCTGAGTTTCTCATTCACTATGTCATAGAATATCCAATTTGTGGGGGTACAGTAGAGAAATTCCCTTTGGTTTCCATAGAGGAAAAGAAGTTGAAAACATTCTAAAATCTTCTTTCTGAATTTTCCTAACAACCCAATACTCTGATGGATTGATACCTAGAAAGTTCAGAGCTGATTTGTAACTTTCCTCTAGTAATTATGTAACTATTGTATACCACTGCACATATATATGTTAATATATGTATTTGTAAGGCTTTATTGAAATGGGAAATGCATTTATAATGTTCAAAAATAAAAAAAAACTACATAGAAATTTATATATTGGGAATATTTGTCCTGATGCCTTTCTCTACCCAGTTTACCAGTTACTCCTGTCCTCTGCCAACAATCTTTTATATTAATTCATTGTGCGCCTTTCCATTTATGTTAGTTCTTATGTGCCTTGCTAGCCTTTCTTTATATAGATAAAACAAATATATATATATATATATGCATATATATGTACTTTTTCTAACCTTATTGGGGTTTAATTGATAAATAAATTGTACATATTTAAGGTGTGTGACTTGATGTTTTTGTAGATGCTTCTGTGTTGTCCATGAGTAAGCTAGTTAACATATCCATTTTCACAGAGATACCTCTTTTTCCTTTCCTTCTGAGACATTTCATATTCAATAGATTGAAAGAATTAATACTATTAAAATGTCCATTCTTCCCTAAACATCTATAGATTCACTAAAATTCCTATCAAAATCCCAATGGAATTTTTTTATAGAAATAGAAAAAAATCCTGAAATTCATTTGGAACCAGTACAGACTCTGAATAGCCAAAGTAATTTTGAGTAAGAAGTACAAAGCTGGAGGTATCATGCACCCTGATTTAAAAACATTACAAAACTGCAGTAATTAAACTGTTTGGTTCTATCATGAATACAAACACATAAAATGATGGAAGAGTAGAGTTCAGAAATAAATCAGTGCATAAAGAGTCAACATGCTTTTGGGAAAATATGGTGTTGATAAAATTTGATAAATATACATTGTTATTTTCCTTTACCACGTGTGCTCTCTCTCTGTGTGCGTGTGTGTGTGTGTGTGTGTGTGTGTGTGTGTGTGTATTCTATAACATCTTACTTTCTTTACCTAAAGTGAAACATGGTCCATATTTAATCAATCTTAGGAGATCATTCCAACATACGGGCAGCTTTCTCCCACTATTTTACAGTAGGAAGGTTCTCTACTGAGTCGAAGTGCCATATGCTGTTTAACCAGACCTCATTGATGTGCTCTTGGGTTATAGTGTATCTCCTGCTATCAGAAAGAGTGTGCAATCAATAACGGTATTCACATATCACTTTATATTTGTGAGATGTCACTGTAATATAAATTCTCTGATGTGGAACTGCTTGATCAAAGTATTCGTAATACATAATTTTGGTACATATTCGTATTTGCTAAGTATTGCCAATTTTCCTATGTAGAGGTCATGCTATTTTTTATCTTCAGTAGCAGTATATGGTAATGTAGATTATTCTTACTGTGGGCTTTCCTGTTTATTTCTCATTTATCTATGTTTTTTCTTAGTCCCTTCCCTAGTTTATTTATTTATATTCTTCTATATTGTGCATGCTTTTGTAAGCCACCTGAAGATCACTTCAATTATTGACTGAAGGAGGCAATGAATAAACAGAAAGATAAATTTTACATGCTTAAATTATTTCACTTAACACCCTATCTTATGATTATTCTTTGACATTTCTACTCCTTCCTCTAGACTCTTGAGTAGTTTCTTAATAACATTGTCCAGACTTAATTAATCGTAGGAGATTGATGCATGGAACATAGTAAAAAGTAAATATTCAATATTTTAATGAATAAATATAGTAGTGTTCCTACTAAGCTTAGTGGATCTAAATAATAAAGCCAAATTTGTATGTAGAGGCAGAATTAGTAAATAATTTTAATGAATAAGTTAATAAATATAGGATTTTTCTTTAAGAGAAACCATTTTATCAATAGCAATAAAGAAACATTATGGAATGGACTAAACTTGTCTAATTTAACTAGATGCCATTAGGACATAAATTAAACTGATATTCCATTAGTGCATGACTTTAGAGGAAATGAAATCCTATACCGTTATGGCAGATGAGAATTTTAATGAAAACATTCATAAGGAAAAGTGTCCTGTGAATAAACTAGAAGGTTAACACAGAGAATTGGCCCAGCCAAAGAATTATTTGGAGAGAGAAAATTCTACATTAGGGAGTTTTAGATGACACAAGTACTTCAAGAAATTCTTAGAAAAGTTTTAAAATGAAATGATTAAAGTTTCTTCTGTAACAATGTATGATTACACCTCATGCATTTAATAATACTGCTACACATTTTAGTCTTGATTGTTTTATGATTTGTATCTAGATGAACTGAAGGAACATCCTAATACATTTAAAATGTGATATTACTGCTCACAAAACATGTATGTGCAATAAAATTCTCTACTCATTGCATAAGAACATCCGGCTGGAGTCTTGCCTCCATTTAATAATTCCTTGTATATGAAACAACTGATCAGGGAACATCACAAGCATTACATAGGTTAGCAAGCAGATGAGGATTTGATATTAGGGTAATGGTGTCAGGCCTTAAAACAAACTACTTTGTCAGACTAATTTAAATGTGTACCTGCCAAATAGTACACATTGCAATGACTAAATGTGCAGGTATCTTCAAAATTTTTTCATGCTTGTTTGATAACCTTGGCATGAACATATGACAGAATGATTTCATCAGACTTCAGAGATTATGATATTATCATCAAACATTTATGAAGCACATAAGGACATAACTTTCTTTAAACCAGTCTGGTTTATAAAGATATACATCTTTCGCAAAAAGATGACTTGCTTTGTATGTGATTTCTTCATAATTACCTTTTAGTATCATTTTCATCATGTATTTGAATAATAATTAAGCCTACAAACATCTATTTTTATTCCACTTTTTTTCAGAAATATAAATGTATTAAGTATTATGCTTGGAAATTATTATATCTCCTTTGCCTATGATAAAATTACAAAACTATTTAAACTTTTGATAGTTTTTTAAATTCCTTAAAATAATTTACTAATACTTCTCTTGAGTTGTTCCATTATTTTTGCAATTTTAAGAGACTCTCTGTTTAAATGCCTTCTAGTGGCTATATTGATTAAAGACATTCAAAATCTAGTTTTGCCAGGCACAGGCACAGTGGTGCATGCCCGTAGTCCAAGTAGTTTGGGAGGCTGAGGCAGGAGGATCACAAGTTCAAAGCCAGCTTCAGCAACTTAGCAAGGCCCTAAGCAACTTAGCGAGACTGTGTCTCTAAATAAAATACAAAAAAAGAGATTGGGAATGTGGGTTAGTGGTTAAACCCCCTTGGGTTTAATCCCTAGCACCAAAAACAAACAACAACAACAACAACAAAACAACAATAGCAAAAAAACCAACTCTAAAAACTCTAGTATTGATAAAATTTTGTTAAAAAGAAATAAGACATGGTAGAATTTCATGAAATTTCCTTACTTGCACGAGACTCTAAATATATAACAATAGCATGATTTTTATCCAGAGTATCCGACAACTCAATAGCTATCACACATACGGTGTATCCAGCTTATAAATAACTTTTTATTCTATACTGATATACCCCATAAGTGTAAGAATGGATTTTATATTCATGTACAAATTTTAGCTTTCCCTCTTTTAACAATCTCATTCCAGATCAGAGAGTATGATTTTTAGTTATAGATGGACAGAATACCTTTATTTTATTTATATGTGGTGCTGGGGATCAAACCCAGTGCCTCACACATGCTAGGCAAGCACTCTGCCTCTGAGCTACAGCCCCAGCCCATGACTATCTCTTGCTGTGGATTTTCCTAATTTTTTTTTAAAAATCTGTAGTCTTGTATTACCTTCCTAATGTTGTAACAAATACTGAGAAAACTTTTCTTTCTGTGTTAGAGGCTGACATAGTTTTTGCACATAACATTTAACACCTGTGACTATGGAAAAGCGACTTAAGCACTCTTGGAATTGTGTTGATGAAGTGCTACTTATATACAGTAAAGAAAGCTGTAATAAAAAGGAATTATAGTAAAATCTGTTGAAATCTTAAATTTCCTTGGATCTATTGCTTAAACCCTAGCTCAAGCATTGATTCTCTTTCTTGATTAATAAACATTTTGAGTATAAACAGTCTGGTTTCTTACGTTGGGAAAGAATAGTTCCATTTTTAGAGCTGTCAGTCTGATTTAGCTCACATGATTCACTTTGATGAAATGCACTTAGCATTAGACTATGTCAGTTTCCCATAGGTCCTGCATGTCTTGCTGGGTATGCCAGGAATGCAAGATTCTGGCCTCTCTTTACCTGGATCATTTATCAGAGTTGTGTTTTCAGCAAGCAACCTTGGGGGATAAAGTAATGTCTCCATTCAGGACAAAGAGCAGGCTTGCTTTCTACTTGCTGTAAAGGATGAGTTCTGTAAGCTCAATCTTTCTACTGTATATATAGACATCAATTGACTCTCCACCACAACCTTAAGAATTGGGTTTGGGGAATCAATAGGAATATGCTGATATTATGGCTACTGCTTTTGCTATGAATCATGAAGTCTTTTATCTCTGATCCAGGATTCTGGTGTTATCACTGAGCCACTAGGTTGGATAATTGTAAGGATCGCCTTGTTGCTTCTCTCAGTTTAGCAATCACGGTTTTGCACTGCCTGCTCTTTGATGGCTCCTTGAGGTTGTTTCCTTTAATTTTTTTCCAGTTTTTCAGTTATTAATAGCAAAATGATAGGCTCAGTTCCAGATATGCCATTATGCCTAGAAATAGAAATCTGGAACTTGATTTAATAATTTTTTTTGGTTGTTAAGAGTTAATCTGTTAAAATTCATTATCTTCTTTTTTTTTTCCCTCAATGAACACAAAAAAAATATATACCTTTCAAGGTCTCTGACAATTCAACTCCAATATCTGGAACTTTCTGGATCTGTAGTATCCTGTTGTTTCCACTTCATTTTTTCTCTTTTATCTTTGTTTTCCTGCTTACCATCTTTTAAAATAGTTACTAATACATCTTAATTGTCCAAATTAATGGGATTCACAGTGATTTTTTTCCACACATGCATACATCCTGTGTTCATCATGTTCCTGATTGCCTTTGATTATGTGTGGATATTGCATTTGCAGAACTGTTTTAAAAAATATTTTGAGGTGTAGGATGATGAGGCAGCTAGGCTCTAAGACAGTCATTCCTTAAGTCCTCACCAGTTTGTGAGTTGGACTTGGTAATTTGCCACTAGTAGAAAATGGCTGGAATGCAATCTCACTTATGAGATTAAGTTATAAACAATTTGGGTTTCTGAATTGGGCTCCTTCTCCTACACTTGGAAGCCTCTGGGAGAAGCCTCAATGTGAGCAGCACTGTGGAGAGGCCCATATGGTGAGTGTGCATTTTGTGTTACATGGTCCCATTTAATACTGTTAGAAGTATGTATTTGCCACCTGAACCTCAGATAGAGCATTAATCTGCATGATATATACAGAACTCAAAAAACTTAACATCAAAAAAACCAAATCAATAAATGGGCAAAGGAACTGAACAGACACTTCACAGAAGAAGAAATACAACCATTCAACAAATTATATGAAAAAATTTTCAGCATGTCTAGCAGTTAGAGAAATTCAAATTAAAACTACACTTGAGATTTTATCTCACTGCAGTCAGCATGGCAATTATCAAGAATATAAACAACAATAAACATTGGCGAGGATGTGGGGAAAAAGGTACATGCAAATTGGTGCAGCCAATATGGAAAGCAGTATGGAGATTTCTCAGAAAACTTGGAATGGAACCACCATTTAACTCAGTTATACCACTCCTTGGTTTATACCCAAAAGACTTAAAATCAACATACTACAGTGATACAGCCAGATCAATGATTATAGCAGCTCAATTCACAATAGCTAAACTAGGGATCCAGCCTAGGTGCCCTTCAACAGATTCATGGATATAGAAAATGTGGTATATACACAGTGGAATATTATTCAGCCATACAGGGAAATGAAATGATGGCATTTGCTGGTAAATGGATGGCATAGGAGACTTTTTGATAAATAAAATAAGCCAATCCTGAAAAACCAAAGGCCAGGTGTTCTCTCTGATACGCAGGTACTAACTCACAATGGGAGTGGGTAGGGAAGACTAGGAGTCCTTTGAATTAGACAAAGGGGAATGAAGGGAAGGGAGGGGGAATTAGAATAGGAAACATAGTAGAATGAATCAGTTCCTTTCCTATGTGCATATATGATAACCAATGTAATTCTGCATCATGTACAACCAGAAGAATGAGAAATTATACTTCATATATGTATAGCATGTCAAAACATATTCTACTGCCATGGGTTACTAATAAGAACAAATAAAATTTTTTTAAAAAAGGAAAAAAGTATGCCAGACTTGGTATGAATTTCTATCAAGGAAGTAAAGTGTTTTTTCCTGAGTCATGCAATTTATGTCCCTCAAAAGTTCTATGAGGGGTTGGGGTTGTGGCTCAGTGCTACAGCACTCACCTAGCATGTGTGAGGCCCTGGGTTCGATCCTCAGCACCACATAAAAAATAAACAAACAAAATAAAGGTATATTTTAACTATAACTAAAAAATAAAATATTAAAAAAGTGCTATGAGAGGGGATCTAATTTTCCCAACATAAGAGAAGGAAAAAGCCCAACATAAGGGTGAAGGTTGGAAGGATAGAGCAGAAGCTGAGGAAGGGGATTGAGGATTTGGTATCTGATTCTTTTTGATCATATATCTTTGAATTATTTGAAGTTTTTGTCATATTTCCAATGAGATACAAAGGACTACAAATGATCAAACTTCATGTTTGTACATTGCTTTCCAGCACACACACAAAAGCTTTTATGTATATTATCTTTTGTTCCTCATTGCAAACCTGTAAGGTAGGCAAGAAAGACATTGTCATTATTCATGTTCTTACACAGAAAACTGTCTGGAAAATGCTGTTAATATCAACCCCAAGTACATGAATGGAGAGAGGGACAGAAGAGGACAAAATGATGGATTAAATTTCTCATTCAAGGATACAACTCATTTTTTTGAGGCGGGGGGGGGGGTACCAGGAATTGAACCCAGCCCTTTTAAAAAAATTTTTTTATTTTGAGACAGGATCTTGCTAAGTTGTTTAGAGCTTCACTAAGTTGCTGAGGCTAGCTTTGAATTCGCAATCCTCCTGCCTCAGCCTCCCAAGTTGCAGGGATTATAGGCATGCATCACCATGCTCAGCAAGTTCTTACAATTCTTAAGTGATAGAATTTAAACTCCTTCCAGAATTTCTGACTATAAATTTCTAACTTTAAACATAGAATATATGCCGAACTACAACGCAATTCTCCATTTGTTGTAAAACATGACACATTATTTCCTTTTATCATTCTACTTTAGGATATCTCTTTCTCATGGTTTTTACTAGATAATAGGTTTATGCATTTATTTGTGCTTAGCTATGGACAGTATAAATATTAAATTTCTTAGGTTACTTTTTTTCCTTCCATCCAACAATTGTCTGATGCTTTTTCATTATATGTATTGGAGTTGCTAAATCTTCCTAAGTCACATATCAGATTCAAACAGTTGTCTGTTTGTATATACAAAATCCAGAGTCAGAAATTCTGGGAGGAATTTAAATTCTATCACCTAATAGTTGTAAGACCTTGAATGACAAATTCAACCAACCATTTTGTTCCCATTTATGTGCTTAGGGTGGATATTAACAGCCTTTTTCCAGATAGCCTGAGAACACTAATAATGACAGCATCCTTCTTGCCTACCTTATAGGTTTGCATTGAGAAGCAAAAGATAACATACATGAAAACCTCTGTATGCTGTAAAGCAATGTGCAAACCCGAAGTTTGATTATTTGTTGTACTTTGCTTCGTTGTAAAGTGTTAGGAAGAGACCATTGATATGAGATGTCCAAGTTTCCATACAGTGAAGTAGGAAAAGATGTTGAAGGAATCTGATAATACTTATGAAGCCAAAAGTCTAGGGAAAATAGTTAGATATATCATTTGTAACTCAAGAAGAAAGAAACTAGCAGCAGAAGATGCTCTGTGTTAAGAGTATCTGGGTAATAAAATACTCTGGTTGCACTGAAGAGAAGTGCAGAGAGGCATTTTATTTTGTTGGGGGTGGGGTGCAGTGAGACGAGGGTGAGCCTGCCAGGTGGCTCCTGTCCCTTTCCTTCCTCTGAATTTAAAAAGCATGACCTACCTCTTGTGCTTTTGATTAGTTTAACATCAAGCGCAGAGCGTTGAATATCAGCTCCTGACCTCAGGGAGAGCTTTCTGGGAAGCTGTGGAAAGTGAGTAAGGATGGGAAAGTCTTCCTCTGGCAAACGTTCCCTCCTCACCTATCCTTTGGACAATACACCAGAAATGTGCAGGTTGTTACTTGTGTTTCTCTAAATGATAAAACAGTTACTTATGGATCCATATGATGCAACCAGATGGTAATGATCTTAAGAGCATAAAGGGGGAAAAGGCAAGTCTTTAGTTCTTTTTATTATATGTGGATTTAAACCATGAATAATTTAGGGTATTAGATTCTAGTTTGTAAAATATTTTATATTTTTATTTAATTAATTCTGTGTGTGTGTGTGTGTGTGTGTGTGTGTGTGTGTGTGTGTGGTCCTAGGGATCGAACCCAGGCTCTGTGCATGCTAGGCAAGTGCTCTACCACTTAGCTACACCCCCAGCCCTTACCCCCTGTATACCTTCTGTTCTGAGTGATGGTGTGTCATTATGCCAGATCCCAATCTTTTCCATTTTAAATATGTCCTCTCTCACTTTCTCTTGAAAATAGACCTGGCAAGATAGAGAAATTATAGCTCTTATATTTATAGATAAATATAAATTTCTGCTGGGGATAGAGCACAGTTGGTAGAGTACTTGCATGCACAAGGCCCTGGGTTCAATCCTCAACACCACAAAATTAAATAAACAAACAAACAAATAAATGAAATTCTCATTGATATGTACTAAATACTGATGTATCCTGAGATAGGAAGTCAAATATTTGTTATGATGGTTTTTGAACTATATGTTTCACTAAAACTGTATCCATCCACTTTAAAGTGTTAACAAGGTTCTAGGCAGCTACATATTGAACACGTCATACTGACCCTGAGGGAGAATGGAAAATGATATTTCATCGTGGCAAAGGAATAAGTACATTTTTAATGAAAAACTCTAGATTATTCGGTGATGGGCCTAAAATTCTGTTTGAATTTTAATGATGTTCTTGCATTGTGTGGTTCTGGGACAGGGATTGGAAAAGCTCCTGCATGACCCCTATTTGGGGCTTACTATGGCTGGTGAAAATAGTTTTCAGAGGACCTGATATTTTCAGAAGCTAGTACTGCATATATGATTCCTCTGCTCACTGAATTACTTCTCCATTCCCCTTGTTATCTAATTTTAGCTCTTCTTGGTCTGCAAGTCCATTTAGGAAACACTGGTAATTCAATTATACCTTTTAGTTGAAAGCAGAGGCTGGGAATAGGGGTTGTACACGTTGTGTGGCTCATAGTTTATTATGATTCTTAGGTTCATAGTTTATTATTGTTATTGCTGTTATTTTAAACAAATGCTGTATAGGCCAAACCTTTTCTCATTGTTTTCCTTTCCAGTTACTGACATGAGGTTGTAGCTGGCAATAAAATGATAGCTAACATTTATTGCAGTCTTTCTACATGTCAGGAAACACCATTCATTTTATGTGAAATGTTTGATGTAGTCTTCATAACAACCTCACGAGGGTTGTTGTGGGTCATGTGATTAGGCCATTACATAAACATGGAAACTGAGGCTACTTGAAGTGAAATAATGTGTCCAAGGTTGAGCAGATGGTTAATGGTGAAGTCAGGATGCCTGTGTTGGGGCACTGAAGGCAGTCTCCAACTCCCTCAGCCCTTGGGAAGAAGTTCCATCTTACACACATGAAAAGTTCTTAACAGAAGCATTAATTAAATCATTCAACATGAGGCGTATCATAGAAGGAGGAATTTGAGTTCATCAAAATAATATGTATTGTTTATAGAGCAATCTATCTTTCTGTTTTGGTTTGTTCTGTCTCTGCTGCAAGCATCTCTAATTAAACCACCAGAGATGTTTGCAAATTAAATCAGTATGACCGATGCTAGCTTAAGGCAGGGAAACTGAAGCTCAGATTTATAGATGAGGTTTTATCTATATGTAACAGTAGAAATGTACCAGTGGTCCATGTGGGACATTGGTATTGTCCGACTCTTGATTGCAATATAGGTTGCTTTGCAAATTAGTCTCTGTCAACCACCCATTCAACAGGTATGATTGGCGGCCTGGAAGATTTAAAGGTGGGAAGAATCTACTTAAGTATAAACTTAATATAGGCTTAACATTTAGGTCCTACACATTCTACTTTTATGTATGGGTTGATTTTGCAAGTTGGAAATGACAGGGGTGTGAGCATGAGCATATGCAAGTGTGCTCACGTATGCAGGATGGGGAGGGGAGGGACGCTAAGACCTTCAGGTTAGATATAGTCGTTCCTAGATTTCCCCACTGGAAATATGGAAAGGGGCTGGAACTCTTGGGGTTTACCCTTGTTTGGCTCTCAGTCTCCTGCCACATCTCATTATGCAAATGTAACCTGAAGCCAATTAGCAAGGGTGCTCTGGAGAGGAGACTGGAGGTCATCTCTGTGAAGCACAGAGCAGAGCAGGGAGGAGGGTGAGACAGATCTGAGATCAGACATCAGTAATGGCACAGTGTTTCTGGGGACAGTGGTTGGCTGGTCCTTTTTGCCTTTGTTCTCCTTTTCCTGAGAGGAGATACCAAATTTCTAGTTTTGAGAACTTTTTGTGGTTCTTGAAAGTCTCATTTTTTTCTTTTTCTTTTTTTTTTTTTTTTAATGAAACATGAAATTCCCCTTAGGACATTCTATGTCCAAAATGTTTGTTCGAAGGCGAGAGTTTTGTCACTTGGTCATCTGCTTCAGCTCTAATCTTCCCTTTCAGGGTTTTTAGACAAGGGTTTCCCAAATGGACTTTACCCTCCACCCCCAGGGGATGGTACCTATGTTTTAAATTTACTGTCAACTAAAACTCATCTCCTCATTTTGTGAGAAGCAGAGGCTTCAGGGGAATAACAATGTCTGACAAATTTGATTGTGAAATTTCCCCATTATCTTCTCCTTTTAAACAATGAATTGATAATTTGCTGCTTAACAGTTTATAATTACTTGCATTTATGGGGTACAAAGTGATGTTATGATTTATGAATACAATGTTGAATAATTAAATCAAGCTAATTAACATGACCATCACCTCAAATACTTAACTTTTTTTTTGTTCTGTGGTGAGAATATTTAATTATGAAATATTGTATCATTGCTAGGAGCAACTAGTTTCTTATCTGGCTTATTTCCACCTGTGAAATAGGAATTCTTTATAATTTTTGAAAATTCTGGTTCCCATTACATAATAGAAGAAATATTTTATTATTACAAATATCTCATAAGATATTTTAGGGTAATTTGGAAACAGCTTATCATTATTGTAGTATTTTCTGCTATTGAATCTCCATTTGACAATCTTTTTTTTTTTTTTCTGGTGAGGCGTAGAGTCAGTAGTGACATATGGTAATAATATATTTATTGTTTGGTAGGAATTGGGTTTTATTTGGATATATCTGTGGAGTGTTTGTGTGTACATCTGAGAAACTGCATCCTTAGAAGATAATGTTTTAACTGTCAATATAACTGGTCCAGTGAACTTTAGAATGTGTGAACGTTATAATTTGTCAACTTTTAAAATCAAAATTAAGTTTGTTTTATTTTCTTTAGATTCTAGCACATATCTGCACGTAGTCATATAATATATTTTGGTCCCTGGATTATAATGTGGAGGATCATTTAACAACTACTTAAATACAGATTTCCAGAGTTAACATGATGTGTTCAAAAAGATGGTATTTCATATCACATTTGAACTCATCAACTTTGGGAACTTCATCAGCCCTGACCTGAGCAGGCAGTCATCACATTTTGAATTCAAAATGAAAAAGGCAAAGTTTATAGTGGTAAACACTGTGCAACGTTTATATTATAAATAACAATTTCTGTTGGTGATGGAAGCTCGGAGAGCACATGCCAGCTGTTTTTCTAACTTGTCCTTAGCGGGCACAAAACTTCTGCATACGAAGTTTATGAACCAAGTAACTTGATTCTATAATGAAAACTCCATTTCTCTGGAAATATGGGACTGATTTTTCTATTTAAGCAGCAAATTTTATTTAGAATTTCAGCAAATTACTGTTTCTTTTTGGGCAAAAGAAACATTCTAAATGGAAATATTTAATTTAAAAATAATTGATGTTATTCTAATTCTCTACAATTAGCCATCCTTTTATGTGGTATCCTTTTATCTCTTTTAACTAATTTCAGTTAGCAAGAAGATGGATGAAATGTAGTTTCCATAAAATAATGTATCTTCATGAACATTTATTTCCGTATGTGAAGATTGATGTGGGGGGTGACATGGAAACACTCTCTCCCCCAAAAGTTAAACATAAAGGCACAAGGCATATTGATTTAATTATTATAATGGAATTATGCTGGCACAGTTACAATATTTTTGCAACTAGTATCAATAAAATGATTTTCCACATTAGTTGTTCTCAAAGTGTGGTCCTTGCAATAGTAACATTAGCAGCATCTTGAGAACTTGCTAGAATGCAAATTTTGGGGTTCCACTCCAGGTCTTGTATTGAAGCAGAAACTTTCAGAAAAAATGGGAGAAGAGAAGCAATCTGTGTTTTAACATGACATTTTGGTGGTTCTGTGGATCCTAGAATAATTAGTGTAATTTGGTATCGCCTGCCAATTCAGATTGCTCTGTTATAAGCCAGATATGATAGATGGCATAGATAAGATACTCTATAAAACAAAAATCATTGGGCTAGGGAAGTTGGTCCATGATAGACCCCTTCTCTAACATCGATAAGACCTGAGTTTAATCCCCAGCACCTCCCCACCAAAATAATTAATACTGTTGTTTGCGTATGGAGAAAGATCAGCATGACTTGTTGGGATAAGCCATTGGAAGGCCTGAAGGTAGGGATATATATGCCATTCTTAAATGTTGTCACTAAGGCCATAGTGGCGGGAGAAAGAGGCTTGCAGAAGGGGAAATACTTCTAGATTTAATTATAATGGTGCTGCTTTCATTTGTGGGATAGTAAGTTAATAGGATAAAAGAAAGTCATAGACAGGAACACAATTTGCACATTGTAAAGCACCACAGAAATGCAACTTGTGCATTTGTTCAGTTAACAAACATTTAAATATTCTTGGTGCTGGGACATCAACAATGAAAAAAAACACAAGTCCATGCCCTCCTGGAACTCATAGTCTGGTGGGTTGCAGTTATATTTAAGTATGCCCAACTTGCAGTTAGGCGACAAATGAGTACTTCCAAGTAAACTGAGGTTAATTAGTGGGAAAAAATACAGTTCAAAATAGCCCCATGTGGCAATGTGTTTACCTACTCATAGCTCTGATATAGGGCAATTTCAAACACATTTAACCAGAAAGTAAGAAAACAAGCTTCTGCAAACCGAAATTAAACTTGAGTCCATTTACTTACCCTCAGGCCCTCCACATCTAGCTCTGACTCAGTTCATTTACAGAATGTCTTACTTGACCAATAATTTTAAGTTGTCTACTTTTTCTAAATCCATTTAGTGCTGCTCTTTTCTTTCATGTTTATAATGCCCTTACTTCCCCTTCTTTGCTTAATAAAATTGTGCATATTCTACAAAACTTCCAGAAACCGTTCCCAGGCTTATTGAATGCCTTGGTTTCTGTTTTCTGTGGTCTGGCTGCAGCTGGTCGTGTCTATAGTGAAGCCCGGAATTCCTTAGTTCTGTCATTGAATTCATCCCTGTCTGTGATCCCTTGTTCGCCTTTAGACCTTGGATCCCTCCAGGGCAAGGACCTTATAACAGCAAAGGAGCATCTTCAGCACCTCCTGGCTGTTAAGTGCTCAAGAAATGTTTGTTCAAGAATGAATTTAACATGGTAATCTGGCTTTCAATCCCACAACCCTTTAGAGATAGCAAATTAAAAGAATTTGCAAGTCCACATGGAGATGTGCACCTGCAGTTCCAGCTACTGCTAGGAGACTGAGCCCCGGAGGATGGCGTTGAGCATAGGCATTGGAGGCCAATCTGGGCAACACAACGAGATGCCATTTCAGAGGAGTTTCCTTGTGGAGACGTATGATAGTAGGGAGTGCCAGTTCCTTACAACTTTACAATAAAGAACAAAACAAGAAGACAAAAATTAGTCACTGAAGACAAATTATAATACAAACAATTAAGGTCTATATTTAAAGGAAGGATTAAAATGTATTCAAAATTTTTAAAGATTTATGGAAGCAGTTGCCTAAAGATGCAAAGTGTTTATTCTCTAGGATACCTGGCTCTTTGTAGCTTCCTGATATTCAGAGCTTTAGGGTAGCATATCTTGAATATGAAAACTCAAGTTAAAGAACCCATTTCACCCTTTTAAAATTTAGAGCATAATTTTGTTTTGCTTTGATGCTGGGGACTGAACCCAGGGTCTCCTGTATTCTAAGCACATGCTCCATCTCTGAGCTGCACTTCCAGCCTAGGACATTGTTTTTTTGACTCATTCTAGATTCCAAATGTGATGTTGATTAATGACATTGACCCTATAGGTTTATCTAATATTGTCATTTTTATTACTTTCAGTTTGATAGCGTTTTCATCAAGGAGAAAATATTATGCCATATAACACAACTAGAGAAGATGTAAGTTTCATGTTCTGCCTTAGGTTCCAAACAGAATGTACCTTTCATGAGGTTTTAGAAGGACATTTATGAGTATTTGTCCTCATGTATGTTATCTTTAACTTTTTAATTTCTGCAACATTTTAAATGCTATAAAACTGTGTAAAACCTATAACATTTTAAATGCTATAACGACTGTGTTATTGCAGGTATCACTTACATCTTTTGTATTTAAGAAACATTTTCTTGAGCAGCTGCTAAAGCCTCTTTGGAATATTCTGTTAATTGACATAAAACTGTGTGTGACATAGTGTGAAAAAGCTGCATAACAGAGTTCTTTTTTGAGATCTAGCCCTAGTCTGCCCCGTGGTAAATGTGAGTCTCATCACAATTAACTGAAATTCCACCATCAGCCATTTCTTTTTCTGCAAAATGGAAACAAACAAATGGACAGCACAGGGTTGTTTTGATAATGCAATGAAATAATGCGTGTGGAAAGCATTTAATAAACAAAGTTCACTCACAGAGATGATGGGAACCTATATTGCAAAATATAGGTTAGAAGACAGGATCCGAGCAAATGCCAAAAGTATCTCATTTTTCCATTCCCATCTCTTCCTTCCTATGATATTTCCCCTGACAATTCCTGAAGTCAGATGATTCTTTGTTTATATAAACTGGCCCAGATCCAGTTGTTCTCATGAACTCTCTTGGAACTTTCTCAAGGAGGATTGTTACTGAGCTTAAAGGGTTGGTAAATTAATTATAAATTCTAAGGGGGAAATCAGATGTTATAAAAACAGCCCCAACAACAGAAAGTGGACTTAGACCTGCTAAGTTCAACAGTGGCTGGAATTTTTAAGACTTGTGATTGTGTTTACTACACTGGGCTTCCAACATATTTACAGAAACTGAAAGTTTATCTGTGCATTGTTACTATTTTAAAATTTGGGTCTTTGCACAATTCTTGAACAGCTGCCTCACATTAACATCTTTGAAGACAAAGCCTACAGTTCACACATTTTTGACAAGGAGTAGTAGAAAGATTGGTTCAGCATAAAAACTGAATCCAGCTGTGTTTCACTTATCAAATCAATAAGGGTCTATCTTTAATGCCTTCAAATCCAGGTTCCTTCACAGGGTGAGCTGGGCAGGATAATTTTTATTGTAGCACAGAATATTTTCTTCCTGAAAAGCAACTGTGTTATAGCAGGTATCACTTATTAACATCTTTAAGGATGCCAGTTTTTCCCACATTTATCAAAAGGGAAAATATGCAGATAAGAGTGAAGCACCTTTATTTGGAGTTGAGTTGGGGGGAAAAGCTTAAATCATGAAAGTGTTGTTTGAGGAAGGGAGGCCTGAAGGAGGAATATTGATGTGAACGGGTTTGGGTACAGGCTGGGCTACATTGCCAAAGTCATGGTGAGATGCAAAGACATTTGGGAAGAACTTGGAGAGATTAAAAATGAAGAAGGTGTCAATTGGCAGCTTTGCCTGCTTTGCACTTTTGCTTGGTTGGAGTGTTCAGAAACAAATATTCATTGATTAGCACAGTGCAAATTACAGTTGTATTAAGCACCCGGTTCATATGTAGAATATTATCTGATTTGTGGTTAAAAGGGAGAATTTTGGTTTATTTCTCTGTTTAAAATAATTGGCTATGAAAAGGCCCAAGCATGTTAGGCTGAGTACATCAATAGTCTAGAAAGTTGAGTGTGTGCATGTGTGTGAGTGTGCATGCTGTTTGAATCATGGGGACATATAAAATTATCAGACTGTGTAACCAGTTATAGTTTCTATTTGATATTTTATTTTAATCAACTTACTACATTAATAATTGACTAGTTTTCATGTATGAAAGCTTAGAGCTATAGTAGTATTTGTTACGTGAATGCTTTTAAAAATAAGTAATTGCATAGCATATATGAAATGTAATCATGAATCTAGCAACAATAGTATTATTTCCTTCTTATGCAACCATATGAAAATCAACACAAAACGTCATTGTTGATCCTTACATCAGTTTGGGTACTCTGAGGCACAGGTTCTCTAGTAGGGTTAGATGTGCAGATTTGTTGGGAGACAGCCTGTGAAAGACTTAGGCAAGGCAACAATGGTAAGTGGGAGGGACTTAGACCGTGGTGCAGTCAGTCATTCCTGAGTAGGAAGAGAGAAGGAAGGAGGGTGGGTAGGAAGAAGCTCCGGCTGAATCTTGCTCTGATGAAGTTTAGCTAGACCAAGGATTTGCTAAAGCCAGGACTGCCCCATTGATGAGATGAACACTGGGAAGGAATGGCCTAGCTTTTGTCCCCACCAGTGTTCAGCCATCGGTTAGAAGCAGCTGGGGAAGTGGGTGCTGAGGCAGATCCTGAAGGTGCAGTAGCTGGAGGCTGACTGTCATTGTCACCATAGGCTCTATCCTGAAGGGACATCCCAGCAGCCCACCCTGCTTACTGAAATAATGCCGTATTATGAATTATTTTTACTAAACACCACTTTACAATTCACATTCTAAATATTCACTAATGCAAATTTCTTTGCTACTGGCAGATGGGGATCGTTACAAACACACTAGTGTCATGGAAGGTCACGGAACAACCAGCTTGAAATTCTATTTCCCCAGTAAACCTAGAGGCTCATCTTATTTTATTTGAAGATTTATAGCCATTATTACATTTCACTCTTTATTTTCTTTTATACCTAGAATCTAGAAAGCAGCTCTAGCTTTTTAAAACAATATTAATGACTTTCTCAAATTCTAAATACAGGATATACTCATTTTAGACAAACACGAAATACAGAAAGCTCTAAAAAGGAAAAATAAGTGTCACTGTAAGCCCTCAGCCTGAAATAAATGCACAGTTCGCTTTTTGTGATATCTCTTTTATGATTTTTAAAAAATGTATACACATGACAGGGGTTGTTAACAGCATCTGCAAAGGGACACAATGTGAGTGAAAATTCCAGTCCCCTCCCCAGAGGCAGCTAATCTGTGAGCTGGTGGCAAGCACTAGCTTATCAAGTCTCAGGGAAGAGCTCCTACCAACAGATGAGACTGAACCCCACCAAACTTACCTGCCTAAGGACTCAACTCACTTCAGGATGGTAGGACTTCCAGGGAGACTGCCATTTATAGCTATCTGTTAGCCCCAGAGTTATGCTGTAACTGAAGGAGTGTGGTTTTGAGGTCGTATGGGGCAATCTTTCCTGAATCACCGTAGGTCGCCTCAAACTTGCATTTTTGCTGATGGCCTCAAGGGAGCAACACAGTGCCCAGAGTGACATGGTGGTAGTTGGGGTGTGCTCAGCAGGTTGAGGGGTTGCTCAGATGACCCCTGGAGTGCTTTGCTCTAACAGGAGTATTTGGAAACACCTGGGTAGCTCAGACTTTCTAAAGGGGTTAGTAGGTCAGAGCCATTGAAATTGGACTCCATGTGTCCTTGGAGCCTGAGAGATCGACACAGGAAGAAATTCATTCTGAATGTTGGTGAGGGGGAGAGTGGGAAGAGAAAGAGATAGGAATTGATATTGTGTCATTAATGGATGTCACAAACAATTTTTCATTCTGCCTATTTTTCAGTTAATGTTATATTGCATGGCTGCTTGCTCAAATTATTTAATTTCCCTTGAAAATGTGATTTTAAAATGGATGTGGACTTTTTGTTAGTATGTGTGCTATCATGTGCTGAATTCTTTTATTTATGCATACTTGCTTGGGTTTTTATGTTTTTCACTTTTAAGGCATGATGAACACATTTGTGTTTGTATCTTTTATCATATTTTTAATGATTTTTTAAAGATAAATCCCTCCAATGAGATGACTGGGTGAAACGATATCTTCATTTTAAGATTTTTGGTCTTGCATCTATATGCTTTGAAGACGTTTAATGAAATTTACTCTTTCATTAGCAGTAATGAGATAGTCTGTCTCCCTAAGTCTACTTCATGATTGCATTTATTTGAAAAATCTTTTCCAATTTCACATATAAAAATATTAGGTTATTTAAACTTTCAATTAGATAGGTTGAATATTTTTTCTTTTATGATTCTCTGTGAGCTTCTGTTGTCTTCTCTCTGTGTGTGTTTTTAAAATAAGGTATTGACATTGTTCATATTGATTGGAAAGAGTCCTTTTATATAACATGTGTGAACCTTTTTTTGTGGGGTGGGGGTACCAGGGATTGAACTCAGGGGCGCTTGACCACTGAG
The DNA here is from genome assembly GCF_052094955.1 of Ictidomys tridecemlineatus. Lineage (NCBI taxonomy): Eukaryota > Metazoa > Chordata > Mammalia > Rodentia > Sciuridae > Ictidomys > Ictidomys tridecemlineatus. Next base: position 121,042,277 of record NC_135485.1, read on the forward strand.
TCTCATCCCCAGCCCTATTTCGTATTTTATTTAGAGTCATTGTCTCACTGAGTAGCTTAGTGCCTCACATTTACTGAGGCTGGCTTTGAATTAGGGATCCTCCTGCCTCAGCTTCCCAAGTTGCTGGGATTATAGGTGTGTGGAACTGTGGCTGGCTGTGAATCTTTTATATTTGTTCTTCCTCTTCAATTTTCCTTTACATTTTCATTAAAAAAAACATTTTTTTTCAATGAATAGATGTCTTAAACTTTTACCTAGCAAGGTCTTTTTTTCTTTATCCTTTTTCTCTTTATTGGATCTTCCACTTAGGTTGGGGGAGGAAAAAACACCTCATCTAAGTACTTGGAATAAAATCAAGCTAAAGTCTTGAGTTAAATGTGTCAGAATTAATTTCATCTGAAATAAGGAATTAAATGTAAAAGGAGCCATAAAAATTCTTTTTGCTATAAACAGATTTTTTGGTCCTCCTCACTGTCTGGTTTGTATTGCTGTTAAATTAATCCTTAGGTCTCAGAGCAGGAGGACAATTTTACATGTTTAAGATCTTCTTTCACTAGGTTGGAGGCTTAGCCATACAGCCTGAAGATATTCAGCTCCTCCTGCAGGTTCCTGGCCTGGTGCCGAGGGAATGGTTTTGGGATACACGGAAGTAGTAGTGTGTAATCCTGTCTTGCTAGATATGATGAGCAAGTGTTTGTGATTTCTTGATAACTCTTTGATTCCCTGACATCTTTTCTTTAAAGGTTTCACATCTAAGATACAACACAACCCTGTCTTCCCATTTGAGACTCCAGCAGAATTATATTACTACACGGCCCCCTAACCCTTCTATTAAAGATAAACAACAGTTCCTTCAGGAGTTTTGGCTTTCTGTAGACCTCTCAGTCTTGTCTCCCCACTGTTGCCTGTATGCACAAAGACATCTTAAAGTTCTGCTATTTCCAAGAAGCAGTCTCCTGTCTCCCTTCTATTGTCCCTCTTGGACCAGGCCTGGCCTGTGGCCACAGCTTATGGTGGTCTCAGCAGGGCATGATGCTTATTGCAATCATTCCAGTTTCTGTTTGAACTATTGCCCAAGGGAAATTTTGAATATCTGGTCTTCTATACTGCTTGAAGTGGATCTGCTTACCCAAGTCTTTTCAAATGTTTGTAAAGCTATTATACTGAGGATGATGCTTTTGTGGTCAGAAAGTGAAAGGACCTCTGGCTGTCTGGACCCCTCATAGTCAAATTTATAAGGAACAAATACTGCTTCTATTTCTCTTGGAACATAACATTTTTTTCTTGGAACATTCAGGTAGAACCTGCTTAGTTTTAGAAAAAGGTTTATGGTTATTTGGGTAGATTTCAATTTTTCACTTTTAATGTATGTGAAATGAAACTCAACACATACTAGTTTAAGCTTCTTTAGTAGATGCTATTCAGTTATTGACAAGCTAATATTTGTTAGATATTTAGAACTTCCTTCTATTGAAGATGTACACAAATAGTTGCATTCTTTCTCATCTGTGTAAGAATTGTGCTGAGTGATAACATCAAGTTACACTATGTGAAAAATTGCATGTGTCAACATGTTCACAAAACCTGTGGTGACAATCAGCCTCATGGATTTTGTGCTCATGTTGTAAAGTATCACAAGTACTAGATGACTGTGTTAATACCATGGTCATCTTATTCGTGAGCCTTTTAGACAATGGCAAGGTGTTCAGGGAGAGGAGCTGGCTGGTATTCACAGACGGTCATTCTGACCACTTGATATTCAACTCTTCTGCTGAGACCACCCTTTGATGTGTATTCCTATGGGATGAAATTATCTCCAAGTGTTTTACCCCCGTTTAGAGAGATTTAGCCACATACCTTGTTCACCAATTTTTAAATCATAGTTCTATGCTCCACACCATCCAAGCAATTAATTGCCTGTGTTCCATGAATCCATACAGACTTGAACCTTCATCCATTTCTCCTTCTAAGCAGAATGAACAATACGATGCAGTGTGTGAAGTTCTGCCTTCTGGAGAGATTTCCTTTCATTACTGTCATTCCTAGATATCCCAGAAATGGGCTGTAGTGCTGCAGCCATCTGTAGATCACCCTCATCTTCTCTTCATGAGGTCATAGGTGTGGGTAAGGAGAGAGGAGACAGTTTAGCAGGAGTCAGGGCAGTGACATCTGAACCAGTTCCTCATGGAACTTGTGCCTTCAAAGTTATTTTGAGATCATATGTAACATGCCCATCTCATGATGGAGTGTCTTGTGCATGCCCAACACTATGGCTTGGAGGGTCCGATAGCACCCAGTTCATGAAGGACATGGTAAGTTGGTCTATGGTTAAGTGTCCAATTTCTATTAAGGCCCAGTAGTAAGCCAAACGTTATTTACTCAAAAGAAGAGAAGTTACTTATAGAGAATGGTGGAATTTGCTCAGAGACATCATTCTTTATTCCTGATTTTTACTTTTGATGTTACTTCATGAGCATTGACATGTCCATAAAACTCCGCCACACCTGAGTGCAGGAATGAATCCATATGAATGTGATTCTTCCCTCTTGGAATTTATAGTCCCTTGAGGGGACATACATTAACCACGCAGCCACACAGACGGGAGTTAAACTTAAGTTTCAGTGAGTTCTACAAAGAATGGCTTGTGGCAGTGTCTGAGCTTATAGTGGCAGGGAGCGGGGGAGAGGCAGGTAAGTTTCGGTTGAGGAAGGAACCTTTATGGAACTGAAATCCAAAGGGTGAGTAGAAGAAATCTGTTAGGCAAAAGAATTGGAAAGCCAGGGTTAGCCAGAGAGGACAGAAAGAACAACTGTGTGACGGGAACAGAGAGAGCAGAATCCATGTTAAGGGTTTTTTGTCTTTATCATCAAAAGCCACTAACGTGTCTTAACAAGAACCTCACTTGAAGGTTGGGGGAAAGAATGAAGTCAGTAGATAAATTCACAGATTTGCAATAATCAAGGTGAGAACACATATGAGTGGCGGGGGGCGGGGGTGGGGACAGGAGCCTTGGGGAGGAGTTGCCAGATTTGAGAAATCCCTAGGAGGATCTCGTAAGGAATTGGATGTTGATGGAAATGGATTCTTTGGTTATTGTGTCAATGGAGCAAGATCATAAATATAGATTGCATAATGAAGACCTTGAGGCATGATATGGTTTGGATGTGAGGTGTCCCCCAAAGGCTCACAGTGAGACAATGCAAGAAGGTTCAGAGGAGAAACAATTGGGTTGAGAGAGTCTGAACCCAATCAGTGAATTCATCCCCTCATAGGGATTCACTGAGTGGTAACTGGAGGCAGGTGGATATGGCTTTGTGCTATATATTTGTATCTGGTGAGTGGAGTCTGTCTGTGTGTCTGTCTCTCTCCTTCCTGATCATCATCATGTGAGCTGGTTTTCTCTGCCACACTCTTCCACCATGATGTTCAGCCTCACCTTGAGCCCCAAGGAATGGAGCCGGCCCTCTATGGATTAAGACCTCTGAAACCAGGAGCCCTCAAATAAACTTTTCCTATTCTACAATTTTTCTAGTCAGGCCTTTTAGTCAGAGCAATGAAAAAAAAACTGACTAACACAAGGGCATTTGATGTATTCCAGTGAATACTTGAGTCTGGAGATGAGAGAAGAGTTCTGGTCTTGAGATGTGAACTGATAAGCAAGTGTATGCACGTGAAACAAAGTCGTGGGCTTGAACGTCATTGCCCAGGGAGATGAGCACCAAAGTTTGATAGCCAGAAAGAGGAGGGGGGGGGCTTGCAAGGGAAAGGGAAAGGGGCATCTGTGATATGGGGGAAATCAGAAGAGCCCAGGGGAAGAGGCACTGAGGAACCAGGGAGGGAAAACTCTCTCAGAGGCTAGGGACAAGGCAATCATTTGAGCAATTGAATTTTATTTGAATTTAATGATAGGAGTCTTGAGGGTTGAGATGTAAGTATTGTGAAGAGTGAATCGGAGGCAAAGAAATGAAGTCAACAAGTCTAGGCAGTTTTCTGGATAATCTTGTCTTCTGGGCAAAAGAATGTGGGATGGAGTGTGTTTCTGTTGTTGAGGGGTGTTTTTCTAATGTTTAAGATGTGATAAAGAGGTATCATCTGTATTCAGATTATGTCTTGAAAAGATATCTTTCCTTGCTTACAATTTTCTTATTCATTTATTTCATTTATATAAAAAATTATCTGAGAAGGTAGCATGCCCTTCACATCACTGAGCATCATGTACTAGTTCTAACTGTTCAGTAAATGCAGCTCCTCAGAGCTCTGTTGAATATTTATTGAATGATTTTTCCTCAAGCTCCACTTTGTTTCAAACTCACTGTAGAGAATCAAAATCTATTTGAGAATGATTTTTTGAAAACAGCCAAAACCCCCCTGAAAGATATGCACGTGTAACAATTTGTAATTGGGATGTTCATTAAAGTAATTGTACATGAAGGTATTCTTGGGAGAATCAATATGGAGAAGTCCCATGTGCCCTTTACTCAATTTTCCTAGTGGTAGTATTTTGCAAAACTGTGATTTTGACATTACTATCATCTACTTCTCTAGATTTCTCTAGTTTTACTTGAACTTTTTCTGTGTGTGTGTGTGTGTGTGTGTGTGTGTTGGGAAAGTTACAGCTCATACACATGTATGTATGGAGTGTACATTTAATTTTTATCACAGATGTAGATTTGCCTGTTCACCACCAGATGCAAAATTTTGTTGATGAATAAAGAAGTTAATTCTCTATTTGGAGTAGCTGATAGCAAATTATGCATGCATGAATAAATCAAAGAGGAAATGGAACCAATTTATTTACCTCCCTTTCACTGCCCAGTTAACTTGTTTTGCTTTTGAAATCTGATCATTTCAAAATGTCTTTGGGAGGCAGCACTGGGGATTCTATTATGCAACTGTAGTATGGCAGACTGTTACATATGGACACTGAAGGCAGACAGCCTGCACTCGAGATCTATCCCTTACCCCACGTGTGATCTCAGGCATGTTGCTTAACCTCTCTGCCTCAGTTTCCTCATCTACAAAATGGAGATAGCAATGTCTCAAAATTGTTCTGAGGATTAAGTAGTACATTATATAAATGAAAGCTGTCTTCATTGTTTATTTAGAATTGATTCCTTCTAGAACATAATCTGTCAGTGAAAATTCCAGAAACAGATTCTGGGGCTTATTTTCTTCACTCTGTGTAAAGCAACACTTTCTTTTGACAGCAGACCTGTGATAACTCTAATGTGTGTTTAAGTTTTGACATCAATCTAAATATGTTCAGTATATTTACCTCTCAGGGATGTATGCATCCTGATAAAACAGTTCCATTTTGCAGCCATGATAAAAGATTTAAAGATAATCTCTTTCACCTTCACATTTTTAATGTAAGTCCTTATGGATTAGACTTTTAAATCTTTGCTATTTCCTGAGAAATCTGATTGATTTAGTAAAGCCAATGCTGCGTGTGTAACGTAAGAGAGTTAGACATATTATTGAAAAAGGAGAAGTTAAAGTATTTTTTTGACTGGAAAATGGAGATGAAATTTTGAAAAAATTCTCCAAAGAATATTCTCATCTTCTACTGATTCAGTAATGAAACTCCTTCCATTCTCTTTTTCTGATTGTGCCCTGAGAGATTTTATAGTCATTTTTCAGGGATAGATGAATGCATTTTTATAATTAGGATTCTATAATCAGGTTTTGTTCTATTCAGGGACATGAGCAAGCTCAACCTTGGGGGCAGGTGACCTGTGCTTTCAGTGTAAGAGGATCTAACAACAGTTCTTTGAAATTATCCTAGGGGGGGCTGGGAGGAGCATGAAGAATGAATTAGACATTTAAAAAAACTTTGGTGTCTTACAGAAGTGCTGTGGGAAGTTGCTTTCTACCTCAAAAGCCCTTGAGAAATCAAGTTTCTGTTCCTATGTGTTTGGTTTCTCCAGAGCTTGTAGGAAAGAGCAATTAATGCATTCATTTACTTAGCAAATATTTATTTATTGAGGCTGTTATGGCTTAGATATGAGAAAGCTCAAAAGCTCATTGTGTGATGCAAGAATATTCAGAAGCGAAATGATGAGATAAGGAGAATTGTAAACTAATCAGTAGATCAAACCACTGCTATTGATGAACTGGGTGGTAGCTGTAGGCAGGGAGAGGTGACAGGAGGAAGCAGCTTGCTGGAGGTGTGACTTTGGGGTTTCTATTTTTTCCCTGATTAAGAGGAGCTCTCTCTGCTTCTGGTTGCCATGTCCTGAGCTTCCTTCCTCTGCAATGCCCTTCTACCGTGATGTTCTACCTCACCTTGGGCCCAGAGTTATGGATTTAGCCAATCGTGAGCTAAAATACACTTTTTCTCCTCTACATGGTTCTTTCCAGGTATTTGGGTCACAGTGATGCAAAAACTGATGGAAACAGAAGCATTACTAGTTTTCAGGTTCTATTTTAAGCGCTAAAAATAACACAGTGGGCCAAAGACCCTACCTTTGGGGAGCCATTCTAGTGGAGGAGAAAGATAATAAAGAAGCAGCAAATGACTAATGATATGTAGCGATGAATGCTACAAATAGAATGAAATCAGGATGAGAAGGCAGGGGAGTGAAAGCTATTACTTGTCGCGACCCCTTGCCCACAAGGAAGACGCAACTTGGGAATCTTCAGCAGTTTATTCAGGCCCTTGATATTTCTTCTACTGATCCCTCGGATGCCCCTCCCAGCCTTAATATAGCACCTCAAGCCCCAATGCGAAGCTGCCACGTGGAACTTTCTCATAGGGTGCTGAAAAGCCATGCGCCAACTCTCCCAAATAAGGAGTTGTTTGTCACAAACCACAGCGGAGCCAGCGCCATCTTGTAATGGCGACCATAATCTGCATAAGCGGCAGAGGCGGCTCACCACAGTTCCCCCTTTCTGTTTTCTTAAAACAATACAGGCGAGAGTAGAGGTCCTATCCCACTGTGCAGAATGGCTGCATAGTATGGCTCAGTCCTAAGAAGGGCCCTTCCCCAGATCTGACTCCATATCAGCCGACGCCTTTTTTCATGGGGCGGGGCGTGGACGCGTCAAACCCGCATGCAATAGGACATGCTCTCCTTGAGGTCCCGGTCCACTGCGGGATCGCTCAAGTGCAGTGCCTTGCCTCGCATCCTGTATTGTGACGATGGTGAACAAAAGGGGGTAGCTGGGACTACCTCTGTAGGACAACCACAATTAAGTTGGCGACACCCTGAGAGAAAGGCACGGGCTTTAAAGCCATAGCTAAAGACCAGTGTGGAAACCCTTCTGCGTGCAATGGCAACAAGACCTGCAGAGTGCAAGGGCTTTCCAGCACTAGAAGAAAGACAAAAAAAGGACATGTCGAACCCAGTGCAATGTTAGAATAACTTGGGGTGCAACGACCATGTCAAAGGCACTAGTGTGGAAATCCATCTGTGTGCAATGGTAGCAAGACCAGCAGAGTGCAAGGGCTTTCCAACACTAAAAGAATAACGAGGAAAGACATGTCAATCCCAGTGCAATGTTACAATAACTTGGGGTGCAATGACCATGTCAAAGATTTACTGTTTAAGATGCGCAAGCCAGACTTGAGGTGAGTTGCCATTTTCTAAAGCTGCAAGAGCTTGTATGATCATAGCCTTATCGTGAGCACTGCGGGCCTTGAGACGACAGAGAAACCACAAACAGAGGAACATACCGAAGCAACACATAGTACCAAAAATGCCTACTCCCACCCACTCTTTAAAAAAGGAAAAAGCAGAAGATATCCAATTAGTGAATTGACCCAAAGTCACGGGATCAACACGGGTGTTATTCAAGACAGCTATCTGGGTTAGTTGAGACTGGATCATGTCTTCCACCGCCATGGACCAATTCCCGGCCAAATAGTCACCGATGATGCGGGAAGCATTCCTGGAATCATTAAATCTGACAGAGGTTATACACAAATGCGCACGTTGGTCAATGCAACCCAAAAGTACCAGGTCAGACAATTTTTTTAGCTGAATGAAGTATATCTATTTTTTGGTTAGCAGCCAAAATCCCTGACAAAATATGTTGATTAATTTTGTTTTGAGATTCGAGTATGGTGGAGGTTTGTTGAACAACTTGATTAACAGTGACAGCAGTTTGCACCTGGCTGGCCATGGCTACTCCGGCCGTAACTGCTGCAGCAGCAGACACTGCTACGGCTGTCACTATAGCTGCTGTGATTTTGAGCAGCCTGTTCTACTGCACCCTCTAACATGAATGCTCTCCAATCTAGATATTTTCCCGGGGAGACACAGGCTCAGACTAAGCCAGCCCAATCTGAGGGGGTCATGCAGAATCTAGTCAGTCCTTCCACCTGAGTATGGACGGATTCTGCCAAGGTTTTAATTATTTTAAAATCTAAAGGCTCATGATACCTTCCCCTATTATTGTCCTGAAAAACTGGTTATGCTAGTCCCATGTCTGTATTAACTGTTCTCCACACTTGGGTATGGAAAGTCCTCCCGGAGCTTTGGATTCCTCCCACGTACGGGGCCAGAGCAATGGGTGGATCTATGGGTGGAACATCAGGTATAGAGCCCTCCTCTAGGTTCTCAACTTCCCCAGAACTGAATTTATTACCCTTCTCACAGCAGGCTTTTACATCTGTTGTTTCCCATTTTTTCTTTTTTATCTTAGTCTTACGTAATTGTTGTAATAACTTGTCCAATTCCTCAGAACTGTCCGAGCTACTTGTGTCCTTGGGAGTTTTTAACTCAGTCAAGTCTGGATAGAGCCTTCTCCTCTGTTTAACTTCAGACTCCCTTGTCTGTTCACCACTCTTACTCCTAATACTTTCTGCTACCTCGCTATGTGACCCCTCCGATTTTTCTTCATGCAATTGCTCAAGAACAGCCTGACCCTCACTCACAGCTTTCTGGCATTTACCATCCATTATACACCCCCCTCACTAATTTCCAAAGCGGAATGGTACCGCCCTTTAAAGTTTCTTGTTTGTAAGCGAAATCCAGATCTTTCCCTAATTTGTCCCAACTGGGAATCGTGAGACTCCCTGAAAAAGCAAACCAAGGAGCTACAGAGTCAGTCTCTTCTAAAAACCTCTGTAATGTGCTCCGCTTCACTTTAAGTCCCTTAGAACGCAGTAACCCGTCCAAGGCCAGCAAAATTGGGCTTGAGGAAGTAGCACCCATACTGTTCCAAGCAGTGTAAAGAAAGTGAAAATACAAAACCCCGCTCTCTCCTTATTTACAGAGGAGCGTCTTATTTTATTATTTTCCCCGCTCTCTCTTTATCTACAGAGGAGCGTCTTATTTTATTATTTTTCCCCGCTCTCTCTTTATCTACAGAGGAGCATCTTATTTATTATTTTTTCCCTGCTCTCTCTTTAATTACTGAGGAGCACCCCGCTTTGATCGCGGATCCCACTTACCTGGGAGTAACCGGTGCACCACCCCTGACTGCTGAAAGTTCTGGTTCCCGGGTTTCAGCACCACTTGTCGAGACCCCTTGCCTGCAAGGAAGACGCAACTCGGGAATCTTCTTTCAGCAGTTTATTCAGGCCCTTGATATTTCTTCTACTGGTCCCTCGGATGCCCCTCCCAGCCTTAATATAGCATCTCAAGCCCCAATGCGAAGCTGCCACATGGAACTTTCTCATAGGGTGCTGAAAAGCCATGCGCCAACTCTCCCAAATAAGGAGTTGTTTGTCACAAACCACAGCGGAGCCAGCGCCATCTTGTAATGGCGACCATAATCTGCATAAGCAGCAGAGGCAGCTCACCACAATTACTCTGTCAGGTAAGGTGGTCAGGAAAGCCTTCTCTGAAGAGGTGATATTTGACTGGAGGCTGTAGTGACAAGCCACCTACAGTGGCTGGTTGTCTAGGCAGAAGAGACAGGAAGTTCAACACCCTGAGGTAGGACCCTGTTTTCCGGGTTTGTAGAACATGGAGACCAGTGTGCCTGGTGCTGAATGAGAAATGAACTGTAAGTGTGGAAGACATGAGTTCGGAGAGAAGTTCAAGGGCCCTCTGATGAAGGCCTGCGTCATAGGTTGTGGCTTCACATTTTATTATGGAAATGTAAAGGGGAATGAGTGCTGATCATCTCTTTATTCGTTTATGGTGCCCATGATGGAACCTAGGACCTCATGCCTGCTAAGCACCAGGCTCTGCCTTTTTAAAGGATCAGCAGTCATTGTGTAGAGGGATGCATGATGATGGTGATGGAAGTGGTGATGGAGTATGATTCCGCCTAAGTGAGCGATGGTGGTGGCCCAGCTCAGAGTGGTAGGAGTGGAGGTGGAAGTGGGGGTAAGAATTCAGATTCAGAATATATTCAGATTGTAGGGAAAACAATATATGATGCTGGATTGGATATGGAAAGTGCAAGAAAAGTTCTCATTAAGGATCTTGGTCTGAGTAAAAGGGAGAATAGAAGTATAGGCAGTAAATTATGGGACCTAGGGAGGGAAAATTTAGGGAAAGGAGTCAGGAATTGATTTAGGGACATGTTTTATTTTGTTTTTAAGATATCTATGATAAAGCCAAGTGATATGGTAGCTATACAAATCTGAAATCCAGTAAAGAAGATGGAATTGGAGATATGAATTTGAGGTTCATCATTTAGCAGGAGATGCTTAAAACCACTGGTGCGAACTACATTCTCAGTGCCCTTAATGTAAATAGAAACGAGATCCATGTGCTTATCCTGGGGACATTCTGCCTGAAGGTAAGAGGAGTAAGCAAGGTGCTGTAGTTTTGACCTTAAATGTCCCCCAAGGTCCATGTGTTAAGTGAGTCCTAAGTTTGGTACTATTAGCAGGCGATATAAACTACAAAAGGTGGAGCTTAGTGGGATATTTTAGATCTTTGGGGATGTGTCCTTGAAGAGGATTATGGGATTCTAGGCTCTTCTTCTTCCTCACCTTTTTCTTTTGTGTCTCAGCCAGGAGGTGAACAGTTTGCTCCACTGTACACTCCTCATTATGATGTTCTGTTTTGCTATAGACCAAAAACAATGGGGCCAATCAGTCATGAGCCAAAACCTCCAAAACTATGAGCCAACACAAACTTTTTCTCTTACTAAGTTTATTTATCTCAGGTGTTTGTTACAGTAACAGAAAGGTGACTAATACAAAAGGAGCAGGTAGGCAGGGTTGAGGGAAACAGGACAGAATTGTATTCTGAAGCAAAGAGAATGAAATGTTTCAATGAGTAATTGATCTGTTTTGTCAATTGAGAGTTGGTTAAAGATTCAGGCTCAGAATTGGTCACAAGCAATGAGCAGCTCATTGGTGATTTTGACAGTTTAAATGAAGAATTTAAAGAGAAGAGACTCTTATTTATACCCACCTCAAGGAGTTTTGCTGAATAGAAGAACAGGGGAAAGGGGTGGGTAGCTGGAGGGGAGGTTGGGCTCATTGGGGATTTTCTCTCCTATCCCCTCCCCTTCCCTTCTTCTCACTTTCTTCTAGAACTAATATCATGTCTCTGTGCTGAAGGAATGATACTGGGAAAGGGAGCAATAGGTGATGCCCGAGACATAAAATAATTGGAAAAACAGAATCCTGGAGTAGATGAGATGGGACGGGACCCAAACTTCTGGTAGAGGAGGGACAGTCTCTTGATTGTCAGAGAAAAGGTGGAGTGTACAGTTGTGCATGCGGAGGGGTCGGTAGTTTGCAGGTGGGAGATTGTGGAGGTTCTTTTCTGATTCTTTTTATAATCTCAGGAAAATAGAAAAACAAGAGTCAAGGCCATCAGCGTAGTGAATGTCGTGGAGATAATGAGACCATTTAAAGAGAAAGTTTCTGCAAGGGTCTGTGAAAATGCGGACATCTACCCAGCAGAGAAATATTGGACTGCTGGGCAGCTCTGCTGGTCACTCAAGGTTGTAGTAATACATTTTAAGGGAGGTGATCCCATGTAAATGTATTTTTGTTTAGACCTCTTGATCTATGGAAACATCGGTAATAGGTAAAGAGTTGGGTTTAACGGATTTTAGAGCAGTGGAATTGATTGATTCAGCCTGGAGGTGATTTTAACAGTAGGTCACAGAATCCAAATAACGTAAGGAGGGAAGGGGGGCTACAGGAGGAGATCATGGTTGTTGGAGTGGATACTGGAGCGATGGTGATGGAGAGAGGGGAGATGAGTTAGAGAAAGGGATAGTTGAAATTGTGACGTTTGCAGGCAGTGATGGGATCCACGGTGGCAGAATTTGAGCAGAAGCATGCACGACTGAGGAGGCCTGGGAGACGGGGTCTTTGACTGCCCTTGGCACCAGGTGTTGCAGCTTGGATCTGAAAAGTCTCTCAAGGGCTCATGTCTCCCGTGAAGCAGGTGAGACTTTGGGGAAGTGGTTGGATCATGAGGTCTTTGAGCTCATCAACGAGTTACTCATTGATGGACTCATCAACTGATTATAGGGAGGTGGTGGAAACCACTGAAGATGGGGCCTCTTTGAAGGAAGCAGGTCACTGGGGGCGTGCCCTGGAAGGTTCTGCCTTGCTCCCAGACTCTTCCTTGCCTTCTTGCTCTGCTTTCTGTTTGCCGTAAGAGGAGTAACTTTCCTTTTCTACATCATTCTGCCATGATGTTTCTGCCTCACCTCAGGCCCTGGACGATGAAGCCAGCTGACCATGGACTGAAACCTAAAACCATGGGCCAAAATAAACCTTTTCTCCCTTAAGTGGATTTTCTCACGTATTTTGTCACAGCAGTTAGCACAATAGGATTTTGGAAGACTCATCTATGCAGATGAAGGGACTATTACTAAGAGAAAGAAAGGGAACCATGGTGCAATGTTCTACGGCTGGGCTGGGGAGGGTTTATCAATGGAGTGAATAATTGTAACAAGGAGAGGTAGCTTTTGTATCTGATGACACGTGCCTCAAAGGGACCATGAGTCTCAAAGAGGAAGAAAAAAATAGTGTGGAGCAGCAAAAAGGATATATGCCTCACCCCCAGTCCATTGGCACAAGAGGAGTGGGGAGAAAATAAAAACTGTGACTGGTGAAGGTGTCAAGGTGAGCTGTGTCCTGATGGTGTGTGTGTCTGTGTGTGTGTGTGTGTGTTGTGAGGGTGAGAGCATCCAGTTTTCAGTTATATCCTGAAAGTAAAAGGGACATTCAGAGAATAGGGTGAAAACACAGGAGTTCTCCAAATGACAGACTTGAATTATCCATATACAGTGGTACTATTTGGAGGATTCTGGAAGGATGTGTTTGAGTCAGTGAGGGGATAGAGAGCCATGTGGGGTAGGAGTGTCTAGGGACAGAAGCTCTATCTTCTTCTGAAGACTTTGGCTAATAAAATGGATCTGTCTTACAGATCACATAAGGGAGACAGGGCCAGATAATGCAGCTTCCTTCCTTCTGGGGACTGGTCATTTAGGTTGTCTTATATAGTAGGAAGGAGAAATGGTGGTCTGGCTGGGAGCAATTGTCCCCAGTAGTCACAAGCCCAAGAGATCACCCAGATGATGAGCATGTAACAACATTTAGAGTACAAAATGAACATGGTGTACTTGATAAAAAGGAGACTATTTGTTTGATTGGCAATAAATAAAATTTACTCATTTATTTACCCAATGATTATTGATTATAAGGTGTGAAGGATATAATGCAGAACAAGACTCAGTCCTTCCTAATTCTGTATCTCATTAGAATGACACACTCTGTTGTGGATCTGATTTATGTTGTCTCCTCTTGACAACCTTACAATACAAGAATTCCATATATATATATATATATATATATATATATATATATATATATTAAACAGCTTTTTATAAATAATACTTTATAAATAACCAATAGAAAAAAGCCATGTTATTCTCATAAAAGATGACAGAGATCTTTCAGTACAAATAAATTTGAATTTTTAAATAGATTGTGTTGTGTTGACTTATAAGTTTTGTATTATATGTTTTCATAATTTGGAGAAAGGATGCTCTGCTACAACAGGAGCTTCAAAAATAAAAACAGAAGAGATTTTCTGAAAACTTTTTACTCATGCCATATTGTTTGTCAATACTTGTAAAAATAAAGGGATATTTAACATTGTTTTCAGTTTACTTTGCTTTTAGAACAGATATTTTGCATATTGCATGGCTTTAAAAATAAACTTTTCATGTATTAAAATAGGCTAGGGGAAAAGACAGCAGATTATCTACTGTGTTTAATTAATTCATAAACTATAATTCCTTTGTTTCCAAAATTGCTGATCTAGAGTCTTATCTTTTTGGCTTTCAGAGACTCAACAGGTTGCTACAGTTGATGCAGAAATCTTCTGAACATACCATATTATCACACTGAAGAAATATTGGCTACAGTTTTAAAATACTATCAAACCAATGAAGTTTTCCCTTCTGTTTTACTATACGGCTCCAACAAATACTTAGCATCCTTTCTTCTAAAAGCACCCTAATATCAAAGGGCTGTCAGTCCTGGTATATCTCTTTATTTCTGCCCATGCCATCAAAGGTTTGAATTATTTTTTTTTCTAAAATGTTGGCCAAGTTCAAAGAGATTTTACAGTAACTCTTAATGAACTGATGAGATATATGTGTTTGCCATTTGCACAAATGTTAACCCCAGCATCCTGAGCTCTCATGGCATACGCAGTAATAAACATGTGAAAGATATTATTTGGTGAAACCGAGAAAGTCTGAATTATGTGTCAAGAATAGGACTCAATTGTGACTTTTTAAAAATGACCTCTACATCTTCTTTGATTTTCTTTTCTTTTGTTCTTACAACTTCTTAGCCTTTAGGGATATGAAGGGTAAGACCTAATTGTTTTTGTGTAACTAATAGAATGATTTATGCCTTTTATGTCTCATTAAAATAGAATACAGTTAAGCCCATTATAGAATTTCATCTAGTCCATGAATTCTTGTTAGGGGCAAAAATTGGCTTGTAGAGAGTAAGAAAAAATGTATAATAATTATTTCTCCTCTTCCAAAGGAACACGGTATATAAATTAATGTACAATAATTAGTGATATTAAAATTTCACAGGAGAGCTGGTGTTGTAGCTCAGTGGTGGAATGATTGATTGTTTCACATGCATGAGGCACTGAGTTGATCCTCAACACCACATAAAAACAAATAAATGAAACAAAGATATTGTGTCCATCTACAATTAAAAATAAAAAAAAATCATGGGAGGCTTAGGAAAAAAATACCAAAAAAATGCTCCTTAGAAAGACAATAATATTTTTATAAAGGTTCAGAAACGCTGATCTAGTAATTGATATGGAAGTTCAGCACCAAAATATAATGTGAGCCACCATTATGGTAAGAATACAGACAGATTTTGAAAATAAATATCAATTGCATGTTTGCTTATGATTTGGGCAGATAAGTCCCAAAGGCCCATGAATTGAAGGCTGGCCACCAAGCCTGTGGTTCTTTGGGGAGGTGATAAGGACATCAGGAGGTGAGTTTTAGTGGAAGAAAGTTAGGTAATTGGACGTGTGCCCTTGAAAGGATATTGAGACCTGTCCTCACCCCCTCTTTCTCTCTCTTTTTCCTGGGCTCCATGAATTGAGCAGCTTTCTCCACCAAACCTTCCTGCACTGCTGTCCTGCCTCACCACAGGCAGACACAATGGAGCCAACTATCCATGGACTGACCCCTCTAAAAATGTGAACCAAAATAAACCTTTTCTTTTTTTTAAATGGAATATCTTAGGTACTTTTATTCTCCAAGTACTGATATTGCAGTTCATCAACCTGCTTAAAACTCACACTGGTCCTTTGGACACCAGGGCTCTCAGACGTAATATTGGCTGTCTGAGCTTCACCTCACCCTTGTCTTTTCTTCCAGGACCTGGCTGTCTTTTGGGGGGAAATGAGATAAGGAAACACTTGGCCCAGAGTATTCTGTAAGCGCACATGTAGACAGCTGTGGGACCACAAAGGAAGAATAGTTAACTTTTCTGGAAGGTAGTTAGGGAAGGATTGCACAAAGAGAGGACCTGAGAAAAGGAGTTTGCAAACTTAGATGGGGGAAACAATTAGTTCTTTATTTTTCAATTAACTCCATCTGAAATGTACTGTTTTCTTCAATTACTATTCGATAAACTTCAGTATTATTCAGACTTTGGACTTCATCACCTATAGAAATCATAAATATTTCCATAGCACATTTTAGTTATTGCATATATCTTGAAATCTGTTTGTGGTCATAATTACTTTGAAATTATTAGACCACCTCTAAATTTTATGACTAAACATGTTAATAAAGTATGTATTTTGCAAATCTCAAATTTAACCACCTAAACATTCCAAGTTTCTGTTCAACAAAGGTTGCAACAAAATTGAAAGGAAATCACAGTATTGGAGGCATGTATAACAGATAAGAGAGTCATCTTCATAATGGAAGTAGAACTCCAACAGCAGATTGATGGAATTTCAATGATCTCAAGGAAGTATTCCAGATTTATCAAAGAGCGACTAAGAAAAGGCCACTTATAAAAGAAGATATCAATGTGGCCAGTGCAAATCTCAGATTCCTGGGGAATATTAAAAACAATTATTTAAAAACATTTTGGCAAGTTGCCAAAAATTTGGAGTGAAAATGTAAAATATAAAGTGTGTGGGAAATGGATCCTTTCATAATGTGGTACAAGGTGATAGATTCTTTTTATGGCAGTTTTCCACTTTTTAGAATGCTAATAATTGTTGACTCAGAAATCCTATCTCCAGAAATCTACCAAAATGCTGGCATATGTGCACATGGACATATATTTAAGTATGCCTGACAAAGTATTGCTCTTAGAGTGAAAAACCTAAAGAGCCTCAACTGTCCATTAGCAGGGAAATTCATTAAACACATTGTCAAATGCTTCTAATGGCATGATATACAGCTGTAAATATAGCTATATCCACTGAAATCAGAATACTCAGACGAAACTAATGTATGAAAAGTCATAGGGAAAATATGCAGCACAATTCTGTTTATGCAAAATATAACAAAGCCAAAAAACTCAGCAAACTCCAAAGTGCATGGAAAATTGTCTTGATGGCTGTGGGCCCAGCACTTCACAGAGCTTCCATTTATGGGGAGGAGTGGGGTTGGCAGGGGAAGTGACAGAGTTTGTTGTTATACATCTGTAGTGTTTTGTAATGACGTTTTATTCATGTATTACCACATACTTAAGTAAAAGGGAAAATTCTTAAATGATTGCATTTACTATAACCACAAAAATATGGACTTCTTAGGGATAATTCTACCAGGAACCGAGAGAGCTATTATGTTGTATTGAGGTATATAAAAAAGACCTGAATAAATGGAGAGATGTGCAGTGTCCTTGAATTAGATGATTCAATTTAAATTTATAGAGGTTATGCAAATCTAGTCAAAACCCATGAGAGATTCAATCTGACAAAATGATCCCACAGTTCTTCTGTGATAATAATAATAGTAATAATAATAATAAAGTCAAGAATAACCAAGGAAATCTCGATAAAGAAAAATGAGAGTATGCCTGTGAAACCAAATATTGAAGCCATTATAAAATTAAAATCGTGAAAACACTGAGCTAGATCCCACAGTTCTTCTGTGATAATAATAATAGTAATAATAATAATAAAGTCAAGAATAACCAAGGAAATCTCGATAAAGAAAAATGAGAGTATGCCTGTGAAACCAAATATTGAAGCCATTATAAAATTAAAATCGTGAAAACACTGAGCTATGGGCCCATGATTAGATAAGAAGGGGCGTTGAACAGAATGGAAAGCCAGACATTAGTTGGCTGTCCATTGCAGTCTTTTGGGCACTGATTGGCATTTGTCTAATGAGACTCACATATGGCCTTTCTAGCTCTTTATTACAAGAAGGCCATTCTCAGCCTTGACTTCCTTTGCATTCCCACCACACCTGGTGCCAATTTTATGTTTGTTATTAATCAGGTCTGGCAGGGAGAAGATGACCATCTGATTGAATTTCCTGGCAAGGTGATTTTAGGAGCAAATGTCTCGTTATTCTCTCTAGCAGGAATGTACAGAGGGACAGAGAAGGGTTATTTTGAGATAAAATTCATATCTTTGCTGTATAAACTGTACACAAACAGTATATACTATATAACCTCTGTAACCTACATAAACCCAAAGACCTGCATAGCCACTATAGCCTAAGCAGCTTGCCTGACCTTCCAATGCCCATGGACTGTGCAGACTCTATGACCTGTTTAGTTTATATGCCTGCATAGCTGGTATAGGCTGTGTAGCCTCTGTGCCCTGATTAGTCTCCATGGCATTATCAGCCTCTTAGGCTTGCCAAGCCTAAATGGCATGCATAGACTCTAAAACCTGAGAAGTCTCTACGAATGCATTGCCACTATGGTCTGCACAGCAGCTCTGACCTGTGTAGGAGGCTCAAGGAGACTTTGTGAACAGTATTGTCTGACATGAGCAACCTCTGTGACCTGAGTACCTTTATGATCTGTGTGGCCTTCATGGCCTGAGTAGCCTAAATGACCTGAGTAGCCTCAATGGCTTTATTATCTTAAATGACCTTAGTCATGACCTCCATAACATCTATGGCCTGAGTAGCATCTATAACCTGAGTAGCTTCTATGAACTGAGTAGCCTCTATGGCCTATGTGGTGTCTGTGACCTGAGTAACATCTCTGTCCTAGTAACTCTATGATCTGAAAATCCTTTGTGACCTGTATAATCTCTAAGTTCTGTGTAGCCTCTGTGGCCTTAGCAGTCTTGTGAGTTGCCTGGTATCTATGACTGGAATAGCCTCTATTACCTTATATCCTCTATGACCTGCATGTGCTCTTTGGCCTGAGTAGCCTACATAGACTTAGTAGCCTAAATGACCTGTGTAGCCTCAATGACCTCAGCAGGTACTATGACCTGCATAGGCTCCATTACCCAGTAACCTCTATGACCTGTCTAGATTCTATGATCTGTATAGCCTTTATGGCCTGAGTAGCTGAAATGACCTTCGTGCACCTGCATATCCTCTATGGCCTGTGTAAACCTGAGTAGATTGTATGACCTGCCTAGGCTTTATGACCTTAGTACTCTTATGGCCTGTGTAGGCTAAATGAACCTAGTACCTCTTTATGACCTTAGTAGCCCTTTATGATCTGTATAGCTTCTGTTGTTCATGTACCCTCTATGACCTGAGTAGCTTCTATGAACTGAGTAGTCTTTAGGACCAGCGTATCCTCTATGACTCCATAGCTTCTATGCCCTTCATTTTCTCTGTGGCTTGCTGAGAATCTGTATTTTGCACACCATCTACAGCCTGTGCAACCTCTCTGACCTGCTTCCCCTTTAAGACCTGGGTTGCGTAAAAGACCTGTGTAGTGCCTATGACCTCAGTACCTACTATGACTTGCATAACCTCTATGAATATGTAGCCTCTATTCTCTGTGTGGCCTCTATGACCTGTGTACTCTCTATGTCCAGAGTAGCCTCTTTGAGTTGTGCAGACCTTTTGAGTTGTAAATGACTTTAGTAACCCCAATGACTTGTGTAGCTGGTGTAGCCTGAGTAGCCTGTGTAAGCTGAATAGCATCACCTCTGTTACCTGCATAGCCTCTAAGACCTCAGTAGCCCTTACATAACTATGGTATGAGTAACCTGTATTGCCTGCATATATTGACCTTTGGAGGTTTTTTGACTAAGGTAGCATAAAAGATTTTAGTAATCCCTATGACCCATGTAGCCTCTTGTAGCCTGAGTAACATCTACGTCTTCTATATACTGTGTAGCCTATATGACCACTGTATCCTTTATGACCTGTGTAGACTCTGGTCTGAGTAGCCTCTGTTGCTTGTGCAATGCCCATGACCTGCATATCAGAGTGATCTGCATAGCTCTATGGCCTTCACCACCTCGATGACCTGCATAGCCTGCAGCCCGAGTAGCCTCTATGACCTATGTAGCCTCTATCTGTGAGTAACATTTATGGTCTGAGTAACCTAAATGACCTGAGTAGCCTCTACAACCTAGTAGCCACTATAACCTATGTATCCTCTCTCTATATGTAGCCTTTATGGTCTGAGTAGCCTAAATGACCTTAGTATGTCTTATGACCTGCGTGTCCTCTATAACCAGCATAGCTTCTATGAGCTGCATAGCTTCTAAAGCCTAAGTACCTTCAATGGCCTACACAGCCTATATGGCTTGAGGTATCAAAATTATCTCAGTATCCTCAATGACCTCAGGATGTGCTATGACATTCAGAGGCTCAATGGCCTGAGTGGTCTCTTTGGCCTGCATAGCCTTTCGTGCCAGATTATCCTCTATGATCTGTGTAGCCTTTAGGATATGTACAGCCTCTATGGCCTGTGTATCCTCTATGACCTGTGCAGCCTCTCTGACCTCTAGAGCTTCTTGGCCTAAGTAGCCTCTATGATCTGAGTAGCTTCCATGACCTGAGTAGCCTCTGTAACTGAGTATCCTCTATGACCAGCAGAGCTTCTATGAGCTGCATGGCCTTAACTGTCTATAACCTAACCGTTTGTTGATTGAGTATTCTAAATGACCTGCATAGCCTCTATGGTCTTAGTAGCCTAAATAACCTTAGTAGCCCTATGACCTACATAGCCTCTATGGCCTGTGTAGCCTCTATGACCTTTGTAGTCTCTGTTGAGAGCCACAGCCAAAGGGGCCCCAGCAAACTTCCAGCTGCCGGCTGATGATCCAGCTGCCAGCAAACTTCCAGTTGCCGGCTGATGATTGGCTCACACCAGCCCCAGCAACATCTAGCTGATTGGCTCCTCTGCGGTGATGTTCATTGGGCTGTTTCCCTGCCCTTCAGACTGCCAGCTGATGATTGGCTCACAGCGGCCCCAGCAACATCTAGCTGATTGGCTCCTCCACGGAGCTGCTCATTGGGTGACTTCTTTGGCTCTGCCCACACAACCCAGCCAATCGGCCTCAGGAGCAGGAGGATTGTGGGAGGTTGAGAGGCTGGGGTGTGGGGGAGAGAGGCTTGTGGAAGCCGGTGGTGGCAGTTGAGCTCTGAGGGTTTTTCCCTGGAGCTGTTTTGTTTGGTGTTTGTAGTTCTAAAAATAAAGTTAGTTTCTTTTTGACAAGTGGCTCCTGATTTGTGCCAAGCCAGACTTCGGCAGTCTCTATGACCTATGTAGCCTTTATTGCCTGAGTAGCCTCTTTGCCTGCATACCCTCTATGACCTGATTAGTTTCTTGGAACTGAGTAACCCCTATGACCAATATAAGCTCTATGACCCAGGAATCCTCTATGACCTGCATAGCCTCTATGGCTTGCATAACCTACCTGTTTAGCCTCTAATGGGAGTGACAGAGTATCCTCTATGACCTGCATAATATCTATGACCTGTGTATGTTCGGTGAACTGGTTGGCACTATGATCAACATAGCCTCTATGGACTGAGTAGCCGCTATAACTTGCATAGCAACTAGAACCTGAGTCTCCTTTATGAGTAGTATAACCTCTATGATTTGCATAGCCTCTGTGACCTGTAACCTTTATGCCTGATTAATGTTTATGGCCTGTGTAGTTTTAAATGACCTGTGTAGCTTCTGTGATCTCAGCAGCCAGTATGGCTTGCATATCTGCTATGATCAAGTAACCTCTGTGTCCTGAGTAGCCTCCATGACTTGCATAGCACCATCTATGGTTTCAGTAGCCTTCATGATGTGAGTAGCCCATGAACTGAGTAGCCTGTATGACCAAGGTATCTCCTAAGACTCGTGTAGCCTCTTAGACCTACATAACCTGTATGGCGGGACTGTGTAACCTGTATGATTTTCACAGTCTCTATGACCTGTGTCATCTATATGGCATGAGTAGCCTAAATGCCCTGTATAGCCTCTATGACCTCAGTGAGCTATGGGGAGGTGGTCAGTGTCTTATTAGGGGGCTCTTCTTCCTTCTTCCTGCTCAGGAGGGTGTAAGCCACCTGAGAAATTCAAGTCTAGAATAATTAGTGAAGAACAAAAGACAAAGTCAGAATTAGGTTTAAAGGATGGAGCACCTGATAGATCCAGCCCACACGGAGCTGGAACTGGGCAATTAGAAAATGGCTCCTGTGGTTTATTTAAGGGGCTACATTAAAGGCAGAGATAAGGTTTCAGGGGTGGAGTCTTGCTTTGTGAGCTCTTGCAGTCAGCAGGTTGATTGGCATCTTGGCAGGTCACAACCATCTCAGAGGAGCTGTGCGGCTACAGTGCCATCTCTGGTGCTGTATGGGACCTTTGGCAGAACTGAATAGGGCTCACAATGTGTCTGGGTGGTCAGCCAGAGGAAATGTCCACTGGAAGTTTCCAGACACCAGACTCTCCTATTCATTAGGCTGCAATGCATGTCTGTGGGCAGTCCACAGACAGCCCACAGAAGGCTCTCGACAAGTAGCCATATGACCTGCATAGTCTGAGTGGATTCTATGACCTGCCTGGCCTCTATGATTTGTGTTGCTTTTATGATCTGAGCAGTCTAAATGACCTTGGCTCTGTGATCTACATAGTCTCTATGACCTGTATAGCTTGTGTGTCTTCAGTATCCTCTGTTTTGTGAAAACTCCATGGTGTGAGTAGCCTAAACGACCTTAGTAACCTCAATGACATGCTTAGCCTCTATATTCTGAGTAGCCTCTATAACATGAGTAACCCCTGTGACCTGCCTAGTATCTATGTCCCAAATAGCCTCTATTGCCTGTGTACCCTCTATGACCTCAGTAGTCTCAATGAACTGAGAGGCCTGAATGACTAGCCTAACATCTATGACCTGTGTAGCCTCCATGGCGTGAGAAGTTTCTATGACCTGTCTAGCCTCTGTGACCTACATAGTAGTCATTATATCCTGAGTATCCTAGAAGACTGGAGTGGCCTATATGTCCTGAGTAGCTTCCTAGTCTTTATGGGCTGTGTACCCTCTGTGGCCTGAATAACTTGTCTAGTTCTAGTAGCCTCTGTGACCTGAGTAGTTGCTATGACCTTTGTAGCCTTTATAAAATGCACATCCTCTGTGACCTGTGTATCTCCTATGACTTAGACAGCCTCTATGTCTGAGGAGTCTCTATGACGTGTGTAGCTTCTATGACCTGCCTAAACTCTATGGCCTAAGCATCCTTTATGTCCTGCATAAGCTCTATGGCTTGTGTTGACCCTATGACCTTCTTAGTAACTATGTCCTGTGCATCCTCAATGACCTGCACAGCCCGTATGAGCAGTATCCTCTGTCACCTGCATTGCCTCTGTGACATGCCTTGCTTCTGTGACCTAGGTAACCTCTTTGGCCTGTGCAGTTTCTATGGTCTGGGTAACCTCTATGACCTGAGTAGCCTTTATGACTTGTGTACACTCTGTGACCTGCATAGCCTTTATGTCCTAGGTAGCCTCTGGTTATCTGTGTTCCCTCTATGACCTAAATAACCTCCATGACCTGTGTCACCTCAATTGCCTGAGTAGCCTCTATGACCTCATAGACTATTTGACATGAGTAACCTGAGTAGCCTTTATGACCACCATATCCTCTGTTACCTGTGTGTCCTTTGTGGCCTGAGTAGTCTCTCTGACCTGCATAGCCTCCATGAGCCTGGTTGCTTTTATGCCCTATGTAACCAGTATGGCCCTTGTATCCTCTATGACCTCATAGCCTCTCTGACCTGAGTAGCCTTTATGAACTGCATGGTCTTTATGACCTCTGTTACCTCTATGGCCTGGGTAGCCTCTAGGACCTTCATATCCTCTATGACTCAGCTAACCTCTTGAATTGAAATCCCTTAGGATCTGCATAGCCTTTATGACCTGAATAGCCTCTATATCCCCTATAGTGTCTTTGACCTGCATTTCCTCTATGACCCATGTACCCCCTATGACCTTTGTTATTTCTATAGCCAAAATCACATCTATGACCTGTATAATTTCTAGTATAATTTCTAATCTAAAATAAGGGCTTTTGGAATAGTGTGTTTCCAAGTAGGAGCATAAGGAATACTTTTACAAAAACTTTTTCCTCAAAAAAAGTTATTAAAAATATCATTTTATAGAGGAGTTGAACAAGGTGCTGCAAGTCAGTCTAGGAAGAACAAAGTCAGTCCAGTTCAAAGAATTTGCTACTCAAAAATCACCCTCACCCACAAGAATATCAATAAAGCCTGAGTCTAGCATAAATCAATTATATAGATTCTGAAATTTCCCCCTTTGAAATAAACTTAAAAGATACAAATGGTATTTATAGCAGTTGGTTATGACTATATGAACAGTGAATATGTTTTTGTTGGGTTTTCATATTTCTCATGATTTATACATGCTTTATAATGAAAATTATTGCATCAGTAAGCAGGCAAAAATGTTATTTTGCCAATTTGTCTTTCTGCTCCTTAGATAATTTCAACTGTTTCATCTTTAAGTTTGCTGATATTTTTCTTTTGCCTTCTCAGATCCATTTGATCTGTGAATTGTACTTCTCATCTCCTAAATTCCTACTTGGATCTTTTTAAAAAATTTCCATCTCTTTCTGGATATTCTCATTTTGTTAATATAGAATTTTCCTAGTTTCTATTTTTTTTCATCATTTTATTTAGCTTTCTAAGCATAGTAAAGTCTCTGTCTAGTAAATGTAATGTCCAGGGGGTTTCTGCTCAGGTTAATGTTCAGGGGCTGTTTCTGTCCACTTATTTATTTTTCCTTTGTCCTTGTAATCATTCATTGAAAGCTGAGCATTTAAATATTGTAATATGTTATCTATGGAAATCAGATTATCTTATGTCCAAAGGATTTGTTATTGTTGATTACTGAGGGCTACAACATCCAGTTGTTTAGGGACCTTTCCAAACATTTCTGTATGTATGTATTTTTGCAAAGACTGTGAAGTTGTCATGTGAAGTTTCTTTAGCTTGTGTTCAGCTAGTGTTTGGACTAAGATTTCCTTGACTGCTAGGAGGGAACAAAGAGTAACAGAGTAAGAACAAGACCAAGAAAGTGAGAGTGAAAGAGAGAGAGAATAAGAGCAAGAGAGATAGGAGGGAGGGAGAGAGGGAGAAGGGGAGGAAAGAGAGAGACTTAAGATAACAATTTTATTTCACAGTCTTTGCAGATCAACTCTGTGCTGACTAGGCCACTTACAATTCTGACATAGCCTTTACTTTCTGCTTTTGCTGACCCTATTTCAGATTTTTTATGCTCAGAATCAAACAACAATGGCATTATCAATAAGACAGTCTTTTGTAGCTCATCTTTAATATTTGTGTAAGAATTGTTTTACAAAATCTTCAAGGCTCTAATTTATCAAGTTTAAATTTTGGGTAGCTAGGAGATATAATTTAGATTGTTTAGGTCTGAGGTTAGCAGAGCATATAAAATCTGAACCATTTTTAAAAATTTAATTAAATGTATTTATTTATTTTTAGTTATACATGCCAATAGAGTATAATTTGACTTATTTGGACAGACAGGGAGTACCATTTGTTTTTATTGATCAGAAGGTACTCATTACTTCTGAGGTAATACTCTTCTTATAATTCCTGTACTTTTAAAATATTATCTCCCAGAATAACAGTGATGACTAAGAATTTCTTATTGATCTTAAAAGTTAGCTTTGATTTTGCTTCTAATAGTTCTAAATTTTAAAAAATTATAGAATAGCTTTAGATTTACAGAAAATTTGCAAAGATAGTATAGATTTTCTGCATATCCCTCACCCAGTTTCCCATTGTTAATATCTTGTACTTTCATGGGACATTTGACAAAACTAAGAATTCAACATGGGCACATTACTGTTAACAGAGTTCCAAACTTGGATTTCACTTGTTTTTCCCTTTTTCCCTATTTCCATCCTGGGTTCCCATTCAGGACACCTTATTCCCTTTAGGCATCTTATTGCCCTAATGCTTCTCTGGTCTGGGACAGTTTTTCATACTTTCCTTGGTACCTTGATAATTTTAATGGTACTGGTCAGGTATTTTGTAGAATGTCTTTTAATTTTTTTCATGGTCAAACACTGTTTATGAATTTGGGGGGAGACTAGATAAAATATCATTTTCACCAGGCACAGGGGTGCATGCCTGTGGGAGGCTACTTGGGAGGCTGAGGTAGGAAGATCACTTACATCCAGGAGTTTGAGACCAGTTTGAAGAACATAGTGAAACTCCACTTAAAAAAAAAATCATACATCACCTCATTTCAAGGGTACGTGCTGTTGACTTGGCTTGTCACTAATTATATTAGCTGACTTTTTAAGAGTACAGTTTTATTGTTAACTACATCATTTTTACCAGAGTGTATAAAGTGTGTCCAAATAAATTATTATAAGAGGAACATTCATGTACCCTTTTTCAACTTAAGAAACTTAATACTTAGAAGTTTTTGTATGTCCCATCTCCATAGATACAATCCTGAATTTGTATTACTGATCATTCACACAAATACTACCACTTAAATATCTAAGCAGAAAATTGCATAATTGTTTCTGGTTTTAGAATTTTACATACATTTTTTGCATATATGTGACTTGATTTCTTTTACTCAAACTTCATTTTTTATATTTATTCATCTCATTGACTGATGTTTGGATTTGCTGTCTTGTCCCGCTATCTTATTTCCTGCTTTCTCTTTGTCAAACTTTTTTCTTTTGTTTGTTTCTTTTTTTCCTTTCCTCTCTTGCTTCAGGATTATGGCATGAAACTGGTAAACTCTGCAATTGAGTAATTAGAAGACAGAAGCTTAAGTGACTAATTAGAAAGTTTTGGATTGGCTGAGGGCAACCCTAAGAGATAGTAAGTTTGCTGGAAGCTAGTAAGAGCAGCTAGTTTGTTCTAGGAGCCTATGAAAGGGAATGTTTTGGTTTCCTAGGGCTACCATAAGAAATTACCGTAAGAAGTGTGGCTTAGAACAACAGGTATTTATTTGCTCACATTTATGGATATGGGAAGTCTGAAACCAAGGCACTAGCAGGGCTTGCTTTCTCTGAAGGCTCTAAGAGTGGAATCCTCTGGCCTCTTCCCAGCTTTTGATGGTCCCCAGAGATCCTTGACATTCTTTGGCTTGTAGCTGCATCATTTCAAACTACCTCCATGGTCACGTGGTGTTATCTTTGTGATTCCTGTTTCTGTCTCTCAAATCTTTGCTCCTCAGTCATTGGATTTAGGACCCATCGAATGCAACGTGTCCTCATCTTACCTTAATTACATCTGCAAAGACTCTATTTCCAAAAACAGTTTCATTCACAGTGACAGGGGATTAGAGCTTGAACATATCTTTATTGCAAGACACAATCTACTACAGGGATGGGGCAGTTCCTGGAGTCGGCTACTTACAGAGAGATCTGAAGAGGCTTCCCTTCAGAAGCTGGTGGCTCTGTGAGAATAGGGTCAGGGAACAGATACCCAGCTTCCACTCTTCTTCTCTCTGCTCTCCTACACTGACTCCTCTTGGCTGAGCTCTGTGGGAGTCCAGAGAGTCCATAAGCCTCAGGATGTGGTCCAGGCAGGTTTAGGTGTGAGGGCACAGAGCTGGGAGAAGGTAGAAGTAGATCCAGGGCACAGCTGCTGGACTGGTTGAGAGCATGTGCACCTCTCCCTGTCCTGCTTCCCCAAATCTCTCTCTCTTATTTGTTCTTATTTCATTACTACTTCTATTATCCTGAAAATTTTATTCTCTATGGATATTCCTTTTATGGTTACCCTACTTACTTTAACATGTATATTTACCTTTGAATTTAAAACAAATTAGTATCTTTATTCTCCTACTGAACAAAGACCTTTAACTCCCATCATTCCTTCCCAACTTAGAGGCTATTATGGTTTATTTGAAGTCATTGTTATTATCACATCACTTGTCTGATGAGGAATAACAAGGCACTAGAAGTTACACAATTTGCCCTGAGACAAACAGTATTCTGCTAAAAGTCTCTAAAAAAGACTCTTATGTTTTAAATTTTAAATTGACAAATTATAATTGTATATAAACTAATAGTCTCCAGCTTATTATATGTTGACTTTTGAGAATATAGATGTCATCTACAGTGTAGCTTCTAGTAGGATGCTTGAAAAGATAGACTATTAATATTGCTGTTTAGATCAAATAGCTAAAATAATAGTTTCTTAAATGATTTGACTTACGATTTCTTAGAACTTCAGGCTCATTTTTTGAACATCATGCCTTATCCATAGTGGAGACATAATAAAGATGATTGTTGCATTCACTTCTGACAAGACAGTACAGGTAATTTATATCTTGGTGAATTCCCTTTCTTAAACACATAATGATAGCAGGTAAGTATTGAAATATGAAACAAAAATATATGTCCATGCTTAAAATGAATATTTGCATCTTCAAATATTCCCCAGAAATGGGACAGAAAAAAATTTTTAAATGGTGACTGGAGTTGAAGCCCTAGGCTTATTGCACATTGGTCCTGGGAAGATATGGAAGCAGGAAGTGATGTCCACAAGTTCAACTCCCACAGGAGAAGAGAACTGAGATCCAGTGGGTCCCAGTATTAAGACACAACCAGGCGACTAAACACTGAACCAGGCTTCCTGTGGATTTTGAGGCTAGAATATTATCCCACTGTCCTCGTAAGACAGGAGACCTGAAATGCCATTTTTAGTCCTGGAAGAGATTTAGCTGATTAATGTCATTGTCTACATAGAAAAATCCAAGAAAACATGTCAAATACATACTGGATTATTTCTTTGTCCTATACAGAATTAACATGGAAACTCAGAAGCATTTCTGTACCCCAATAATAAGCAATGAGAAAATATAAGAGTAACTAGGAATTTAGCTAACAAAAGATGTCATATATATATATATATATATGAAAAGTACAAAAATCAGTACGGGATGATTTAACTGTATGTTAAATAAGCATCACTGCTTTAAAATATACTCAGAAAATGTGATTCTCCCACACCTGAATTGCAACTTGAACATTGTGTCTTTTCTGATTACTCTAAATCAATATGCCTTATATTCTATTTAAGTCATGCTGAGTCTTATTTCAGTAAATAGGATCCCAAGTCCCCGGCAATTGCCAAACCTCAGGATTTAGTTTAGAGTTAAATATTTCCCTGCACATCATTGTAGTTCTGTTCAGTTTTTCTCCATATTGTGAAGATGTTAATGTTGCTTTATGTTGACCTGTAGACTCAATACAATCCCAATAAAAATCACAGCAGGTTTTTTTGTTTTGTTTTGGTAGAATCTGGCAAGCTGATTCTAGAGTACCTATGAACATGTATAGACTTAAGAATAACTAGGCACTTAGAAGAACAAGGTGAGGGGATTTGAGCTACCAGGTAAAAAGAAGAAGAATACAAGCATAATAATGAAGATAGTGCATTGCTGGCGGAGGATAGGCCGATCAATCAATGGAACAGAAGGGAGCTCCAGCAGACTTGTACACGTAGATGCTTGATTTATTTCTGAAATGTCACTGCAGAGCCACAGGGCAAGATAGTTTTTTTCAATAAATGTGCTGGGATAATTGGAAATTTAGAGAGAAAAAAATAAAATGGAATCCCCAAACGTAGACGTACTAAATGATCCTGAAATTGAATCTCTATAACTCATTAGGTGACGTGAGGGACAGACACATTCTTTAAGAATATTGATAGATGCTAGGCCACACAGCTGATGTTCAGGTTTTAAAATGTATGTCATTCAGACTTTCCTGGGAAAATAAGTTCAAGAATTCTGCAGCACCATCTCCCCTACGAAAGAATCAGGGGATTCATCTCTAGGTTGCTTCAGGGAGGATCCTACTTTTATTCTGCCTGGGATCTCCATTTGTCTGACCAGAACCCCAAGGGATTTTGACGCAAACTCACATTCCTGGAGAGAGCTTTTGGATTCCTGACACCCCTGAGGCTTGAAACAAATGTCTTTGGCTAGTTTTCTTTTTTCATCTTAGCCTGTCATGAGTTCCTAGGTGAATCCTGAAACCTCTTCATGACTTTAGGGGATGTCCTAGTATTTCACTGGCATGAATGTGGCTGGCTTTAAAGAGAACATTTTGTAAACTGACATGATAACAGGTTTTAGATTCACATTTGAATCATATGCATGTGTGCTCTGCCCTGTTTTAAATTTATGGAATATTTAATATATATGCCTCTTGCCTCTTCGGCTAGATTCCTAAGTGCTCACAATGACAGAAATCATGACTTAATTAAGGGACACCTACACCACCGTTGCCATCACCCCTGACATTTGTACTTACTGTGTGTCAAGTCCTGTGGCCAGCACTTTACAAATAATTAATGCATTCCCACAACACCACCATAACATGGGTTACTGTTAGGACCTCTATTTTGCAGATGTAGAAATTGAGCCACCAGGTGTCAATGATTTACTCAAGATAGTCAGCTAGAAAGGAGCAGAGCTAAGGGCCAAACTCAGAGGAGTCCCATTTCAGATTCCTGGCTATTCACTACTGTTTAATGTTTCTTAATACATACAAAAGAAATTGATTACAGAAAAGAAGTTTTGAAGTCCTATGGCAATGGAATCTAACCCTTATGGAATCCGTAGACTCTATGGCACTTTTTTTCTATTTAAACTCACTCCCTCTTACATTATCTTAGCAATTGCATATTTTTTAGTGCTTGAAATTGGCCTTCTCTTTTTATTTTTCACTGTTGTTATGTTTTGCATGACTTATAAAAAGTTTCTTGGTAGGATATTGGATAGTTATAAAAATTTATCCAACACCTAGAAAACTAGAATAGGAGTAGAGGCAGAAACCCGGGGAGCTGGGTCACGTTGCAGAACTGACCTGGGAAATCTGCTGTTGATAAGGCTGAATTCTAAGCTACCCCTTGTCTTTGTTTCACTGGCTCAAAAATTCAAGTTTTCTTGTAGAAACATCTGTTTGGCCAAGCCTAGGACACCTGTCTCTGCTCTCTCTCTGCCAAGAGTGAGGACAGGGAGTAACTGGCCTCTTGTAGTGAGAAGTAGAATTTGGCTTCCCATCAAGCCCACTCTGAAGTCTTCCCCACAGAGAGAAGGGGAGAAGCTAAGCAGCCAGAAAGTGATCAGGAGTCATTACCTTTCTTTTATTTGTTATCACGTGTCCTTCCCACCGTTCCATTCTGCCTACTGAAAATGGTGGGCTAGACACTCACATTCCATACTAGCAAATAGGAGAGTTGTATGCATAGGCCAGATTAAGGCCATTAATGAATGGTCCTTTATGCAGGAAAC
This sequence comes from Ictidomys tridecemlineatus, assembly GCF_052094955.1. NCBI lineage: Eukaryota > Metazoa > Chordata > Mammalia > Rodentia > Sciuridae > Ictidomys > Ictidomys tridecemlineatus. The sequence goes on from NC_135485.1 coordinate 121,073,412, forward strand.
AAGTGATCCGGTTCATGTAGCGTTGCCAGATTGTGCTCTGTTTTAAAGATGTTCCCCGTATGTTCTGAACCAGAATCAAATGTTCTGCTAGAACACAAACTCAATTTCATTGATCTTTTTTTTTTTTCATTTTAAACTTACCCCCTTTTTTTGGCATCTCTAAGTCTTTACAGAGTATTGTCTTTTAACCCACATTTCTTTTATTTCCTTTAATCCTAATATCCAGATATTTAGAAAATGTTAGCAGTTATATATATATATTTTTAATGTTTAAAATTGGCCCTCTCTTTTTATTTTCCCTCTTGTTATTTTTTGCATGGCTTACTTTGTACCTAACTGGATGTCCTACCTCCAGTTGGTCCCTCTTCCGGCTTGCCTTTCCTATTATTAATGAATTATGTTAATCTGAAGCACATTTCTAGTTCTATTACCCTCGTGCTCCTTTTGATTTAATGGCTGTAGCCTTCTGAATTTGAGTTTGAAGCATCACGTGAGAAGACCCCAACTACTTCTCCAACCTAATTTCCCATTTGCCAGCTACTAAACACTTCTCTCCAGCCAAACTATGAATATATTCTATACGTTGACTGTGATTGACTGTCTTCTACTATATGTTTTATCCCAGAAATCCTAAGTGGAAAGGTTTCTGTCTTTTCTTTTTACAGATGAGGAGAACATTGATGCTATGGTCTCTCCGGAGGTCCCTGATAGTGAGAGAGCCCAGTTCCAAGCCCCGTCTGGGGGAGGTCTTCAGTCTTCGGTCTTTCATGTGCACTGGATTACCTTTTTGCGTCTGTTTTTTTTCTCTCCAATTCTCTTTATGAAATTCCCTTTCCCTTTATTTATATGCGACTAAATTTTTCTTATCTTCTAAGATTTCTAAAACTTAACTCAGCTGTCACCTTCTCAGTTAGCCATTCTTGAATCATGGAGGCTTGGAGGGATCTCTACCTCCTCTGATTTCCCATGGCGTGCTATTTCTTTTTGGTTCTTTACATACAAGGCTTGTGAGGAGCCATAAGATAACCTGCAGTTTATTCCTTGACATTAGCTAGAGTCATCACTGATAAATGGAATTTTCTCTGATGGAAAGAATGCATCTGTTGCTGCGGTCATCGACTAAGGGCAACATTTCTCTGTCAGATGTTTACTACTACCTCTCACTATCTGCCATTAAAAAAATAGTTACCTCCAAATGAGACAGGTCGGTATGTATTTAGATGAGACAAGATAAAACAGAACTTTCTCTTGCTTGATTGTCATACAAGGACTTGGGTAGTCCCAAAGTGAAGTGGAAGCGGAGATAAGGATAGGGAGTTGGGGGACCAGGCTGAGGTCCCAGGAAAAGCCTGACATCTAATTCTGCTTTAGGCAGGCTACACATTAATCCTGAGAAAAATGGCAGAGGCCAAGAGGTCAGCCAAGGAAGGAAACTAAACCAGGGTAAGGGCAGGGCAATCAGAGAAAGGTCGAGGTGTCCGTCCAGAACTGACGCCAAGGTGTTCAAGTCTAAAGGAGCAGCAGGGTAGCACCTACAGAATGTTTTACTAGTGCTCAAGTTTGGATCTGGAACCTCGCCCAAAGGCCCATGTGTTTAAGGCTTGGTCCCTAGTTTGTGGGTGCTATTGGGAGATGGCGGAAGATTCAGGAGGTGGAGCCTAATGGAAGGAAGTTAGGTCTTCAGGGTAATGCCCTTGAAGGAGATATTGGGACCCTCAGTCTCTTCTCTGTCCCTTTGCTTCCCAGCTACCATGAGGCAAATAGGCCTCTCATGTCATGCGCTCCCACCATAATGTATTGTACCATTCAGCAGCCCCAAAGCCACATGGCCAACTGACCATAGACTGATACCTCTGAAGCCATATGCCAAAATTAAACCTTTCTTCCCTTTAAGTTGATTATCTAAAGTATTTTGTCACAGTGATGGAAAGCTGACTAACACAAGCAGTAAAATGGAGTGTGATACTGATGATTATCTCAGTTTTTGCTCAGGTCTACAATAGCTTTCAGAGTGTGGGTGGGCCCAGCAGGAAGCCATTAGACATACTTAGCTAGGGTGAGGGCTCTGTTGTATGTAGATTGAGAAGCTGATGACAGTATTACTTTCAAAAAGCTCTGTTTAAAAATCAGCTATGGTTCATTTAAGCATGGTGGCTTTGTGAGTGACCTCACAGCCATGTGTTTAGCTTTAGTTAAATGGACCCTCATGAATCTGATATGCAGTTTTTGTTATATAATATGGAGATCTGCCGCAGTCTGGCTGGGCACAATTCAGGAGCCACTTGTCAAAAGAAACTAACTTTATTTTTAGAACTACAAACGTCAAACAAAACAGCTCCTCAGGATAAAACCCTCAGAGCCCAACTGCCACCACCAGCTTCCACAAGCCTCTCACCCCCACACCAGCCTCTCAACCTCCCACAATCCTCCTGCTCTTGAGGCTGATTGGCTGGGTTGCATGGGCGGAGCCAAAGAAGTCCCCCAATGAGCAGCTCCGTGGAGGAGCCAATCAGCTAGATGTTGCTGGGGCCGCTGTGAGCCAATCATCAGCTGGCAGTCTGAAGGGCAGGGAAACAGCCCAATGAACATCACCGCAGAGGAGCCAATCAGCTAGATGTTGCTGGGGCTGGTGTGAGCCAATCATCAGCCGGCAGCTGGAAGTTTGCTGGGGCCCCTTTGGCTGTGGCTCTCAACAGAGATCCAATGAAATGGAAATTCAGTCTCTGATATGTGTTAAAATGATAAATTCTCCAAAAAAAAAAAAAAAAATCTCATTGCCTTGTCAGCTTTAGAACTCCAGTTTGAATGATGGAGGGGACTGGCTAATTGGCATTTGACTTCTATTTGAGTAGTAATTTTGTATTCCTTCTAGAAGCTTTTCAGCAATATTTGGAAAGGCAAGTGATCTAGTAGATGAAATCATTCTATCTGAAAGAAATGCACTTAGTTTAGATATTTAACTTAGCTAGAAATTTTATTCATAGAGAAGAGTGCTCCACTTGAGGATCTGGGAATAACTGGGATGCTATTTCCAAGCATTCTTACAATACAGGTGTATCACAACCTACTGGTTCCTCAACTGGTGCTAGAATCTTGAAAAATAGTTTGTCCCTTCATTCAGCTGTGACTTTGGAATGACTTTGATGATAAATCTCTGTACTGAAGGGACAGACCCCACCAGGCCCTGCTTCACAGCCACAGTGAATAATTGCTGTCACCTGTTATTTGGCCGTGATCCCTCAACCCAGTGATCCTGTTTATCTGCTGCTGTCAAGGTGTGCTTATCGGGAATCTGCTTTCTGAGCACAGACTTCCCTCTTGGTTGGAAAAGATGTTAATTAAAAAAGAAATAGAGCTGCCAGAAGTGAATTATTGAGTTCCATGGTTATCTTTGGACTCTGTACCCGTTATAGATGTCATTATTGTGGGGGGCACGGGAGGCTCTGCAGCCAGAGTCCTACAGATAACGTTTCCTTGCAAGAGCACACAGCATTTGCAGGTAACATTATCTGTATCTGAAACGGGGAGGGCTTGAATGAAGATTAACTTCCCGTTTTCTGTTGCACCTCTGATTTGAAGTAAAGGCTTACCTTTAGGTACATAGACCTAACTAATTTCCTGAGACCCTATAAGGTTTCTGACAAGTTGCCGTTTTCAAAATCTCTTGTGTCCTTGCTCATATATTTCTTCACAGTGTGCCTTTGTGCTGTTTAACTCTGAAATCCAAGAGATTCGAGTTTGATTTAGTAATTCAATTTAATGTCGGCATGATTCATTTTCTCAGACAAGAATTCATTGTAGTTGTTTAGGTCTGTAGCTTACTTTCATCTTAATTTTCTGGTTCTTGCATGTTTTCCTCCTACCCACTGTAAATTTTCATTTTTCCCCCCATATCCTATATTTTCTCATTTTGTTTGGCTCCTTATAATTGTGGTATAAAGACCACTGAAGCTTTTCATATTCTTTATTTAGGTAGTACACACGTTTGCTTGGAATGTTAAGAAGCTTTTTCTGGGTTCTTTTTTTAATGTTGTTTACATTCAACTAAATGACTTACTTCTAATTATATCCCCAGATTATAGTTGTTTAGGATTCGATTTTCTCTTTTCTCTTCTTGAATTCTTTGATTCTCAAAGCATCTTGCGTTTGCTTACTGTTGCAGCCCAATTTTCGGTTGCTTGTATCCACAAGCCAGACAAAGGAGGCAGCAGTGGAGGCTCCTCATATCTGAAAGTTGTTTGCACATTGACCAAGTAACAAGTATTCAAAAAGTATTTACTAAGCTCCTACTATGTGCATCTTAAGTGTGACAATTTACCCAAAATTATTTGAAAAAATATATGTGTGTGTGTGTGTACACACACACACACACACACACACACACACGCACATACACACACTTAACATCAGGCTCAAAGAAGTTAAAGTGTGATTTTTTAACTCCTCATCGATGCAATTGTGGTCCCTGGACCAACAGCTTCAACATCACCTGAGTAGCTTCAGACCCCATCTGAGATTTACTAAATAGAAATTTGCATTTTACCAAGATCCCCAGGTGATTTGTGTGCACTTAACATTTAAGAAAAGTATACAGAATTGTATAATATTATTTATGGATGCATTAGATTTTAATTATTTGCTAATGATGGCTAAAATGTATGAATATAGATTATAGGATGAGTTTTGTAATCTTTGTGATCAGAAGCAGTTTAGTTGGATTCCTAGCCTTCAATTCTGGAGTAACATATTGCAAGGGCTCTGAGCCAAGTTCGCTTTTTTTGATTTGTTAGCAGTTCAACAAATCACTTTTGAACACCTCTCTGCGTGATGTAGGAAAGAATGAGACATGGTTCCTGGGTTTGTGAAAACTGCATGTTAGCAGGAGAGATGACCAATTATTCAACTATTAAAAATGCCTTGGGGGCCATAAAAAGAAATGAAGGACTGACATGCTGCAACATTGGTGAAATCTGGAAATGTTATGCTCAGAGAAAGAAGCATGTGATGTCATAAAAGACTGCATCTTATAAGATTCCTTTCATATGAAGATTCCAGAATAGGGTAATCCATAGAGACAAAAGTAGTCTCAGATCGGCTTAGGACTGGCAGAGAGACAGGAGGACAGGGTGGTGATGGCAAAATATAAGATGATGAAAAGATTCTGAAATTGTGGTGATGGTTGTACATATCTGCTGGAGTCCATTGGATTATGTATTTAAGTGGGCAAATCGTATGTAGGTTAATGATATCTTGATAAAGCTGTTAAAATTATCTTGATAGGAATATGGAGAAGTACTGTAAGGTGCTATGAGTGTTTGTAATTAATGGAGGTTTCAGATCCGGACAGGGAAATCATCTTTGGATGTCCCTTCAGCCAGGCTTGGGTGAATGTGTGGGAGTGACCAGGGCAAGGGAAATGAGTATGCAGAACATTCCAGGCACAGTGGATGGCATTGCCTGGGGTCAATGGCAGAAAGTACAGGAAGCATCTGAGGATTTGACAGGCTGGTGTGGTGAAGGTAGATCAGAGGGAGGAATGTCATGAGGGAGCCTGTGAGGTGACAGGGCTCAGGTCGCTGGGGATCTATAAGACTTTGATGTTTATACTGAAATAATAGAAAACTGCTAAAGAGCTTTATTGAATGGGTCTGATTATTTTCTAGATCACTCTTACATTTGGCAGAGAGTGGATGGTAGGAAACCATGATTGGAGACTAGCAGACCTTTGGGCTCAGACAGATGTCGTGATGGAGAGAATGGCAGATGTTTTAGGATGCAGTTTGAATGTAAGACCTATAGAACTTGCTTGGGGAGTGGGTGACTGGGTAAAGACAAGGGTGAATCAGGGGTGACTCTTAGGCTTTTGACTTGTGCATCTTGATGAGTGGACGTTTTGAGTTGGAGGGACCTGTGGCCACTCTAGTGGAGATGCTGAGGAGGACTAGCGCTCAAATGAGTATTCTGAGCATTTGTTAAAACTGAAAAGTTGTCATAATGTGGGAGGTAATTGAGGTTATGGGAAAATCAAAATAGCTTAAACAATGAGTATAGTTTGAGAAGAGTTGAGGTCAAAGGCCTAGCTCCTTAGAACATCAGCATTTAAAAACTGAATAGAGGAGGATTTGTCAGCCTAGGAGACTGAGGAAGGACATCCAGAGAAGGAGGAAACCCCTGAGTTTGGTTCAGTGAAATCAGGAGGGGAGAAGGAATCATAAGTAAAGAGTGGTGAGCTTCGTCGGGTGACATCAAAAGAATAAGTAAAATGAACACTGAAGATGTTTGTTGGATTTAGAATATGGAAGCTGTTTGTGACTTTACCAAGAAATGTGGGATTGTAAACCAGACTGAAAGAGATTAGAGAGAAATGAGAAGTGAGGAAATAGAAAGAGACAGCGTGGAAACTGTCTTAATTTACCTACAATAGGGTGGAGAGACAAAGGCTGTGATTGGAAGAGAAAATGGGTGCAAGGTTGTGTTTTTAGTTTGTATGTATATCTATAATGCACTAATTTAAAAAAAAAACTATAAATAAATAAAAGAAAGACCAATAGAATAGAGGAAAAGAAGTGGGAGAGAGGAGAGGAGGGGAGGGGAGAGACTGGGGACTGAATTGGAGTAAATTATATTCCATTCTATATGATTATGTCAAAATGAATCTCAATATTCTCTATAACTATAATTCACTTAATAAAAATTTTGGGAAAAATCAGACTTAAGCATATTTAAACACAGATGAGAATGGTTTAGCAGAGAGGGGAAATTCTTAAAGGGGAAAGGTGTGATTCTTTTATAAAGTATGGATGCTTGTTTTATATTATTAATGTTTTCTGAGTTTTCACTTTATGCCAGGCATAAGTTGCTGAATGGTGTATATTAAACCTGTTGGCAGTGGATATGATTTTTGGATTACTTTTTCCAATAACAGTAGCATATACGTTATATATAGTAGTAATTGCCATGTAGCTGGTAGGCATTGATAAGGGTTAGATTTAGTAAGTACCTGTCATCCACTAATGTCGAAAGAGTATCTTCATTTCTATAGCTACTACAATACTAGTTGACATCTAAAATTGACCATCATGCCTTAGCATCTTGCAGGGCATTTTAGATGTCAACTTGACTGGGTTAAGGAATACTCAGATAGCCGTGAAAATGATTTTTAAAGATTTCTGTGAGAGTGTTTCTGGTAGAAATTGGCATTTGTATCAGTGCACTGCATAAAGAAAATCCTCCCTCACACAATTTGGACAGACACCATCCAATCAGCTGAGGGCCCACATAGAACAAAAAGGCAGAAGAAAGGCAAATTCACTCTCTCTTATGGAGCTAGAACACACACCTTCTCCTGTTCCTTGGACCTCTGAACTCCAAGTTTTCTGACCTTTGCACACTGGGATATACCAGCAACCCCTCATTATCTACCTCCCACCCCAGATTCTCAAGCCTGTGACCTTGGACTGAAGGTCACACCATCATTTTCCCTGGTCTTAAGGCCTTTGAACTTGTACTGAGCTATGCAACTGGCTTCCCTGATTCTCCTCCTTCCAGATGGCGTATCATGGGACTTCTCAGTCTCCATAATCACCAATTCCCATAGGAATGTCCCTCTCATCTAGTCTGTCTCTCTCTATCCAATTGGTTCTGTTTCCCTGGAGAACCTTGGCTAGTATAGTATATATACTGAAATTATTAAGATTCCCAGCTTCCCTCTTCCATTGGTCTCCAAGGACTCAATATCTCCTCAAAGCAAATAATTAGAAGATTAGTCTCTGGAAGTAAGTGAACAGCTGGGCCTCTTATTCCCCGCCCCCACCTCTTCTTTCCATCTGGTCCGTAGCCCATTGAATCTACCTCTAAATATATATCTAATTTGCCCTATTCTCTCAGCCCCCATGACTATCATTAGAAACCTTCACTATTTCTCACTTGTGTCAATTTAACAACCTCCCAACCCATCTGATTGCCTTCCAAATCATCATTCCACTGATGACAAAGAGAAAGAATGTTCTAAATGCAAACGGGGTGCCACTTCTAGTTTAAAAGACTTTCAGGATGCATTTGGATCCTGAATCAACTCCCTGTATACTCCCAGCCTCACCTGCCATCTCCCCCTCCACTCTATTGTCACTCATCCCCAATATTGCCCACTCATCCTCTCTTCTCTTGTTTGCTTGCTTTCCCCCAACACCCTTTCTGAGACTTAGTTCTAGCACTCTCCTAAGCACTTCCTCTCCTAAACACTTTCCTCAACATCTCCAGACTGAGCCAGGAGCTCCCAGTCCTCTGTGTGCCTGCAGTGTCCTGCATAGTCTTCCTCAGGACATATATCACTTCTTAACTGATGCTTCTCAATTTCCCACCTGGCAGAATATGTTCAAGTTCTTTATAAATTTTGAAGAAACAATTTGACACCAAAGTAAGTGAAAACCCTACTTACTATGATCTGTGTTCGATAGAAACACAAAATATTCTTTTTTGCACTGACTTAATATAATTCAAATTACCTAGGAATAAAATTACCAAGTAAGTCAAGGGAAGATTATACTTTGTTTTATTTGCAACTTTGTCATTTTGCAAAATGCATTACCAATGGCAGCACAGCCTGGTAAATAGAGTCACCACCTCAGGAGGCCCATATTAATCTGCATTTGTAGCTTCTGTGTGCTCAGCGATGATGTATGTGTACACTTGCATATATGCTTATTTAGCCCTTGTTTTTAAATGGCAAATGTGAAACATTCGCTCATGTGCGGCACGCATGCTGATTCTCTGTGAGTATGTCTTTATTTAGTCTTCATTTCAAATCATAAAATATGTACAAAAGCATAATGAATGGTGTCTTTCTTGTAATTCCAAACCCATTCATTAGAATTTTGTGCAAATACCTACCTCATTGTGTTTTCTATTATAGTCATACCTAAACAATTATGTATGGAAATACATGCTCTTATAAATTATGTTCCTTTTATTTCACCCTTACAATGCAGCTAGAACATTATATGGATTTTTACAAAGGAATTGCATATCAGGATAGAAGAAGAGATATTATTAAATGCTTAGCTTAAAAGGGTATAGATTTGAAAGGGGGAAATGACTGGTGTTTACTGTTAACTTTTTGGGGGGTACTGGGGGAGTAAACCCATGAGCAAATAACCACTGAGCCACATCTGCAGCCTTTTTTTTTTTGATCTGTTTTCAATAATGTTCTTGCATAAATCTAGTTTCATGTTTTTGACTTTACTTTTTTCTTTTTAATTTTTAAAATTTGTTCTAATTAGTTATACATGACAGTAGAATGCATTTTGACACATCATACATAAATGGAGTATAACTTCTCATTCTTCTGGTCGTACATAATGTAAAAACACACCAGTCATGTAGTCATATATGCACATACGGTAATAATGTCCAATTCATTCTACTCTCCTCCCTACCCTCAGTTCCCCTCCACCCCACTCTCTTCTGCCTAGTCCAGAGTACTTCTATTCTTCCCTAACCCATCCCCCTTTTGTGAATTAGCATCTGCCTATCAGAGAAAACATTCTGTCTTTGTTTTTTTACTTCAGATAGAGCATTTGTCTCCAGGATATATAAAGAACTTAAAAAGCTTAAAACCAAAAAAAACAAATAACCCAATCAATGAATGTGCTAAGCAATTGAACAGACACTTCACAGAAGAAGAAATATGATTGGCCAATAAATATATGAAAAAAATGTTCAATATCTCTAGAAATTCAAGAAATGCAAATCAAAACTACTCTAAGATTTCATCTCACTGCAGTCAGAATGGCAATTATCAAAAATACAAGCAACAGCAAATGTTGGAGAGGATATGGGCAAAAAGGTACACTCATACATTGCTGGTGGAACTGCAAATTGGTGCAACCATTATGAAAAACAGTATGGAGATCCCTCAGAAAACCTGGAATGGACTCACCATTTGACCCAGCTATTCCACTCGTTAGTGTACACCCAATGGACTTAAAATCAGTGAAATTATAGCATTTGCAGGTAAATGGATGGAGCTGGAGAATATCATGCTAAGTGAAAAAAGCCAATCCCAGCTCTTTTTTGTATCTTATTTAGAGTCAGAGTCTCACTGAGTTGCTTAGGGCCTAACTAAGCTGCTGAGGCTGGCTTTGAGTTCACAATCCTCCTGCCTCTGCTGGGATTACAAGCATGTGCCACTGCACCTGGTTTACTGTCAACTTTTTATAGAAAATCCATAGGCTCTTATTTCATCACTTTGATTTTTCTAAAATAATTGTGTGTGTGTGTGTGTGTGTGTGTGTGTGGTGCTGGGGATTGAGCCAGGACCTTGTGCATGCAAGGCAAGCACTCTACTGCATGAGCTATACCCCCTGCCCTAAAATAAATATTTTTAATAAATACTTTTAAATTCCTTTGCCATGTTTTTTCTTATTTTAGCTGCAGCAGTATGATAGTTATGATTTGTTAGCAATGGAAAAGTAAAAGAGAGTCTAAGGAATGGATTAAAGGCACTGTCAGCTTGGGGAGCCATGTCAGGAGGTTTCTGCCATTTGCAAAGTACTGTGCTGTTCTTAATTAGACACCAACTGTTCTGGGCACTGACACCTGCCTTTAGTCGTTGATACACCAGTGGCATGTGACCAACTTTGGGCACATCATTAGGATTTTCTGAGCCTCTATTTCTACATGTGCAAAGTGAATGGGACACATTTGATTTTTTTGGTGGTTTCTCCATTTGTTCTGCTATGTCCCTGGAAGAACATCATGAAATACAGATGCATTTAAAACTATCCTATTCTACTACCAGAAAATTTGACCATATTATATAAATGTAACAAAAATAAAAACACTCTTCCATGGAGAAGGCAGTCCTAATAAGTCAGAATGATGAGGTGCCTTTCTCCGCAGATATCTTTCAGCAATTGCCCACTTTTTCTGTCACCCACTGGTGCTTGTTGTCAGGTAAGCAATGCTGAAATAGTCAGAAAAACTATTGCAAAAGAAAAGCTAAGAAATCAAGAAAATTCTGTTAACTTATTTTGCTTTCTGAATATTGAGAAAACAGCATGTAATTCTGTTCTAGTGGTGTAGTAGAGAAAGAAAGAAGTTTGTAAGTTTAGTTAATAATTAAGGCAGTTTCTATTATTAAGAGGGTTTTGTTTTGTTTGTTTGTTTGTTTTTCCAGATGTTCCTATACTGATTCTAAAAACACCAGAACAAATTTTTAAAATTTTTCTCTTCTTCCTCCTCTTCCCTTTCCCCCCCTTTTCCTCCTCCTTTTACCCAAGACACAGTAGGATTGTTAGATTTAATAAATAAATATATGGGATTTCCAGTTAAATTTGAACTTCAGATAAACAGTGAATAGTTTTGGTTTAGCTTTTTGAATATAAGTAATTTCCAAGTAGTGCATGCAGCAATCTGATTTCTAATACAGTTCATGTGAACCAGTCCATTAATGTTTGTGGGTTTTTCTTGTTTGAGGTCCAAAAATATCATAAGGGCCCTCCTCTGAAAGCTGCCTTTAATAAAGGAGGGACCCCAGTTGCTCTCAGGGAGTTAATTCAAATAACTGCTAAGAACTCAGTACTTTGCTTGGATGTAAATAATTCTTGAATTTGGTCAAGGGAGTCTAGTCAGGGCTACTAATCCTGAACATTAAACTGTCAAAAAAAAAAAAAGTGCTCACAGTGCACCTGGGAGTCTACAAACTAATCAGGAATGAAGGACTGAGTCCTGCTGTCCCCCTGAAGAGCCACAACTGGGGACTGGTCTGCACTGGTGACAGGAGGTCTTGCAGTGGTTGTGGCCTGTGTGTCATTTGAGTGGCATCTAACAGAGGGAGCCCCCACCATAGCCACTGGTTTTAGTTCAAACCGGCCATAAAGCAGCTCCAGTCTGAGTCTGCACCCGGAGCAGCTGGGTGCATGTTTTGCTAGGGCAGGAGTGACCAGGACAGATGGAGTTGGTGTTTGACAAGGAAGGAGCGATTTGGTGTTAGTTTTGGCCTTGGAGTGTAAAAACATCTGGGAAATAAAATGAGTGAGGCTAACTGGAAACGTGAATCTTCGCCAAGACTGTGGAAGAAAGGTGCAGAAGAGAAACCGTATTGTTAATCTCTGGGAAGGGGCCTTATTTAGAAGCATTTAATAAGTGAGCATTCCCCGCAGTTCCCTTTTCTGTGGTTCTGATGTGGCTGCTTAGGAAAGCTGTGGTCCCCCGGGGATACCAAGAGGCTGAGCCAGAAACCTGCTGCTCAAGACAGGACGTCTGATGGCCCTGCTGGGGGACAGTTACCAGGAGCGTCTGGAAGATCCGATGGCAGAATGGGGAAAACACAATAGCAGGACTCCAAGAGTGTGAAGTCCTGGACCAGAAGGAAGAATCATTCTTCATCTCTGGGGGATAGCATCAGAGTACTGAAGGAAGAGGAAAAGAGCTGTCGGGTAAACACGGCCTCCCTGCCAGTTGGTCAGCTGTTCCTGACCCTGGGAGGGTAGGCACTGAGAGGTCAGCAGTGTCCCTCTGGCAGGAAATAAAAAACCAGGCAGATGCAGCTGTGCAGTGTTCCTGGTGGTCATCATCCTCCACTGATTCTGTCGTGGACCCTTCTTTCATGCTGTGCCCCTCTCTGAATCTCATCTCTTCCTTTGCCCAACCAGAACCCTCTGTCCCCTCAAAGCTGACCCCACCCATTCCAGTTAGTAGTTCCTCTTTTTCTTGTGCTCATCTCAGTTCTAAAACATCAGCCTTCAGATCTCTCAGACTGAATACTCTACTAATAACATTTGATTACTCATTGCCAGTGCATGTTTATTTCTTTATACTCAATCTCCAAGGATTACGTACATCCATGTATGCATGCAAATATAAATAAAAATAAACACAAAATGTAAAATTATGAATGAGAAATATAGATATTAAATATAAGATGAATCTATTTAAAACAGAAAAGTAGAAGAAGTAAAATAAATGAGTAAAGTAAGTTTGTTTTCTTATCACAACTTCATCTAGCCTGTTGTTTTGGACAACTTGCTGGGCAAGTACTGACCCCTGTCTACACCTTGGCCTGAATCTCATGTCATAGTCATGACCCTCATTGACCTCCCTGTTCTTCCTGCCTTTCTCATTGACACAGGACTTGGAGAGACCACCATTCTAGTTCTCCAACCCAGGATCAGACATACTTAAGGATCTTTGCTAAAAGCACTGACTTTGGGGGTTATCCCTGTAGCAGGAATGGGTGATACAATCCTGAATATATCTTATGCTGCCTCTTGTTGCTTCTCAGAGCAAGGAAGGAATCTATCAAATTCTAGGCCATTCAAGTGCTGAACTTAAGTTTTAGGCATCCATATAAGAAAAATCCCTCTGATCTTTGTGGGTATTAAGTGATACTGGGGTGGCATTACCAGAAACAGTGAATCTCTGGGGACTGGGAAATCTGTAATTCTAAGAAACCTGCAAATGGGGAGGAAGTTAGGATATTTTGTTGCAAGTGAATCATGAACTCCAATCAAAAGTATGTGCAATTAGGTCTTTGTAAAAGTAAAACAAAAAAAAATGCATGTGTAGGTCAGATTTGTGAAATATTTCATTAATATTTGAGGGAGAAGATTAGAAATTAATCTTACTAAATGACCGAAAGAAAATACTATCAAATTCGTAAAGATACAGTTCATCTTTATGCTTGCCTTGCTATGTATTTATTTGCAAATAATATCAGTTTTATCAGGTCCCTGGTGGCCCTCTCTAGGATAACTCAATGATAATGTATTTAGCCAAAGAAAACAGCCATGTGTTAGGCAGTTGCACAGCTGCTGAAGAGGACAACATGTTAATGGGGGTGAGCCTTTTGCCACACCCTCTGAGCTCATGTGGGAACTGTGGCCCCAACTTCACCCTGTTAGCAGCTGTCAGGGAAGGCAAGGCTTTCCCTTGTCGAATTGCTACATTCCCCAGTGGCACAACTGCCAAGGCCAATTCAGATCATTCTAAACTATTCCCTTTTCTCCGTCCCCTGTTGGTTTACCCAGTAACTTACAGCATCTCATTTGGAAAAGAGATGATAAGCAAAGTCTCATTGCTGGTCTTTCTTTTGCTTCGCTTCTCTATCTTTAATACTTAAATCAATTTTTAGGCATTCATGTGAGAAAGGGCCTGTCCCTCTCTCCATATTTGCGGGCATTAATATCTTAATACTTTAAAAGCATCACTTTAGGCAGGAGAAGGGGGAGTTGTGGTTGGATTGCAGCTCAACAGTTGGTGGTACATTTTTGTAATGAGTTGGAAAACGAGTGTCAGGAATGCTTCTTGTATTATGGCCTAATTTTTTGGCAAGTATCATATTTCCCTTGGCCAAAGGGGGAAAAAAAGAAAGCAAGCAAGCAAGAAAGAAATGTAGCTTGGAGACGTCTTCTGGTCTTCACTTTTTATTACGTTCTCTGGGAATTTTCTGTTTTGCTTTCCCTAATGTTGGAGGCTCAAATTCAGGAGGGTCATGTACAGCGTTAGGCATTTTGTGTTTTGATTTGGTTTAAAGTAACACCACAATCAAACTCTGAGTTAGTATTTTGTTCTACATCTTGAAAAAGTAGACTAGGTAACTGACCTAGTGTTTTGTTTTGGAATTTTCTAAACACTTGGAGATGTCTCCCCGCATTAGAACACACACACACACACACACACACACACACACACACACACTCAGAATTTATTTATTTATTCAAGAAAAGTCATTGCTTCCCCCTCTCTGGCTCTGTTCTAGAAGCTGGGGGTGATGGTATGAACAAGACACACTGCCTGTCATACGGAGCTTGTGGTTATTTGATGGGAAGCAGGGGAGAGTCCTGAATACAAAACTCAGCAAATAAAAATAAATTCATTAGATAATTTCAGATATGAAATGCAAGGAGGAAAAGAAGAGATGTGTTCATTAGGGCCTCACTGGGAAACAGAGGGTGCACTCAAATTTGGATAATTTGAGAGAAATTTAACATAAGTTCTGTTTACAAAGACCAGGCCAGGGCCAGAGTAGGGAACATCATAAATTAATACAGTCTTTTGAGGCTAGGGATACAGCCAAACTCTAAACTAGAGGGAACAGTTACCTGAAGGACAGGGAGGCTATTTCACAGGGCATGTGGCCTTCAATTGGGGCCCTTGGCTAGCCCTTGGGTTTCTTCAGGAAAGGAACTCGGTTCCCCATTGGCCTAGCTCACTGGAGGTCAGATGGCAAGTGAACCAGATGACACGATCCATCTACACAGGTCCATCTTCTGTGGGGGACACAAGGCCTGTGAGAGAAAGGGGAGCAGGTGGCTCTGGAGAAGAAGGGAGGTGTCCAGAGCCAGGGAAAATGGGATATTACTTGGAACTTACATTACCCAGTGACCTAAACTGGGATGCTGCTTCTGCCACGAAGGTGCTTTGGGTTTATTTGAGGTGATCAAAAATAAATTTCTGAAAATATAATGAGCAATAGATAAAACTGGATAAAAGTAATACAAATGGCATATATCCATAATTTTTTTGAGAACAGAGGAGATTGCTTCTACTTTGGAAGATGAGGAGAAATTTCATGGAGTAAGTATACTTGAATCTGGGTTTAAGGAATAGGTAGAGTGTTAATCGCTAGGTAGGAAGACATCAAGGAATATAAACTGTTATGGGTCACACTGCACAGATGAGAGATGTTTTAGGACCAAGGTGGTGATTAGGTACTGCCATCCTTTTAAAATACGACTTGAAATTAAAAATAAACCTACTCTTTTCTAAACTCCCACTGAATATAGAAATGACATCTGTACTACCTCACTTTCTTCCTTCCTCCCTCTTTTCCTTCCCCCCTGTACCCATTACCTCTGTGCATTTCTTCAAACATATACGGAACATCTGCAGCTCGCATACTTGCAGTAAGTAAGCATTAATTCACTGCATCGAACAAGTCCATATTCCCCTCAGTTGGGAGTTGAGTTTCAATTTCAGTATTCCGGAGAATTTCTCTGTCATTCAACAGGGTAATAATGGGCAATACTTATTGAACATTTGTCATATGCCAGACACTGGAGACTTTGTCTGATGAAGAATGAATGAATGTTTGTATAATATGTCAAAATACACTCTACTGTTGTGTATATCTAAAAAGAAGAATAATTTTTTTAAGAAAAAGAATGAATGAAAAACTTTAGGAATTACTGAAATGATCTTCCATATTTTGGTCCCACAAAGCTGGGTTTGATTGTTTTAAAAGTGCTCATTTGCTCAAATATTAACTTGACTGAGCAATTTACTGCACTTCAAGTGCGAATGAAGTTTCAATTTTGCATAAATGATGGATGAAGAACGCTTTCTCAGGGAGAGACTCAAGGCAATTCAGTGTGCGTCCAGTGTTATTTTCTTTCATTTAGTGGAAGTCTTTCTTTCTCTTCCTCCTTTCTGGGATTCCAGACCTCTTAATGGCAGGGACTGAGAGAGGCAGCTAGACTCAAGAGGTGACTAGTTTGGGGTCAGTTCAAGATGAAGTTGATGGGGGTAAAGCATTGGTCAGCTTCTCTCCAGAGGCTATGATAAATTTGATTTTTTCTTATACTCAGACAGATGTTTCTTTAGTGGTGAGCTGTGGTTTCTATTTCCCATATTGATAAATAAAAATTCATTTAGAAAACAGCTCTTCATAATGCATAATTAGCAATTTTGTGCTTTTCCTTTCTATTTTCTCTCTCTCTCTCTCTCTCTCTCTCTCTCTCTCTCTCTCTCTCTCTCTCTCTCATCTCTGGGAACTAAATTTCCCTCATAACTCCTAAATCTTTTCTTTTAACTTTAGGTTAGTTTAAAGAAATAAGTTATGTACAAAATAGTGGTGGCCTATAGTGGGAAGGGTCAATATACTTTATTTTTCCTGCTTAACATATATGAATTATAGATTGGTCTCCTATGAAAGTTTTTCCTCAAGAACTGTCAACTTTCTTGGAAACAGTTTCATTTCTAGTCTTCTTAAATTTATTCATTAAACATAGCTCAAGTGCCATCATAATATTTAAAGGAGAGTAATCATTGAGCTACAAATAAGATGTTATTACTGTGATTTTAAAATGATCTGGCTGCATGTATTTCACACATGAGAGAAAATGTTTGAAATTCATATTTTTATCACTAAAACTCTGGGTATTTGAGAACTTAAAGTTGCATTAGTATTAACTTTCTCGTTTTAAAATTCCTCAGATTAATTTTGTTATCAAATACATACAGAAATGAAAGATACTGAGTAGAATCCTGGAGGGGCTGCCCATGACATGGGACATGAAGGATGAATGGTACTTGGAGCAGGTGGCAAGAACAGCAGGGAGGCCCTAGTTTCTAGAACACTCTCTTTGAGAAGGAGATGGGGAGAGAGGAGACCAGGAAAAAGAAGAAAATGCAGGTTATAGTAATGGGGGTTGTGGACATAGATAGGCTTTTGCCTTGCCCCATCCTCAGAAAATGGCTCTCCCAGGGCTGTCACTGCAGTTTGAAGTTAAGCAGACTTAGCAAGCGCTAGTGCAGCCGTGCCCTGCCAGACCCTGGAGAGAGCCGTAGGAAGCATTACACCGCAGCCTGGCGGTGGGGAGGGTCTCCAGGTTGTGTGCAGCCCCTCACTGACACAGCTGGGGATTGTCAGAGGCTCCCAGCCCTGACAGAAGAGACCAGAACCCTTGTTTTATGGTGAAAGTTGTGACTACTCCAAAACAAGTACCTGGAAGGGCAGAGCATTCCCGGTAATTAAAAAAGAAACCGTAACTTCTTGTCAACCAGAAGGAGAAAAGTTTTTATTTCGACAAAGTTGAAGATATAATTCAGAGTTACCCCATTACCTCTGCCTCCATCTCATGCCTAAAGCCTCTGAGTTTTTGATATTGGTGAAGCAAGTACAGGTTGATGTAAGAAATGAAAGAGAGCAGCCTTGCATAGCAAAGGAATGGAGTCCAAATAGCAGACATTTTGGGCCTGGATGGTTCAGCCCCTTTTGGTCAGATTTGTAACAATTAACAAAACCCCCATGGAAGAGAAAGATCTAGAGAGATATCAATCCCAAGACCACTGAGGCCCCAAATTTGAGGATTTCAGTGTGCATACTGTCTTGCCATAAGGGAATGTCTGTGACCACTTATTCCCTGACTCATTACAGACCCCAGCATGTGTGGGACAGCCTCAGGACTACTCAGCTCTTTGGGAGCATGGTGGCCTTTGTATTTCTTAGGGGTTTTGATATCCAGCTGCATTCACAAGAGAAAGGATCGGGTGCACCTGGCAACTTTTGTCTTTTGTCAGAGATGAGGCCCCAGAGGAGAGGAAGATTGGAACCGGATGCTGACTACTTCCTTTCCAAGATAGTCACTCCTATCTCAGCTCCAAGATTTGTTAGAAGGAACTTTGGTGTATGCAGTCAGATGCAGTTGGGAAATGGGCAATGTCGTCCAACACAATAGCAAAAGAAGAAAGGAAGGAGAGATCTGTGCTGCAGACCAGAAGAGATTTTCTTTCCATACACAAATATAACATATAACTCCTTTGGGAGAAAACTATGTAATAGATTTGTCTGGATTCCAAAAACTTTTCTTGGAGCAAGATATAATGAAAGAGAGGAATCTAGTCATTAACATTCCAGTGTGGTGTTGGTTCTCACAAGAAAAACATGAAGGGCTCTCATTTGCACCTCCTGCTACAAGAGAGTAACAGATACTGGACTTGTCCTCCCACTATGAATGACATAAAACCAGACAGAATATACGAGACGACTACTTTCAGGTGCTGGACCTTAGACAGAGCAGGATTGCCATTCTTGAGGGAAGAGAAGCACCCATGATGAGCCCTTTTGATTCAGGGTCCTATTTTTATTGTGTCAAAATGAAGGAGAACCCAATAGGAGTGATGGTATTACTGGACTGAGAGATAGTGACTGGGCTTCACTGCTAAACTTTGTGGGTACAGGGTTGGAAAAAAGGAATTTGTCCCATGTGGGTATTTATTACGGGTCCATGGCCAGAGCTGGGCTGTACATATTCTGGCCAAGACTGAGATGCAACAGAGAATGCTGAGTGTGGGGTGAGAACTGACATAGAGAAACCTCAGTTCATTCACTGTCAAGAGAGATTGGCATTCAACTACAGAGGTGGGTAGAATTCACTGACCAAACAATTTGGCCTTTTTTTTTTTGTATTATAGAAAGGCAATGCCCTAGGAATAAAGACTTAGCCTTCAAATAATTATCCTAAGGATAAAATACCAACTAACTCTTTTAAAAAGACAACACAATTCAGGCTATTTACAGTGTATCATATACTAAACATTTATGAGCTGGACATGGTGGTTGTGCATGCCTGTAATCCCAGCAACTTGTGAGGCTGAGGCAGGAGGATCACAAGTTCAAGGCCAACCTCAGCAACTTGGCAAGACCCTCAGGAACTTAGCAAGATCTTATCTCAAAATAAAATTTAAAAGGGCAGGGCATGTAGTTCAATAGTAAAGTGTCCATGGGTCCAATCTCCAGTATCTGCCCCCAAAAAGAGATATGTAAATAGGTAGGACAGTGTGAGCTCTCATCAAACACTGAGAAAGAGATCCTAAGATGACACGAATTTTAGATCTAGCAGACAAGGACTTTAAAAATCGGCTATTGCAAATGTATTGAAGGACTTAAAGGAAAGGACGGCCCTAATGAAGGAAAATATAGGAATATCAACATCAAGAAAATAAAAACTATAAAAATTTTCTAAACGAAAACCCTATAAATGAAAAGGACAATATCTGAAATAAAAGTCTAATCTGAAGAACAGCATAAGTAATTGATGGAACAAGTAGATAAAGATAGAAATTTGAGCCAGTCTGTCCTCCACATGACATGGCTGGCAGTTTTGGAACCCTCTCTCCAATGCATTGTTTTCAAGAACACATGAAATGTTCAATACCATAAATCACATGCTGGGCTGTAAAAAGGACTGAACATGTTTAAATTATTGAAGTCATAAACTATATTCTTTGACCACAATAGAATTAAATTAGACATTAGCAACAACAGGATTTCTAGCAAAAAGAATCCAAATGTTGGAAATAAAGCAATACTATTTTAAATAATTTATCACTCAAAAAAAGAATTGAAAAGTCAATTTGGAAATATTTTGAATTTAGTAATGACAAATATGTATATATTAAAATTTTGTGGGATACAGTTGAAACAATTATTAGAGGGAAATGCATCATTTTTTATATTTATATTAGAAAAGAAGATGTAAGAAAGAGCAAGGTAGTAGATTATAGGAAGGAATGACAAAGAGAAAATTCCACAAAGAACAATAAAAATTAGAAAAATTACCATAGGAAAGTTTTTAGAAAAGATTAAGTCAATAAATCCATGGGAAAAAAAGTGTTCTAGAAAAAAGGAGAAAGAAAATGAATTATCCATAGCAGGGATGAAAGTGAGGATAGGATATAGTTGCAGACCTCACACACATTGAAAAGATATTATGCAAAATTTCTTCCAATAAATTTAATAACTTACATGAAGTGGACAAATAACCAACTTTATAAAACTGGCACAAGAAGAAAAATCCCAATAGCTCTTTATCTACTTGAGAATAGAGTTTAAAATGATTACCCATCTTTCTTCCTCAAAATATCAGTCTCACATGGTTTTACTTGTGGATTCGATCAGACATTCAAGAAAGAATTAATGTCAATCTGTGTTAGACAGATTTGCAATACTGTTACAAAATACCTGAGATGATCAACTTATAAGGAGGAAAGGTTTCTTTTAGCATAGAATTGTGGTGGTTTTAGTCCTGTTGCTTTGGGGCCTTTGATGAGGCAGCACATATGCATCATGGTAGGAGTGTATGATGGAGGAATCTGTTCACGTCATGGAAACCAGGAAGTTAAAAAAGAAAAAAAATAATGAAGGAGAAGGTACAGGTCCTAATATCTCCTTCAGGGATATGCTCCCAATGACCTAACTTCCTCCCACTAGACCCCACCTCTTAAAGGTTCCACTAGCTTCCAATAACTCTACAGGTTGGGGACTAAGCCTTTAATACATGGAGGATTCTTATTCAAATTGCAGCATAATCTCACACAAACTCAGAAGATACAAAGCAGGGGAATGTTTCCCAGTGTCTGTTATGAGGTCAGGATAATCCTGACACCAAAATTCGATCAAAACATTATGAGTGAATGGGTAGTTTTTCTAATTTCTCTTTCAGAAATTAGAAACGTATAGAAATGTATTTGATTGATTTTATATCCTGCCATTTTGCTGAATTCATTTATTAATTCTAGAAGTTTTCTGGTGGAGTTTTTTGGATCCAGAATTATGTTGTCAGCAAGTAGTGATAGTTTGTGTTCTTCTTTTCCTTTTATTCATATCCCTTTTATTTCTTTTATCTGTTTAATTGCTCTGGTTAGAGTTTCAAGAACAACGTTGAATAGAAGTGGTGAGAGAGGGGACCCCTGTAGTATTTTGGAATCAATTTAACAAAATATGTGAAATATATGTATATATATATATATATATACATATATATATATATATAATGAAAACTACAGAACACTAAAGAAATTGAAGAAGATATTTAGAAGATGGAAAAATATCCTATATTCTTGTATAGGCAGAATTAGTATTGTCAAAATGACCATGCTACCCAAAGAACTGTACAGATTTAATACAATGCCAATTAAAATCCCAACAACATTTTTCATAGAAGTAGAAAAAGCAATCATGAAATTCATTGGGAAAAATAAGAGACCCATAATAGCCAAAGCAATCCTTAGCAAGAAGAGTAAAGCAGGAGGTCTGACCATACGAGACCGTAAACTAGACTATAGAGCTGTGGTAATAAAAAGGTAGGTATTGGCACTATAGACATGTAGACCAATGGTCTTCATCATCACTTAATCAGACTAGGCCCTGACTTCTGTAAAAAGACTCCTAAAGCACAAGAAAAAAAGTCAAGAATTAATAAATGGGATGGATTCAAACTAAAAAACTTCTTCTCAGCAAAGGAAACAATCAATGATATGAAGAGAGAGCCCACAAAGTGGGAGAACATCTTTACTACACACACATCAGATGGAGCACTAATTTCCAGTACATATAAAGAACTCAAAAAACTCAACACCAAAAGAATCAATAACTCAATCAATAAAGGGCCTAAATAAATGAACAGAAAGTTCACAGACGAAGATATACAATAGATCAACAAATGTATGAAAAAATGTTCAACTTCACTAGTAATTAGAGAAATATAAATCAAAACTACTCTAAAATTTCATCTCATTCCAGTCAGAATGGCAATTATCAAGAATACAAGCAACAATAAATGTTGGAGAGGATGTGAGGAAAAGGGCACACTCATACGTTGCTGGTGGGACTGCAAATTGGTGCAACCACTATGGAAAGCAGTATGGAATGCCTTAAAAAACTTGGAATGGGGGCTGGGGATGTGGCTCAAGCGGTAGCGCGCTCGCCTCGCATGCGTGCGGCCCGGGTTCAATCCTCAGCACCACATACCAACAAAGATGTTGTGTCCGCCAAGAACTAAAAAATAAATATTAAAAATTCTCTCTCTCTTTCCTCTCTCACTCTCTCTTTAAAAAAAAAAACAAAAAACAAAAACTTGGAATGGAACCACCATTTGACCCAGCTATCCCACTCTTCAGTCTATACCCAGAAGACTTAAAATTAGCATATTAGAGTGACACAGCCACATCAATGTTTATAACAGCTCAATTCAAATAGATAAACTGTGGAACCAACCTGGATGCCCTTCAATAGATGAATGGATAAAAAAAAACTGTGGTATGTACACACAATGGATATTACTCAGCATTAAAAGAGAATGAAATTATGGCATTTGTAGGTAAATGGATGGAGTTGGAGAATATTATACTAAGTGAAGTGAGCCAATTCCAAAAAACCAAAGGCCAAATGTTCTCCCTGGTAAGTGGACATTGATCCATAATGTGGAAGGAGGGGATGGGAAGAATGGAGAATGGACAAAGGGGAAGAAGGGGAGGGGAGGGGACATGGTGGTATGAAAGACGGTGGAATGAGACAGATATCATTACCCTATGTACATGTATGATGGCATATATGATATAATTCTGCATCGTATGCCACCAGAGGAATGAATAGCTGTGCTCCATTTGTGTACAATGAACCAAAATGCATTCTGCTGTCATGTATAACTAATTAGAAAAAATAAAAAATATGTTGGACAAAAGCTGACAGAAACCAGAAAAAAACATTATAAGTAAACAAAATGGCAATTCATCCGTATCTATCATAAACAGAAATCCTCACCAAAATATTAGGAAATCAAATTCAATAGTCTATGAAAGGATAATAAAATCAAGTTGGTTTATTCCAGGAATACAAGGTGATTTAATGTTAGAAAATAATGTAAATCACAAACATAACACAAAAAAAGGAAAATACATATGATTATCTAAATTAGTGCAAAAAAATCATTTTTAAAAAATCAACACTTATTCAGGCCTAAAACCAATTATAACAAACAGCTGTCAATGAACTGGAAAAAGGATCTAGTAAGGGCATCTACAGAAAATTTAGACTTAACTTCATAATGAGTTCTTTCCTTCTGAGATAGGAAAATGGTATAAGTGATTTTTTTTTCTCACCACTTCTATTGTGTAGATCTCTATCAGAACAGTAAGGCAAGGAAATGAAATAAAGTGCAAAATATTGAAAAGGATGCAATAAAATAGCCTTTATTCACAGACAAACATGATTAGTGGTGTTAAAAACCCTGAATTAAGTACTTTATCATAATTTACTAAAAAGTTAGTTTAGTAAGATATCCCAAGCAGTTTTTCCTATATATTAACAATAAAAAGTGGTCAACAAATTTAAAAATTTTAATTTTTAGATAGCTTAAAATATAAGCTATTTAAGAATAAATTCAATAAAATGCATGTAGGATCTGTACGCTGAAAACGTCGAAGCTTTTTCTGAGAGACAATGAAGAAGATCTAAATAAATGGAGAAATATATAATGCATTGGTGTACTTAATATATTTAGAATACATCTTCTTTCCAAGTTGAACTATAGCTTGATCACAATCCCTGTGCAACATTCCTAGCAGGCTTATTTTATAAAAGTTGCACACTGATTCTAAAATCTATATGGTAATATGGTGGATCTAGAATATCTAAGCAGGGAAAAAGTTTGGGGACTGGCTCTGTTTGATTAAAGACTTAGTATAAAGCACTGGTAATCAGAAGTGTGCAGTGTTATCATTAAGAAAGCTAGATAAGAAAGGCATCCTCTGAATTGGTTTTGAACAAAGGTACCCATGGTACCTTTCAATGGTAAAAATAAAGTATTTCTGATAAATCACTGGGAATGATTTGGAGATCTTTTTGCAGAAATAACTTGACTCCAATCCCATACCATAGACAAAAATCAATTGGAGTTTGCTTGTAGACCTATAGATAAAATTAAAACTTCAGAATTTCTAGAACAAAACACAGAAGTATCTCTATGGAAGATTTCTCAGAGAGGAGACAAAAAGCCCAAAACATAAAAGAAAAAATACTCTAGCAATTTTGGGAGAAAGTATTTGGAAGCTGCTTAGAAAAGTTAACACACCTATGATGTGCAATTCCTCTCCTAAATGTTTGCCCCCACAAAATGGAAAGATGAGCTGGGCATGCTGGTGCATACCTCTAATCCCGGGAACTTGGTAGGCTGAGACAGAAGGATCACAAGTTTGATGCCAGCCTCAGCAACTTAGCCAAGCACTAAGCAACACAGTGAGAACCTGTCTCAAAATAAAAAGAGCTGAGGATGTGGCTCAGTGGTTAAGCACCCCTGGAGAAAAGCTCCAGTACAAATAAAAAACGAAACACTAAAAAACAAGTAAAAGAATATTCGTAGAAGCCTCACTAATAAGAGCCTCAAACAGGATAAAGACAGATGTTCATGATGACTGGATAAATAAATTTTGGCCTTCAGAGCTAATAGAATACCATTCAGCAGCATAAAAAAATGAACTTCTGTGACATGAAACAACATGGATGAATCTCAAAAACTTTATGCTGAGTAAAAGAAACCAGAAGTGCAAAAACATACATGTGATTTCATTGATGTGAATTTAAGAACTAGCAAAATTGATCTATGATAATAGAAAATAGAACTGGGGTTGCTTATGGTGTATGAGGGTAGTGACTGGGAGCAAGAATGAAGACCATTTCTAGGGTGGTTGAAATGTTCCATATTTTGATTGGTGTGTTGATTACATGCACACACACACATGTATATCTATGTATAGATACGTATATTGGTCAAAACCTGTCTAACTAGTTGTACCTTAAGATGAATGCAAAACTCTAATATAAATTTTACTTTAATAAAACGAAGCAGCAATGCTTGGGCTAAGAGAATGGACTTCTTGCTTTTCTAGAGCTGTGTGCAGTTGAGAGATCACAAGTTGGGACCCCAGAGGGGGAGGTCAGAGAGCCATGCGGTAGCCATGCATGTAAAGGAGTGGAGTGAGTGTGAGAGAAACCCAGCTTGGAGAGAGGTAGGGATTTTGTAGCTACCATGAGTATGAAACTTTGGCAGAAAGGGAAAGATATCTAAGCAAGGTTGAAAGGAGTTATGTTTGTTTGAAGAAATGCATAGACTCTTATCCTTTTAAGGAAACCTGAAGTGAATAGCTCCATTATTCTTGGGTTTTGGAGTCCATTTGTGTTGCTTTCCAGAAGTGCCGCCATACTTAAGAGTACAGGCATATGAGGTGGGGGGCAGGGTACTAAGGAGTATAGTATCAATTTCTGTTCTCTTGGGTGAGAAGGGCCTTTGAAAGAAATTCTTCAAAGCCCTAAAGTTACCCATCAAAAGAGCTGGTTTGGAAAGCTTAGTTAGTCACTTTTAAAGAAAACCTCACCCATATTTTATAAAGTGAAAAATCCTGTTGATTTTTCCAAAGCTAGTTGCTTGTAGAGGGTGAAACGCCCTACGAATGTGCTCTTGCAACTTGTTCAGAGCCACTTGGAATTCCCTCTCTATTCCTGTGCTCCCAGAGGGAACCTTAAAGCTTCTTTTCACTGTTCTGAAACAGCTTGGAGAAAACCTCAGCAGAACCCTCTGGGCACAGCTGCACAGTACTTAGTTAATTGTTAATTCCACGAAAGAGGAACATTGGTTATGGACTCAGCTTCAGTGGAGGGATCCCTTTGCCACCAACTCCCTCTGCTGGCCTTGAAATTGCATCTTACTACGAAACCCTTTCTCCCTCAAATATGATCTTTTCCCCTTTTTTGACTATTAAAGATAGCAACTCCGAACCAAAAAAAAAAAAAAAGATACTTAGTTATGAATAAGCACTTAGTGAAACTGGATCACTCCCAGCTCTCATTGGCCTTCCCCTCTTCCTCCGTCACCCACCCTAACGCCATCCCTTCCATTGTCACACTTGTGGTTCAGTAGTTTTGAACCACCACGCCTCAACACATCATTACTGGGGTCAGCAATGAGGCATTATCTCAAATGCCGTGTTCTCTTTCTTTTTTTCCCACTAAATGTAGAGTACTTAAAATATGTATTTCCATAAAGTGTCCCTAACTACGAACAGATTTGTGCTCACAAGTTTTTCCTATTTTTTGGCAGATTTTAAGATGAAAATCTTGCATGCCATCTGATCTGAAGCAATGATGAAAAGCAAAGGGGGGAAAGGTTGGGTAGGTAAAAGTTGAACTGTTCTTAAAAGTTCTGGGAATGATACCATATTTTAAAATCAATCCAGAATGGAAAATGGAAGTTGCTTTCAGGCATGACGGTCCAGCATTTATAGCTCAGTTTCTGTTTCCAGTCCTCCCAGAAGACAGATATCATGAAATAGTTTATGAAACTCCAAAACTTGTCTTCAGATGATGTTTTTGGAGAGAGATGGAAAAAAGAACTGCAGCCCCGCCCCCACCGTCCAATACAGAGGACTCACGCTGATAAGTCTGTTTCCTATTCTTCTTTGACCTAGAGAAAGGGAGGTGTAAGTGGGGGGTTGACGACGTTGAAGAGATTGTCAAGGTCTAGATATGAAATATTCTCCATAAGCTCCTGCGTGAGACAATACAAGAAAGCCTAGAGGTGAAACGATTGGGTTAGGAGAGCCGTAACCTAATCAGTGCATTCGTCTACTTGAATGGATTGACTAGGGGGTAACTGTAGACAGGTAAGTTGTGGCTGGAAAAGGTGTGTCACTGGGGGCATTTGGGGTCACTGGAGGTTTATATTTTGTCCCTGGTGAGCAGAGCTCTCTCTGTTTCCTGGTGGCCATTTTCTGAGTTGCTTTCTTTCTCTCCACATTCTTCTTCACGATGTTCTGCCTCACCTTGGGCTTAAAGCCAGGGAGTTGGCCATCTATGGACTGACACCTCTAAAACTATGAGCCAAATAAACTTTTCCTCCTCTAAAATTGTTCTTGTCAGGACTATTGGTCACAGCACCAAGAAAAACTTATTAAAACAGAGATACTGTCCTTTTTTTTTTTTGATACTTTTTAAAGCCTCTGCCAAAGGTCTGAGATATGTAGACCTATAATAAATGCTCTTTATTTAATAGAGTGACATAAAGAGTTTTGGGGTACACATGTTTGGATTCAGACCTTAGTTTTGGGTAGGAAGGGGAATTACACATTTCTGTGTAGTCAATTAATGTGCCTTTGTAACGTGTCCCAGGGCTCACAGTCAGTTTAGGGGAGCATCCTATTTGAAAGCTCACCGGGATGAGAACGACTGAGAAGATCATTATCATGGGGATAGCTTTATACAAATAGGAGGCTGATAACATTTGATTTTCCAAAAATTACTCAGAAACTTTAGAAGTTACTCTGGATCAAAGTCCATCATTGGAGACACGCCTTATTGCTGGCTCCCAGAATGAGGTGTTGAGGGGTGGTGGGTGAGAATTCGGAATCACATGGTGTGACAGTAGAAGAGCCGGAGTGGGATGGACAAAGGCAGGGGGTGGGGAAAAATGACCACTGAGAATAATAATAATAATCCAGCTTCACTCAGCGCTCAATACATGTCAGGCCTCGGGCACTCTTTGTGCGTTATTGTATTGTATCTTCATGGCAACCCTGGGAAATGACCGTTTCTCCCATTTGACATGATTTGTAAATGGTGGATACAGGACTCAAACTTATGTCTAGTACCCATATTCTTAAAGGCACAGAGAACATTCATATACATAATTCTTTAAAAAAAACATTATTTGTTTTAGTTGTAGATGGACACAATACCTCTATTTTACTCATACATTTTTATAAGGTGCTGAGGATCCAACCCTGTGCCTCACATGTGCTAGGCAAGCACTCCACCACTGAGCTACAACCCTAGCCCCCTATATACATAATTCTTTATTTGAATGGAATTAAAATCAAATCAACAAAAACCCATTAGTCATAGTTTAAGGCCTAGTGCAGATATAAATTCAGAATTCTTTTTTTTTTAAGATAGGAGATAGACCTGAATCAGATGGAATTTCTCCTCCTCAAAGCAAAAAACAAAACCCAAAGCATAACTACTTTTACCCGCACCCCTAAATCTTCTTCGTCTTACCTTGATCCACTCATAAGCATCATTGTTTATGTCTTCCGTCTCTCCTCTTAGTACCTGTTGTTTTTTTCTCCCCTACATTTTTGCTCTGCTTAGTCCAGAGATGTGAATATTCTGAGATGATGTGTTAGGTGTCCATTATTCATTTTGGCAGGGAAAGAGACAAAAGAGAAAGCTCATTCTGAGCTACTTCATCCATCCATCTCCTCATTTTGAGCAGCTGATATGGTAAAAGCAGCACTTCTGAATCCATTGGCAAATGTGACGTCTGCGTCTCAGGAAATGGTATTTTAAAAATGAAATCACATGTGAAAAGCAAACCGTTTGTCTATCTTTGAAAGAGTTAATTGTGGAATGTGCAAAACTCACAGTTAGATGCAGTGAGGCTTAAGGAGTGGGAGAGACAGTGGCCAAGAAAGAGGCATAGGATACAGGGGACACCACCATGTAGTTAAAGGGTTTGTCATAGTTTTGTGAAAAAGCAAATAATATTTGGTAAGAAGCATAAAAAGTATGAGTGTACTGTTTTTATTTTAATGATGCAATATTTTATTGAAATTAAACCCATATCCTAATTGGGACCAATTTCAAAAAGTACAAATGAACTCTCTTCTTGACTGTAGAATAGATATCCTAGACCTAGACAACCCATGTTTCAAACTTTTGGCTTAATTTGTAAAGGAAATTAAAAAAGAGAAATAGAAAAAATAACCAGACGTTAAGTGCTAGCCCAAATGGTATATGTGGATTAATCAGGGTTTAAAAAAATATGTAAGAAACTTTTTACCTAATAAATATTCGCTCATAGAACTGTATTTGTCCCTTCCCTATTCTAACTTTTACAGACTTTCTGGTGTCATTAGAATTACGTGCATATTTGACTCCATTCTACTTCCTTTCTGCCATTTGCTGATACCACTCCCTGTCTCTTCCACTCCCCGTGGACGTACCTAGACAGTCACAGCTCATTGTTTGGCCGTTAATCGCACCAATGATGCTGCTTCTTCTTTTAGGCTATTTAATTCCCACTAGTTCCTTTCGATCTTGTTTGAAGGAATGATGGCAGGAAGGTTTCAGACATACAAATAAATCATATATGGAATGTTCAGCATTAGAATAATCCAGGGAAGAGACTATGGGAATAGAGAGGAAGAGAAGATTACTTCAGCTGAGGACATCAGGGACGGCTTGTTGGAGAGGCAGCAATTGCCCCTCATCTTCAAATATATGAATTATGAGTCAGATTTAATCATAGTGAAGTGAAGGGGGAAGGTAATTCCATGCAGAGAAGATATCTTGAGGCAAAGGCTGGAGCCGGAGCTGTGTGAAACAGTGGATTGTGCATTTTGACAGGAATACAGGTGTTACAAATGAAATAAGAGGAAATAGGCTACCATCAAACCTTGGAGTGCAGAGTATTGGCATTGGGGGCTCAATAAACTCTTTTTTCCTTCCTGAGTTCAAAGCCAGTCCAGAGATCTCAAGTGTTAAGAAATTGGAATTTTAATGGTATCAAGATTACTGTAAAATTGGAATAGAGGATGTGCTTGTATATTGGTGGCCAAGTGGACCAGGTTGAACCTCACACCTAATTAGACAGAGTCATCAAACAGGCATGGGAAGGACTGGCCAACAGAGAGCCTCTTCAACTTGGGCAGACCCCACAGGACAGCCAGCAGGAATTATTTCTATTCTTCTCTCCCTCTCTTTCCCTCCCTCCCTCCCTTCTTCCTTCCTTTGTACCTTCTTCTTTCCTTCCATATTTATTGAGTTCCTAGTATGTTCCAGGTACTCTTTTATGTGCTGAGGAGAAAGTATTGAACAAGACATAGAATTTATACTTGAGAAAGAATTGAAGTATGCTTAAGTCAGACTGCATCTTAAAAGAAAATCCCCGAAAGGCCTCAGCCTATTTATGCCCAATTTCTTCTCCCTAAATCAGGATGCTCTGTAGAACTACAAAAATGACAAATGTTTACCTCACCCAATTTTCTAACCTATAAAATGGTAATAAGAATTCTTTCCTCGAATAACTCCTCGATTTTGTAAGCCGGATGAAAGCGGGTGGAGGATGTTAGCACACGATTCGCAGCATAAAGAGAAGTCTAGTCAATAAACCAGAGTATTTCTGCTTCTGTGCTCTTTCCTGCTCTTACTTAGCAACTCTTATTACCATAATTCCTCTTTGTCTTCTAATTCATTATTTCTTGTCTGTTCTTTTCTATTAAGGATTTTTGAGCCCTTTCCAAGAAAACCCACCCCTGAGTTTCCTTATATAATAGTTTTATAGCTACTCGGCATTGGAAAGAAAATTTGCTTGTGCTTTGGAAATGCTTTAACTCATCATTTAAATTTAATGAGGCCTGGGGGTATAGCTCAGTGGTATAGCACTTGCTTAGCTTGCCTGAAATCCTGGATTTCATTCCCAGCACCAAAAAAAAAAAAAAAAATAGATTTATGAATTTAGTGAACATCTCAATTTACAAATAGAACTTGGTCAATACAAAGGATTTATTCCTGGAATTTATTTATTAGGTGCCTGTGTTGGACTAGACACCCTGCAGGGCAGTGGAACTAGCCATGAATGAGGCAAGATGGTTTGTCCTTGCTAAGATTATAGCCACTGTGAAAGAAAGGCAGACCCAAGGACAGTGGTCAGGCAATCCAGGGGACTGTGGATAAGTGGGGAAGATCTGCTGTGGGGAAACATTGTTTAAGGATTTTCACCAGGGTCTCTTAGTTGGCATTCATTACGCCCAGAACCCTCAGCTGGCCTAGATGTTTTATCAGATTATCAAGGTGTGATGTGATGAAGCAAGAGATGAGAATTTTTGTATTTAAATGACTAGATCATGACCAAAATGTAGAAAAAAATATTTAATGCTGTTATTTTAATAATGTCCTTCATGATACAAATTTGCTAAATTCTTTTTTCTAGTTGCTAAGCATTGCTCTGGGAGCTTCACATACATTATCTCATTTAAAACTCAAAATGGACCCAAGAAGAAGAGTGGAAAAGTCTAATGGTTGTCTTTCCAACAGTCTGACCTTCTTCCTTCATCTTCCTCCAAATGGGCATATTCTTCTTGGCTCCTTTTCAGTCCTTCCATTTAGAACAAATCATAGTGATCTACTTTGCCTGGCCAAATAATTGATGGTTCTGGGCAGGCCATACGATTCTGAGACTTGAAGCAAATGCTGGTAGGAATTTCTGGAAAGCGTTTTCTTTCTCTTAAATATGGATGCAAAGTAATTATGTTCTTTCTGCCTTTGGATATTGCCATTGGCAAGGGGTGTGCGGTGCCACAGTACACGAAGTTAGCCCAATGTGATGACCATCTCTAAGAGAACAAGCAGCCAATGTACCAACATGGTCAGGGAGTGGAAGCGGTGAAACATGAAGGATCTAGAAACTTGGTGGGTTTACCAAGCTACTTCAATTAACCAGTCCCAAAACTGCCATCTCCCCCAGATTTCTTGAGAAGTGAGATAATAAAAGCCCACATTGTTTAAAACACTTTGGTTGGGTTTTCTGTGACTTGTGACTGCAAGCATGCCCAAAAATGTGTGATTGCTTTCTATAAAACTGAAGCACATTCACTGATGTTAAGTTACCGCCCAATATTACATAGCTGCACGGGAAAGCTAGGGTTCAGATTCAGTCTGGTTCCTGAGCCTGTTTTTCCAAGCTGTAAAATGTGCACTGACCCTGGCATTTCAATTCTGCACGGATGGAACAGTGATGGTTTTAGTATTGTTGTATTATAGTGTTCCAGTCCAGAGTCACATATTGATGGTGCTGAGGCCTTCTTGGATCCTGCCCCTCACTGGCAATAGTTATGGAGCAGCAAAAAAATTATGGAGGAGCAGGGGAGAAGTATGAGTAGACCCTCTCCCCTCAGCCCTTTATCTGTGACTGCAGATTTGACAGGGAATCAATTCAATGGATGGGTATAATTTTATTTTTTGTCAAGTGTGTTTTTAACTACGTAATCAATCTTACTTAGATTGATACTTAAATTCTGAAGTGTGGATGTTTCTGAGACTGAGGAATTAACCCAGATGTGGACTAGTATGTATAGTTCTATAAAAGTGATTGTACTGGGGAAGGGGAGGCAAGCCCTGCAACCATGTTCCATGGTTAGATCTCTGCTCACTGTTTTCTTCAGGAAAGCAAAGTCACTAGAGTCCAAGTTTCTACAGCTTAAATGTTTGCCGACTGTGACTCTGTTGCTTTTGCAGGTGTGAAAAGTGAAGTAAATTGTAGTTTGCATTGGAACTCACAGCCCTTCGTTTCTATTGTTGACTTACTTACTTGGCCTTCCTTGTATTTGTCTTTTTCATTAGGATTTTTCAGACCTACCAATGCTCTTTTGAGTTTAGAGTGCATCTGTCCATGTTTATATCTGGGGATGCATCATTCAAATAGAGAAGGCCTCTGTGCATATATTTCCAGTAGCTTCTTTTTTTTTTTTTTATTTACCAAACATAGATAGGAGAGATACAAGCAAAAGATAAAGTTAAATGATTCTAATTTATGATACTCATTCCCAAAAGAGAAGGACATGCTTAAGCATAAATCTTTTGGGGGAAAAAATACAATGAGTTGCCCTCTCTAGATTTTTACAAGTGTTTCAGGGTATCCTTTGTGGTTAGAATGGGGAGACGGTGACCCTTAAAATCATACAACATGATACACACACACACACACACACACACACACACACACACATTCTCCATAATTTTACCCCAGAGAGAACACTTGTTAGTAGTTGGGGGTATATTATTATTTGGATTTTATTTTTCTGGAAATGGCAGAATTTATATAACTCTTCACTGTGGACTTCTATCTTGAGTTAGGATGTTGGTGAGAAGGCCATGAGCTTCACCTTTCAGTAGACAGGGTGTACCATGTGGCCCATCCCCTTCTCTTCCACTCTCGAGTGGAGGAGCACCCGTGATGGCAAGGAGAGCAGTACCTGGTCTCTTCCTCTGCTGGGGAACACGCAGAGCCCCAAGTCACTAGTCCCTTTGGGTTGCTGCAGTGCAACATATGGCCTCAAGAGGAGCTGAGCGATGGGTCTGTCTTTTTGGTCTGTCCTTTGTGCTGGACTTTTCTACCCATTTACATATGGCCACTGACTTGCAGAAGCATTCCTTTGCTTCACTCTTTTAAACCCTTTCTCTTTTCCTTCAGCATTTTGTCTCTTCTTGCTGGCTCGACATCAGTGATTCTCTGATCTGCCTGTTTGGGGGTCTAGAGCATAGGAGAACTGATTCTAGTGCTGAAGTGGAAGAAGGACTTGGTCTGCCTTGGACAGCATGGAGTACCCAAGAAACGCTCAGCCATTTCTCTATGAGGTGGGCTGGAGGAAGCACAGCACTCACTGTGTGCTAGAGTCCTTGTCACTTGAGGATCAATATACTCTGCTTAGTCTCGTGAGGCGCTATGTTCAGAAGAAAAGATCACTTTACCACATATGCTATGTTCTAAGTTTAAAAGTTTGATTTTGCGGAACCTATTTTACAACTTTTGTTCTTTACATCTTTGTTATTTTTCTGATTTGCTTTATTCTTTCTAACACGCCTATTCTATACCATTGTATTGCTATAAAATTGGTTAATCCATTTAAAAAAATATTTTTTAGTTGTAGAAGGACACAATACCTTTATTTCCTTTATTTATATGTGGTGCTGAAGATTGAACACAGGACCTCACACATACAAGGCCACAACCCCAGTCCTGGCTAAATCCATTCGGATAGACACTTTTATTGTTTCTAATTTTTTACTGGAAAATGAGAAAGTTTAATAACACTAAACTGGATCAAAATTTTCATGTTTCCCAATATGAAAAATAAAATTAAAAAGTCTGAGCTAGAGTTTAATTATTATTGAAGTCCAATGTCTTTTAATATGTGTTTAATTGCTTGTATTGATCTCACTTGATCTCTCAACATGGTTCCGTAACTCTCGCATGCTAGGCAGAGAGACATAACCACTCCACAACTGGTTCTTCTGGGAAATTTTTCTCAAAGCTAGGAGAAAGAGTAGAAGGGAAAATTTCAGTTCCTTTGCTTGAGCCACACAGAGTAAGTGGAGTTGCCATTACATTAGAAATGAGTGAGAGGGGAGTGATTTTGTGCAGTGAGTGAGGAGAACCCAAAAGTTCTACTTCGGCCATGTTAAATGTGAAATGCCCATGAAACAACTCTAGTGGGCACATCATGGGGGCCCTTCCACATGTGAATCTGGAGCCCACAGAAATGATCCATGCTGGAGGTATGCTATCCAGGCTTCCCTCATATGGAAGATATTTAAAATCATTACACTGGATGAGCTCACTAAAGCAGAGAGTGAAAAAAGAGAAAAGAAGACATTTACACAGCAGTTTGGAAGCACTAATGTCTCTGTGTTCGAGCCATATATGAAAATTATTCCCTTGGTGAAATCTTAGAGGTAAGAAGAAAGAATAAAAATGAGGTATCAGCTTTTATAAGTCTGTTTCTTTTGCCAGATCTCTGAGAAGGTCCATACTGGCCAACAAATTTATATCTGAGCTTCAGGGAAATAAAAACCTTGAATGAAATATTTAGTTAAAATCCTCTCATGAATTTGCTTGTCATGTAAGGATTTACAGTATTAGACATTATGCATGTATGTGGAAAACATAGTATTTATGATCCAAATTCATTTTTGGATAAACAGAATGTTTCTAATCATACAAGTCTTTTCATTTCCTGATATCTGTAAGAATGCTATGAAAGCATCCAGTTATGAATTGACTTGTTTTTGAAACATACAGTTTCCCCTTCGTTATACTATTGTTTTGTAAAGAAGTGTAAAGTATTTGAAAACCATGGTTGTCTTGAATAATTCAAAAGGTTTTACTGTGATATTGTTTGTAAAAATAACAGAAGACAGCAGTGTGTGATAGATGATCGGATGAACCAGAGAAATCTGCTCTTGTTACAAACACTGTGTTAGTCAGCTTTGCATCTGTATGACAAAATATCTGGAAACACAACTTAGAGGATGAAAGATATATTTTGACTCAAATTTCAGGTTTCAGTCCACGGTGGGCTGGTTGCGTTGCTAGTGAGCATCATGGTGGGACGTGCATGGAGGAGAAGAGCAGCATACCTCTTGACCACCAGGAGTGAGAGGGCCAGGGGAGGGGGCGTGAGAGAATTTTAGCAGCTTTTTCGCTGCTATAACTACAAGACCCAACCAGAACAATTGTAGGGGAGGAAAAGTTATTTGGGGTCTCCTGGTGTCAGAGGTCTCAGTCCATGGACAGCTGGCTTAATTCTTTGGGGCAAAAGGTAAAGCTGTACATCATGGTGGAAGAGTGTGGTGGAAGGAAGTGGATCTCATGATGATCAGAAAGCAGAAAAGAGACCCCATTCACCAAATACCAAATACATACCCCAAAGGCATACCTTCAATGACCCAATTCCTCCAGCCACATGCTATCTGCCTACAGTCCCCTCTCATTTAATCTCATCAGGGGATTGATTCACTGATTAGGTTAAGGCTCTCATAACCCAATTATTTCACCTCTAAACCTTCTTGTATTGCCTCACAGGTGAGCTTTTGGGGGACACCTCACATCCAAACCATAGATAGATAGATAGATAGATAGATAGATAGATAGATAGATAGATAGATAGATAGATAGAAGATGCAATCCCAGGGGCATTTATGCAAGGATACCTTCTTCAACTAGTCCCACCTCCTACTGTTTCCATTACTTCCAGATAATGCCATCAAATTATTAATGTACTATTTAGGTCAGAGCCCTCATGGTCCAATCATATCCCCAAAGTCCCACCTCTGAACATTGCTGCACTGGGGATCAGGCCTTCAACACGTGAGCTTTTGGAGCATTCCAGATCCAAACCATAATATGCTCTGTTAATGCTAATAATAAACAGTTAAAAAGAGACTTTGAAACCACATAGTTAAAACTCATGAAAGTAGGAGTTGTAACTAATTTTTTAGATGTGAAGTGAAATATGACATAGGTCTAATTTCGGCTACTTTGTGTACATACGTATGCCTATGCATGTGCACGTGTGTGTATTATTACCAGTGAGATTGAAGCGAATTTTGAACATGAGTACTGAGCCAACCATTTACTTAAACTTGCTATATTATAATGTAGTATTTCTATCTCCTCTTTTGCCATGAGACTATTAAGAACATCAACATCGGAGGTCTGTTCACTGAAATAAGTAAATGAATCAAAGGCAAATGGTAGATCATCCACTGGCAACCTAATTTTTAGTGCCATAAATATCAATTAATTGTTCTTCTAAAGATGACTGTCTTATCTATGGAGGAAGATTTGACCTCATTAAAACAACATTATTGGTGGAGAACTCTGGAAGAACCTCCATGTGGCTTTTATGGGCTGAGTGGACTCGTTCCTCTGACTTTGATCCATTTTAGCTTAGATGCCTTGAAGAGTTTTTTATTTTCCATTTTTTTGATTTGTATGTGTGTGGGGTGTTCAATTAGGTATTAGAAGAATCTTCACAAAAGAGGTATTGGATCATGTTTTAGATCATGTTTTCAGTTTTAGTCACTCCACGACACATTATAGTAAAATGAAATTTTACAAAATGGAAAGTCATGAAATAAAAATTTTACTCAGCACAAACACTTTAGCTAGGACTTAAAATTGAATGATTTGGGTCATTTAAAAAAATAACTTTTATTTTTATTATAAGAGTAGAATGTAGAGGCATCAATGAATGGAGACCTTGGCTATAAGGGCAGTTCAAATATCTTGAATGAATCCCTAACTATCAATAGATGTATTCACCAAAATTATATTAGTTTTGATTAACATGTATATATTATAAATTATATTATTTTTATTAACATGTATAAATTATACATATTAGTGGGGTTCAGTCTGATATTTCAACACAGGCATAGAGTGTGCACTGCTCAAATCCAGCTTCCTATGCATCCTCTGATTTTCTAAGAATTTATTCCCCTGTTTTAGATCAGGGGTTGGTAAACAGTGGCATCTGGGCTGGAACCAGTTAGCCAACCTGTTTATGTACCACTTGTGAATTAAAAATGCTTTTTACATTTTTAAATACTGGGGCAGAGGGAAGCAATATTTCATGACAAGTAGAAATTAAATACAATTCAGATTTCAGTCTCCATAAATAATTATTTTACAATAGTTCATGACAAGGGAAAGTTAAATGAAATTCAGATTTTGCTCTCCATAAATAAAAATTTTATTGTAACTCTGCTATTCATTTACAATAGTCTATGACTCTTTCATGGTAAAATATCCAGGAGTGGAAAAAAATGGCCAGGAGTGGGCAAACTTTTTCTCTTAAGGGGCAGATGGTAAATATTTTAGGCCTGAGAGGCCCATACAGTATCTACTACAACTGTTCATCTCCTGCTTTATAAATGAATAATGCTGCTGAAGGTGCACCATCTAGCATGTTTGAGAACCTGGGTTTGATCCAGATCAAAAAAAAAAAAAACAAAAAAAACAAAACAAAACAAAAAATGAGGATACTCCTGTAGACCCTATGACTCTTACACATCCGCATTGTGTAAATGAGTGTTTGAGAAAGAGGTGCACGTAGAGTAGTTCTACAGAGAGATGGCAGATGCCTACCAATACCAGTTTATACTTTGGTTCAGCATTTTAAAAGCTCAGCTCTTTTTCATAATTTTTTTTCTATGAAATTATTTCTTTGAAAATTGGAAAAAAATAATGAAATAAAAACATTTTTATAGAACCCCTTATTTCCCCCATTAGACTACTTAACATTTGGCTTTTCTTTGATTTTTTTTGTTGTTGTTGTTGTATACACTAGATTCTTTTGGCACAAATGAGATATTTTAAATACAATTTTTCAATTGTTCTTTTCTGTAAAACTGAACACAATACTGTGGACATTTTATTGTCTTTAAATACACAGTTTTCATGGCTACTTTGAATTCTGTCTCACAGATGAATTATAATTTATTTAAAAACTGTTTTATTGTTGAGTATTTGTACCCTAGAATAAATAATACTCTGTTGTGTTTTTTATACAGATATTTTACTTTGGATATTTCTTCATATATACTGAGATGAATAATTTTAGATTTGAGAGAATGTTTAACAGATGTATATGATTAAAAACAAAACTTTTTCCATATAGGCTATAAAAATGAGTGCATATTTGATTCATTTTTCTCACAATTTAATATATTATGGTTGCCAATTTGCAAGGCCACAAATGTTTTGTTTTTTTATTAATTTGATTGCTATTAAAGCAGCATATCTTAAATATATTTATTTTTCTGTGAATTGTCAGTTCTTGTCCCTTGTCTACTTTTTTTGTATTGGGCAAGCCATTTTTATTTTTAAAGGACATTAACTTTTTGTATGTATTTGTTACAGATATCATACCTAATTTGCCATTAGATTTTTTTTTTGTATATGATTATTTTTTCAGAATGGAGTACTAAATGTTTGTTTTGACTTTTTCCTTTGTGATTTTTGGCATTGTTTTAGCTTTTAAATCCCTTTTTGCCTTAAATTTTCTTTCGAGTATGAGGCCAGGCCAAATATATATTTGTGCTTGAAGTGATTTCATTATTTATATTTGACATATCTGTATAGAATTTATTTCAGGATAAGGTTAACAGCAAACTGGGTCCTCCTAGCCCCACCCCCTGTACTTTGCCAATTTTTCTAGCATTTATGTTGATCCACTCACATTTCTCAGTGGTTTTCTTTGTAATATACAAAACTTGAGTTTTAAGGAGGATTTTTCTCAGATGCTATGTTGATGTGCTGCTGATCTGCCTGCTAATTCTTTGTGTAGCTCATGCTGTCCTAATTGCTCAGTTTGTAACACTTCAGGGACAGCTCTTCTTCTCAATCCATTGGTTCAGGCTTCTTTTTGGGGGGAAGGGAGACAGGACAATAATTAAATAATAGGATTAGTGATTTCTAAATCTCATTCTTTAAGGCAATAAAAACATGTTATCATAAATTTTGGCTCTATCTTGAGGTCATCCATTCAAACTATTCATATAATAGTTGTAACAACTTCTCTGAGAATGCTTTTTAAAAGGTAAAACTAAAACACAGTTGCTTCCAACCTCTTAAATAGGTCCATGTATCTTGAGATTTATTTCCTTTTTCTTCTTTGGCCTAGCTGATTTTAGTTGCAGTATTCTGGTGGTGTTAAAAACCATTATGTACTTTGATCTATGGTGATAAATCTTGGTTAATAAACTGTTTTAGGAATAAAAATTATTCTTCAGTGAGTGTTCTGTAAGTGTTATGAAACATTTTGTTCTTTTGTGTGTTCTCTGTAGGTCAAATAGGCTGAATAGTCATGAAAATCACTCTTAGGCACAATTACTCAATTCATTCTTTCATGAAACAAGCGTTTACTGCACTTCTCGCTGTAAAGCAGGCAACAGTGTTGTGGGTGCTGGAAATGCATCGGGGAGTGAGATAAGTGTAACATTTACCCTGGAGCTTAAATTCCAGTGAAGACATGTAGTTATCAGAAAAAATAAAATAAAAATGAAAATATATAATTCAGTACAGAGATAAGTGTTCTGAGTATTATAAGGACTCTCAAGTTGCTTTTGCTAAAACACGGTCTTCACTTGGACCTGCAAATGTTCAAAAAGAAATTGGCATCTCTGCCTCCATTTTACGTCTATCTTCTTTGCTCGGAATCACTCTGGATTCTAGGAATAGCAGGTTTGATCAATAAGCATCTTGTGATCAGTTAAAACTCCCTCCAAGACAACAGCAACTTTCCCACCTGAGTGGTCCTGAGCTAATGATCAACCAGACCACAGTTCGAGGAAGATTGCTTAAGTATGCCTATTTGTTCATCTTGCCTATGTAAACTGGGAGTTCATGTCAGTGGCCCCTGAAGACA
Organism: Ictidomys tridecemlineatus; assembly: GCF_052094955.1. Taxonomy (NCBI): domain Eukaryota; kingdom Metazoa; phylum Chordata; class Mammalia; order Rodentia; family Sciuridae; genus Ictidomys; species Ictidomys tridecemlineatus. The sequence continues at coordinate 121,113,951 of NC_135485.1, forward strand.
GGGATGGAAATCCTGGTACCTTTTATCTTCCTAGTATAGCTACACTGATTAAAGTTCCTTTCCTGCTTTTCACCATTCACTTTTTACATTTGGTGTTTTTGGGCAAGTGGCTGGACCTATTTGATTGAGATACCCAGAGTTGGGCTTTTGGCCTAGAACACGTGTAACTAAAAAGAAGCAAAGCAGAATAAGAAGAAACCATTTGCCAGAGGTGAAAGGGAGATATTCATGTCTTGGGTCATCAGGATGGCCTGTGTGGCTAGGTAGTATCTGTACCAAGACTTGAAAGAAATGAGAGAACAAGTTGTACAAGGTCTGAAAGGAAAGCCTTCCAGGCAGACATGAGCAGCAAAGATTCCAAGGTGCTGTGAATCCCAGTACCATTAAAGAGACCAACGTGTCCAGGAGGGAGATGAGGTCACAGAGGTATCCAGGGATTAAGATTTTATTTAAGGGTGGGATTTTACTGGGTATGATGGTAGCCACTAGAAGATTCTGAGCAGGAGAGTAGTATGACTTCTGTCATTTAACAGTATCTCTTTGGCTGCTTCAGTAGAAAGGGCAGGATACCTGAAAAGATTGGAAGGGTAGCGGATTTTCAGGTGGTATGGTGCTAGAAAGCAGGAGTTCCCTTTGAGCATGTTGCATGTGAGATACAGGAAGAGATGTTAACTGTCAGGAGGATGATGCATGAGCCTGGAACAAGGAATGAGGAATTGAGTCATCAACACAGATTGCTTTAGTGTCATCAGGCTGGGACACATCACTCAGGGAGTATATTAGTTTCCTAGGGCCATCACAACAAATTGCCATAAATTTGGTGCCTTAAAATAACAGAAACGATTATTTCTTACAGTCTGGAGACTAGAAATCCTAGATTTGGCAAGGTCCAAGGGTAGAACCCATCTATGTCTCTTCATTAATTCAAGCTTTTCTTCTGTAGTTACATTATCCCTCCTCTTCTGTCTTTTGTGCCTCTCTGCCACTCCTTATAAGGATACTTGTCATTGCACTTAGGGCCCACCTGGGTATTCCAGGATAAGCATCTTGTCTCAAAATCTTTAAATTCATCCCATTTCCCCATATAAGGTAATAGTTACTCTTTGATCATTAAGGTAATATTCACAGATCTTGGAATTAGAAGTTTACCATTTAGTCGTCTATAAGCAGTCCGTGTGAATGGAAAAGAAAAGTAGCCCAAGACTGTGATTTGGGTCATGTCAGTGTTCAGAGGTAGGGTGAGACCCCCCAGACAGTAAGGGAATGGAGGGAGGTCAGTGGGATATGGGGAGGAGGACAGTCAGACTCTAACGCTGGAGAAGCACATGCTTCAATAAGGAGATGCTTAGCTGTGTGGAAGGCTGCCAAGGGATTCCGAACCCAAGGACCAACATTCATTACTAAACTTGGTGAGATGGGGGTTGTTGGTGAACTGGCAAAATTGCATTCAGAGAGTGGCATGTTGTGTCCACTGTGTTCCTCAATGTTGAATCCAACTTCTACTGGAATATGACAGCCCTGTGTTATCTGTAGGGTTAGTGGCCAGCCAAGTGCTTCAAATACAAGAAGTTGTTTCATGATTTCTTTTCTATTTGAAGTTCTATGGATGAATGTGCGTGTCAATAATTTTGTTTCTTCAAACAAATCACTGTGTGCTTAGGGTAGAAATTTTGTAAGTGATGATAAAAAATAAAGAGGATTATTTTATTAAATTTTAAAATTTATCTAAAGTGCTTTCATTTTTTTTTTTCTAGTACTTTTTGTTTGCTCACTTTTTGGAGGGGAGCTCTGGGACTTTTCTAAAAACTTCCCTGACTTAAGTAATCTGATAGCTTAGGACTCGACTTGGCAAAGAGTCCTGCTGCCAACAAAATGTCACTTTATGACTTTGGGTTGGGTCTGGCTGATGTGAATGACTGAGACCCTCCACAAGGCTGACCAACAATGCTGACAAGGAGACCTTCTCAGGCAGAGGTGGTTGTTGTGCTAAGGACATGCACACCAGTCCTTAACCTGGAGTTTCCAAAGACAACGATAGATCTCCTAAAACCAGATGGTAGTCTCAATACCATTGGCTGGATTGGAAGAAAAATACAATGAACCAAATTCTAAAATTCATTCTCAACCTTTTCATAGCATATATGAACAAATGTTTTGGCTTACGTAAAAACAAATCTCTTATTTCTGCTTTAAAATTCTGCTTTTTCATTCAAAAAGCATGAACACATGTGTCAGGGCCAGTGTTCTCATGGCCATGTTAAGCATCTGTATTCCTCCTTATCTAGATGTTAACATGTGAAAAGTGGCAGAAAATTATTTAAATGTAAGAAAGCTAAAGATGGAATCAGACCAACCTTAATATCATAGTGATATTGAGCATTTTATAATGTCTCCATTAAACTGGTGAGCAGTCACACTCAAGGAGAACAGTTCTGAATCAGAATAAACTTAAAGTAAAATCATCAGCTTCATCTTAACCTAAAACAGGAAATTGAGAGAGAAAGCTGAGGAGCTCAGGATAGCATTGAGAGTGCTGGGGTTGGCTCTATGAGTAGATTCAGGGGCAAAATCCTCCTGACGACAGGTCCCCAGTTTGTGCCAGGAGGTTGTACTAACAGAGTTTGATCAGGTTCTTCTGGTTTTGATTTAAATAGCTATCTCTGCAGAAAGGGCCCTCTGAGCATCTTTACCAATTAAGATTTCCTCTTAAGGCTTTGACAAAGCTATTTGCATTTTCTATCATTCAGGTTGCACAACTTTACACGTCAGTCAGCAGATATTGGACAGTGTAAGCATCATAAAGATTCCAGATTAATTCGAGGCATTGAAGACCTAGTATTAGTAGGTGAAATATGTTGTTAGAGAATAGAAGTTAATGTATCTAGGGAGTTGGGTAGAAACAGGGAAGATATACGTTCTTATTTTATAATTCTGAAACTCAGAATATGAACTGCCAGCATAAATTGAGATCTGTGCTTTTATCCCATGTTTGATTCCTTATAGTTTGCTCTGCCAAAAGTCCAGATGAGATAAAAGTTCTTGAAAGTGAAAATACGGAAACTTGGTTTTACATAAGCCAAAGCACTTGTTTACATATGCTATTAAGGCCAAGAATGACTTTTATAATGTAATTAATTGTATTTTTCTTCCAATCAAGTGAAAGTTATTGAGACTCCAATATAATTTTAGAAGATGCATTTGTTTGGGGGAACTTGAGCCTATTTTATTATTAATAGCTGTCAGAACAGAAGAGACCAGATGTATTTGAAGGTTAGTTTTTTTGTAGTGAGGAAATTTGTGGATTTTCTGGTTCAGCCAATCTAACAACAACAACAACAAAAAAATAGCTCACAAATATGTTAACTGGCTGCATAGGATAAATTTTGCCAGAGAGTGAAAGATGGATGAGAGTGAAGATAAATTTAAAAGGCTATCTCATCAGTTAAAAAAAAATAGACAATGAATGAAAGCAAATAAATATATTGCAATTATTAGGATTTTCATTCAGGCCTAGAGAGTCTCAGCCTAAGCACTATTGACATTGTGGGCCTGATAACTTTTTGTTGTGGGGAGTCTGTCCTGTACATTGTAGGATGTTTAGTAGCATCTCTGGCTTCAACCCACTATATGCCAGTAGAACCTCGTTCCCCATTGTGACGACCAAAAAAGTTCTTTGGTCTTTGCCAAATGTATTCTTGGTGGCAGACTTCTCCTAGTTTTGAACCATTGAGTTATGCTGCACAAATACCCCTAAAGTCACATCCCAGATATCTTCTCAGGATGGAATGAGATGAGGGGACAGGCTTATTGAGACCTTCGCTGCTGGACATGTTTGGGGGATGGAGTTCACTTGGGAAGCACTGTAATTATGGTGTAGCTTCTGGATGTACATTGTACTGCTGAAAAATAGATTCACTTAAAATCTAAAGTTCAATGAGCATATTAGGAATACTAAAAATACAAGTGATACAGGTGATCTTTTGAGTTTGTCTCCTTCCTCAAAACCTTGCAACAATGTGGAAGTCTGCCACAATTGTCTCCAAGACTAAGTGTAGTAGTTGGCATTGGGGAGATTATTCTGAGTATAACTTTGCATTTGCTTAATTTTACAAATAGCAGCTACTTGAAGACCTACACAATCTTATATGCTTATCTTCGTGTATTATAAACTAATGGTGCTTGTGTCAGAGACTATTTCCATTCATCAAACATCCTTATGTTTCTCTGCATTTCCTAGTCACCCTTGCAGTCAAGCTGGGGCAGTGCAACTAAGTTTCTCCAGTGAAATGTGCATTGATTTGACTTTGAGGCCGAGGAAGTAACAGGCCAGAGTGCCTAGTCTATCTTCCCCCCCACATTAAAGTGACTTGGGGGGTCCTGCAAATACATGTTGTCATGACCCAAAGAGAGAGCTGTTCCATGATTTCATTTTCTCTGTTCTCTTTTTCTGGAACAACTGCTAGTTGGATGTTGGACTTTTGGAGATCATCTGCTTAATTTTCTTTTATTTCCAAGAATCATCTCTTCATCTATTTTTCTGCTTTCTGGAAACCAGTTGGAATTTGACCACACAGAAAAGGAGGTTCAGCTAAGCCTTGAGGGTTCAAGCGTCACTACTGGTTGCCTTTCTTTATGGTAATGATATTATACTCAGAAAGCCACATGCTATGACATGAACAGTTATTTGAAATGGTGTCACACATTTCCTAGTACATTCTGCTTTGAAGGAAAGTCAAAAAAGATTGGTGGGGGTGCATTTTTTCCAGTAAATAAAAGATGAAATGACAAGACTCAACATTTGGAGAGAGAGAGAGAGAGAGAGAGAGAGAGAGAGAGAGAGAGAGCGAGCACGTGTGCAGTTTCAGGCATCCACCAGGGGGTCTTGATGGGGGGGGACTACTATACATGTATTCCCACAGTTAGCATAAATCAGTAAAGTGCTTTCATAATTCCACCTGTTCATCCTTTTACTGGTCATATGACTGCTGCTAACATAAGTGGTGCTTACAGGATAAGAAAGAAATGCCTTTCCTCTGGGCAGTGCCAGCTTCATGTCAGGGCACCTGTTTGGTGAGCAGCGTGCTAGCTTTTATTCACAGAAGGAAACCTGGCCTGGGAGACCCAAAGCTCACCCTCCAGAGTGAACTAGGTCATTCCTATTGGCTTTCCAGCAGTCCCACCACTCTGCCTTGATTTTTTTGGCCTCTTGCCATTCTCAGGTTGAGCCCATCATGTGAAGGCCTAGGAGGGAGAGGGAACCAACTAGTACATTGTCTAGTCCTGACAGCCATGTGGATATTTTTAAGCCTTTGCAATTAGATGAGATCACTTAGCTATGATGAAAGAAATAAGAGGACAAAGGAATCCAGACTTCAGACTTTGAGAGGTCACTTGAACATGTGGGAATAGGCATAGGGGATGGAACGAGAATTTACTAAGGGAGGAAAAAAAAGTGTAGAGACAGAGTTGTGAGAGGAAGGAGGAGAAGAGAGAGAGAGACAATCAAAGCCTATGCTTTCTGAATAGCTGAGGTGGTTATGTGATCGTCCAAGTCATTATAATAATTCACAACCCACTGAAAGTAGTGCCAGTATTTCTGCCGTCTCACAGCTCCATCTCCTATCTCATAGGTGAAAGCCTCTGATGCAGATGCAGGAGTTTATGGCTTTGTTCAGTATTCTCTTTATGACGGATTCCAAAGCGATCAAGCCCCGCCAGCCTTCCAGATCGACCCACATGATGGGCACATCTGTGTGTCTCAAGATATTGACAGGGAAAGGGATCCTGCCACCTTTGATCTCCTGGTGAAAGCGAAGGATGGGGTAAGTCTTTGTGTATGAAATTTCAAACATTCTCAAAAGTGAACCATGGAGTGTACTTTGTAGAGAACCAATTATTAATAATTGGCTTCCCAAATTTCATATACCCACCACCTCTTGCCTTTGCTTGAGTTTTTTAAAGCAAATACTGGGCATTGTATCAGTTTACCCATTAATAATTAGAAAATATCTCTAACAGATAGTGACTTGTAAAAACTATAATACTTTAGCAGTAATTCTATTATAACATCTAATATGGATTCTATGTTAAATTTTCTGGATTATCTAAGTATATGTTTTAATAATTGGTTTACCTGAATCCATATCCAAGTAAGTCCCTGAATTTTTATTTTTGGCATACAAGTGGTGTATTAAATATACTTATCACATAAGTTTTTCTTTCTTTCTGTAGCTTGTCATTTCTTGTCCTTAATGGTGTCTCTTGAGGACAAATGTTTTTAATTGTAAGAGAGCTCATTTTATCAATTTGTTTCCCTATATAGCCAGGGCTTTTTGTGTGTGTCATTTTAGCAAGCAATTGCTAACCTTAGAGATATGGAGGTGTTTTCTAACATTCTTTTCTAGAACCTTCTCTTTGTTTCACCTTTCAGATCTGTTTTCAGTCTAATGTTGGGAAGGGTTTTCTCATTATTTTTCCTATATGGTATTCAATTAATCCAGAACCCTCTACTGAAACGATCTTTCTTCAATGTACTAGAGTCTCACTGTTGTGGAGAACCACGTGATTGTGTATGTGTGTGTCTCTCTGGACACTCTCATTTTGACCTATTTGTCTGATTTAATGCTAGCAACAGATACTCCTAATCATTTAAATTTTATAATAGATTGTGATATCATGTATTCTCTTAGCTTTATCCTTGGCTATCTCTGATTATTTGCATCTCCAAATACATTTTGGAAACATCTTGTTCAAATTCTAGTATGTTATAGCAAAGATAGACCAGTACGCACACTGTCATCGGGATTTTTTCCACTTACCTTATTTTAAAGGCTTTACTTGTTTCTTTCTTTTTATTTTTTTCATAAGAATATATTTTTTCATGTATTTCAACTCAGATATATTAACAACTTTGAATAAAATCTTGCCAATAAAATCTTCTCCCTTTTTTTTTCTCCAAATATCTTCCTTTTAATGTATTTGAAAGAAATGGTGCTCATCCCATTCATTATGTGAGTATGTACAGGAAGAGTGATTTGAGGGTGATCTGAGGTGCCTGCTGGGTGCCATTCCATGGATCTGTTTTTTTTTTTTTAATTTATTCTTTTTAGATATACATGACAGTAGAGTGTATTTTGATGTATTATACACAGATGCAATATAATTTACTTGTTTCTTTTTAAAAAAATCTACTTACTATTGCTTTGTGTAGATATATACTGATAATACCTCTATGGGCTGATCTTTCTCATTTGAAATTAATAGGAGACTCTACGTACTTAAAACATGAGTCATTGTGGAAAATGAGTCTAATTGTATTTATTACAAGTAAACATATAGAAACTAATATGAAATAAACTCATTTATATTCAATAAGATATTTGTGTTCTATTTGGTTAGATTGCTGTTAATACCTGCTATATGGCTTCTGGAATCCTTGATCCTATGTAATAAATATGTAGGAAACAAAAGTAATAATAAACAGAGGAGTTTAGATTAATGTAAGTCTCTTCAATTATTTAAAGCCCAATATATCCACACAGATATTAATACAAGACTTTAAAAATGTATTCTTAATAGATTTGGGGACAATTATAAAAAGGCCCTCTAGAGATGAATATCCAGGTTAAAGTCAGTACTGCAGGAGTCCAACACCTATTTCTAATTAGCTGGTTTCAGAAGATCTTGTAATGATGAGTAGAAATGGTTATCTTTATACAAATTGCATCATTTGGTGCAGGAAGGTTTTTTTCTTCTTTTTCCATAGTTCACTAATTAGGAGCACTGCAGCGGAATAAGAAAAAAAAAATCAATGCAATCAATTTGAACTCCCTTGCTTACTTCCATTTCCATACTCTACAGACTTACCCCCTAAAGAATGGAGTCCCTGCTGTATCATCCAAGTGCTACTTTAACCACCCATCCCCCCCAAAGTGTCTCCAGACTGAACAAATGGGATACATTTTTCCCCAATCAAGAGGCACATTATTTTTAATGATAATTATATTTAAAGATAATTCAAAGATAATTAGGAGTTAGATGTGGTATCCCCCCAAAATTTGCATTGTATGAGACAACACAAGAAGGTTTGGAGGAGAAATGACTGGGTCATAGCCTTAACCTAATCAGTGAATTCAGTCCTGATAGGATTAACTGAGTGGTAAGTGGAGGCAGGTGGGGTGTGGCTAGAGGAAGTGGTTCATTGGGGGCGTGGCTTTGAAGTATATATTTGTATCTGCCAAGTGGAGACCCCTCTCTCTGCTTCCTGATCACTATGTGAGCCCCTTCCCTCCGCCACACTCTTCTGCTGTGATGTTCAGCTTCTCCTGGAGCCCCAGGGAATGGAGGCAGACTTCAGTGGGCTGAGACCTCTGAAACTGTGAGCCCTCAACTAAACTTTTTCTTCTCTACCATTGTTCTGGTCGGGCCTTTCAGTTGCAGCGGTGAAAAACCTGACTAAAAAACACTGACTATATGTAATCTTTTGCCAATTTTTAGAAATAAAAAATGAGACAATCTTTACATTGATGATATTTGATGAGTCAGAATATTCACTTATAAAAACTCCTTGTTTTGTAAAAAGAAAACACTTCTAAAAAAAAAAAAGCACAAAATATTTCTATTAGAATTGCAACACCCACCCTATGGGTTCTTTATATTCAAATTCTCACTCTCCTTTTTCAGGTGATCTCATCTTTAGCCCAGTGCAGAACTTAGTTTCCAGAGAACTGCTCTGACCCTCCCTGTTTTAATGTAGGTTTTCATTATTATTTACATATGGTAAGAACTATAGATCATGAGTAGCTGCCATTAAAAAAAATAGTTAATACAGAGCCCAAGAGGAAGGCATGCCACCCTCGTGTCACTATGCCACAAGGGTGATAGAGCTGTGCAGGTTGGGGGAACATGTGCATACAGTGAAATAACAAGTTGGCCAGGAGGCCTAAGGAGAGAAAGCATTGTGAACTAGAGCTTTTACTATGGTTTCCAGGGAAGGGCAAGGCAGAATTAGCAGTTTTAGTATTGACTGGTTTGAGTAGTTGCAGCACACTCTAGGACATAGAGACTGTACCAGTTGTCTAGTACTTGATGCTGGGTTGATCAGGGCAGGTGGACAGTGGCGTGGCATATAAAAGCCTAATGTTTGTTTGCATTTGAACAGCGAGTTGTTCACTGTCCTAGGACTGGGCTAAGCCTGGGAAGGGCTGTCCTTCAGGGTCATCAAGGCCCCAGATGTCAAAGCATCCAAATATAGAAAATAGGAGATGTGGTTAATGCACTGCCCTGGGGGGTCTCCAGGAAGAGAAAGACTAAGGGCTCTTCAGAACTTCTGGAATATTGGGGCTGTACAAGAGAAAATCTTTGCAGCTACCTCAGTTCAATACCAACTTATTTTAAATAACAGTGATATTGAGGCAATTCACCTTGTGTCCACATGTAGCATCTTAAATCCTCAAAGAAAGTTTTTGTCTTGACACAGGCTACTTCCAACACTTTCTTCTCCTTTGCTGCACGTTGTCCCTGGCAAGCTTCACCAGCACTGCTCGGTCCTGGGCAGACAGCCCATGAACCCATCAGCAGCTGCTTCACTCTCCTCACTGCTTCCCCATCCTCCTCCTTGTCTTCATCTTCATTTTCCATGGTTTACTTTATCTCCATTCTCTTCTGAGTTTGTCTCCTCTAGAAGATTTTTAGCTGGTGGTTCCATCTCCACCCAAGTCTGTTTTTCTTCAATCTTATGGGACTCCAGGCATTAAAAGTCATTGGGAATCACCTGCTTCAAACATGCCCCCCCAAACAGAAAGCAGCCCATGTCTGAGACCAGAGTGGCTCTAATGCCACACTGGTTTTTTTCAAAACCATCTTCATCCTTCCAACTGGCCTAAGGCAAAAGACACTCATAAAGTGGTGTCTATGGCCCCATCTTCTATGACAACCACTTTGGCTATCTTTGTGGGCTCCTGTGTGAGGACTTCCCCAAATTCCTTCTTGCTATCAGCCTTGTCCTCCACTTTTTTGCCTCTCCTATTTTCTCTTCTCAGACCTAGGTTGCATCAGACCCCCACCCCCACCCCCGCCAAAGGCAGACATTGGAAAGGGCTGGCTTTGCTCTTGGAGTAAACTCAATCCCAGTCTATACTCATTTGCCTTCTCCTTCCTCAGAGGAGAAACAGGTCAATGCAGCATGTTTGTCCATATCTTTATTGTTTCCAACAGCCTTTACAGATGTTCATGTTGCCCATGAGAGTGATAGACATATGGCAGCCCAGTCTGAGTGGAAACCCAGACCCTCATGTGGACAGCTTGCTTTACAGAAATATGGTTAAAGGTCTACATATCCCTTGTTCTTTCATGGAAGAAGAATTAGCTGTTTCTTCTAATTCCATCTGAGTCCACTCTGACCTTATGGAAGGGTATCACTTGCTCCCAGGTATTGGTGGACACACGTAGGACCCTGGGTTCCATGTAGTGGTAAAGCTTCTTTCCACTGGGAGAAGAAAACTGTCACCTTGAGACACCACCGCTGCCTGGAAAGCACAGTGCCTTGACCTTTGGGTCAGGTGTCTTTTCTGACATTACAAATACAGAGCTCATGACACAAACATGTATTTTGATCACTGAAAAATTCACCTCTGCAAAGCATTGATTCATTATTGAGCATAAAAGGACACCTTGAACCTTGGTGAAGGTGAGGAACATGACATTTCTATGTCTTTTTAGCATGGATTGTTTGGCATCTGTGTCTTTTTAGCATGTATTATTTGGAAGTTTGTTATGGGGGGGACCTTTAAGATCTACCCCTTTCCTGAACGCTTGGGCACCTTCTCCATCTTGATGGCTATCTTCTTCTTCTTGCTTTCCCTACCCATCTTGTGGATATAAGGCCACATAGTGACCCAGGGAAGAAACCGTACCTGGGAATCCTCCAAATGATGTCCTCATGGGAACAGTGCTTGGCATGAGGCAGGGATGCATCTTAAGACAAATTCTAGAAGAATCCGCTCTCTCCACCTATCATAGAACTTTTAACAGTTTCCTAACCTTCACCCTGTTTGGACTTAACACTGCCCCTAACATTCTTTATGTTTGCCTCAGAAAGTACGCACAGAAAGCCACAAATGTGCTTTTATGTTGAGTGTGTCTATGTGCACACACAAATATAATGTGTACACACACACACACACACACACACACACACATATATACATGTAAATAAGTATAGATGCACATGTACATATATGAAGTTATCCAGTATACAGCATTACTACATAATCTTCATGAAATTCTTCTGTGATAAACTGTGAGTTTTGACAGGGTGACCTCTGCATTTGTCATAATTATTCTGTGTAATATCTACTAGCCTTGTATGTCCCTCGGAAATCCATCATCAAATAGGTCAGAAAAGATGAAGATAACGAGCCTGGTAATAACCCAGCAGGCTGCCCCTGAAAACGATCCAGATTGCACCCAAAGGAAAGATGAGCTCAGACAAGATATGTGAGGTTCAAAACGTTGCCATTCGGGCCATAATGAATTTATTCAAAACAATAAACTGACGCTTGACAGAAGTTCTTTAATTTTACATAATCACCTTGACAATCTATGGCTTTTCCTCTCATCCTTTCTCTTTCTAATAAATGTCCTCTAAGCCCTTGGTAGGAAAATTGCTGGAAACTCATTTACTGGTGGTTCCTAAGAGATTTTTATCTGTTAGTAGAAGAATATTTCTTATAAAATAACCCAGATGTTCTTGGCTTCTTTGTTGCTGCTCTATTTATCTTTGTGGCGACTGTCAATATTTTTTTTAACTCCATCACTTCTCCTCGACTGATATTACATCTGAAATACTCAATTTTTTTTTTTTCTGTTCCTGCTACTGCTATTTATCTCACACACAGTAGCCATGGTGAAGATGCTATAAAATGAAATAATGGGATCAAATAATTGCCGATCACATGGTTTTTCCCAATAAAATTCTATAATATAATTAATTCCAACCTTATATCTAATTTTTATTTTTTTATCCATGTATTTTCACCAAGTGGAGCTCTCATTTTTGGAACTTGTATTTATTAACATTGTTCCCTCATTTTTTTGCTGAATTCTGTAGCTGAAATGTGTCTGAGATATAGCTATTTCAACTCTGTCTCACCCCTCTAGGCTTAACAGAGGATTGTGTCAGACTAATAATATAAAAAGTAAATTGACTCAGCTTCTCACCATTGTTTATATTAATGACAAAGTTGGCTATTAAGGTTATGCTATTTAGTGTGTGTGCAGTGCAGATTGAAACCCAAAAGCAAACTTCCCAAGTAAAGGGAATGCTCATTTTAATTCTAATAGCTTATGTAATCTCACTTTCTAAACAGTGTTCAGGTGCTTATTTCTCTCTTTTGTTTCATTGGTTACCATCCCCCACCCATTTCAGAATGCCATTGGGCAATTGTGCCTCATGTTTTCTAGTTCAATTTTTCTGCACCATATCTGAAATGAATTGCCCACCATTCTTTCATATATTTCATAGACTAATTCCAAAATGTCTTAGATACCACTTTACTTCATTCTTGTCTGCAAGAGTTTAACCCTCTCTACCTTCCATTACTATCCATATTCTCATCTACATCCTGCTGAGTTCAAGCCTTAATTTGAATCTCTTTTGTACTCACAATTTCTGTCCTTCTAAACTCTTCTGTTATGCTCTCTAAAACCCATGGTCCATCATTTAGCAAATCCCTTTATATACCTGGTCTCTCTTTGTTCATTTATCTCCTTGCCCTGATTGAAAATAGTCCGAGGATACCAGGTCTTCCTGGCTCTGAAAGGGAAGACCAGAAATTACAAGCTAGGAGGTAGTGAGATAGGGCCCTCCTGATGCCCAAGGCATTATCTAAGTCTTTTCTATTCCTTTCTTGAGAAATCAATATGTTTTTGAGGTTCAAGTTGTCAGACTATATCACAGACATTTCTTTTTATTGTTATCATGTTTTAAATCCCTTTATCACTTTGGGATTTTTTTCTACCTTGCTCACAGTCTTTCTCTTCACCACTCTATTCATCAGCTTTCCATTACTATAACAAAATGCTTGAGATAATTAAATTATATAGAGAAATGGTTTGTTTTGGCTCACAGTTCTATAAAGGTTCCAGTACAAGATGGAGTAACCCCATTGATATGGGCTTTTGGTCAGGTGGCAAATCACGGCAGAAATGAGTGGTGGAGCAAACTGATCACCTCCTGAGACAAAGAGGAAGAGGCCAGGATCTCACAGTCCCCTTCAAGGGCACATCTCCAGTGATTTAAGGATCTCCAAGAAGGCCCTACAGCCTGAAGGTCCAGAGCATCTCTCAAGAGTGCCATTCTAAGGACCACACCTTTAACACATGGACTTTTGAGGCCATTCAACATCTAAACTATAGCAGCCACTGTTTCCTCACCAATCTTGGAGCTTTCAATATCTATAACTATCCTATACTCAGAATATCACAGCTCCTTGACTTTCTCATTTGCAAAGATCATCACTTAATTACTGGTGGTGAAATGTCTGAAACCTTGATTTCAAGCATGCTACTTTCATGATAAGCATTTTTATCTTCCTGTCTCACTTACTGGGGCACTTCTCCTCCCATCTTCCCATAGGAAGATCAACTGGTTTATTACCCATCATTGAAGTCATTCAGTTGCAAACACCCTTCCCTAGAACTCTCCTGGTAAAACCTTAGCTTTGTCTAAACTCAACTCTGGGCCTTTTCTGCATGCGCATCTTAGCAGGCAAATGTGCCTGGAGAAGAGGAGCCCATCTGCTGGAGATAGGAGGGTCTTTACCTTCCTGCTACCAACTCCAATTTCCTATACTTTCTTAGAAAACTATTTTATTCCTTTTTTCTCTTCCATATTAAATCTACTTAAAATGGTTGTCCCTGTTTTCTCACTTATGCACTTCCTTTGATGGATTCTTCCTTTCCAAAAAAACTGCTTTTATCAACAGGATTACAGTTGTGCTGTATCCTGGCATTATCGATTCATTAATTTTTAACTTCTTCAACCTTTCAGTGATTTGAAAAATATTCTTTGAATGCTGCTCTGCTTGGTTTTGTAGACACCTCAACTTACTGCTTTCTCTTTACTAAGCTGAACCTTCATTTTTCTTCACCTTTGTTCATAAAACTTAGACTGGATCACATTGACATAGAAAGCTCACTAGGATGCAAACCACGACGCACACAAACTAAGAGATGTGAAGAATAGATATTAATATTCTGCTCTTCGGGAGTCCCAGAAGGCAAGAACAAAGAGAATAGAGAGTAGACAATTGCCAAAGTAGAAATAACAGCAGAAAATTTTCCATATCTGCTGATTGCCCCCAGGCAACCTTCCGGCCTCAGAGATATTGTTTGCTTTCAAGCTTGGAGTTTTCCCAAAGTACTCCCGCCTCTCACAGCATAATTTGAGGGCATTGGGATTTGGGTAGATTGCTTAGGAGTTTCTTCTCATAATTTTAAAAATCAAATGATTAAAATTAAATCAAAGTGACCCCCGACTTGTTGGTAGAAAGAGAAGAGGTTCAAAAAAAATTAATAAACACTCATGTGTGAGATGTATTGGTTACCTATTGATGCATCACAAGTTATTCCTGAATTTAACAGCTTAAAATGACAACCGTTTATTATCTCATGTCGTTTCTAAGGTCCGGGAGTCTGAAAGTGGCTCAGCTGTGTGGTTCTGGCTTAGAGTCTTTCATGATGCTGTGTTATCAGAAGTTTCCATCTTCTGGACAGAAATTTTGTAATACAGCCTAGGGAAGCGGGCTCTGAAGGGGATAGAGGGAATGAGTTTAGATCTGCTTTCCTGACAGCATTCAGTGGGATACTGATATCCCAAAAAGGAACCTTCTAAAAAGGGTTCTGTGGTCCAGAAAGAGTGGGTTCTAGGGATATAGCTTGATGTGACCACAGCCATCTTGGTTGTAACATTATCCCAATGCCTGTAAGACAAATGAAGTTGTTCAAAGTGGGTCAAACATCTTGCGTGCTGGCTACTGACCCCTGTACTGCATTTTAACTGACCTTGGACACATTAATAGTTTTTGAGAAAGGTCAGGGACATTCCAGTTGGCAGCAGCCCTCTTTTGTCTAGCTTAGCATGTAAATCCCTTCCTCTTGCCTCAGGGTGTGAGGATAGACCTTCTTGCTGATACTCAAGACGTGCTTCTTTCCATAAATTCCCAGTAAATTGCACCTTGTGCTACCTGAGATCCATCTGCCTGTTTCTTTCATGTCATGGCACTGTCTACATGTGGTGGATCATTCTCATACACCAGGACTGGGTTTCTCCAAAACAGTGCCGTGTTCATTTCTTCTAGAAATGTGCATACAATAGGCTCTGCGAGAAGTTCTGAGAAAATGAACCCTTATGACTTGGTGAATTTGACATTTCCCCACCTTTCTGACTAAGGAATCTCTTTATTGATTTATGAACTTTTAAAAATACATCTCTTCCTTACTACCCAGGTATCTCTCTCTCTAAAACATAGATTTGATCACATCACTTCATTAACACCAGCAATAGTGTCATGTTGGAGTTTAGGGAGAATAAGTGAGTATTTGACTTTTTTTAAATTTTGTTTTTGTGATTTTTTCATATAAATAATATATCAGCACAGCAAATGTATACATGACTTGTTAACAAATAAAAACATATGTATTGAGGGCATGCACACCACATGTTTTTTACTGATGGTGAAACCAAGTTTGAAACCAAATTCGCTCTGGCTTCTGCTGGTGGGTGGGGTCTGTGTAAGGTAAGGGCCTGTGCAGCTGAGAAAGCTCCTTTTAGTTTGAGCAGCTAATCACAGCAGGGGTTGCCTGTTAGTGTCAGTTGGTCAGCTCAGAGTGTCACAGCCAACAAAGCCTGATTCTTTTCCACTAGTATCCAGTGGTGTGTTGCCTCTCTAAATGGTGGCCCATGCCCTCCACATGTTGCAACAGACCCCAGTAGAGCACTACAAACTCTTACCAGGTTCTCGTTTTGCAAATCTAAAGAACTAAACTCATGGGACAAAAGAAGGCAAGAATGAGAGGAGAAGGATTTATTCAAGTGTGAAAAATAGAAATTGAACTCTTTCAGGAGCAAGAGGAGACCCCCCAATAGGGGTTGCTGCCAGTGTGTGTTAGTCTAGGGTTTTATGTAGCACATGAGTCAATGCTTTTGGTTCAAATTTATGCTAATTGGGGTTTGGAAAAGGACTAAGGCTATTGGGTAGCCCTGCAATCTCATTCAGATCTGCTCAACTTCTGTTTTTCTCCTGCTGGTGGGGAAGCAGGGGTCAAGGTGGTGGGAGCGTGGATGCTTGGGGTTCCACCTGTCTTGCTGTGTGGAGCAGGCATCTGCACCAGCCCAGGCCAGATGTGAGGTGAGGGATGGTGACAGGTCTGGTCCCCCTAGCTCAGCTCTGTCCTGGAGCAACATGCCTCAACCCGCACCAGCATGGCAGGCTCCGTGCAGCCACAACCAAGCTCCGCTTCTCTGCAGGGATTAGTGGGCTGGCCGTGCAGCTTGGCAGCTGGAGAACCGTGTCAATGGAGGCCTTCAGCATACAGAATACAGCCCAGATTTGTTAGTTTTTGAAGGGTGGCTACAGGGTTGAAGTAGCCTCTAATCCGGTGTTCACAGCTCAGGCGAATCATGCCTCTACATCTGAATTGCTTCCCAATCCTTAAAAGGAGAAGTTTAAAAAACTCATCTGGTGACAAAACTTATTTGACATTACATGAAGCTAATCACATTCTTAAAATCCTTCTAAGTGTGTCTGTTCACCTACTTTGTTGCTCTTGTTATCCCAGACCCTGCTATATCCTCTGTTACCTTTATAAAATGGAGAGTCTTAATTCTAAGACAAATCTCTCTGACTCCAAGTATTTAACTTGTAAGATCTTACATTTGATGGTTATTAATCATTAAAAATGCTTTTATCTGTATTGTGCCACTCATTTCAATGACAGGTCTGCAGATGCCCAGCTTCATGGAAGAGGTGGCTTAGCTTTGGGCCACCTGACTTTCTCAAGGCTACACGCCCAGATGTTGGCACAGCCAGACACTGAACCCAGTCTCTGGGCTATGAATTGTTCTGCCCTACCACCGACCTAGCCACCTAGAGTCTGTCTTATAGACAGTGAGTTCCTTAAAAACAGAGGCCCTGTTTTTCTTTTATTCTGTAAGGTCAAGTCCATGCAAAGCCAGTCTTACAGGAGAGGTAGAATTTATGCCACAGCAGAGCAGAGTAAAAGAACCTCAATTTAAAAGAAGTCACCAGAGGCTTTGAGGATAGACGAATCTTTGTTCTAGTTGCAGATGTGCTATTTATAGTCTCCTTTACCAAGTCACCAAGCTTCTCTATGCTTCAATTTCTTATCTGTGATAGGAAGAAACCCACAAAAACCTTAAAAAGGGAGACTATAACAATTGAAGGAAAAAATACATGTAAGATACACCTAAAATACACATAAATGGTTATTAAAATAGGAAAATACCCCCTTTGATGAATTCAGCAGGTAAAAAAATTGAATTTCTAGAAAAGGGAGACTGAGGTGTCTATTTTCCCTGCAAAATTCAGGTCACTTTGTCTAACATTTGCTGATTTTTTTTTTAATAGCATTGCCTGGTTGAGGATGTTCTTGGAATTAAGTTCTTTGTTATTAAGGATCTTGGAGTGGAGAAATGTTCATTTCTTCATATTTTCCCCGACTCTTTTGGTACTTTGTTCATCTGCCTTAGCCTGAGTGACTACTTGAACTTGAGGAAAAACCGAAGAGGAAGAAGGAAAAACACAGCAGAGAAGGCAGGCTCTTTGGAGGAAGAGTAGAGTACATGTCAGATGTCATGGATTTTCTGTTTGCTTATAATCAGTCTGTGGTCCCCTCTTCATGCACCTACTCAGACACCTGCAGGTGATTCAACTTTGCTGAAGGTGCAGGCCCGTCTGTATTGTCTGTTCACTGGCCAGAAGGATGTGTGACCACCATTCTATTGCAATCATGACTAGCCCTCACTTCTCCTGTTCTAACTGGTAACTGGCAGGGAGGGCTGTGGAACTTTACCCAACTTGGAACATGGAAGATCACTATTGCTAAAGATTTGTTTCTCAATTCATTTTTAGTCCTCAAAGTCTGGTATACATGGACCTTTGAATTAAAAGAGCCATTTCCAAATCCATTGTCAGTTTCACCCTGAACAATGCCGTCTTTCTTGCCCTGCCTCACCCTCCACATGAGCTTCCTCCCATCCATCCGCACAGCGGCAGGCCTCTTTTAGTCTCATGCCAAGCCTCCTTCACTGTCATTCTTGTTCCTCTTTGCTCAGTGCCTCCCTGCCGCAGTGGGGAAATGGAACAAAAAGAACAAAAGAAAAAAGAAAAAAGGAGGGGGGTGGATAAATGAGGAAATCCAGGCTCCTGTGACTTACCAAGGATTTTTGTCAAGACTGGAAAGTGTCAAAATGTACCAGATAGCAATGGAAAATGGGGCCTGAAAGTAGGAACAGATGTTATGCTTTAGAAAAGGAAAAATTGCAGGGGGCAGTGTTCTTCTATTTTGTTTGCTCCCCTTCTCTTTGGTTTTACATGGAGGTGACACAAAATAAATAGTCTGGGATCCACTTCTCACTGCTTTGTGCTCTGTGTCACCTTTCTCAAGCCTGAAAAATTCCAATTTCCAAAGCAATCAAAGCAATAGTGACCCCAAGGACATGGAATAAGTCCCTTCACTGTTCCTTCCTTGTCCAGGCTGGTCTACTCCTGGCTTGGTGTTCCGGGAGCATCCTCACTGGGACCTTTCTTCGCGGCCCTCCAGTCTGTTGTGAGCACTGTAGCAGGACAACAATTAAAAGCAGAGTGTGGTGGTGCACGCCTGTAATCCCAGCTACTCACAGGATCGAGGCAGAGGGTTGCAAGTTCAAGGATAGCCTGGTCAACTTAGCAAGATTTTGTAAGGGTGTAGCTCAGTGATAGAGCTCTCGCCTAGCATGCATGAGGCCCTGAGTTGAATCTCTAGGACTGCAAATAAAAGACCAATACATGCATATTTGAATATTTATCTATCTATCATTCATCTATCTATCTATCTATCTATCTATCTATCTATCTATCTATCTATCTATCTATCTATCTATCTATCTATCTATCTATCTAAATTTGAAGTTGAATAAACTGTTCCTGTGCTTAAAACTCTCCAGTGAAGAAGTTCACAGAGCCTGCATGACCTGCCCCTACCTGACATCAGCCCCAGGGCCTCCATTGCTGTTCCTGAACAGGCCACAGGGGGCGCACTGTCCTCTTGCCACAGGGCCTTTGTATCTTTCCTCTCTTTTTAAATCTTCCGGATAACTGAAGTCAAGCTCCTTCATATAAGTCTATGCTCAAATCACTCATACCTCTGAGTGACGTTTTTCATTGGTGCATCCACCTCTGATACTTCCTTATCCCTTTTCCTTAGCACTTACTAACATTCACTTCAAATTATTTTAGAGATAAAAATGATTTTAGTTTTGTTTTTTTTTTTTCAGGCATCAGAACAACTTTCATTAAGTATCTCTGGCCTTTACTCTGAAATTTTTGCTTATAAGCTCTTTTTTTTTAAATTTTTTAATATTTATTTTTCAGTTCTCATCGGACACAACATCTTTGTATGTGGTGCTGAGGATCAAACCCAGGCTGCACGCATGTCAGGCGAGCGCGCTACCGCTTGAGCCACATCCCCAGCCCCTTATAAGCTCTTTTAATGTTAATCTCATTCTCTTTTTTTTTAGTTGTTGATGGACCTTTATTGTATTTATTTATATATGGTGCTGAGAATTGAACCCAGTGCCTCACACATGCTATGCAAGCACTCGACCACTGAGCTACAATCCCAGCCCTATCTCATTCATATTTAAGAATCAGCAATGAAATATAAATACATGCCATCATATAGGAAGTCATGTCAAGATTAAAAGTAAAATGAAATATACATATGTGTGTGTGCACATATGTGTATGTATGTGAGGGAATATATGTGTATACCTGTATCTGCACATTGATATTTTGTTGTTTGAGAAGTCTGTTATAGGATCTTTGTCATTTATGCTTTATGCCAGTATATTCAGCTCACTCATCACCACTCATTCATCCCACAGGGAGGGCTAAGTGCCCAGGCTTTTGTTCGTGTGGAACTAGAGGATGTGAATGACAATCATCCTGTGTTTGACCCATCGACCTATGTGACAAGCATCAGTGGCCAGACCCAGCCAGGTACTGAGATCATCAGTGTCCACGCCACGGACAGGGATTCTGGGACATATGGCACGGTGGCTTACGAACTCGTTCCGGGAGACCTGTCATCCCTCTTTACCATTGACTCTACCACAGGTATGTGACCGTGGGGTAGTTTTATCCTCTGGTTCGTTAGGTCTCAGCTTAAATGTTTAATGATCAGAAACTTAGGAAAAAATAATTTTAAATAGGAAGGATGCTGCAGGATTCAACTTCCCAGAAGTCACTGAGATTCAGAGAAATGGACCGGCCTTTTGTCATTAGGTCCCACCTTTGCTTCTACTTGATTTCATGTTTTTTAATGGGCTCAGTTTCCTATTAGTGCTAATAATACCTATGTTGCAAAGTTGTTGTGACATCCAAAGGCAGTAAATTACACTGAAGCTGTTGGCCAGTGGTATATAGTTATCTTACAAATGTCCATCTCCCTTTATTTGTACGAACATGCCATCTAAGGGAGACTTAGCGTCATTTCAGAGTCTTAATGGATGGGATCAGTGCAAGGAGACCAAGTAGACACCTTTCTTCGTGCTAGGTCTGGTATCTCTTTCAGTCTTAGTCTCCTTGTTTCTAAACTCTTACCTAAAACTCCTTTCATTTCTCTAACATGGTAATTAATTACATATCTACCAAAGAAGCCCAGTGAGCAAACCAATTCTTGTAGAAATACTAAATATTTCAGAGGTCACCTTCCTAATTACTTTGTTGTAAAAAAAAAAATGATGTTTGAAATATTTGTTCATAAAAATCAAAATTCAAATTAGATAATATTATTTTATAATACTTTTGATATGCTTAGAGATATTCTAGTCTAAAACTGAAGCTACAAAAGAATGAAATGATTTTTTTTTCCCTTCTATATTCCTTTGCACAATCTGAGAAATATGTTGAATGTGTTTCTATTATATGGGAATGATCCTGCCTGGGACTACAGTAGACTGTGTATTGTTGCATTGGATCTTCACAATACCTTTATGATCACCACATACATTAGAAACAGATGATAATTTACTCAGGAAATGTGATCTACTGTGTTAGTTTGCCCTCTCTGGGCTCTCTAGGTAGAGTCACAGCAGCTTCCAGCAGGAGAGTACTCCATCTGGCTCATGTGACAGGCTGGAGGATCAATTGTTTACACTGGCAGTCTTTATAAGGCAAACTTTTCCTTGCTTGAAATAGTCCACTGACGTGGACTCTGTACCATTTCAAAGATCAGAAGAAATTCTTTTGTAGGAAATTAGTCTGCTTATCTCGGCTTTTTTCAAAATTCATCTTCACCGCGGACCTTAAATGCCTGTCAAATCATCAGGCCCTGTAGGGCACTCGTGTTGCCAAAAATATATAGGTCAGCCAGTAATCAAGGTAGGGATCTAAGAGCATGAGGCAGATTGTTTTTAAAAGACATCAACACACTCATCATCCAGTTTCCCCTGGAAGAGCTGGAAGAATGAACTGTATTCTGTTTTTAGAAGAGATCTCTGTCACTGTACTGCCCCCATGCTTCCCTTCCTGGCACAGGCTAGGAGACAAATGCCATTGTTGATCATGGGGAACGCTTTTCATGTGTGTCATTATCTAGGGAAAGCATCCTAGTAATTTTCTTTCTTTTTTTTTAAGAGTAAAGACCAAATTTGTAATGGAAGTAGCCTTGAGTTACTATTGTTGGCAATTTTGATGCCGTCCATCTAGGTAGAAGGCATTTCTCAGACAAACAGTGCTTGGAATTGGGTCATACTTAATCACCACTCAGGAGAGACGGGTGAGACCTGGTCATGGTTGACTTTAACCTTTAGAGGAGAATGAAGCAGTGTGATGACTACTGTGGGAAAGAATTTGTCTAGGGAACCAGCAGTCTCCAAGATGAATGGTTGAGCTCCATCAATCCATCAGTTGAAGCAGAGAACACAGTGTATATATTTATGGTGTCTCAGGTATGCTGTGTTATATGTCCACATCACAAACTGATCAAATCAAGCTAATTGACCATCACCTTGTGCACTCTGGATTTTTTTTTTTTTTTTTTTTTTTGGTATTGAGAACATTTAAGATCTCCTCTCTAAGCAATTTTCAAGTATAGAAGATTATTATTCATTATATTCAACATATTCTACAGTAGATCTCCAGATAAAATGTCTTCTTTGAAGGCTAAATGGTATTTCATTTATGTCTATACCACATTTCTTTATCTGTTCATCTATTGATAGACACACTAGTTGATTTCATACCTTGGTTATTGTGAATACTGCTGCTTTGAGCATTTAGTGCAGATATACTCTTTGACCTACTGATTTCAGTTTCCTTTGAGGATATACCCAGAGGTGAGATTGCTACTGTTGACTTTTCGAGGAAACTCTATGCTGTTTCCCATAATGGTTGTGCCCCATTTTCTATATAAGGATGTTCTCTGAAAATAGAACCAGGAGCAGTATTGGAATATGATTTTCTTCTTCTGGATTCGTTTCTTATTGTTGTTGTTGTGTTTTCTTGCTTCACCCTAAGGCCCATCTCTACCAAGGCTTCCAGTATAAAAATAGCCCCCAACAAACCATCCCTTTCAATAACTATTCATGGAATAAATTTACAAATGACATTTATTAATAATCAAAAAGTGATGTGAATCTTTATTACAGACTTCTAAGAAATTACATGGGAGTTCCATTGATAACATAGTACAAAACCTAATTTAAAATCCTTTTTGTGATTAACAGCATCAAAACTGACCCTAGGGCTACCAGACTCTCCCAGTCTCTATCTAGCTTACCTGTGTGGACACTGGTATTTTTTCTTTCCTTTTTTAAAAAATTACCTCCCTTTGTCTCTGGATTTATTCTTTTTTTTTTTTTTCTCCTTTCAGTGGGAAGTTTTCAAACTAGTCTTGGTACTTTTCAATTATTCCCTTTCTTCTTTAACCTGAGCTCCTACACAGCTAGGTAGAGGAGAAATAAAATAACCTGAGAATATTGAGCAATGATGAACCCAATTATGCATTGTCACTTCCTCTTTCATTACTTTAAAATTCTCTCTTAGAGGCTTTCCTGTCTTGGAAACCTTTGCTCATGGCTTCACGCATCCTTTCTTTCTGAGGATTTCTATGCCAGGCGTGCTATTTTAAAAGCTCACATATTTTGTATCACAGGCTCGTGTTTTCCTGAAGACAAGAGATTGCTCATTGATCTGTTTGTGCCACAACCAAGCCTCATGCATTAAAAATAGAGCTCTTTGACTTATTGTGTTCATCTGGGAAGAAAAATGTTTTGGAGAAAACTGGAAGGGGGTGTGACCATGTCATGGTTGTTTTCACTTGTGGGTTTATCTTCCTGTTCTGTTTCTGGTTTTCTAAGTTTGCTGTTGATTCAAAGAACATTTTTGCAAAATGCGTTTAGGCACCAGGAGAGAGAGATATTGTATGCTCCCTTCGTTTCTTATTCTCAGCCCGTTGGCTAGCTTTGATGTGGGCATGAAGCAGACCACACTGTTTGGAATTTTAAGAGGAAGAAACATAAGAGACAGTTATTAATAGCTCTTTTTTCATGTATTTTTAATCTCATTTTATAAACTCTACGTAGGTTTTTTTCCTTCTATTTTTTGAAGTACTCTGATTAGTAGCATAAAGAAAATAATTTCTCAGTCTTTGAGATTGTCCTCTTAGTAATTTGGGGGAGGCGGGTAACCAGGGATTGAATTCAGGGACATTCAACCATTGAGCCACATCCCCAGCCCTATTTTGTATTTTATTTAGAGACAGGGTCTCATTGAATTTCTTAGTACCTCACTTTTGCTGAAATTGGCTTTGAACTAGTGATCCTCTTGCCTCAGTCTCCCAAGCCATTACTTAGTAATTTTACATTAAAGAAAAATATGACTTCTAATTCGAATTATTTTCTTTTTCTTCATTTTATTTTATTTTTGATTTGATCTTATTAGTTATACATGACAGTAGAATGTATTTTGACATATTATACATATGTGAAGTATAATTTCCCATTCTTCTAGTTGTACATGATATGGAGTTACAGTAACCAATTCATATATGTACATAGGAAACTAAGGTCCAATTCATTCCATTATCTTTCCTATTCCCATCCCCCCTCCCTTCTAATTCAGATTCTTTTAATGTGACAAATAGGTTTCAAGCATTTGGGTTGGTTGTTCTCTATCACACGAAACTACCTTTTATTAGGGCTACCTTTGGCTAAATTCTTGTGGTTTGCTTCTTTTTTATGGAAGCAAGTTAATGATACAAAGACAAGTGAATAATGGTTCTAAAAAGAGCGTAACTTATCTATTTAGGGCAGGAAATGAAAGGAAGTCAGCCCGTCTGTGTGATGCATATTTTTTCAATGCTTGCTATGTACCTGCTGTTTGGGATACATTAGTGAATAACACAGATGAAAATTCCTGCTCTCACAGTGCTCACATCAAGAAACTTAGGTGGCTTAACCTATGGGCTGTTCTGTGTTTAGTTGTGGTGTACACCAAGTCCAAGATTAGCACTACAAAAGGACAAGTAATTAAAAGGGTAACAAGCTGCCAGAGAAGGGCAGCTGTACCTCCTGTTTGGTTGCCTCATTATGTGGATTTTTAACATGGACATGAAATAATGTAGCCCAGACTCTGTTTTTCTTTATTTCAAGGGCAGATTCTTTCCTAATGTTAGTTTCATGGTCACATCTCATACCATGTAACGATTCTTACAATTCTTCATGACTGGCACTTTCCTACATTTGACATTTAACAGTCTCCTATATAGTTAATCAATTAATGCCACACCTCATTTCATAATGGATGTGAGCCTGCGGGTGCCAAATAAATGGTGACTTTCTTTTATTTGCAAGACAGATTGTAAAATTAATCTCAAGCACCTAATGAGTATGTTACTTTCCTAGGAAACAAAACCAGAAAAAAAAAAAAGAATTTTCTCATGAGTATCTTTTCAGTACCAGATCACAGACTCACAGAATGGAAAACTTTACAAATCAGCTGCCTCATTTAGTGGAGGAAGAAATTGAGTCTGAAGGGATTTGACCAAAGATGTATTGCTGGCTATGGAAGAATTGGTCTTGAACTTTGTCCTAGATCTATGATTCATCCCTGTACCTGTCTCAAGCAACAATACTTTCGAATTGCTTTTTTGAGCCTTGATCAAGTTTATGAGATAAACAAGGCAGATATTTTTATGTCCATCTGCAAATGAAGATACTAAACACCCTGAGAGTCTTAATTACTTAATTCAAGGGCATTGTAGTAAACCTGACACCTGAATTTATTTACTTTCCAGGGCTTTTTCTATTATTACAATTATTTTAAGCTGAAGACAAAAATAAAATAAATATAGATTGATTCAACTAAATAAAGCAGAAAAATGATCCCTCATGTATCTTCCTTGGAAAGCCTAATTGAAATGACAAATTCTCTGTTGATTTTTAAAATTACGTTTTTCAATGGAATAAACAGAAATTAGTAGAATCTTTCAAAACACATACATTTTTATTATGAAGTTGTTTTAGTTGTTAATATGAACTGGAATGTTGAATTCATTCTAGTTCTTGCCGCCAACAACTTAGCCACTGAGATTTGTGTGCAAAATAAATACTAAAATATCACTTATTTTGTGAATGTACTTCTATATTCTCACTTACTGAGTATAGGAAAGACTTTATAAATATCAATGATTAATAAAAATTTGAAATTGATATCTCATAGTTTTTTTGGTTTCACCTGTTCTTGAGAAACCATGTTTACAGGCTTTGTATCTGGTGAAGGTCATGGTTTTGTGTTTATTTGAACTTGTCACATCTATGCCATAGCTTACAATTTTAGCAATAACCTACAGAATATTTTTTAACTATGTATTTCTACCTCAGTTTAGAGTATTCAGAAAATAAGTATTGCTTAATTAATAGAAGAGCATGATAATAGATTAATATATACTATATGTAATATATATAAGATAGATTTTAATTGAGAGGATCTTTGTCTTCAAGTTCTTTTACTACACTATCAATTTTAAGAATATTTCATCCCAGCAATTTTCTCTGCTCAAATAAAAAGTGACAAGATGAAGAGCAGAGACATAAATAGTATGCATTGTAATTAGTATGTAAATCCAAACAGTCATTAAAACATAAAATAACCAGTGCTCTGTAAATTAATCAATGTCTGTATTTTAAAGTCGGTCCCTGCATTAGTGGTTAATAATAATTTGCAAGAGTCATGAAAAATGGCACTGTACTTTAAAGTATTAAAATATAATATCATAAATTTTGAGTTGATAAATATATAGGCAAAGGCAGCTCTTCATTTTCTGGCCCCCAACTTTTTTTTTTTTTTTAACTTTTTTTCCCTCCCAAATATCTTGGATAATATCTCATAGAGAAACATTTGACCTTCATTTGCAAAGGTTTTAAATCATTTCCTTACTCTAAGTCAACATGTTTTACCCCTCAACTTTTAATAGAGAGCTCAGTCTACTTAAGAATCTTGGATTCAAATGTACAAATTTTCTTTGTCAATTACACCTCAATAAATCTGACAAAAAAGGAACATTGAATTCGAGCAAGAGTTTTGTTGTTCCTCTTTCTATTCAAATGCTTTTAAAAAGTGAATGTTTGAAATATTCAGTACGTAGAACCTCATAATATCCTCTTCTAGGTAGTGAGCATTCATTCAAAGAAATTTATTGGACCTGGATGTGCATGCCAAATATTTACTTCTCTTTGTCCTACTTTTCTTAGACTCAGTAGCTCTCCTTCGGGTCAGCATACTTTTGAGATATATCTTTATATTTCACATACAATCAAGTCTGTGGACTATCGAGTCACACTATCTGTCTGTGTCTCTCTGTTTTTTGTTTGTTTTTGTGATTTAGTTCTGGGAATTGAACCCAGGGCTTCCCCTATGCTAAACACATGTTCTACCACTGACCCCCATCCCTGTCACTCTGTCTCATTAGGGTGACTATCTTTGTATTCCATGGAAAAGAAATACTAAGGGCAAACTTCATGTATTGATAACAGTAATTACTGAAGACAGTGTAGGCTCCAGAAGGAAGCCAAGCAAAGTGTCCTGGATCAGATGGTAGGAGTCCTGTGATAGTGGGCAGGAAAGCTCAGATTTGGATGGGCAAGTTGGAGAAGTATAGATGGCAATTCCAGAGAAAGGAACAAACTAAATAGACATGGAGATGAAAATTACTAACCATTTGGAACAAGAAACTAAAATGTTAAATTTGGGCTGAGCCACCAAAATACAGAGTAAATTCTACAAAGAGTCTAGACTCTAGGCAGAATTTCCAAAGGAGATGCACCTTGTCAAATGTATAAAAGGTTGATAGTCTGGATAGAGCTCTCCTTGGTTTATAGGTCCCCCAAGGTGGGGATCAGCATCTTATGACTACTCAAGAGAATATAGCGCGTGTCCCCGGTAGTATGGGGCTGACCATAGACTCATGTGCGACTGTCACCTGATAAATGTAAAGAAGAGATGGTTGGCATCAGAATAATGGAGGCATTTCTAAAGTAGAAACAAACTTCACTTCCGTAGTTTGTGCAGAAGAGATTATTTAAATATGTCCCCAGCATATAGAACATTTTTGAGAGAGAGGTATGGAGTGTTTTCCAGGTTCTGTCTACACAGGACCAAAGATTATACTGCCAGCTTTTTAGGAGAGACGGAAGTAGTAATGAACAGCCTAAATAGAGATGTGTTCACCTCCACCAAGGCCACTTCAGATCAGTGGCTAGACACAAAAATCCTTGCTGTAGTTTGGATCTTGGATGTTGCTCAAAGGCCCAAGCGTTGAAGGCTTAGTTCTCAGCCTGTGACATTGTTAGGAAGCTGTAGGACCTGTAGGGGGTGAGGCTTAGTGGAAGGAAGTTATGTCATTGTGGATGTGTCCTCTCTGTGTTTTCCAGCTACTATGAAATGAGCAGCCTCCTCCACCATGTGCTATGATGAGCTGCCAACAGCAGCAGGGTCAGTGGATCATGGACTAAAACCCCACAAACCATGAGCCACAATAAATCTTTTTAAGTTGATTATCTCAGGTGTTTTTAACACAGTATCAACAAGAATGTTATGGGTTTAGTTATTAGGTGTCCACCAAAAGCTCATATGTGATACAATACAAGAAGGTTTAAAGGTGAAATGATTGGCTTATGAGACCCTCAACCTGATCAGTGAAATAATCCCCTGATTGGGATTAATCAAGAATGACTGTAGGCAGGTGTGAAGTAGGTCATTGGAGACATGCCTTTGGAGGCTCATTTTCTCTCTGTTTCCTAGTGCCATGTCCACAGCTGCTTTCTCCTGCTACATGCTTCCGCCATGATGTTCTGCCTTACCTCAGGTCCTGAGGAATGGAGTAGACCGTCTATGGACTGAACCTATTTCAGTCAGCTTTTTTGCTGCTGTGACTAAAAGACCCAACCAGAACAACTATAGAGGAGGAAAAGTTTATTTGGGGGTTCACAGTTTCAGAAGTCTAAATCCACAGACAGTAGGCCCCATTCCTTGGGACTCAAGGTGAAGCAGAATATACTGGCGGAAGTATGTGGTGGAAGGAAGTGGCTCACATGATGATCAGGCAGTAGAGAGAGACTTAGCTCAGCTCACCAAATGTATACCCCAAAGACATGCCCCAATGACTCACCTCCTCTAGCCATACCCTACCCACATTCAGTTACCACTCAGTTAATCCCATCGGGGGATTATTTCACTGACTTCTCCTCTAAACCTTTTGCATTGTTTAGCTTTTTGTGGATACCTAATATCCAAAGGATAACAGAGCCCTCTGAAAACGTGAGCCCCAAAATAAACTTCCTCCTCTAAAATTGTCTTGTCCTGTTTTTTGATCACAGCAATAAAAAAGCTGACTAAAGCAAAGAGAAAGTGAGTTTTCAATACTGCTTACACTGAAAAGTGATGATGCTTGGTCATTATGATAGTGTCCATCAATTTAAACTTTCCTGCCTCCCCTGCCCGCATCCTCTGGCCTCTTTCCCCGCCTTCCCCCTTGCTTCAGTCCTGTGTGGTTCAGGAATTCAGCAAGTTGAGACAGTAGAAGAGCTAAATGAAGAGAGAATTCAACCACTTTTTAAATTGATTTTTTAAAAAAATAAATGATAGTGGAATGCATTACAATTCTTATTACACATATACAGCACAATTTTCCATACCTCTGGTTGTATATAAAGTATGTTGACACTAATTTGTGTCTTCATACATGTACTTTGGATAATGATGTCCATCACATTCCACCATCCTTGCTAATTCCTTGCCCTCTCTTTCCCTCCCACCCCTCTACCCTATCTAGAGTTCCTCTATTCCTCTCATGCTCCCCCTCCCTACCCCACTATGAATCAGCCTCCTTATACCAGAGGAAACATTTGGCATTTGTTTTTTGGGGATTGGCTAACTTAACATCATCTTCTCCAACACCATCCATTTACCTGCAAATGCCATGATTTTATTCTCTTTTATTGCTGAGTAATATTCCATTGTGTATATATGCCACATTTTTTTATCCATTCATCTACTAAAGGGCATCTAGGTTGGCTCCACAGTTTAGCTATTGTGAATTGTGCTACTATAAACATTGATGTGGTTGTGTCCCTGTAGTATGCTGATTTTAAGTCCTTTGGGTATAAGTCCTTTTGGTTCCATTCCTAGATTTCCAAAGAATCCATACTGCTTTCCATAATGGCTACACCAATTTGCAGTCTCACCAGCAATGTATGAGTGTAGCTTTTCCCCCACATCCTTGCCAACACTTATTGTTATTTGTCTTCATAATAGCTGCCATTTTGACTAGAGTGAGCGAGGTGAATGGAGAGCCTACATCATGGGAGCAAATCTTTACCCCTCACACATCAGATAGAGCACTAATCTCTAGGATATATAAAGAACTCAAAAAGCTAAATACCAAAAAAACCAAATAACCCAATCAATAAATGGGCCAGGAACCTGAACAGACACTTCTCAGAAGAGGATGTACAATCAATCAACAAATATATGAAAAAATGTTCATCATCTCTAGCAATCAGAGAAAAGAAATGCAAATCTAAACTACTCTAAGTCAACCACTTTTGACCTTCAGCCTCATTCAAAGTTCAAGCTTAGAATTTTGATTATTCTGTAGTCCTTTCTATTTTAATTATTAAATCGAGACATCAAATAACAAAAAGAGTTGTAATTGGTTGATAGTCACTGTTGAAATTATGGAGATTCTTGAGTTTTCACAGCTAGAACTTCACAATATAAATTTAAAAAGAATAAAACCGTGTAGCCTCTGATGGCATCTCTTCAGGGTTGTGTCTGAAGAAAAAAATTGGGCAGTGAATGAGAGGGTGGGAAGCCGCCACGAGGATGGGGGGGATTATGAAGGAATTGAAGAGCCCGACAGAAAGTTTAAACCTGATTGTTACAGAAGTTAAGGTCTGATGTGGGCTTTTGAGGTTCTGTATGATATGATGAAGTGATATGTAAGGAGAACACCCTGGAGGCAGCGTGCCAGGTGGATGATAGAAGAGAAGATTTGAACAGGAGAACTAATTGTTGTAATAATCCAGGCTTAAAGTAATGAGGTTTGTGCTTAAGGAGAAAGCAATAAAAACAGAACAGAAATAATTATTTATTTTAGAGAAAAATAATGAGAATGGTGAATAATTCGATTTATTAATGAAAGGGGATACATCACATAGGATTTTAAAATTTTAACTAAGATAATTGATGGTCCAGCTGGCATCAAATTGACAGATGTCTCAGGGGAAGTGCGACCTAGGAAACGGCATAGAGCAACAATTCAGGTGAAGGGATGAAGGAAGATTCTAGAATAAGGTGACTATGGACACCATGAAAACATGAATATTTTGAGGGAAAGAGCAGTTTTCAAGGAAATTTTGTTTCCATAAGTCATGAAGGTGATTTTGATGCAGCTCATCAGGGGACACCCTTTGAGACCTGGCAGGAAATAGAACAAGGAACCTGTCTAGAGAGATGCTTAGAAGCCTGAGGAGAGAGGAAGAAAGACAGATGGAGAAATCTAAGGGGTTATCAGGGGGGGGACATGGAGGAATTGGTGAATTCTAGATCGGGCAGAGAGGTGGGAGGGAAAGGGAGAGGGCACAGGGTTAGCAAGGATGGTGGAATGTGATGGACATCATTATCCAAAGTACATGTATAAAAACACACAAATTGGATGTCAAGATACTTTATATACAAACAGAGATAGGAAAAATTGTGCTGTATATGTGTAATAAGAATTGTAATGCATTCTGCTGTCATTTTGTTTAATCAATAAAAAGTAAAATTAAATAAAATTTAAAAGAAAGAAAGAAAACTACAATACAACTAAAGGGCAGAGTCAAAAGGTGAGGGGATCTCCTGGATCTGACAATCCAAATTCCAAGGATGGAGACAACCTGCAGTTAGCCATGTCCCCTTCACCCTGTCTGCACAAGCCTTTTGTTTCAGGTGAATTTCCTATAACAACACTTGGCTGGATTCATTCTCAAAGTTTTGCCTCTTAACTGGAATATTTTGTCTGCTTATATTTCCTAAAGTTTCCCAGTTTAGATCTGCCACTCATTTTCATTCTCACTCCTGTTAACACAGTTCCTTGTATTATTTGTGATTGATTGACTGTGGGCTTGGATTTTAATCTGAGAGAATCCTTTGAGTCCTTGGGATTTAGGTGGGTTCCTCTGGAAAGGATTTGTATTTATTTTGCCCATGCCCTACAGAAATATGAGTCCACATAGTGTGTGTGTGTGTGTGTGTGTGTGTGTGTGTGTGTGTGTGTACATATTAGGTGGCTCCCAAAACCTCACATGTGAGACAATGCAAGAAGGTTTAGAGGTGAAATGATTGCGTTATGAGAGTCTTAACCCAATCAGTGAATTAATCCCCTGATAGGATTAACTGAGTCACAACTGTTTGGCTGGAGGAGGTAGGTGGCTAGGGGTATGCCTCTGGGGCATATATTTTGTCATTACTGAGCAGAGCTCTCTCTCTCTCTCACTTCCTGGTGCCATGTCGCCAGCTCCTTTCCCCTGCCATGCTCTTCTGCCATGATATTCTGCCTCATCTCAGGCCCCAAGGAATGGAGTTGGCCATCGGTGGGCTGCTGAAACTTTGAGTCCCCCAAATAAATTTTTACTCCTTTAACTGTCCTTGTCAGTTCTTTTGGTCACAGCAGCAAAAAAGCCAACTTGTTTGTGCACTGTGTGTGTCTGTGTGTACATGCTTGTAGAGTTAGCTTACTCTACATTCTTGTAAGTTAGAAGTTCCTAGTTAAAACTGTGATTAAATTGCCTAATATGTATAATTCATAGAAATAGCAAATGTCTGAAAGCAATTGGTCCCTTCATTGAAGGTTGAATATTTCAACACCCCACACTATTATTTAAAGAAGGAGACATTCTTTTGGGAGAAACTATTCATGAAGGTAGTATTTTTCAACCTTTTTAACTCAATCATCAGTAGTTTTCTATTTTAGTGTGTTTATGGATACCACTCTAAAAGTTGTTATTTGTTTCTTCAGAGTTGTATTATTTTTCTGAAATCCACCAACAGTATGACTTCTAGGCTTTTGCCCCTCAAAGTTTTACATATACCCTCCCTTTGGCCACTCCTCTTGAGAAGCTGTACTGTAATTGCTTAGCAGCATTTGCTGACAAGATGACCATCTTTGGGGACATAACCTCGGCTGAGTCCCTTAAAAGCCTGCCTACCATTTTGTTTCTCCTTTTCTGTTGCTCATCTTTACCCAGACTCCTCTGCTTCACTTGGATAATGCTGAATGAAAAGCAAACCCACCATATATGCCTGTGTCCAAATTAACTTATCTTCATTGGAAGGCCTTATCTTCAGCTCTGGCTTTTATGTCAATGAACTTGAACTAGAGCTTTCTGAAGATTTGCCCAGGGGTTGTCAATCTTCCTGAGCCTACAGCCATCCCTTCTGCCTTTTGTATATTCTTCCTGTATACAGTTAATTTCTTAAAACTTGCACTTTTGTAAAGCTCAGATTTTTAATGGACACTAATCTGTCACTTTTGTTGAAAATAAAGGTTAAAAACAATCTTTGAAGAATTTTCTGACATTTTCTACCTAAAGTTAGCATTGGTAAATTTATTTTCCAATATATGAAATATATGTAATTATGTATTTTGTGATGATATTGGTAATTTAAAAGTAGTAAGTATTGTAAATAAATATTGTAAAAAAATCATAACTTTATTTTTAATTGAAGTTATGGATTTTCCTTACATGTAGATTAACTAAATTGTTTGTGCAACTTTTAAATTGGACACTTAGAGTGACTTTAAAATGAAAATAACTGATTTAGAAGAGCTATTTAGCATACAAAATCAATGTCACTATAAGCCAAAGTATTAATTCTGTTTTGTGTGTTTGGGGATCACTGTGTAAATGACTCAAATCAGCCTTAGGAGGTAAAATGATGGATGCACAATTTCACTCTCAAATTGAAAAAATAAATAAATAAAACTTGGAATTTTTACTAATTATTTTTGGATGATCTATGTTACTTCTTTTGGGAGAAATGCTTTCAAATGATTTCTTAAATGTTTGATGCTAGATATTAAACATGTAAACTAAATTGTAGAATATAATCAAATGTTTTATGTTAAAATAATTAAAAGAAATTCAGCATAATATGTCATTGAATAATAAAGTCACGACACTCGACACTTGCTAAACATTATTCCTTTTTCTTTGAGTGTAGTATCTCATCTGAGTTCCATAAAGATTCCATGAAGTAGATCCCCTTCATGTCCTATGTTCCTGATGAGAAAGCAGACATTCAGAGAACTGTGGTGACCTGTGTCTTGGGGCGTCATTAGATGGAGCAGGCAGGATCAGTGACTACATAAAAAGGGGGAACTTCAAAGGGGCAGAGTCTAGACTTTGAGATAGAACCAAGTCTGTTAATAAATGAAAGGAAGCCCGATATGTTGGCGCATACCTGTAATCCCAGAGGCTCAGGAGACCAAGGCAGGAGGACATGAGTTCAGAGCCAGCCTCAGCAACTTAGCAAGGCCCTAAGCAACTCAGCAAGACCCTGTCTCTAAATAAAATACAAAAAAATAGGACAGGGGATGTGGTTCAGTGGGTAAGCCCCTCTGGGTTCAATTCCCAGTACCAAAAAAAAAAGAAAAAGACGAAAATATTTTTATTTATCATCATCTCATATGGATTTACTGGAATTAGCTGTGCACATTTTAAGTTTTGTTCTAATGTAACTCCAAAGTAAAATTAGACTTTTGACTTATTATTTAAATATAATTCATCAATTATCTTTTTGTTTACTTTCTGGAAAGTAATTATTGCAGCAAGCTGAAATATGTATCATGTGAATCAACATTTGGTTACAACTGCCATGAAAAAGGAAACAAAAATACATGAGTTTCTCTGTAAAGCCTGTAATTTCCCTTAGCCATTGAACCCTAAATAGATATAAAAGAATAACAATAATAGAAACATGGGATGATTCAGCACATTTAACCTTATTTTTTTTAAAAAAAACAGTTTATTTCCATTGCCATAAATATTCCTATGAAGTAAAAAGAAGGCAGAAATAATGTGCTTTTGGTGATACAAGGATATAAAGACATAGTCTATAAATAATAATGAATATTGTTAAATAAAGTTTACAGGAAGCTATTGGTTAGGACTGACTCCTGTGCTGGGCTCAAAAAACCCAACCAAAATGGAGTCCCTCATGTTCATGTTCCACATTCCCAGTCAGAAACTACGTTGTTCATATGATCTTCCAGGAAGTCAGAGGAGAGGAAGATAAATCTTCAGTCTGGCCTGTGTGAGCCAGCATGGCACGGAAGTGCCTTCTCTACTTTAGCCTTTAGACTAGAGTAACTTTGAAACGACCAATCTTCTTGTTCTCAGTCTCTGCTCTCCTCAGGTCTTTAAAAAGCCAGTCTCCTCTGTTGAGCTCATTGGAGTACTCATTCAGTTTTATAAAATGAGGTGTGGCCCAACTATTAAAATAAATAAAAAGCCAGTTAAGGTTCTCTAAACTAAATTTGTCATTTGACAATATTTTTGAGCATTTACTATGTGCCAGAAATTTTTCCCCTTACTCTACCCATATTATATTGACTCATTTAACCATCATGCCAGACCTTTGCTGGGGGAACCATTTTTATCCCCACTTTATAAATAAGTAGATGATCCACAGAAGAGAAGCAGAATTATCAGAGGATTTCAGATGACCACATGAGAGAACAAAAAACTGAAACTTCTGGTATTACATCTGTGTCCACTGGACGTGTATTTGGGCTCCCCTGAACACTACTGGCCCACAGACGTGTTGGCAACCTGTATCCATATCTAGGTTTATACCATGAGGGATGGTTATTTAAATGATCTTGAAATATTTACTTAGGGGGACGCATTGTAAACCCCATAAAAGCATATAAGAACTAGGACTTGTACACACCTACAAATAGGAAGTATACATCCATCCAAGAGTAGTTCAGATAAAGCCTTGAGTTAGTAGTTTTACCATTACATTAGAGGAGCTAGACGTGTTGAATGGAATAAAGAGCACTGCAGCCCCTGTCTCAAGGATCTTTAGTGCTGCGTCAGCACTTGTGAATTTCTTATGCACTCTATTTGCAGAATTTCACATTATATTGATGTTGTTCCAATTGCCCAACTTTCTCTTTACCCAGAAGATTTTTTATTCACTCATTATCAGTTCAGAATTATCAGTACACAGAATTGCCCACTTTCTAGTCCTTATATACAGTCCATATATAAATATAACTAGAATATATAAATAAATATATAATATAGTTATATTTTTATATGTTCATTTATATATGTTTGTTAAATTAGTACTGAATCGGGCATTTATGCTAAGTGATGTATTTCTATATAATATTTAATTTGATCCTCATGACAGTTTTGCACAATAAATGACCTTGGTCTGATTCCATAGTCTGTTTACAAATGATAAACAGAGGCTCAGAGGGTTTATAAAATTGCTCAAGGTCAAAGCAGGAATTGATAGAACCAGGATTTGAACCCAGCTATCTTTGATTCTAAGGCTGTCGCCATGGTCTTTTATTATTCTATAAACTCTTCAGAATAGCTTTCTTGCCTTGCTTTTAAGGATAATCTGCTCATATGGAAAATGTCTAAGATGCCAGTTTTATGTACAAAGTCTGGTTCTGCTAAGATTTAATCAAAACAATTCACAAAGAAACCTAGTCCTGAGAACATAAAATTAGCATATAGAATCAGAAATCTAACATTCATAGCATTTAAAGGCAAGGATAACAAACATCACAAACTTTACTCATTTGCTTGGGGATGGCTGATTGCAGGAGGAAGACCAATATTTTAAACCTGAGATAATGATTACAAGTTCAAAATGTATCACATTGATTAAATTGGTCATCTCAGTGTCACAGAAATACCTTTCATATACCACACTAAGTGGGCTCACCAGATTTGAATTCATACAAGTTTTAAGCCAACTTTTTCATTAAAAAATCAGGGTACTTTTAATGCCCAGTTTTGTGACACAATCATGCAGTTTATTAGGATAAATACTCCATATCAAGCCATGAGGAAAGGGTCTATAATGCAAATGATTCGGGTTAAATATGAACAGCATTTTTTTTTTCTGGGTATCAGAAGTTAGGAGTTATTTTTCTGTAATTCTTTCAACCAAAGAGCCTCCCACTGGCCAGGGACAGGTCTTAAGTTGAGGCAGCTCAATAAACAGATGGCTTTTCAGGGTCCCTTGGATTCTGGTTTAAGCAGGAAGGGATATATAGGCACTTGTTTGGTCATTTCCTTTGTTAAGCTGGAAATGAGGTAGAATTCAAGTACAATGTATTAAAAATATTTATCTATGTTTGTTAAATTTGTAGATGTGTTCCACACATAAAATGAGCAAATTGTTGTGGGTTATTTTTCCTCTGTGGTTACTAATCCTAAGTGTAAAAAATCAAGAGCTAGAAGTCCTTCATGAGGGTCAGGCCTGCCGCTTGCCACCTGAGCTAGTATTTCTTCGAGCTTACCTGTTCTATTCTATTATCTGTCCTTGCATTAGTACCACAGACTCCTAATGGCTACAGGCATATGGTAATTGTGATATTTGGCATGGAGTTCCTCCACCAGGTTATTCTTCTGTTATGGATTGCCTGTTTGTGCCCCTCTAAAATGCATTTGTTGAAACCCTAACCCCCTAGTGAGATGGAATCAGGAGGTAATGGAATTTGAAAGTTAATTATGTTTAGACGACATCTTGAAGGTAGGGCCCCCAAGGTGGGATTTGTGTCCTCATAAGAGAAAGAGATCAGAGTCCTCTTTCTCTGTCATATGTGGGGATATAATAAGAAGATGGCCATCTGCAAACCAAAAGAGAGTTCTCACCAGACATGCTATC
Organism: Ictidomys tridecemlineatus; assembly: GCF_052094955.1. NCBI lineage: Eukaryota > Metazoa > Chordata > Mammalia > Rodentia > Sciuridae > Ictidomys > Ictidomys tridecemlineatus. Next base: position 121,151,690 of record NC_135485.1, read on the forward strand.
TTTGTGCACCTTGATTTGGGCCTTCCTGGAGTCCAGGGCTGTGAGAAATACATTTCTGTTGTTCAAGCTCCCCAGGCTATGCTGTGTTTGTCAGAGCAGCCTAAACTAAGACATCTTCTTTCCTCCTTTGAAGTTCTTCTGATTAATCTCAAGCAGTGATTTTTCCACAGTGGCTTGTTTATTTACCTTTTAATTCATGAAGCAGCTTCTCTGAGCGTGGGATTGTGACAGGTCCTGGTTGGTTAATGGTGGTTAATAAAGACCCAGTCCTTGCCTTCATAGAACTTAAAATGTAGAGAGGGACAAAGAGAAAATAAGAAAACAGGCAGATACCTGCAGATTGTGATCTTATAAAGGAAATGACTGAGGAGTAGAGACAATAAGGGCCAACTTTATATAAGATGATGTCTTCATCTGTTTTCTGTTGCTATAACAAATTACCCAAGATTGGCTTATTTATTAAGAATAGAAATTTGTTTGGTTCATGAAGGTTGAAAAGTCCAACACATGATATTAGCATCTGCTTCACATCTGGTGAGGGCCTTGTGCTGCCTCACACATTGGTGGAGGCATCACATGGTGAGACAGAGCAAGCAGACTAGCTCGTGTCTTTCTCCCTTTCTTGGAAAGCCACTAATCCCATGTGGGGCCAGGGGCTCTACCCTCATGACCTCATCTTACATAAGGCCCTACTCCCAAAGGTCTTCCCTCCAAATACCATTAACATATGAATCTGGGCATTAAGTTTCCAAAACATGAGCTTTATCTGTAACTGTAGTTTTTGCCTGCTCAGCATCTGCTCATTTATTTGCTTGGAAGACAAAGGTCACTAATCCAACAGTGATTATTTTCAAGCCATTGTAATGATTTCACCTAACTAGCAATGTAATCCAGGCTGGTCGGAATCAGTGAGATCTGTAGCATTTGGGATCCAATCAGGAAAACAGAAACATTTATTGTAAAAGATATAATTTAATATGGGCCCTTGGTTAAGTGGGTAGTGGAAGACAGACAGAGCAAAACAGGAACAGAGGTTAACCCAGAGACACTGCATGAGGCTGGGGAAACTGAGCTCCATGTTGGACATGATTAAATCTTAGTGTTGGCAGTAGGCCCTGTAGAGCTGGGATCTAGACATCTTCAGAGGGTCCTGCCACATGGATGCTGGTGCTCCCGGACACCACTGTAGCTGCTTCCAGACAAGTTCTGCCAAGGGGGAGTACTGGCAGGAAATTGGACATCAGAGGCTAGGAGCTTTTTGGCCAGTGTCCTCCTGTCTTTTGGCACCAACTACACCATTCCCTTCAGAAATGCAACTGTCAGCCATTCAGTGCCTTCTTGGATAGTAAACATCACCTTCTCTGTGCCTTCTCAGAGTGCAGCAGCCACAGCACAGTGTTCTGAGCCTCTCTTGGCCTTTTGGACATGGCTGTAAGTCACCCTATGAGACAGCTAAGTATCAGCTGCAAGGAGATGCCTCAGAACATTGGGTACCACTGATGAGGTCTCACCTGGGAGTTTCAAGCCACACCATGGCCCTTCCTCCTCTTTCTTTTGATAAAGGTAGTAAAGCTGCCTCTTCTGTTTGGATCCTGATGACCTAGAGAAGGTCGCAGCCTTCTGTAGTTATCATTCACCATCCCCGCTGGCTCTTTTAGCTTTTCTATTCCCATTAATTAATTGAATAACCTCTAAAACTTCTAGTATAGTTTCCATCTTCCTGACTGGACCATGGCCAGAAAAAATAAACCACATTTCATATATTTAAATAAATAAAAGAGGAGATTGAATATGTGAGTATATACATTGGGAAATGACCTAGCAATTCCAATAGGTCTTTGTAAGCCTTGGTCTGTTTTATACCAGTGCAATGGATCCCTGCAAGTTCAAAGACAAGCGCATTAGCCAATTGTGTTGATTTCTTTGGGGTGATTATTCTTAGTTGAGTATAATGTTTTCATTTAATAAAAAAAATGAACATAAGAAAACTAGAATTATAGAAATAGTTACCATAAGAATTGATCACTTTCAGAAAGGAATTAACACTGTCTGACATTGCTAGGGGAGTTATCATCATCCTAATTTGTAGATGAGGAAAGTAAAAACATGGCAGGTTGGATGATTTGTCTTTGGTCATACACAGAAATCAGTGGGGTTCCTTGTGTTTTGAAACAATTACTTAGAGCTTGGCAATTGGTGAACAAGTATTTGTGCAACAAATATTAACTATCCCATCATTAGACAGGAATGTTGGGTATATTAGCATAATATGTACATATATTAATGTAACATCATGCCTACCTTTTTGGAACATAATGTACAAATGTATGTATACATATGTGTATGTATTATGAATGTGTGGATATGTACACATATATATTTATGTGGGTAAACATACACACACACATATGTATGTATATACTCTCTACTTCTAAGACTTTTATGAAATGAGAAATGGAGAAAAGTTAAAAGGGGATTTTCCCCCATCCTCCAAATCCTAGTGGAAAACCGATACTGGAGGACTTACCTTGTAAGTTCAGGCACATTTATAGTTTTGTTTGTTTTAAAAGGCTTGAAAACATTTTCCCTTTAAGGTATTTCTCTTTAGGAAGTAGAATTTCTGACCCTTCTCCTATGAACTCATTTCTCTGAATGGCCACCATATGCAAAGTTCATGCAGAATTTCACTGTTTACACATTAGCTACAAATTTTGTTGTCAGTTGCTTGCTTAGAACTGACATTCCTAGCCAGGTGCAGTGGCACAAGCCTAGGGTCAGGAGGCCAAGGCAGGCAGATGGCCAGTTCCAGGCCTGTCTCAGCAATTTAGCAGGCTCTAAGCAACTTAGTGAGACACTGCCTCAAAATAAAATATAAAAAGGGCCCGGGATGTGGCTCAGTGGTTAAGCACCCTTGGGTTCAATCCTCAGCACTCCCCCTACCAATAAAAAACTAAGAGTCCTTACTTACTTTTTTTTAAAACTCTATTTTATAGTTTACCATATGATACTGTGGCACATTTTGCTAATAATTTGAGTATTGGACACAATATTTTTTATGTTCAAACAGTTTTATAAAGACAGTTTCCACAGAACATGTTTATCTGAACCTCAGGGAATCATTTAATGGAAAATATCTCTCCTAAACAACTTGCTAGTCCTAAAATTTCATCCTTGAAGATTTTTATATAATAATGCTATTTTTTAGACAAGTGTCTTGTGTAATTATTTTTAAAGGCATGCAATTTAATTTCCAATCTAAATCTTTACTATGGTGTTCACATTTCCTTTATAGCTCTAAAGAAAGTTGGTATAGGCAGTCATGCATCACATAATGATGGGGATACATTCTAAAAAAACATGTGTCGAATGCACTAACACAGACTAAGATAGATGTAATATGTTATGCTTTGGATATGATGTACCTCAAAAGCTAATATGTGAAACAATGCAAGAAGGTTTGGAGGAGAAATGATTGGATCATAGCCCCAACCCAATCACTGAATTAATTCCTGATGGGATTAACTGAGTGGTGACTGGAGGCAAGTGGGGTGTGAGTAGAGGAAGTGGTTCATTGAAGGCGTGGCTTTGGGGTATATATTTTGTATCTGGAGAGTGGAGTCTCTCTCTGCTTTCTGATCACCATGTGAGCTACTTCCCTCTGCCACACTCTTCCTCCATGATGTTCTGCCTCACCTTGAGCCCCAAAGAATAGAGTCTGTCTTCTATGGACAAAGACTTCTGAAATCATGAGCCCTCCTCTACAGTTGTGCTGGTTGAGTCTTTTAGTTGCAGCAATAAAAGTTGACTAAAACGCAATGTCATTAGACAATATGATCTTATAGGACCACTGTCACACATGCGCTCAATCATTGATTAAAATGACATTTTGAGGTGCATGACTGCATGTGTCTTTTTTAGTAATATATTTTATTTTTCTAAACATCCTTTGAACTTTATATATTTTCTAAATACTAAGTTGACATACACTCATTGTTAAATATTTTTAAAGTTTAGGGATATAGCCGGGTGTGCTGGCAAATGCTTGTAATCCCAGTTGCTTGGGAGGCTGAGGCAGGAGGATTTTGAGTTCAAATCCAGCATCAGCAACTTAGTGAGGCCCTAAGAAACTCAGTGAGACCCTGTCCCCAAATAACATATAAAAAAGGGCTGGGGATGTGGCTCAGTGGTAAAGCACCCCTGGATTCAATCCCTGGTGAAAAGAAAAAAATGTATAGGGATATAAGAAGTAGAAAGTGAGATGTCTTGCTGAATACAGTGGCACACACCTGTGATCCCAACAGCTTGGAAACTTGAGACAGGAGGATCGCAAGTTCGAGGTCAGCCTCAGCAACTTAGTGAGGCCCTAAGCAATTTAGCAAGATTCTGTCTCAAATTAAAAAATAAAAATGGTCCAGGGTCATGGCTCAGTAGTTAAGTACCCCTGGATTCAATTCTTGGTACCAAAAAAAAAAAAAATGGAAAGAAAGTAAGCTATCCTATAATCTCATAATCTCCACCCCAAAGGTGACCTTTCTTGGCGTTGTTCATCTTCTTCCATGTTTCCCAGTGTGCTTATTTTTGTGGTTACCTCTATAGTATAAGTGTCAGTGTTTATATGAAAACTGTATGTATTGTTCTGTACTCTTAACATTCTCGCTTAGCAGGGTTTCGTGTATAATAATGCCCCAAGTGTTATCAGAAATAATTTAGGATTGAACATATAGAAAAAAGAGAGAAACTGTTTTAATTTTTCATTTTTATTATTATTAGTGAGTTTGAGCATTACAGTATTTATTGACATTTTGTCTTTCTTATCTATACTATCTGTGCTTATCTACCATTAACGTTTCCTTGTATTTTTCATCTAAATTATAGAAACCTTTATATTATGGACATTAAATTGTTTAAATATTTTTCAAATAATTTTCATGTTTTTATTTTATTAACCGATCACTGAGTGATTAGGGAGTAAGGAAGTGAATGATAAGAAATATAAAAACTGATATTTAATGTATAATGTATTCAGTTTATAGTAGGCACATATTCCCAGACCACTATAGCATCACAGAAGAGTGGTGTCTGGCTATCTGGAGGCAAGCAAAAGCTACCTGCATTAGGTGAGACCTGAGCTGCACTTTAAAATATGACTAGAAATCATCAGGTTGATGAAGAATTGTTCTGAGAAAAGGATATGGTAATTCAAATAGAAAAAGGGCACCATCTAGTCTGCAAATTATAAGTACTTCACTTTGCTGAAGGAAAAATTCTACATAGTAAGTCATGAGATGGGGCTACAGAAATGGAGGTTGTGCCAGCTTTCTTATCACTATGAGCAGAATACCTAACAAGAGCAACTGAGAGGAGGAAACGTTCATTGGGTACACATGATTTTAGAGGTCTCAGTCCATAGAAAGCCAAGTCCATTTCTCTAGGCCCGAGGTGAGCACATCATGCAGAAGGGACCAGTGGAGGAAAGATGCTCAGCTTTTGGTGGGGTCAAGAAGCAGAGAAGCAGGGGCTGGGGTTGGGGCTCAGGGGTAGAGCACTTGCCTCGCACATGTGAGGCCCTGGGTTTGATTCTTAGCACCACATGAAAATAAATAAATAAAAATAAAGTTGTTTTTTTTTAAAAAAAAAAAAAAGGCAGAGAAACAGGGAGAGAGAGGAAGAGACCACAGGAAGAGCAAGCCTTTCAGGGCACATCCTGGTGACCCACTTCCTCCAGCCACGCCCCACCTGCCTACAGTTACCACCCAGTCACGTGGATGATGACATTGATGTTACACATTCAAACTTGGATGGATTGATTAGGTTACTGCTTTCACAGTCCAATCATCTCACCTCTGAATATTCCTGCATTAATACAGGAGTTTTAGGGCAACGCCTCATATCCAAACTGAAACAGATGAAAGAGGGCTGATTTATGAATAGTTTGGTGTGTTCGGATGAGGCATTTGAACTGTATGCTGAGAACTTGGATAAATCTGGATTTGGATTTCAGGAAGACTGTTTTCATAGAAGTCTGAAAAATAGCCCAGAAAGAGTCAGTCTGTAGGTAGGAAGACTAGTTGTGCCTATTTGAGAGAGACATTCATTTTTTTTCAATGTCACAATCTTCAAAAGGGCAAAATGAGATCTTTCGAATTTTCCCTATAATAAGAATTGAGTTAAATCTGTGAGAATATATACCAGGGTGTGGGAATGCCTGGGGTTGAGGGGACTTTTTTATTTTCTTCTGTAAACAGTTCTGTATCATTGGAGTTTTATTTTTCGAATCAAGCACAAGCTTTTATCAGTGGACTAGTCCAAGGGGATTGAAGGGAAGGGAGGGGGGATGGGACAAGGGAAGAACAGTGGAAGGAATCTGATCTAAGTTTCCTATGTACATATGTGAATAGACCACAGTGACTCTCACCATCATGTAGAGCCACCAGACACTAATTTTAAAAAAAAAAAGTAAGTAAATAGCAGGAAGATCAGTAGAGTAGAGGGAAGGGAACAAGGTGAGGGAGGATGGGAGGAAGTACTGGGGACTGGATTAGAACGAATTTTATTCCATGCTTTTGTAATCATACCAAAATGAATCCTAATGTCACATAGGGCTAAAAATAACCAATAAAAAGAAAGAAAAAAAATAACCTCTGGAAGCCACTTGTGCAGAATAATAATATCTTCCTGTAAGGGTGAAGTAACGTTTGTAGTTGGAATTGAGACTTACCTTTCAGGCTTTCTGATTGTTAAGGTTAGCTTTCTGGGGTGGGGTCATACTCTTCTTTGCTATAGGTGTCTAAATAGCTGTCATAATGGGAAGGGGCAGTTCGAAGTTAGAAACCTGCATGGTGAATACTCTACAGTATTTCTGAAAATTCATTTCTTGCTTCCTGCTTTTAGAACGTGTAACGTAATATTTTATCTTCACTCAACTTAGCAAGCAAATGGATGATGACATTGATGTTACACTTCTAAGTCCCCATACATATTTTGTTTAACGATCCAGTCAAAGCTAAGAAAGATTGTAATTAATCACTGCCTGTTTTTAATATGTAAATTTTCAATTGGACTTCACCCCAATTTTAAAAATAAATAAAATAAATTCTATTTACCTAAAAAAAGCATTGGCTTTTAGAATGAAGCAATTTATATTCTTTTTTTTTTTTTTTAAGTACACCAATAACAGATAGGAATGATCTGAACTAGGAGTTTGTTTGAAAAGTATTTAGGGCTTTGGTGGACCACAAAATCAATTAGTCTGCTAAAGTTGGTCTAATAATAGTTGGTATCATTAGTAGTGTTTTGTAGTATCCTAATACTTTGGATTTGGACCTGCTTGGCTTGGTCAAATTGACCTGGAAATTGTGTTCACTCTGGAGGCCTCAATTAAGATGATCAACTTGAAGCATGTTCAGGAGAAGCAAACCATTTGGGAAATGATTTAAAATCAAGTTAAATAAGAAACTATTAAAGAACAGGGCAACTCAAGTATGTCTCAAATCATCACATTGCACACCTTGAACTGGTACAATTTTATGTGTCAATTATAGTAAAACTGGGCAGGGGGATAAAAGGGGAAATGTTATGGTTGGAGGAAGTCAGGCAAGATGTGTGACTTTATAATACATTATGCCAAAGAGAAATAATGCATGTTTCATTAAACCCTGAACAGAAATAGGACATAGGAACAGATTTTGAAAAGAAACAACTAAAATTTTCATACCTAAAAACTGGGTACTTCTGATGTGTTTACCAGCTTATATACTGGCAAAAAAAATTGCAGTATTCCATTCTTAAACTGATAGGATGATTGGTTAGACCATCAGAGTCCATAAAGTGCAACTGTATTTATTTCTATGTTTATCAATGAGTTTGCATGTATTTTCTTTCTTGTTAAACAAAACCAATAGGTTCATTTCCAAAGTTGGTTCCATTGTATCTATTTTCTTGCTTTCAAGCCAGTTACACATTTAATATTTCAATGTTAAATAATTAGTCATCTCAATTATTGAATCTCTCCCCAACTTAACCATAAATACCTCCTCCTCTCACACGCAATAGTCATAAGCCTCAAATACCACTCTTTCCCCCATGGCTTTAACACTTATTGAAGTTTCCTTACACACAGTTCTTGTATTATATCTTCTCACCAGCAAAGAGTAGAATCAATTGAAAAACAGAACTGCCCCATGTAATATTGAGTCAAGGAATGCCTGGAAGATTCATTTCAGTTTTCTCCTGAGGTCTTAGTGCCTGGCACCTGGGCAGGTTGTAACTATCCGTTACCCATGTTAGCCCCACCTGAGGACACATCAGACTCTGACTCCATTATACTGAGCTGGTGATGTGATCGTCAGGCCTGAACAGGCACCAGAATTTATGTTCTTCTGGTTGAGTTGACATGCTTCCAAAATGTCTAATGTTTAAGCCCAGGGGGAATACTGTTCTCTTGACAGAATCTGTAGCATCATTTTTCAAATACGTACAAGTTCTTTGGTTATAAGACGAGTGTGTCAATTCAGTTTCTCTAGAAAGATAGAACCAATAGAATGGGGGTGTTTGAATATGTATGCATGTGTGTGTGTGCGTGGATATACACACATGTCGATGGCCGTTTACATGTGTTAAATACATATGCACATCTATGAGGAGATTTCTTGTAAGGAATTGCATTGTGCAATTATGGAGACTGACATTTCCCAAGATCTGCAGGATGAGTTAGAAAGCTAAGCCAAGGAAAGTCAATGGTTTATTGCATACTGAAGACCAGCAGGCTTGAGACCCAGGAAGAGCTAATGTTTCATCAGAGTGTGAAGGTAGAAAAAAAATAACCAGTATTCCATTTTGAAGACAGACAGGAGGAATTCCCTCTTAATTATAAAGTGGTAAGTTTTTATGTTCAATTCAGGACTTCAACTGATTGGATAAAGCCCACCTATGTTAGGGATAACAGTCTACTGTATTCACTCTGAGAAGTCAAGTAATATCATACAAAAATATGGAATCAACCTAGGTGCCCTTCAACAGATGAATAGATAAGTAAAATATGGTATATATACACGATAGAATATTACCCAGCCATAAAGAAAGATGAAATTATGGCTGGTTAGTGGATGGAACTGGAGACTATCATGCTAAGTGAAATAAGCCAGTCCCAAGAAACCAAAAGCTGAATGCTCTCATCTGATATGTGGATGCTAACATACAATAAGGAGGTAGGGAGGGAAGAATAGAAGTTTATTGGATTAGACAATGGGGAATGAAGGGAAGGGAGAGAAGATGGGAATGGGAAAGATAGTAGAATGAATCAAACATAACTTTTCCACATTTATATATGAATACACAACAGTGAAATGCCACATCATGTGCAACCACAAGAATGGGATCCTAGTTACAATAAGTCATACTCCATATATATGTTAAAATATACTCTACTGCCATGTATATCTAAAAAGAGCACATTTTTAAAAAGAGAAAAAATTACTTCTCAGAGTCACACTCAGAATAATGTTTGATCAAATATCTGGGCACCCCATAATCCAATCAAGTTGGCACATAAAATTAAATAGCACAGCAGACTTAACAGATTAGGTGTTATAACTATCAGTATTTATTACATATTAACTGCTTATTAATTATTTCTTGCTCTCATCCAGGGATTATTTACTTAACATCATCTCTTAGTCATTTGGAACCGACTACTCTTTTTTTGATGGTCTGTGCCCAAGATGGTGGTGGGCTTACAGCTGCGGTTAATGCTGACATCACCATACACATCCTCCAGACAGCTCTGGCACCCGCAGAATTTGAAAGGCCTAAGTACACATTCTCAGTTTATGAAGATGTGCCTGAAGACACTCCTGTTGGAACAGTGAAAGCCAGAGAGTCCTTGAGTAAGTACTGCTGCTGCATTAAAAGTCCATGATTAAAAATCTTGCTGTTTTTTCTTGGGCTGTCCAATCTTGAAGAATGCTTTCCTTCTCTCCAGGCAAGATGAACTGAGGCAGCACAAGGTGCGGCTTGCTCTGAGTTCTCTCAACATTGTTTCTATCCATCCTTCAATTCCCTTACTAATAACAACAGAAATAGGTATTTACAAAAGGAAGCTTAAAACAGTGCAGAATATTTATGTAGAAAGTGTATATGTCCTCCCCAAAAACACACACTTAAAAAAAAATTCTTACAAAGATCCATTCCATTCTGTTATACTTTTTATCACTGTAGTATAAAAAGTGCAGCTTTCCAGGAAAACTGTACATCATCTGGCTCATTAAATAAGTTACATAGTATTTCAACTTAGATGTGTTTTCTTTAACCATTGCCTTTTTGCAGTCTATTTGAATATTTTTAAAGTTTTGTTAGTCCAAATACCATGTGAGCAAATATTCTTTCATAACTCCATTTTACACAGACAGAATGAAATCCTAAAAGGGAATTACGTCTCCAAAAAAGCTTGCCTTCCTCCTGGTCCCCTCCTTTCCTTTCTTCTCTCCTTCTCCTCCATCTCTGTGGGAGTTATGGCCCAGGCCTGGGAAGACATCATACAAAAACATCCACAGAAACTTAACTTGGCTTCCTTAAATATAGAGAAGATGGTATGCAAATTATTTTCTGAATATCTTTTCTTTTCACCTAGTGCAAAAAGATGAAGAAAGATAGTAAAACCTGCAGCTTGCTCTTTGTTCCCTGGATGTCCCCTTTGCCCACAAAACAAAACAAAACAAAACAAAACCCTTTAATCTATGCACCCCCTTTTCAACAGGCTTGGAGAATAGAGGAAGAAAGCAGACAGCCATTCCACAGTGCTCAGCATCTATGCAGCATAAGTTAATATTTCAGCATTTCCAGCATCTGCATTCCGGCGGTGTATAATGATTGCATTTCCTCCCTTTTTCAGATTCCTCAGAACCAATCTTCTACAGGATTTCCTCTGGCAACCTGGACGGAAGGTTCTCCATTCACCCTTGGCTGGGCACTCTTCGCACGCAGAAGCCTTTAGATCACGAAACGCAGCCCGTGGCTGTCCTCACGGTCCAGGCGCAGCTCGGCAGCTCCCCGGTCTGCAGCAGCACAGAGGTCAACATCACCATAGTGGACGTCAATGACCACCAGCCCGAGTTCCTCAGAGCCTCGGAGGAGATCAGGATTTCGCAGACCACCCGGGCTGGCACGGCCGTGTACGTGGCTCGTGCAGAAGACCAGGACAGCGGGCTGAACGGGCTCATCCGATACAGCATGGCAAGCCAGAACCCAGGCATCTTCACCATCGACCGAGGCCTGGGGGTGGTGTACCTCCGTGGGAGCCTGGGAGGGGAGGTCCTGCAGAAACACACCCTGACCCTCATGGCCCAGGACCATGGCGCCCCTCCCCGGGCCTCCCTGTTGATGCTGACGATAGTCGTCGAGAAACCAGAACAAGCCCCAGCCTTGACTTTTGAAAACCTGGTTTATCAAGTGGAAGTCAGTGAATCCCTCTCGCTGATGACACAAATACTGCAAATACGGACGCACCCCCAGCCCACGACCTCGCAGACCATGTACTCACTGGAGGCCAGTGTAGACGCTGCTGCGTTCGGAGTCCACCCCTACACGGGTTGGATGTATCTGCGGCGACAGCTCGACTACGAATCCACACGAACGTACCGTTTTAGAGTGTTCGCCGGGATCCCCGAGGACAGATCGTGGCAAAATGTGAGCGCTTCAGTCATTGTTCATGTCCTGGATGAGAACGACAATTCCCCGACCTTCTCGCGTGATGCGTTGTTTTTGAAAGTTGAAGAGAACCCTATTCCCCCAGGGGTAATAGGCAAAATTACAGCCATTGACCCAGACTCTGGAAAGAATGGACAGCTATCCTATTTTCTTTTGTCTGATGGAAAATTCTTCAGGATAAATCCTAATACAGGTAGCATTTTGTAGCTTCCAGTTACTCCTTTAAAGTTAGGATTGAGAAAAAAAAATTAGTTATAGCATTAGTACAAACATTCAGATAAAATGAGTTTTTAGTAGATGAAGTATCTGATTATAGTATTGTGTAACTTTAAAATGAAGTTAAAACGGAAAAGAATTTCACCTCTAATGATTCATCCTTCTCTTGGTTCTGCTCATATATTGCCAATACCATCTTGTGCCGTATAATGACACTTTGGTCAACAGGGAGCTGCATAGATAACAGTTGTCCCATAAAATTACAATGGAGCTGAAAAATTGCTATTGCCTATAATTTATACTGTAATTTTTCTATGTTTAGATATATTTAGATGCACAGATTCTGACCATTCTGTTACAATCGCCTGCAATATTCAATAGGGTCATATGTTACACGAGTTTGTAGCCTTGGAGCAATAGGCTATGCCATATAGCCTCTATCATCTATGCTTCTGTAAGCACATTTCTGATGTTTGCACAGTAAAGAAATCAGCTAGGAACACATTTCTTAGAACATATCCCCATCATTAAGGGGTGCATGACTATATAAGCTTCTTACACTGAATGAGAGGTACAGTCAGAATTGGATTAAATAAATCCTGGGAAAGGTTTGTTTTCTTTGCCAACCAGTTTTTTTTTTTTATTTGCAGATTTTTTAAAAAATCACTCCAGCATACATTGTGAAATATAAATGTCACAAACATAAAGTTAGAAAGTAATCCATTAGCTGAGATTTTAAAATCACCCCAGGGATGCACACATGTCCCCATTCTCATTTTGTTAAGGGAACCAGGGGGGGAAAGGGGGAATAATTACAGTGGCGTAATTATTTTTTTGAAGTCTTAATTTAAAAATTAAATATAAAACATTTTATTTAAAAATTTATGCTGTATGAATTTACAAGGACTTTAGTCTCTGCAACAAGATGTGTTTATTCTGCAAATACAGAGCTGGGAAAACTGAGAATGAGATAGCTGTGGGAAGGTCAGAGAGCTACTCAGAAGTTAGAGGAAGCCACCTAGCTGTACAATCGCAGAAGGCTTGAAATAGGTCCCATCCTGGCTAATGGTGCCCCTATCCTTTAGTGGGACAGGATTTGAATTCAGTTCTAATTAGCTTCAAGCCTTTGTTCTCTATTCCCCACGTGTGAAATGGGAGAAGGTGCTTCTTCCTTCTGTAGGTGGAGCCTCTCATCAGCCCACGTGGCTTCTAGGAAGGGTGCAGACTGGATTTCAACCCCCAGTCACTTTGTAAACTGGTGCGCCTTCTGGAGGGCATGGGCTGCACAGGTGTGCGGGAGAGTCCTGCTGCCACTTTATTCCATATGGCTGCTCATTTCCAGATCTTCTATTTCACCTGGATTTTTTTTTTAAAAAATATGCAAACTACAGCAGGTGACCCCATGGTCTCTTTTCTCCTATAATTATTCAGTACCCAGATTCAGAAGACCTAGTGTTCCATCATGATTTTGTTCATATCAGAGCTCAGTGCCCTTGCCTTGAATAGAGGCGATAATTCCTAACATGCATCACGTCATGCTCTGAGGTTGTTAGTGAGATGAAGTCATGAAGGGGATTGAAATCCAATGTCCTGATAAACTGTTCTCATTTGCCAGGGACAGTGTGGCAAGGCAGGGCTGGAAGGCGTCCTTCAGAGCGGGCAGGCCACCTTGTCTCCTCACCCTGGTACACCAAGCAGTCTTCTTACTGACGTGGATGCCAGTTCCCATTAAACCCTGACTTGGCGTCACCAGTGCCAGCCCCAGGCTGTGGCTCAAAGTCCTTTTACCTATTTTTTGAGAGAAGATCTCACTAAGTTACTTAGGGTCTTGCTAATAGACCTCTAAATAGCTGATATATGTCCATCAGAGTTGTTTCATAAAATAAAAAATCTGTTTGTCATTCAGGATTTGGGGTTTTTCAAGGAATTACAAATTGGAACTTTAAAATACAGTGATGATGTGATTTTTATTAAAATTACATTTATGGTAAACACTCTTTAAATAGACTTTATAAAGTAAATAGTAGCAGTAAACTCTGCATTTAATCTCACCAATCCAGAGACTTATCCAAATATGAATTTTCTCCTTGTTTCAGCTTTTATATACAATGGTATTTTATTTGAATTAAGAGGAGAATATCTTAGCAATGAGAATGTTGGTTGATAGTTGCTTCATGTTTACTTTCTCACAAATAGATTTCTTGAAAGACCTTAGAAAACTAGTGCTTTGCTGAGCTCCACAGCAGGAGATGGGCTATTGGAGAGAACTTGGCTTCAAAGACCCTTGGCAATACTAAGAGGCAGTTACAATTTTATGCCTCAGTCTCCATGGCTAAACCATGTAGGAATTTACGAAATATGGCATAGTTGTAGGCAAAAATATATGAAATAAGGATTATAAAGCATTAATAGCTTTGGGGGAAGTCACTACTCATTGTTACACATATGCTTTGTGGGACAAAAATAAATACATGTGTATATGAATGAAAAACCATTGCCTAAAGAATATGATTTTCAGGAAAACATTTGCCATCATTTGAAAGTAATGATAACAACTGCTGAGAGTGTGATAATTCACAGCTTATGAAATGCTTTTTCTTATGAAACAATTGCATTTGATTCAGAGAGCAGCCCCAGGAGGTAGGCTCAAAGAGAATGTTAGGTGGGGGACCTTGGACCCAAAGCCAGAACTTATATCATAGCTCAGATGCTTTCCATTGTTCTATGTGGCAGCCTATAATGAACAATTATTTTAAATCTTTCAAATCATTTTTTTGTGTATGTGTGAATTCACAGTTTCTTAGTTCAAAAGGTTGATGGCAAATAATTTGAAATACCAAAGTAACCAGGAGCAACTTCAGGAAATTCTTCCAACAGTAGCATGAGCCAAACTAAGTATGTGGTCTTGGGAGTTGTACTTCTGCTCAAAGCTTCATCTTTGATTTTCCTTCTCTGGATTATTTTTGGGTGTGGTCTGTGATACTAGTGTCCTTGTCCTTTGCTCTGCCCTGTATTCCTCAGGAGAACTGATCGGCTGGTTGGCATTGGATCGTGAGCATCAGGTGCACCATCAAATGACTGTGCTGGTGACGGACCATGGCTCCCCACCACGAAATGCCACCATGGTGGTTTATATCACAGTTACCGACATCAATGACAACAGGCCATTTTTCCCACAGTGTCTCCCTGGAAAAGAACTTCACATCAAGGTTTGTAAAGTAGCCTTGCCGTGGATTTGTTAGTCATTTAATGTTTTGAGCACCATCTTGTGGTAATTCATGTGAATTTATCAAACTGGCCTTGGTGGGGCATTGCATAGATTTCTAGATAGAAATTGTAAATATGTGGGGTTTTTTTCTTAAAAAAAGACATTTAGAAAAAAGAGAATAGATATTTATGCTCTTTGGAATCACCTCCAGTTGTTTTCTAAGGAGGAATGTATTCCTGCCCTTTGCATACAGATATGATTACCTCGGTTCAAGTAATGCTCACACATGGATTATTTAACCACTGGTTTGCTTGCACCTTTTTGAAATCCTTATGAGCAAATGATGCACATCACTAAGATGGGAAGTTTAGAGCATGGAACAATCTAAAATTCTAAAATGGTCATTTTAAACTTCTAATTACATTTATATCATGTACATTTGTATGTTTTTGCATCTTTTCCAAAGTGTACAGCATAATTAGCATATTAATTCATGTACATAGTAAGTGAATATATCTTGGAGGTATTTGTATACTTGTAATTTTTTTCTTTTTTCTTTTTTTTTTGGTACTAGGGATTTAACACAGAAGTGCTTTACCACTGATGTATTTTTAATTTTTCTATTTTACTTTTCTTTTTTTGAGACAGGGTCTCACTAAGTTGCTTAAGGTCTTGCTAAATTGCTAAGGTTGGACTTAAACTTTAAATCCTCTTACCTTAGCTTCCCAAGTTGCTGGGATTACAGGCATGTGCCACCACACCCGGCTGTAATTATTTTTAATAGATGCATTGTACAAATAAAAAGTTTGAGAGCTACTGCTCTAAAATAGTCAAATTGGACAAACTGGGCTCAAATATACACACTGAGCAACTGAAAAAAAGCTATTGAACATTTAATAACTTTAAACTAATCTTCTGAAACCATATTTAAAGAAAAATTATCCCAAAGCCAAACAGTATCAGGTAATTATATAATTTGCAATTCTATCATATTCTGTGCTTAATTGGAGAGTTGAACTCCACATGTGCATTTCAAAATATTCCAGAAAAATTCCTATTAAGAAGATATGTTTCCTGTGAGAGGTATGTTTCCTGAAATAAAGGGCCCTATTTATCTTAAGCATATTTTGAACTATAACAACTACCTTTTAAACAATGACCCGAGAAGGTGAGAATGAGATGCTAAAATTCTTTAAAAACATCCAAAATAGATAACTGTTTTGTTCATTTGATTTCCATCATTTTAATTAATTTATTTATTTGCAGAATTAGTTCAAATGCCCCTGATAATTTGTTCAAACTGAGTAAAAGATTTAAATTTGTAAGGTGGATCCTTTTCATGGACTTCCACCCATGTAACTTTTCTTATGGTAGACATTTAGATGGTACATGGATTTTAAAACAGTTTTTAAAAAGGCATAGTATAATGTGTCCTTTCATTTAAAGGCCCACTGATGCTTCTTTTTAAAATGTTGCTGTCTTTTTTGTAAGCCATGTGTTTTTGTGACAGGTTTTGGAAGGTCAACCAGTAAATATGTTGGTCACAACTGTTTTTGCAAAGGATCTTGATGAAGGAAGTAATGCAGAAGTTCTATATTCAATCTCTGCAGGTAAAACTTACTAATATTAAGTCTGAATGGTTTTCAGAATTTCCTCTGTCATTTATAAGCTCTCTATCTTCTTCTAGGAAGTGGCATCCTATTTTAATTATTCAGAATTCTCTAGTTAAATTTGAGTATAACAAAATTAAAAACAAAATTTATTTGCTATTGCCAAGAATCACTTCATTTAAAAAAAAATAATCTTATGAGTTTAGTGGAAACTTTTCTATGTCCTAAATAGAAACCATCCACCTTAAATGAGTAAGTTGTACTAATCCAAGGTACAGATCAACTATTACCAGAAGGCAAGTAGTAGCTAGTAGATAAGAAATGGTAGTTAGTGTGTTACAAGTGCCAAACATCTATGAATCTCTATGAAGAGGGACTGCTCTTAACATCAGTGTAAATAATACCTACTGGTACTGTACCATAAATTATTACCATGTATGTGTTGTGTATGTGGGAACTTCATTGCAACAGTTTTACTTTTATGTCTTAAAATTTGCAGGCCTCAGATTTTTTTCTGGTGATTAGGTTTAGTTTGCATTGTATCTTAGACCATTTTAAAAGACATTTGGTGCTTTGACTTGTTTGACACAGACAATAAAACAAGAGACAATATTGCCATTGCTTGCAGATAATTTGACTGTCTTCATGGAAAACCCAAGATGTACTACTATAGGCAAAGTATTGGAATTAATAGGGTAGTATATTTTTTTCCCAGAGCCACGTTCAAAACTCACTAGCACTTTTTAAATTAGGCAGTTTTTCAAAGATCTCATTCCTTGTAGTGAATCCATAAAGAACCACAAGGTGAGGGCAGATTCACTGCAAAGCTAATGAAGCTTAAGTTTCAAGGTCCTTGACTATGTGGCCTTCTCCAGGAAAGGGGGGTGGTAGGCAATTTATACATTTTTCTCTAGGAGGACCCCTTAAATTATATAAACTTCAGAACTTCCTAAATCAGCATCTGTGCCTATTAAGAGGCAAAGGGAAAATTCCAATAAAACTTGCATAAGACCTGTATGAAGAAAGTTACAAAATATTAATGAAGACAAATGAAAAAGGCAAATGAAATAAATAGCCGACCAATGAAGTTAAAAACTGAGTCATATTCATACTTAGGAAGTCTCTATATCCAAAAGATGAAAATGATTTAAATATATAAATTTGGTGTATTTCCCATTGAAACCTCACTGAATTTTGGTGGAATTTGACGAACTGATTCTGGAAGTCACATGGAAGAGCAAAAATCACTGAATAACTAACACAATGTCCAAAGAACAACTAGGATAGTTACCCTCTGTAATTAAATCCCAGTGGCTTAGAAGAAGGCTGGGGGAGGCAGATCACGAGTTTAAAGCCAGCCTCTGGAACTTAGTGAGGCCCTGAGCAACTTAGTGAGACCCTGTCTGTAAATAAAACATAAAAAGTGCTGGGGATGTGGCTTAGTGGTTAATTACTCCTGAGTTCAATCCTCAGTACAAAAAAAAAATTCTGTAATTAAGACAATATTGCATTGATTTTTTGATTAACAAATAGACCAGGGGAAGAATAGAGAACTCATCCCACATAAATGGAGACTTGTATGAAAAGATATACTATCAGCAAAATAAAATTATATATCTACCTATCAATCTATCAAAGATGAGGTAGTTTAAGTAGGAAAATCCTTGAAATATTGCAGAAGAAAATATGAGAGACTGATTTGACATTAGCATTGAGGGCAAAGAATGATTTTTAAGCAAGAAAAGCAAAAATCTACAAAGAAACAGATCCATAAAGCTACATTCAAATTTTAAAAAGGAGCCTGAATCATCAAAAGCATGTTCAAACACGCTCAGCCTTGTTGGCATAACTACTCTGAAGAAGAGTGGATGATATCTGATAGAATTGGGGGTGTGCTCACAGTGAGCCCTTGAAGTTTCATGTCTACCTCAGAGAAACTCAGATACGTGCAGAACAAGACCTGTAGCAGAATATTTATTGAAGCATTGCTTGAATTGCTTACATAATATGGTAAAGTACTCTACAATGAAATTGAGTGTATGGAGCTGTGCATACATGATTCTGGAAAAACCTTGAATTTTATATAAAAAAGGCAGGTTACAGAAGATAAAAACGTATCTTACTCTAAAACAGTGGTTCTCAGTTCATTGTGTCTCCTCTTTTAAGGGAAGTTCCACATGTTCCTCTCATCACCTCCTGGATCCTGGGCAAGTTCTCCTTTCATGTTCCTATGCCCACATCCTGATTTCTTTACCTGTAAACATTTTAGAAGCTCTTTCCTATTTTGCAGGTCACGTGAACAGTGTTTTGGAATAGTGATTTTGCAGAGATAATGAGCCTACTGCAGCAGATCTATCTGATATTTTCACTTAATTTTCCTTTTTGCAAAACTGGTACATTATAATTTTACATAATAGTGGGATTAGAAGAACTATATTTAAAGACAGTTATTCTTTCTCCTTTTAAATTTTATTCTTAATTTTTTGTCTTCCCATTAATTACTGCTCAGCTTTTCTAGTCTCGTAATTTTTTCTAATCTGGTCCCAGGAAGGAAAGTGGCTTTTCAAGCATGCATTCAAAGATTTTCCTCTGGTAATTAGGTCCGTAAGACCAGTAAGATCTTTGTATTATATTTTTTCCTGTTTTATTCTGAGCAGGGAAAGAGAACGTGGTCCACCTATGAAAAGCCACAGGGGTGAAGAGGAACACACATGCACGCATCCTTACGTTGGGCTATAATCCTGCTGTAATACCATTATTTAAAAATAAGCAAAACCATGTTATGCATATTTTTGAATGTAAGGAATAGATACATAAACCTTCACTTCAGTTAGGTAAAGTGGCTTTCTATGGATAAAGAAGAAAGGAATGAGCTCTGGAGGTATATATAGGCCCACTGATTTCTTTATACTTGGTCATTTCATTTAAAATCTTGAGGAAATGTTGAGAATTGATCAGCCTGGTTTCCAAAATAACTTTTAGGATGTAACAATGTAAAAATGCAGTAATTTTTATCTCATTACAAAATAGAGGCAACTACAAAATATAATAGAGAAACAAGATAAAAATTAGTGAAATGGGAGCAGAGATTTGAATCATATTTGTGAGAACACGCCACAGTATTCTGGTGAGACTAAAGTGAGTGCCTTATATCACAGAAATCGTAACTAATAAATGTTACATAACTTCTTGCTCAATACCTGAGTTTCTTAAAGGCAGGAGTTCTTTTTTATTTGACTTTATATGTTTGATAATTGGTATCATTCAATACTAGTGACTCAGCAATTGTTTAAACAAAGAATGGGAGACTTTATCGGATAAGGCTTTGTCTGAGGCTTTGTTTTGTTTTTTCCATTTTTGGTGTATTCAGGTTTAATTAAAGAATAAAATCTGCTATTTAACTCAAGACCCTGTGGTATCAATCTGAATTATAAACATCTATATGAACTTATGATATATTTTTGTGCATAAGTGTGTCTGTTCTCTGTCCACTGAAAAGGCCTAGAAATGATGATCAACCCAGAAATAATGAACATCCCTAATGTCCAGGATATGGTCTCCCCAAACCATTTTCCACCAAAAGAAACCAGAAGTCTTTAGAGAAATGACTGATTATAGATGTTACACAAGAAATCTACAGGAAGAGTCTGCACCATTTTGGTTTTTGCTCTGCCCGTTCCAAGGAGTTTATGAAGATCATTGGAATTGCATCCAAGTGGTCCAGGAATCATATTTAAGATGATCCCAGTGTTCAATAATATGAGCACCATTAATGATAACAATGACAATATGTTGAAGGACATTTGTTTAATGTCATGCTTAATAATTTGTAAAAAAAAAAAAAAAGACAGAACTGTACTTATAGTTGGAACATTGGAGGATATTAGTAAAGCCACCCATTATTTCAAAGCTAGTTAAAAGTTCAGCATCAAGCATTTATCTTGTCTTTCCTGTAATAAACTGTTCCTTTGGTTTATCAAAAAAAAATAGATGAAAGGCAATTTCTTTTATTGAAATATTCCGACTCATAAATGAGCATACAGTATGGTAATGTTGTATGTTTTGGAGTCCTTATGAGTCCATAGATCTAGGCTGTGAATCAACAAGGTCAACATCAAAAACAAAAGGCAACCAAGCAGGTGCCTTTGTAGGGAAGCACTGTTTGTGCTGTTGTCTGGCCGAGAAATCCACAAGAGTCCCATCAGTTTTCCAGATCCCCCTTCCAATTGGACAACCAGAGGAAGATATGAAGCCACCTGTCAGCAATGCAACAACCCAATTTAAACCATGAGAAACTTCAAGAGACATGATTCAGCTTCTTCACCAGATGAATTGCAAGGGTGAAATAGAGAGATATACGGCAGGAATGAATGACTTCAAGAAATATGAACTCTACAAACTTTGTTTTGATGCTAATTTGAAGAATCCAACCAAAAGATATTTATGGGGCTATCGGAAATCTGAAAACTTCCTGGATATTGGATGATGTTAAAGGATCACTGTTATTTTTAAAAGTATTTCATGGTACTATAATTATTTAAAAGCATTCATTATCTGTTAGAGGTCCATGTTGAAGTGTATATAGAAGAAATGATATGATTTCTGGAAATGTTATGATTTCCTTCTTGTTCAGAAGGAAATGGGAGATGGGAAATATAAAAACTAGGAATAGATGAATTAAGATTGTCCATGAATTAATAATTATTGAAGCTAGGCGGTGAGAGCACAACAAGTTAATTACGTCATTTTATTTACTTGTTTAATATGCTTGAACATTTTTTAAAAATTTGTTATGTTTCTTGTGTGTGGTCTTCTTGTCTTGTTTAATTTAAATTTATTTGAACAGATACATGAAAACATAAAAGATGTGCTTATTAATGTGATAGCATATGACATTTCGATACATTGTATAAGGTTTGAGTCTGTCACCTCCAAGATGTTCAAGCTGTCATGGAACTTAAGGCAAATACATATTCCAAATGATCATAGATACATTGGATTAATTGGTTTTCTGCCTGGTCAATTAACATTTGTTTCTTAATTTGTGTGTGTGTGTGTGCGTATGTAGAAAATTATTCTGATCACTTTAAGATCGATGCCAACAATGGTGAAATAAGAACCACCACGATGCTTTCACATGATTATCGACCTTCCTACAGGATGACGGTTATCGCCAGTGACCAGGGAGTACCTGCCCTTCACGGAGAGGCAATTGTTAATATTCAGGTAATGTTGTCACCATAAAATGTGAAAGAATATTCTGAAGGTTTTGTTTGATTTGTATACAAGTGTAGAGAGTGAAAATACATTCAATACACGAATACTATTTTAAGATCACTTTGCACATATATTTATTTCTTTGTGATCCCTAGGAATTGATTTAAATCCATATAACTTTTAGAATTAGTTTGGGGCAGTTCTTGACAAGGCATTCATCACTCCGTGGGCATTTAGGTTGCTTTGTTTATGTTGTGTCTTTTCTTTTATTATATCCTAATGGGAAGGACCTGGTAAATTGTGAGGAGAAATTTGTATGTAAACAATGGCCATATCACAAATCACTTAGTGTTTTGCCATCTTTAAAGCTTAGAACAGTTGCTTAAGATCCATAAAAATATGGATTAAAAAATATGGATTATAAAAGCCTTAAAAAAGGCTTTACTTAAATCAAACAAGTTCTATGAAGTCTTCAGATAAGAAAAGCCCTCCAACCAAAGTTAAGACCGAGTGACTGCATAGGTAGAGTTCTTTGTTGATGCACCTGATAATCAGTGATGTTAATATAAATATATGTATATAATCAAGAATATATTTCCCCAACAATTCTGTTTTCATATTATATTCTTTATGGATTCAAGAAATAAAGATTTGGAGAAAAATCTACATGGCTATACCTCAATTATTTTTTTAAAATTTCAGACAAAGATACATGCAATTTACATGTACAAAGATGTCATTATGGATAAATTGATCTCTAGGATTTACAGTAATTTGGAGAACTAGCTGTCCCACATTTCCTTTGAAGAACCACAAGGTTATATTTCAGCTTAACCCCAATATGGCCTCACAAAACTACCATTTCACACATCACAAAAAGTGGAAAATCATGTCATTTCCTATATCCTAAATATCATGTAATTTTTAATCTTATGAGGCATATTTTCTGACCAATTAACATGTATATATTGCACAAGTAGGAATTAGTTTCCAAACTAA
This sequence comes from Ictidomys tridecemlineatus, assembly GCF_052094955.1. Taxonomy (NCBI): domain Eukaryota; kingdom Metazoa; phylum Chordata; class Mammalia; order Rodentia; family Sciuridae; genus Ictidomys; species Ictidomys tridecemlineatus. The sequence goes on from NC_135485.1 coordinate 121,174,643, forward strand.
TATTGTAACATATATTAGTATTTAATATTGTAACATGCCATTAGTATTTAATATTATGTTACTATTTTATTAATTGCTTAAAATTACTCCAAACTAACAGCTCCTTTTTATTCTTGCTCCAGGTGATACCACTCTACAAAGGGAGAGTTATCATTTCTCAGAACATTAGGCATTTGGTTATACCAGAAAACTTGAAGCCGGCAAAAATAATGAGCTTGATAAAGTCACCCGATCACCTTCAACAGCATCACAATGGAAAGCTACACTTTACCATTGCTGCCAATGACAAGGATAGTCACTTCGAAATCCACAGCTCCACGGGAGACTTGTACCTTTCTAAGGCACTTGATTATGAAACGACATCTCATTACCTTTTCAGGGTGATTGCTGAAGATTGGGGCAGACATCCTCCCCTGAACAGCACCGTCTTCCTCAGTATTGATGTGGAAGATCAGAACGACCATTCTCCATCTTTCCAGGATGAGTTCATTGTGATAAGTGTCGAAGAGAATGTGCCGGTAGGAACTCTGGTGTACGAATTCCATGCCCAAGACGGCGATGGTAGCTTTTTGAACAGTCGGATACAATACTTCATCGAGTCCCACCATCCTGGAGTGAATCCATTTCTCATCCACCCCTCATCGGGCATGCTAGTCACCGCCTCCCCGCTGGACAGAGAGAGTACCCCAGCTGTCATCCTGACAGTCACCGCCTCCGATCAGGCTGTGAACGTGACAGACCGGCGACTGAGATCACTGGTAGCAAAAGTGGTGATTTTGGATGCAAATGACCACAGGCCCACTTTCACGACTTTTCCCTTCGCCTACATCAGAGAGGATGCTGCGGTGGGCTCCGTGGTGCACCACGTGAGTGCTCAAGATCCAGATGAAGGAAGGAATGGAGAAGTAACATACAGCATCCTCTCAGGAAATGACCACATGACCTTCCTGCTGGATGAGTCGTCAGGTACAGTGTCCTGTGTGTCACTTTATACATTTTCTATTTGATTTTGTTGTGGTAAGAAAACTTAACACGAGACCTACTTTCTTAACAAAGTTTTGTTTGTATAATACGTTATCTTTGACCATGGGTATCATGTTATACAACAGATTTCTAGAGCTGATTCATCTCATTTAACCAAAACTATGATTTCTCCCTTTCTCCTTCCATCCAGCTGGACAATCCCCATTGCACTCTTTGACTCTATGAATTTGACTATTTCAAGATACCTCCTATGAGTGGAATAATGAAATATTTATATTTCTGTCATTGGCTTATTTTACTTAGCATAATATCCTCAAAGTCCATCCATGTTATCACATATTAACAGAAATTCATTCTTTTTTGAAGGCTAAATAGTATTCCATTTGACTCCAGTTCTTTTGGATAAACATCCAGAAGTGGTAATTCTGGGTTGTGTGATAATTTTCTTTCTTTTTTTTCTTTTTTGAGAAATCTAGAAATGTTTACAGCTGAAAATTTTTGCATTACTACCAGCAGTATTCAAGGTTTCAGTTTTTCCACATCCTTGCCGACTCTTCTTGTCTTTTATTTTTTGAACCCTGCCATCCCGGTAATTATAAGGAGATATTTCATTGTGGCTTTTAATTGCCTTTAACTGATGACTAATGATAGTGAACTTTTTTTTTCATTAACTTGCTGGCCACTTGTATGGCTTTTTTGAAGAAATACGTATTCAAGTTCTCTGTTAATTTTAAGTTTGGTTGTATTATTTTTTCCTTATAATCGCAGGAGTTCTTCATATAGTTTGAATACAGAGCCCTTACTAAATGTGTGTGGCTTTCCAGTATTTTCTCCATTCCATAGGTTGCCTTTTTTTGTTTGTTGTTCAGAAGCTTCTGAGTTGGATGTCTGTAGTCTGTGCTTTTATTATTCAGCTCATGAAATCACTGCCAGGACCAATGTCGTAAAGTTCTTTCCTATATTTTCTTCTAGGAGTTTTATAGTCTCTGATTTTACATTTGAGTACTTAATGCACTTTGAGTTTATTTGTACATATGGTGTAAGATAAGGGTCCAACTGGATTCTTCTGCCTGGAGGATATAAGATTTTCTCACATTTCTCCTTCATCTCTTGAAGAAACTATCCTTTCCTCATTGTGTATCCCTGGCACTTTTGTCCGAGATTAGTTGACCATACATAAGTAGATTTATTTTTTGGCTCTCTACTCTGTACCACTGGTATATCACTGTCTTGAGGCCAGTGCTATACGGTAGCTTTGTAGTATATTTTGAAGTGTGATTCCTCCACCTGTGTTCATTTTTCTCAAGATTACTTTGGCTATTTGGGATTTTATATGAATTTCAGGATATTTTTCTGTTTCTGTAAAAAGTGTTACTGAAATTTTGATAGAGGTTGCATTGATCTGTAGATGACTTTGGATAGTTTGACTGTTTGAACCATATTGAGTCTTCCACTCCATGAACATGGGATATCTTTCCATTTGGATGAGCCTTCTTTAACTCTTTCATCAGTGTTTTGTAAATTTTGGTATAGCAGTTGCTCACCTCCTTAGTTAAGTTTAGCCCTAAGTATTTTACTCCTTTTGGTGCTATATTAAGGGAGCTGTTTTCCTAATTTTCAGTAGCTTCTTATTAGTGTATAGAAATGCAGTTGATTTTGTATGTAGATTTTATATTGTGTAACCTTACTGAAATTATTTATTATAAGAGGTTTTCTTTTTTTGTAAAATCACCAAGGTTTTCTATTTAATAGATTATGTGTTCCGCAAACAAGGATATTTTTATTTCTTTTTTTTTTTCTGATTTGGATGCATTTTTACCTCTCTTTCAATTAAAGCTTCTTATTACCAATTTACATTTATCCTTTTAATATTCCTTCCTTTTAAAATAATAGTTCTCAGGATGCATATGCTTTAAAAATGTTTGAGTTGTTACACTTTTTAACTTATATATGATAAGTGCAGAGGTAGTGCTTTGAGAACAAACTTTAATTTGCCTGTTTGTTAATAGTAGCTACACTGTAGCTAGCTCATGTCTCATAGGCTGAATATACAATAGCAAACTTCTTTGCCCCCATCATGGGACCTTGCAGTAAGAGATGAAGCTAAAAGTAAATCAAGGCAGGAACATGACCAATCAACACCACTATTTAAAGACTTAGACACAGAAACTTATCTTTATATTATGTAAACAGATATTTGTAAATAATTGAAAATAATATATACATATTTTAATGGTTGAATTCATGTGGACATTAAGGGTGTTGCTTTTCACATCTATTGTACCCTTTTGTGTTTAGAAGATCACTGTCAAATACTTTGTGAAAATGTCTCTCACTGTGACTTCAATTGTTTGCTGCCACTTTGTTGCCACATAACAACTACTCTAAGTTTTGATGTAACTTGATGAAAGAGTATATATGTACAAAGAGTAGTGTTCTGAATTTGGAAATGAATTTCCTTCTCCTTGATTTTCAGGGAAAATTGAAAAATTAATAGACTTCTATCTCATTCTCTAAAAAAAAAATTTTCTATATAAGCCTCAGGAAAAAATCTCAGATGTACACCATTTGACCCAACTGTTAATAAGAGCATTATTTGGAATGGAACTGAATGTACAGGATTTGGAAGTCATGATTGTAGTCTGGCTCTATTCTGTTGGAAATTTTCATCAAAATATTTATTAAATCCTGTGCATATGGTTCCATTCTGAGGCATGCATAGACACCACCTAAATGCCCAACTGACAGGGAGATAGTCCAGACACAGGCTGGGGCTCTCCAAGGACCTATTTCAATGATACTTAAAATGTTTTCCAACATGACCAAGGAAGGTCTATTTCGGATTGTTAAAGAGAATGAATAAAATTAGAATTGTATCTCAGTATCATGGTTTTTGAGCAATTGCAATGGCTGTTTCAGTTGAGATATTTTTCAAAGACTTAAAATGGTAATAACCAAATGCATCCATAGGAGGTGAAATTTTTTCCTCTCACAAGATTTATGTTTCTTATAGAGAAATGGCTTTAGTGGCTGTGAGATATGATGTGATGAGTAATTATTGAGGAACTATTTTTATAAAGATTTCATAAACCTCTTGAATTATTTTAAGAAAAGTTCTTAAAGGATGAGAGAAGAAATCAGCAGTCCTAAAAGAAAAATGTGACAATTGAAATCTTACAATGACTAGCTTTGTGAAGCACTTTACTCATATGGATTATGTGCTTCAATGGCAATATGATAAAGCCATGTTATAGCACCCTTGCTATTTATTGTAAAAAAATAAAATAAAACAGTTAACTCAGATTAAGTGTAAAGCCAAAACTCTTTAACAAAAATCAACATCTCACCAGGCATGATGACACATGCTTGTAATCCCAGTGGCTTGGAAGGCTGAGGCAGTAGGATTGTGAGTTCAAAGCCAGCTTCAGCAACTCAATCAGACCCTATGCAACTCAGCAGGACCCTATCTGTAAATAAAATAAAATTTAAAAAAAGAGGACTGGGGATGTGGCTCAGTGGTTAAGTGCCCCTGGGTTTAATCCCCAGTACAAAAAAAAAAAAAATCAAACATCTTTAAGTAATGTAGTCATACTCATATTTTTATAACGCAATCACTTTTAAACATGGAGTATCATGTGACATGAAAATATGTGTTGTTAATATCATAAATATCGTTTAAGTGAGGGAAATATTGGATAAGCAATTAATTTTATGTTTTTAATCAGTGTATTGTAATTATACATAACAGTGAGACTCATTGCAGCATTTTTTATACATGGTAAAACATGATTTTCTAGTACTTCTCCTTTTTCTCCTCTCCTCCCTCCCCTTGGTGCCTTTCCTCTACTCTACTGAACTCACTTCTCTTTATTTGCCTTTCAGTTGGCATATTATAATCATGCCTAACAGTGGGTGTCACTGCGATGCCTGTACATGCACATTGCACATTGGTTGATTTCGTTCCCCAATGCCTCCCCTTTCCCTTCTCTCCTCCCTCCCCCTCGATATCCTTCCTGTACTCTACTCCCTTCTATTTTTTGAGGTTCTGTGTTTTATTCCTTTCTTCTCTTTATCTTCTACATATTCAACCCTTGACTTTCTGAATCTGGCTTATTTCACTTAGCATGATGTTCTTCAGTTCCATCCATTTACCAGCAAATGACATCATAATTCATGCTGCGTAGTCCTTCTGGGAGACCATAGATGGTTTTTGAATTTTCATTCATCCCCATAAATAAATTGATTTTTCTGACTAAAAAATATGAACTGTTAATACGAATTCAAAGTTGGTTTAATATATTCATTCTTTAACAATGAAAATTGAGTGTTGGGCTAGGGATGTGGCTCAAGTGGTAGCACGCTCACCTGGCATGCGCAGGGCGCTGGGTTGGATCCTCAGCACCACGTAAAAATAAAATAAAAATGTTGTGTCCACCGAAAACTAAAAAGTAAATATTTAAAAAATTTAAAAAAGAAAATTGAGTGCTTATCAATTTAAATAAGTTTGACCTGGGTAGAATGAACATAACCAACCTAAGGAATATTCATAACACACTGCTTTTTTTTTTTGTCTTTCAAAACAGGCTTACTAACTACAATTCGTCCTTTGGATTATGAACTAAAAACTCAGCACATTCTGACCCTTCTGGCCCTGGATGATGGCACGCCAGCACTTTCTTCATCGCAGACCTTGACAATCACTGTTCTTGATGTAAATGACCATGCACCGGAATTTATGCAGCACCTGTATGAAGCTTCAGTTAAAGAAAACCAAAGTCCAGGGGCATTTGTCACAAGGGTTGAAGCTCAGGACAGAGATTCAGGTAATTTAAGAATACAGAAACTGGGTAGTTAATACAAAAAAAAAGGCACTCAAAAACTATCATTAACATAGTTTAAAATAGTCACGGCTCAAAGAAAAAGAACAGTTTCTAGTTGTCTCAGACTTCCAATGCTTCCTTCATTTGAATACACATAGCCACACACACATCAAGATAACTGTGCCTTTTATAGCATTTGTTTTTTTGGATCTTTATTATCATTTATACTAGAGCAGTACATAACTAATCAACATGCGACTTATTGATTTGATCTTGATAGTAAAAAGAATTATAGAGGAAGAATGACATTTATTTCCCAGCGTAAGAGAAGGCTTGAGTAAAGAAGACAAATAAATTTTTTTATTTCCTCAATATTTTAGCAGAGTGGAAGAGCTAGCATCAGATGACCTGGGTGAGAATCCCAGAATTAACACCCATTTAAGCTGTGGAATGGCGAACAAGTCACTAATCCTCACTGTTCTGCTAATTGTAAAATAGGGCTAAAAATACTGTCTAATTTATAGTTCTCTTATGAGAACCACATTTTAAAAGGTTTATAAGGTATCATTCTGTACAACTCTCTTACGAGTGTGAAAGAGTTATTACATGTATAGAGTTTAGACCAGTGTCTGACACAATAAATGACCAGTGTTAATTGCCATCACTTCTATCATTACTGTTATTATTAATATCAACTAAAGACAATAACAGTGAACAGAGTGAACAGTTGCCCTGGCTAGGAATTTATAAATTTCTGAGACTTGCTTTTCAATAGCACTGTAACTCTTTTGGCATTTAAGGTTTGGCAACTTCAATAATTAACTTGGTTTTTCTTTTAAACAAAACAATGATTAAAAGTATAGAGCAGTGTTTCATATTAGCAGCATATTCTCAATTTTTCCATCTGTAGTTTAATAAGCCAGTCTTTTAAATTTGCATTTGTACATAGCAAGGGGCGTTATATATCAATATAATATTTTATTCTATTCTTTTAAGAATTGTAAAAGATGTTTCTATGGAAACAATAGTACCAACAATAATACATTACCCCTTGCCAAGTTGTTAAGTCAAAAGACTCAAAGATTTTCTTCAACTTTTAAGCTGAATTACATACTATTTGGCTCTTTTGCCATATCTTTTAATGAAGTACATTTTAGATGAATTTGTGTTAGATGCTAGAACAGTTTCAAAGGCTAACCTAATTTTCTCTCTTTGACCAGAGCGGGGCAGTGTGATCAAAGAGTTTTCCTTCCTGTGTTCAAAGATATAGAACTAGAGCAAGCTCACCGTTGTCCCAGGCTGTGCTTCAAAATCTGTTCAGGATGTAGCCAGAAATGATCATTTTTAGAGTGTTAGCAACAATGGAGAATATACACTAGCTTTGTGCTTCACAATAATTTCAGTTCTGTGAGGTTCTCTTAGAGCCTCCTCTGTTATAAACAGCAATGCAGAGCTCCGGGTTACATAGAAGCCACTCCTGAAAGTGTACAGACACACATTGAACCTGTTGCTGATGCTGTATGATTTAGCAATCATGTAAAATTCTTTCTTCCTTTATTTTTCATGTTTTATATTTTTTGCAATGGGCTTTACTGAAAGTATTTTTTTCCTTTAATGTTTGAAAGGGAAAAAACACTTTCTCCCAATATTTTGCATGTATCAACTAAAGATGACTACCATAAATATACTCTTCTAATTTTTATTGTTAAATCGCCTAGTGTTAGTGCTGTTTTCTTTTAGTATACATATTCTGCATCCTGTTAGTTATAATTGAATGAAATCTCATTTATTCTAGAGATTTTGATTGCTGACTACAAACTCAGATGCACGATTATTATTTTTGTTGCTTTGCATAAATGGATATTTACCACAAACATTAACATCTTCATGAGTCTCATGTACCTTTGCATGTTTTGGAGATGGTTTTGATTTACTGGAAATCTCAGTGTTTTTAGTGAGGCCAGATTGGTTAAGAAGGTGGTTATTTAAATACATGTAAATACTGCTATGTGTGCATTAGCTTTTGAATATATTTTCTCTCAATATAGTTCTAAAATTTCTACCTAGTGGGTTAAAACAATGAAAGAGGATTATGCATAAGAAATGACGTAGTCAAGATTCTAACATCACATAACTGGTAATGCATTGGAATTTATGAATGGTTTACTTTATAGTATGTATTTTTAAAAGTACTATAGCGTTACTTAAAACCAGCGAGCTTAACATATGTTTTCTAGCATTCTACAATGCAGTTTTAAAAAAATGTAAGCATACAGAGTTGTTTGGCATTCAAAACCCACAGGGATTTGCGCACTGAATGTTTATGATGTATGACTCACACTAATTCTAACAGGAGTTTCTTCTTGTATTAAAAGGAAAAAACAACTACCAGATTTTAACTAAGGTATTAAAACTGCTGCAGCATTTGGTGCTCCCAACAAGAGCTCCATTGTTAGTGAGTGAAGTCCTATCCCTGTAGTGCCCTTCCAACTCCCTGGATGAAGAGGTGCCCACCAGGGAAGATGGCTCACATTGCTCAGTAGTGATGAATACAAAATAGTTTAATAGTGCATTGCCACACAGAAATAATAGAATTCATTAATAAGATGTTACTCTCTATTCCATAAAAATATGTTCTCTGCCTGGGGTCATCTTGAATAAACTTCTCATCTGATCTCCTGGAAGATTTCACCCTGAATCAGATATACCACTGCACCTTCCAAACCTATATTTAGAGACAAAGAGAGACATGATATTTCTTTGAATCCAAAGACCATTAATCCAAGGACCATTAATTAGAAGATGCATCTAATTTCAGAAATTGAAAATGTATAAAACATGTGTCTTAGAATTAATGAAAATAAATAAAAGCTCTTTGCCTTAACGTTAGAATTACTTCTACCTGACTGATGTCCTTAACCTCATAGGAAATTATAAGGTATCATTCTGTACAACCTTTAAAAGGAGACTTATTTATGCACAAATCAAAGGATAAGGATGTTGTGGTAGCACTTTCCATTGCTGTGACCAAATAACCTGACAAGAACAACTTATAGTCAGAAAACTTTATTTGAGACTCATGGTTTCAGAGGTTCAATCCATGGTCAGTCAAATTCATTGCTGTGGGCCCAAAATGGAGCAGAACATCATAGTAGAAAGGCATGTAGAGAATAGGCTCTCAGCTCATGGCAGCCAGGAAACAGAGATAGAAGTGATGAAGAGCCAGGGGACAAGATATAATTCCCAAGGCACCATACCTCACCTGTCATTCAAATCATTAATACATCAAATGGGTTAACCCACAGGTGAGGTTATATCTCTCATCACTGCCTAAAAGCCCTGCCTCTGGGTGGCACATACCTTTAATCTCAGCAATCTTGGAGAGACGGAGGCAGGAGGATCACAAGTTTGAGGCCATCTTTAGTATCTTAACAAGAACTACCTTAAAATAAAAAAAATTTAAAAAGGGCTGAGGGTGCAGCATAGTGGTAGAGCACACTGGGCTCAATTTCCAGTACCAAAAAAAAAAAAAAATCCCAACCTCTGAACTTTGCTGTATTGGGAACTATGCTTTCAAAACATGAGCATTTCCAGGGACTTTTCTAGATCCAAACCATCACACATGTTAAAATATTTTAATATATGCCATTTTGCAATAACAATTTCTCACTGCAGTAGAAATTCTAGTTGGCTGTTCATTTTTTTTAAGGCAATTTCTTTATGGGGTGATATTTCCCCAGTGTCATCTACAGAGGCCAAATATCCATCAACTGTTCATCTGCACTTTATTAGAAGTTATTGGTTGACATGCTCTTCAGTGTTTTTTTTTAACCAACAGTATTTACCCAAAGTTTTAGATTCTGTACAACCCAGCAGTGCAAAGATCCATATAAAGTGGGACCAAATCAGTGTTGCAGACTTTGTACCCCAATTCTAGCAACTCTGATTTTACCAAAGTCCTAACAGAGGGATTTGGAGATAGGCCAGACCACTGGACATTTCAATGTTAAATGCCCCAATCTGAGGTCATGAAACATTGCTATGAGAAGCCACAATTACATGCTGATTGAAATCACCACCTACATAGAGTATAGTTTTGCTAATCCACATGTATTTCCTAGGTTTATGACAATATAAGCAGAAAACTCTTGCTGTTCTCTTGAAACTATAAGCTATCTCTGACTGAGAGTTGCACTTGACTTCCGGCAATGTGTTGAAATCTAACCCTGTTCATGGGTGTTCACAAATATAGACATCCCCTTACTGGGTACCTGTTGCATCTGCCAGTCAATTTGGGTCTGATCTTCAGGGAGATTCATTTTAGGGCTCCCATAGAAACTTGCCAGTTCTCTTAACTATGGCTGACTTGAGCTGCAAGTTCAAAGCTTCAGTTTGTAGTTTTCGTTCTTTAGGTTCCTAGTAAATTCAGAATATCATCCTGAGTCATATTTCTTTTGCCATTATCTAGTCAAAGTTAGCACCACTTGGTCTCTAACAAATTTGAGTCCTTTAACAGTCACTCTGAACACCATGGAACACAGGTGATAATTCAATCGTGACCTCACCCCAAATGCTAAATTACTAGATTCCCATTTACCACAGCCAGGAACTCAGCACTGCATGGAAGGCCAAACACAGAATCAAACCAATCCCAGAATCCCTATGACCTGAGAACTGCTTTTGCCAAGTACTCTATCAATTACTTTTAGTCAGGGAAACGAGATGCTACAACACGGGTGCTGTACAGTTGAGTTACCAGAAAGAGAATACTAAGGGAATGTAGGAAAAATAACTCTGGAAGCACTGGGCAACACAGAGAGGAAGTTGGGGGTTTTTAGAACCTAGGAAGGGCATGAGAAGGGGCCTGTTTCTCCATTGTACCATCTGTTGGATAATCAAGGTGGGCAGAGAGATGGTGGCATGGTTCTGGACTGAGGTTTTGCTGGACATCTTTGGAAAAAAAGCTTTAGGATCTGAGGAAATAAGCCAGGTTACTAAAGTGACAGTTCTTGGAGCCGGACTGGATAGGATAAAAAGTGTCATTGAGGAGAGGTGTCTTGGGGACATAATGAAGCAGACACCAGACCCAGGTATTGTTGTCTAAGAGGAGATGTGCCGCCGTGCGGATGTGTGTCCACACACAGGCACACACACACACACACACACACACACCCTTCAGTAAGTGTGTGTCATTAGCCTATAAATATCTTCAGATGCAGATTTCTAATCGAATTACCCAGGAGATGAAATTAAACTAAATCATCTCTATTCATTTTTGTCTTCCTGGTTCTCAAGTCTGATGGGGCCACATTTGTTCTGAAGGATTAAAGAGTGTGAGGAGAAAGAAGCAACTCAATCAGTTGAAACCACCAAAAAATATGGGAAGAATTATTTTTAAAATGCATAATAATGTGTTATCATATTTCTCACTCCAGATAGGACATTGACTACGAAGTAAAAAAAAAAAAAAAAAAAGAAAAGAAAAAGAAAAAAGAAAAAAACAAAGCAAAAATAAATATATAAGCAATTCTGTGGTCTTGCCTCCTGAGGTTGAAAATAAACAAAATCTTATAACTGAGCACAGGCTTTTAAATAGAGGGTTGATCCACAGAAATTGTCATTTGCCCCACAAGCTTACAATTATGCCATTAAATCACGATCAGGGGGTGTTAGAAGGAGTAATTAGGAGTATGTTGTAGAATTGTACACTCATAAGAAAAATTTTATGGGAGGGAAAAAATCCTAAGCATTCACCGTGGGGAAGTCTCATAAGACTTTTGAAAATAAAGCATTTCAGCTCATGGGGCTTTTATTTCGCAAGAACAGCCAAAGAGATTTTCCTTCACCTTAATTTGAAAGCTGTTTAAGAATCTCACCTTCCTCATCCACAGCCTGACATGTTCAAAGGAAAATGAATGGGAATACAGTCACGTTTATTCCACAGAGATGATTGCTAGGTTTTTCTTTTGATTTTCCTTAAGGAATCAATTCCAAGCTTCGGTTTGAAATCATGCCAGGGGCTTCCTTTGGGTTGTTCGAGATCAATCCTGACACTGGAGAGGTAGTGACAACCACCACGCTCGACAGAGAAATTCAGGATGCTTTTGTTCTTCGAGGTAAGGAATCTCCTCCCCCACCCACCCAAAAGGTCAAAGATATATGCAAAAAAAAAAAAAAAAAAAAAAAAACACCAAAAACCCAAAAAGATCCACAGTGAAATTTTACATTTTATTAACGTATCTTTAAATATTATTGACCCAGTGTTACCCGTAAGTTTAGTCTGATGCTGTCTAACCGGAGCAATGCATTTCAGGTATGAGTTAACGGCCACAATTGGTGCTGTCTTTCTGTTCCATGTCAGTTCTAGTGCGGGATGAGGGCGTCCCGTCATTGTCCAGCACCGCAACCATCATCTGCGCTGTCGAAGATGAGAATGATCATGCGCCAGAGTTCATTGTCCCCGTTCGTGACATTGAGGTCCTGGAAAACCAAAAGCCAGAGGTTGTCTCTACTCTTTGGGCCTCTGATATGGATGCTGGCCAAAATGCAGCCATCAGATTTCACATCATCGGTAAGTATTTTTAATGACAATTTCCTCCAGGAGACTGACTTGAGTCAATGTGCCCTACAGATAGGGTGATTCTCCTGTATCTGGCATCTGTTGTATTTTTTTGCATAATGCACACCCAGTAGGAACTGATGGGTAACACTTGGCATGGGCTTCCTTCCACCCCTCCCACAGCCACCCTGAACCACTCACTTCCAAATTCTTTAAAATCCTGGCCTTGAAAATTGTGAATTTGCTTTCATACTAACTGTAGTAGATAGATGGATGGAACAAACAGCTTTTCTCCTATATTTTTTCCATTTCAAATGATTTCTTGTTGTTTTTTTGCTTCTTTAATTAATGTTTCTTTCTTACATCCTTGCCAAATTTTATAATAATTTGATAGATTTTTTCTATAAAAGATTGATTTTTTGTATATATTTTCCTACAACTAAAATATTTATGCTGAAATATAAGATCTAAGAAATTTTCAAGTAAATATAGAGTCCAAATTCAAAAGTTATTTTGGCTGTAGTTATTGATGTGATTATTATAAGATTAAAGTAGAAAAATTACATTCCATGTTTTGACACTATTTAACATGGAAATTAAAATTATGGTGTACTAGAAGTACATCTCTTAATGAGATTGATGGGCTTTTTTTCTAGCTCATGAATTCATGCAATTTTTTTTTTTTTTTGAGACAGTGATTTGCTATGTTCCTCAGTTTGGCCTCAAATTTATAGACTAATCCTCTTGCCTCAATTTCTCAAGTAATTAGGACTATGGGTGTGCACTTCTGTGCTCCATAGTAAAACAAGTTGTAGTGCCAAGTCTGCTGCTGTTTTTCTTTGTTACATATGTAAGAATTGAGAGTTCTTCTGGGCATGCTGGTGCACGTCTATAATCCCAGCAGCTCAGGAGGCTGAGGCAGGAGGATCAAAGCGAGTCTCAGCAACTTAAATAAAATATTTTTTTTAAAAAAAGGTCTAGGGATGTGGCTAAATGGTTAAATGCCCCTGGGTTCAATCCCTAGTTCCTGCTCCAAAAAGCAAAACAAAAGAACTGAGAAAGTCCCTAGGCACATTCATTCATTTATTCATTCACTCAGTTTTGGGTGCTGTGAACTGAACCCAGGCCTTTAGTAATGCTAGGTATGTGCTCTGCCACTGAGGCTACATCCCCAGAACCTTCTGCAGGTTTTTTTTTTTTTTTTAATGGGAGGATCGTTGTTTGATACAAGCAAAGTTGGTTTTTGAGCTCTTTCTGAGCTATACGTCCCCAAAATCAGTTAATAATGCTTCTATTTATTTATATACCACTTAAAAACTTAAATAGGTCCTATAATTTAGCTGAAAGCAAACACCCTTTCTGACTACAAAAGAATGTTTTCTCCCAGGCATTAAACTCAGTCATTGTTTCAGTATTGAATATGAATATTGGGAATGACCCCTTGATTTGGCAGTCATTTATCTGGGTGAGAGGTAAGTTTTGTTTTTTTGTTTTTTTGTGTTTTTTGTGAGAAGGGCAGTGATAAAGGCAAATATAGAAGAGGTAAACACTGTGATTGTAGATAAATTCTGAGGTGGAACAATTTTAACAATAAGGATGTGTAAACTGAGCTTCTAGAAAATACCTCAAAGCTTCCTGTTTCCAGGTACTCCTTGGAAAGCTTCATGTAACCTTTAAAAACATATACTTCATATACTCTTTAAAAACAACTAATCTAAGCATCATCCATTTGTGGTGTTACTCACTTTTCCATCACTATAACAAAATACCTGAGATAATTAACATACAAAGAAAGAACTTAGTATGGCTCACAGTTTTGGAGGTTCCAGTCTATGATGGATTGACTATATTGCTTTAGACCTATGGTAGCACATCATGGTGGAAGGGCATGGAAGAGCAAACTCATGTACAGCACAAATTGGGTTAACAAAAGAAAGCAGGAGGATGGAATGGGATCCACAGTCTTTTTAAAGGGTATATCTCCAATGATCTAACTTCCTCCCACTGGGCTCCACCTCTTAAAGGCTCCACTATCCCCAATATCTTCACACTGGGGACCAAGCCTTTAATAGTCGAGATTCAAACTATAGCATTTACCTAAGCCAAACCAAATAAATTTTTCCTTACTCCTTATTTTTCCTCCTTAATATCTTTGGAATATGTCCACTTCCTCTTTGCACACATTATTTTCAGAACCTCTTTGTTGTTTAACTGTAGATTACTATAATGCCCTCTTAATCTCCCCATATTCTAATCAAGCCTTGGCCTTGCTGCTTCAGTCTTCCTCTTAAAACATTAAATTGATTCATGACACTGTCCTGTCAAAGTCCTTCAGGAGCTCCCATAGATTCTGAGATAGAATGGAGACTCTTCAACAGTGTGCTTGGCCTTTCATGATTGAACCTCTATCTGCCTCCCAAATCCATGTCTTCACTGTGTCAACCCTTTCCCTGCCCTCTGCACGCCAGTACCCAAGGAACCCTGTGTTCTAGTCACTCGAAAACATTTGCAACCTGCTAAATTCTCCTATTTCTGGGGCTACATACAGGATATTTGCTCTGCATGGAACCCTCTTTCCAAAACTTGTACTCTGGCTTCTTCCCTAAAGGAGTGTTTTAGTCAGCTTTTTTGCTTCTGTGAATAAAAGTCCTGACAAGAATAATTTTAGAGGAGGAAAAGTTTATTTGGGGACTCATGATTTCAGAGGTCTCAGTCCATAGCCAGCTCAATTCCGTGAATGAGCTGAAGAGTGCACTTAATGATTAGGAAGCAGAGAGAGACCTCGCTCACCAGATATAAAATAAATACCCCAGAGGTTCGGGCCCCCCGCCCTGCAGTGACCCACCTCTCCAGCCACACCCTACCCACCTCTGTTTTGTTTGCAGTACTAGGGATTGAACTTCGCATATACTAGGCAGACTAGGAGTGAGTTTTGATTATTAATTTTTCTAATAAACATTTCCTGGCCATCCTAACACTGGACTATGCATCCTTCCCCTGGCCTCCCAGGATATAGGATTTTTCATACTATATTTTAGTGTCTGATTTTTCACACTATATTTTTACTTACACTTGGCACATGATAGGTGCTTATTAAATGTTTGTTGAGTGAATTCATCACTTTGTCACCCACAACACCACAGAAATGTAGGCTTTGGTTATAGATCAGCTGTTTCTCTAAATAAAACCGCAGGACCCTCTCCTCATCCCCAGCATCCATTATGACAGTTGCTTTCCTCCAAAGCCATTCCACTGTGTCCTCATATACCTCCAGTACTTACATTCTAGTAAGGTCCCATAATATTGGACGTGGTCCTTTCATTCTGTCACTCATTTGAGAATATGACTAGCAAGTCTCTGAACCACATTTTCCTCACTAATTTACCAGGATGACTTTGAAACATTTTGAATTTGTGTTTAGTTTTAACTTTTATTATACTTTGTACCATGGGAAAGATGCTGAGTTGAATAATGATCTTCTTTGCTAATGTTATGGGATAACTTGTCAAGGGTCCAGCTAACTGTAACAGAAGTGTCAGGACTCATGCACAGCATGCCACGGGCATGTGGAAGGGAAGCTCACGGTGGTATTGTAATGGGCATAAACTCTGAGAATGAGTTTGTTTGGGAAAAATCACTATAACTGATCAGTTAATTTTTATTGATATCCAGAAATGGACATTATATCCTATTTCTTATTCCTGATGCCTATCATTTTATTTTGAATAAAATAATATATTCATATATGTTTGCAAGAGAGAAAATATATGGATATAAAAAGTTGTAGCTATATACAAAAAAATGCAGACTGCCAAAAATCTGTGAAAACAAGTGTTCTAGTTATTGATTCAATTAAGATGTCTACTGAATCATATTATTATTATTATTATTCCCTTTTTAGAAGTGTCTTAAGGTCAGGGATTTTTATCATGCTCACTGTTCTATCCCCAGTACTTATAAAAGTGCTAGCTTGAAACAGGAAATAGTTCCTAAATGAAGGAATAAATTAATACGTATACTAGAAAATAGATATTTCTTTTTTCAATTCAAGTAACTTTCCAATTATTCTCTCTCATAGATGGAAATACCAATGAGTACTTTGCTATTCATGAAACCTCAGGAGAACTCTCTACCACTCGGGCTCTGGACCGGGAGCAGGTCAACAATTTTACCCTCATCATCCAGTGCTCTGACCTGGGGGCTCCTCCTCGAAGCTCTGTGACCCCGTTGCAAGTTAGGGTTTTGGATGACAATGACCACAGCCCATCTTTCCCCGTCCCTCATTACCGGTCCTCTGTGAGAGAAGATGCTGAAGTCGGAACCGTGGTTCTGGTGCTGTCTGCTGGGGACGAGGATGAAGGCCTGAATGGGCAGATTGAATATTTCCTATTGGACAAGTCGTCCGGTGCCTTCACCATTGACCCTGCGGCAGGCATACTGAGAACTGCCCACGCCCTTGATCGAGAAGCCCGGTCCCAGCATACATTCCAGGTGGTGGCCAGAGACTGCAGCATCCGAGGTTCAAGAAGCACTACTGTGATCATAGAGGTCTCTGTCACTGACGTTAATGACAATGATCCAGTTTGGGACCAGAACCCGTTTGAGGCTTTTCTTTCCCCTCAGTCATCTACAAACCAGACAATTGCTATTCTGAGAGCTGACGACCCAGATTGGGGGCCCAATGGAACTGTCACTTTCAGTTTTGCAGATACTCAGTCCATGTTTTCTGTTGATCGGTACACAGGAGAAATCAAACTTCAGCAAAGTCCATTGTCAGAACATTTCCCTGTCTGGCTGAGGTTGAAAGTTACAGATCAAGGGGTCCCAGGCAGGACAACTACTGGTCTCTTGGTCATTCACATGGAAGGAGAAGATGTAAAGATTTCCTTTAGCCACCGTCTATACAAAGGACTTGTGACCGAAAATTGTGAGGCAGGTGAGTGTCGCTTTAAGTTTTTGTATTCCAGCTTATGTAAGAGTATTATCACAGATTCAATTATAAACATCGGAGTCTAGCCAGTTCTTGGTATTGAGAAGTCATAATCATCAATACGATTGTATTAGTCAGCTTTCTAGCACTATAATGAAATATCTAAAGCCATTAACTTATAAAGTAAAAAGGTTTATTTTAGCTTCCAGTCTGGGGGTTCCAGTCTAAGATGGAGTGACCCCATTGCTTTCGGGTGGTGGGATACATAGCAGAGCATACCACTCACCTGGTGATTCAAGAAGCAGAGTGAGAGGGTGGCCAGGGTCCTGTAATCCCCTTTGAGGACACACCTAAGGACCTCCCAGTAAACCTTGCTTCCTACCTTTTGTTATCACCCAATGGCACCACCCTGAGGGTCAAGTCTTTAACACATGAGCCTTTGGAGAACATTCCACATCCAAACTATAGCGATGGTTAATAATAGCCTCATCTGACATAAAAATATTAAGGCAGAATACAGTGAAGACTGAATGACTTCTAAGGTATACCCTCCCCTTTCAAACACAGTTTAAAAAGCTAATGTTAAATGAATTGGAAGCCTCCACCATTGTCTTTTTTTTTTTTTTTAAATACCTGATCAGAGTTGTCCTTCCTGGTTCCCTGGCATTTGGAATGACCTAATTAAATTGGACATTTATCTTTTTAATGGAACTTAACCCTCCAAATTTATTTATTAAGTTGTCTCCTTAAAGAAGTAATAACATTCTGTGAACATCCATTGGAAGTCATCTGAAGTGATGAGCTGTGACTTGTCTTTGAAGAGTAAAGATAATGGGTAAAAGGCATGAAGTCCAAGCTGAGAGGTAGACCCCAACTGCAGATGAAACAGGAAAGAGAAAGGGGGAAGGAAAAAATGGTGGGTTTGGAGGCTGTTGAGTCTGATTAGATGCAAGTAAACCATGCCAGGATTGGCAGGCTTCTTAGTCCCTTAGAAAAAAGAAAATGACAATGTACATAAAATACAGATTGATATGATTCAAGCAGGCCAAAATTTTCCCTGGTACATTAATTTAATACAGATTGAATTCTGGTATGTATCTCATAGACACCAGAAAGTGATTTTTTTCTTTTGTAATTAAAAAAATATATTATTTTTTTTAATTCCAGTGGTTTTAAAAGATTGGAAATTCATTGGTCAGTGTTCAAATGGTTTTGATATAAGTGATGAAATAGGCAACAGAATGATTTTCCCCTCTCCAAATGCACCTTCAATTTTAACTTCCATTTTTTTAATGAAAAACATTTGCTTATTGGAACTTCAATTTTCTGTGGGTCACTCAAAATTTCTATCAGTTGGTGCCACTTGACATCTGAGTGAATTATTCTTGCTTCAATCATAAATTCTCATCACTCCATACTGCTTTTAACATTTACATGCTCTTTTAAGAAAACAAATAGTTCAAAACCAGCCTCAGCAAAAGCAAGGCACTAAGCAACTCCATGAGACCCTGTCTCCAAATAAAATACAAAATAGGACTGAGGATGTGGCTCAGTGGTCCAGTTCCCCTGAGTTCAATCCCTGGTATGAGAGAAAGAAAGAAAGAAGAAGGTGGAGAGGGAGAGAGGGAGGGAGGGAGGAGGGAAGGAAATAAATAGTTTAAAGTTCAAACAAATAACTCCAATGTATTTATATTTGTTTAGCTTTTTGTTAGAAAAAAGTACACAGATTCAGGTTTTAACTGCCATTACATTCCTCTATTAACAACATTAAACATAACACTTCAATTGTTTAAAACAATATATAATTTCCATTTTTAAAGCAATCCTTTGGTAGATAAAATCTCTGTAAAAGTCAGCTAGGATCTGGATCTTGAATGTCCCCCAAAGGCCATCTGTTAAAGACTTAGATTCCAGCTTGTGACACTATTTTGGAAGATGGGACCTAGTAGAAGTTAGGTCTTGGAGGATTGCCCCTGAAATATTAGGGCTCCAGCTCCTCTCTCTTTACTTCCTTGTAGATACAAGGTGAATGACTTTGCTCTCCTTTGTGGTCCCCACCATAATGTTCTGACTCACCACAGGCTTGAGCAATGTGGCCAAAGGACTATGAACCGAAACCTCTGAAACAGCCATGAGCCAAAATAAACCATTCTTCTTTTTATGTTGTTTATCTCAGGTATTTTATCATAGCAACAGAGAACTAACGAACACAGAGTCAGTCATGAAATATTCATTTATTCATAAAAACAAGGCACATTGTGGCCCTTCAACAGTATGTCAAGATAAGTTGTCCAAGTGATTCTCATTCTACTCTTACTGCTGCTCTTCCTCACCATTTGAGAGAACATAGTCATCCTGAATCTTTTTAAAAGTTAAATTTTATTACCTATAATATTTTAATCCACTAGACAATTTAAAGGAAACTTCTAGAAGCCAGCTTATATTTCTTCTGCTTTGCTTCCAGTGCTTTGGTTATTCAGATGAGGCTGACTCAGCAACCATCACCCTCAGTGTGGGCTATTTACAACTTCATGCATTTCTTTGAATTACCCAGAGGGGAAAATTGAAATTGTGAACTATATTAATACCCTGACTGAAAGTAAAGACTCAGGCTTTGGAAAAATTTGAAATTAAATTAAAATATGATAACACATGGGGGCACTCTAAGAAATAAAATATACTTAATAGTATAAAGTAAATAAATTGCATATTGATACTTTGGAGGAAGAATCCTTCTTTTGGCATTTGGGCCATTGATTCTCTGAATTCTGGCTCTTCTTTTCAGTAAGGGCTCATGAATGTTGAAGTGTGGAAATCATGACATCAGTTGATGTAGCTGAGTGGGTCATGCTTCTACTGCTTGTGCTGGGAAAATGCTCTCTCTTTCCAGAGAGTAGAGATGATAATGATTTCCTCACAGGGATACAGTAAGGATTAAATTAAGCTGTAGGAAGATGCTAGTCATCTTTTTGTTGTTGTTTTGGTATTTTTCTTCTGTCCCAAATCCTTACTTGGATTCTATTATGTTAACTGGGCATAAGTTCTCATCAGAGCAGGCAGTTTCCATAACAGTGTTAGGATGGAATGAAATACTTGCAGTCTTAAAGGCCCCACCATCTGTTCCTTCTCTTCCAATCAGGTAAGAACTACACTTTCCAAGGTAATGGCTTTCCCCACAACGTGGAATTAAATGACACTGTCCCTGGCAGCTTTGGCACAGGGCCCAACATTTAATATTTTATGATAGTGAAAAGGTGGAATCAAATCTCTCATTCTTATTTTATTACTTAGGGCCACCCTTACACTTGGGATGAAGTTCATTGGAATGGACACCACCTAAGTAGCCTTTGAACAGCAATGTGGACTTTCCTTACCTCTCCTCTGATTCCAAGGTAGCTCTGAAGGGAATAGAAGTAGCAAAGCCCTAGACCAGGTCAAGTCTTCACAGAAGATATCTACCTCCCAATGCAGGTTTTATCTTTGTGAACTCACCCCAGTCCCATAGTTGGGCCTCAGCCATAGACGATCAGGATCTCTTTTCAATAATAATCCCAGGGTGGGAGTAGTAACCAAGATGAAAGAGCCCAATGCCTAGGTTATGAAGCCACTTTAAAAATCACGTTTGCTGAACTGTGATGCCCATATGGATTACCATAGGCATGTTGAAATGACCGGTTATTTCTAGGAAAAAAAAAAAGATACAGGGAGCCAAATTATAATCAAAATTTTGTTTGCTAATCCTCAACAATTAGGAGCAGGATGTGACTCAAGTGTTGAATGTCATCAGCCTGTGTTGCCCTTTTCTCAAGCTAAACTTCTCCAGCACTGCCAAGTGGGAGCTTGTGATGCCTTCACTGAGTGCTGAAGCATTATATATATAGCAGGGTTAGTGTGTGTGTGTGTGTGTGTGTGTGGTCTTGGAGATCACACCCAAGGACCTCGTACATGCATAAGTCCTCTACCGTGGAGCTACATTCTCAGCCCAGGTGAATGTTTTTGAACTGCCGGGTTTCCTGTTCTCATGACTAAAAGGCTCAGGGGTTACTCCAGGGAAACTGGGCTAACTGGGTTGTGCAAAATAACCACACAAGAGACACAAATACCTTTTTCTTCAGGGTCACTGTGACGGCTCCTCTGACCTTAAGGGTCTGCAGGAAGAGAGAAAGAGTGAGAGCACACGCGCTGACCCTTTTTATTGAGGAGAAGCTATTCAAATGAGGCAAGGGGTCAGGTTTCAGGGGGCTGAGTCTATCTTCATGATGTCCACTGTCAGCAGGTTGACTGACACCTGGGTAGGCCACACCCAAGGGCACAGTAAGAGGAAGGGACACACACAAGGCACTTCCATGGAAGATTCTATCCTAAACAGGGCAAGGGGTTATATTACAAAGGAACAGGTGAGCATAGCTTCACCCAAGGGCTGTAGCAAGACACACCCATGCATGTTCCAGACACTGACCCTTGAACCCAAGAAGGGTGGGGAAAGCTCTGCCACATTTCTGTAACTGAGTGACTTAGCACTCGGGGAGTGTGACTCAGTCACTTGCAAGGTTGGTCTCCCACATAGAACTATGTTAATATTCTCTGAGGGCTGGGGATGTGGCTCAAGCGGTAGCGCGCTCACCTGGCATGCGTGCGGCCCGGGTTCTATCCTCAGCACCACATACAAACAAAGATGTTGTGTCTGCCGAGAACTAAAAAATAAATATTAAAAAAATTCTCTCTCTCTCTCTCTCTCTCTCTCTCTCTCTCTCTCTCTCTCTCTCCTCTCACTCTCTCTTTAAAAAAAATATTCTCTGATACCTCTCTGTGGATAAGAGTTTTTGTCTATTCTACAAGAGATGTCCACTTATTGTAGAAAGCATTAGGATCGTTTCAGTAGGAATACAAAGAAAGAATATTCTGTCTTTCACAAACAAAATCTGTGGTTCAT
Organism: Ictidomys tridecemlineatus; assembly: GCF_052094955.1. NCBI lineage: Eukaryota > Metazoa > Chordata > Mammalia > Rodentia > Sciuridae > Ictidomys > Ictidomys tridecemlineatus. The sequence continues at coordinate 121,196,869 of NC_135485.1, forward strand.
GATATAAACAAACATGGTTCATAATGAAGCCTGTTCCATGGGAAGAAGGGAAACCCATCCATTCTGGTTGCTGGGAGCTGTAGGAAGGACAAGAGAGATAAAGTATAGGAATCAAGGGGTCAAGACCTTGCACCCGGATATACCCCCTTTCTAGAAGCTATAACCCAGGAGAGGCCATTGAGATTGACTGAAGTGAAAGTTAAAAGCAGAAGACATGCTGAGACCCTGGGAGAACTCTGTCTTCCAGGATGGCTCTTTGCTCACACAGATCAGGGGGCAGCAGAATAAAATTGGCAACATATTCAGGTACAGAGGTACAGGGAAGCGTTCCATCCTTGTTTGGCTCTTGCAAAGGCCCAGAAGACATCCTGGAATCCCAGTTGGCTCACTGGCAGACACAGATCACCAGTGGGCCCACCGTGGGGACCATTGCTGCAAGGGATAAGATGACCTCATTCCCAAATCTGTGCAGGGACAACCTGAACATAGGAAGGAATGTGTGGCATTTCAAAGGGTCTTTAGCATCATTAGAAGCTCACATGAGGTCATGTCACCAAGGATGGAGTCCTGAACTTGGCCACATTGACATGACAGATCAGATTCACTGATGAACTCTAAGAGCTGGTAGCACAAAGGGATCCCACCTGCAAGACCCCCTACCACACACCCCTACCCACCAGTGTCATCTTACTGAGGAGCAACACAAGAGGCAGGGAAACTCAGAAATTGAGCACATATTCAAAGTAAGTTACCTAAAAATGGTGTTTAAAGGGAAAAGACAGAGACAACATTACCTAGCATTTTTAAAATGGTCATTTCTTCCTACTGTCCATCAGAGTGGTGCTCCTAAGAGATAGTAGATCAACAATCTGTTTTAAAGAACTATTTCTTCTTTGTACATTTAAGATGTTCTCTGTGAATTTGTGATTTTTCACTTCATAAATTTTTAGCCCTTGAGGGACACTTTTATTTATATTCTTGGGGATACTCTCACTGTTCTGTCCTTCTCAACATCCATCCTATTAGATGTTGGCTATATACTTGACTTTGTATGCTCAATATTCAGTTTTCTAAAGGACTATTTAGGAAAAAAAATCTTTTTTTCATCTACTCTTTTATAAGATGGTTTTCATGATCAAATTATTCCCTAAAGTATTTTACCTTCCTTATGATCAATAGTCTTAAGTCAAAGATATGAGGTGAATGTGAGTTAGAATTAGCTGGGAGGAGCTTCTGGGAGTGTAGCAAAGCCAGAGGAAGTCTGTACCTGTTAGGTCTTCACCAAATATTAAATGAAGTCATTTTACCATTATTGTTTACTTCTAAGACAAAAGGCTTCTGCCCAAATAAGAATTTGGGGAGAGGGGAGACAGTTTGTGCCAGGCAGGGGAAATGGCATCGTGCACAAAAACTTGGAGACTAAAGATTCTGGTGAGCTCACTGTCAGGTGAAGCAGATTTTTAAAAATTTTTATTTATTTTCTTTTTAGTTATACATAATAATAGAATGTATTTGGACATATCAAACATACATGGAATATAACTTCTCATTTTTGTGGTTGTACACGATGTGGAGTTCCACTGGTCGTATATTCATATGTGAACACAGGAATGTGATGTCCAATTCATTCTACTGTCTTTCCCATCCCTATTCTCTCTCCCTTCCCCTCATTTCCTCCCTGTCTGATCCAATGAACCTTCCCACTTCCTCCTTCTGCCCCACCTGTTGTGAGTCAGCATCTACATACCAGAGAGAACATTCAGACTTTGGTTTTGGGATTTGGCTTATTTCATTTAGCATGATAGTCTCCAGTCTCATCCATTTACTGGCAAATGCTGTAATTTCATTCTTTTTTATGGCTGAGTTATAATCCAATGTGTATATGTACTGCATTCTTCATCCATTCATCTGTTGAAGGAAACCTAGATTGGTTCTATAATTTGGCTAATGTGAATTAAGCTACTATAAACATTGACATGACTGCATCACTGTAGTATGCTGTTTTTAAGTCCTTTGGGTATACACCAAAGAGTGGGATAACTGGGTCAAATGGTGGTTCCATTCCAAGTTTTCTGAGGAATCACCATACTGGTTTCCAGAGTGGTTGCACAAATTTGCAGTCCTACTGGAAATGTATGAGTGTACCTTTCTCCCCACACCCTCATCAACATTTATTGTTACTTGTATTCTTGATAATTGCCACTCTGACTGCAGTGAGAATAATCTCAGTATAGTTTTAATTTGCATTTTTCTAATTGCTAGTGAGGTTGAACATTTTTTTAAAAAAATGTATTTGTTGACCAATTGAATTTCTTCTTCTGTGAAGTATCTGTTCAGTTTCTTTGCCCCTTTATTGATTGGGTCATTTGGGTTTTGGTGTTAAGTTTTTTGAGTTCTTTATACATCCTGGAGATTAATGCTCCACCTGAGGTACAAGTGGCAAAGATTTTCTCCCACTCTGCAGGCTGTCTCTAGAAGCATCTTATCTGGAATAGCTGAGTACTGGTCGGCAGGAGGTCCCTGTGCTTCTCAAAGATAACTTGGAAGAGAGAAACAGCAAAGGCCTGTGAGTTATCAAAAACACTTTGATATGGTAGAAAGCTCCCTTCAAAGCTGTGTGAAGGGTGGCCTGGAGGAGAGAGATGAGCTAGGAGGATACCGCAGGGATCCACGTGACCAATAACCAGGGTCTCATTAAAGCCTCCGCAGTGAGGGAAGACGAGGCCATGTGCTCCACCAGGGTTTCAGTGGGACCTGGTTATTACTTAGACACCAGGGTGGGGTATTTTAAAAAACAAAATCCTTGGACATCCACCCCACCCCACCCAATTCAGTGAGACTCCTCTGAGGTACACTGTTCAGTGGGTAGAAACTCCCATGCATTTCCCCAAGGATAGAAAGATAAGCGAGGAAATCAAAGAAGCATTAGTGTTTTACAGGAGTTTGAAGAAATCAAGCATCTGTAAAGGGGATGGAAACGGGGGGCTCAGCGTGGCCCTGACAATCCCCAGGAGGACAGTGTTAGAAGAAAAGGAGATGGCACCTTTCAGAAGCAGGAAGCAATCAGTATATCTCATTTGGAGCAGAGGCTTGGTAAAGTAGAAACTGAAAAGTGGCAGCTATCCCAATTGGGCCCCTGTCCCCAAAGCCAAAGAAAGTGGTGAGTTTGTACCCATGGGGAGGGGACTGCGGTGCTCACAATCCATCCTCTCTGCTGAGCGTGAGCAGTCTTACCTGAGACCATCTGAGGATACCAACTTGCTGGTGGGCGACTCAAACATGGAAGAAAGGAAGGAATGACTGAAAGAAGTCCATGCAACAAACGTAGAGGATGAGACAACCCAGAGAGGCACCGTGAGTCAACCAGAGGCCCGAGGGAGTCCAGAGAAATCCCAAGGAGCAGGGCTGCTCTGTGGAAGTTGTTCAGGATTTTGGCCAAGAATAATACAAGGCCCAGACTGTCTAACATGAATTCTGGACTCAGTGTGGCTTCTTACAGAAACTGTTCACAGCTCAACAGAATTTAGCAACTTAGGAGGGAACTGGGAACTGTGGCGAGAACTAATTTGCTGGAGTTTTATTTTAAGTAGCCAAAGCACAGTGAGGTGCAGCGTGAAGAGGTGGGGACAGGCCATTCAGTGCCCTTTGGACAAGGTTTGGCGATGAAGGGGAGGAAAGGAATGTGACAAAACCACTGTTTGAAGGGCCCTGAGGATCAGAGGGGTATTTTGTTCTGTGTTTGAAAGCTGGAAGAGATTTAGACAGTTGTGATTTATGGCGCTTTAAAACTTACCAAGAACTTTCGCTAATACTCAAATCAAAAAAAAATGGAATAAAAATTATTTAGTGTAGATATTAAGATGCCCTTTTTAAAATTTTTGTTCCATTTAGCACCTATTTTTTTGTGGGTGTTTGAAGCCTGGTTTCAGATTATTTTGAGGAGGACAGTGCTCTCTTCCTAAGCAGCTCTTGTGGACAATCAAGTGGAATCATTAAAATAATAGATTGTAACTTCATTCCTTGGCAACTGAAAACATCCTAAAAGGCATTTTCTTGAGTGAAGTGGAATTAGATAGTTGGGAATGTGCATCTCAAAACCAAAGTTGAAGAATCATTCGGTACAGAAATACCGTGTGGTCTATCTTTTTGAATCTGTGTGGGCTTCAGATTCTGGCTGGGTCTTGGGTTTCAGGATCCGGAAAGGAGAATACGGATGGATCTTGAAAATGCAGAGAATCTGAAGTTTGACAACATGGGAATGGAAACCCAGACAGGAAATGGCTGGGCAGTGAGAGAGGGCCAGACACACCAGACCCACAGCAGGGCGTGGGATCAGATCCAACAATGCCTCAACGCTAAAAATTCCCCAGCTCATGTTATAAATAAAGATAGTCTTCTGTTACAAAATTTAAGATATGATAGGAACATCTAGGGATCACTTCAGCACCCACCTTCTCTAAGCTGTTGAGAATATTTTAAAATAGTTAAATGCGGTCATTTCTAGATATCATTCCTAAAAATCTTGCCCACTAAAATAAAACGTACTGCTCACAGACGCCTTAACTCTAGCTGGTTTTCTTTCCCACCGCTTTGCTAAAACTTACAAAAAGTCGGGAAGCAATTTTAATGACTTCCTGTATTATTTCTTTAGGTGTTCACAAAATAAAATATATTCAAAAATGCATAAATTACCATTTCAAAGCATCGTTTTCCTATGTGCACAAGTTTTGGAAAATTACTCCTTTTGAGTATACATTTTCTGTGCTTCTGTACTTTGTTTCCTAGGAGTGAGTTCCTTCTTTCTTCTTTCTTTCTTTCTCTCCCTTTTTGTTTTTGTTTTTGGTGGGAAGGAAAAAGCAACACCATTTCTTCTCTTATTCTAATAAAATTAAAAAAATAATTTACGTCCTTAACCATGGCTAAATGTATAACAGTGTCGATTATATTCATATCACTGTGCAACAGATTTCTCATTTTTGCAAAACTGAAACTCTACGCTGACTGAACCATTCCCCTTGGTTCCCTCCCCCAGCTCATAGCAAATGTCATTCTACCTTCTGTTTCTAGAAGTCTATTTGAGATACTTCATGTAAGCGGAATTGTATAGTATTTGGTTTTGTAGCGGGGGTGGGTTGTGACTGACTTGTTTCATATAATGGCCTCAAGTTCTTCCTTTTTGTAGCATATGGCAGGATTTCCTTCCATTTAAAAGGCTGAATAATATTCCAGTGTATGTGTACGACACCTTTTGACTATACTTTCATCAGTGGGTAGACATTTAGGGTGTTTCCACCTGTGGGAATGAACATGAGTACAAATATGTGAAGGTCCTGTCTCCAGTTCTTTTGGATATCTATCCATAAGTAGAATTGTTGGACCATATGGTAGTTCTGGTTTTTAATTTTTTTAAGAACTTCCCTACTATGGTCCAAAATGGTTGCACCATTTCCCATTCTTACCAATAGGGCATAAAGGTTCACATTTTTCTACATCTTTATCAATACTCATCATTGCCTGTTCTTTTTTTATTACTGTGTTGTTTTGTTTTGTTTTTATAGTGGCCATTCTAACGGATGTGCTATGAGATCTCCTGTGGTATTGATGATTCATGATACTGAGCACTTCATCATCTTTCTTGGCCATTTGTATATCTTCTTTGGAGAAATCTTTATCTGAGTCCTTTTCCACTTTTTACTCAGTTTTTTTCCTTGATTGTCTGTAGAAGTTGTTTTGGATAAAACTTCCTTAGATACAGGATTTGCAAATATTTTCTCTTTTCTGACTTTTCACTCTACTGATTTTTTTTTCCCCTGAGGGGAAAAAAATGATGCAGTTCCATTTGTTTATTTTTGTTTTCTTTGGCTGTGGTTTTCATGACATAGCCAATAAATCTCTGCTAAATATAATGTCAGGAAGTTTTTCCTCTGTTTTCTTCTAGGAATTTTACGGTTTCAGGTCTTATATCTAAGAGTTTAATCTGTTTTGAGTTGTTTGGGGTTTTTGTTTATGTACCAGGGGTTGAATCCAGGGGCACTTAACCATCCCTTTTTATATTTTATTTTGAGACAGCGTCTCACTAAGTTGCTTAGAACCTCACTAAGTTGCTGAGGCTGTCTTTAAACTTGCGATCCTCCGGCCTCAGCCTCCCAAGATGCAGGGATTACAAGGTTGGGCCACTGTGCCCAACCTATTTTGAGTTTTGAGTTAATTTTTGTATATGGTATAATGTAAGGGTCTGATTTCATTATTTTACATCTAAATATCCAATTTTCCTAGTACCCATTGTATAGCCTGCGTAACTTTCTTAAAGACCATTTGATCATATATGGAGAATTTATTTATAAGAATAATGCTGTTAAGTCTTTGTGTCTATTGTTATGCCAGAAACATACTGTTTTGATTATTCTAGCTTTATAATATGATTAGCAGTAAGGATGTGTGAGACCACTAGCTTTGTTTTTCTCCAGGTTATTGTTGCTGTTGTTATTAGGCTATTCAGAGTCCTTTGAAGTTCCATATGAATTTTAGGGCTATTTTTACTATTTCTGAAAAACAATTTCATTGTAATTTTGGTAGGGACTGAATTTAATTTTATAGGTTGCTTTGGGTCGTATGGATGTTTTAACAATATTATCTCCCACTCTATGAATAAGGGGAATGTCTTTCTATTTGTTTGTGTGTTCTTTAACTTCTGTCAGCATTTTTTTATAATATGCAAATCTTTTTTTCTCCTTGGTTAAATTTATTCTCATGTATTTATTGTTTTTGATGCTGGTGTATTTGGAATTATCTAATTTCCTGGATGTATTTTTTCATTGCTACTACACAGAAATATAACTAATTTTGTGTGTTGATGGCCTTTATTATGTATGTTATTTCCTTCTATTTCTAGTTTGTTTTGTTTTTAATCAAGCAAGCATGTTTAATTTTGTCATTATGACTTTTTGTATCTATTGAGCTGATTTTGCAATTTTTTTTGTTGGTAAAGTAGCACTTTATTTTCTTTTTTACATTACAATTCTTAAAACACCTTTTTACCACAATTTATCATGTCACATCTTCATACATGTATTTTGTATAATGATGAGGGTCTCCTTCCACCATCCATGCTATTCCCCTTCTCCCTCCCTTTCCCTCCCATCCCTATTCCCTATCTAGAGGTAATCTTTCTCCCTTGCTCTCCCTCCCAACCCCATTTTGAGTCACCCCCCTTATATCAGAGAAGACATTCGGCATTTTTTTTTTGGGGGGGGGATTGGCTAACCTCACTTAGCATAATCTTCTCTAATGCCATCCATTTCCCTGCAAATGCCAGGATCTTATTCTTTTTATTGCGGAGTAATATTCCATTGTGTATAAATGCCACATTTTTTTTTATCCATTCATCCACTGAAGGGCATCTAGGTTGAATCCACAGTTTAGCTATTGTGAATTGTGCTGCTATAAACATTGATATGGCTGTGTCTCTGTAGTATGCTGTTTTTAGGTCCTTTGAGTATAGTCTGAGAAGAGGAATAGCTGGGTCAAATGGTGGTTCTATTCCCAGTTTTCCAAGGAATCTCCATATTCCTTTCCAAATTGTCTGCACCAATTTGCAGTCCCACCAGCAGTGTATGAGTGTACCTTTTCCCCCACATCCTCGCCAGCATTTATTGTTGTTTGACTTTATAATGGCTGCCATTCTTACTGGAGTGAGATGGTATCTCAGCATAGTTTTAATTTGCATTTCTCTGATTGCTAGAGATGATGAGCATTTTTTCGTATATTTGTTGGTTGATTGTATATCCTCTTCTGAGAAGTATCACTTCAGGTTCTTGGCCCATTTATTGATTGGATTATTTATTTGTTTTTGTTGTTGTTGTTGTTTTTGGTGCTTATCTTGTTGAGCTCTTTATATACCCTAGAGATTAGAGCTCTATCTGATGTGTGAGAGGTAAAAATTTGTTCCCAGGATGTAGGCTCCCTATTCACCTCACATATTATTTTTTTTTTTTTGCTGAGAAAAAAAAAAAAACTTTTTAGTTTGAATCCATCCCATTTGTTTTAATTCTTGATTTTGCAATTTTTATACTTTATTTGGTTAATGTTGTATGCCATTTTTAATTTATTTTCATATGTTGAACTATCCTTATATCCTTGAAAGGAATAAATTCCACTTGGTAATGGTGTATGAATCTTGGAATGTGCTGATAAATTCTGTTTGCTACTATTTTGTTGATGATTTTGTTCAGATATGTTAATTTAGTGTACCTGCAAGAAAAAAGAAAAAAAAGAAAAAAAGAAGAAAAGAAAGAAAGAAAAACAAAATAAAATGATCTGTAGTTTTCTTTCCTTGCAGTATCTTTGTCTAGTTTTGGTCTCAAAGTAATGTTGATATTATAAAATGAGTTTAGAAGGTTTGCCTCCTTTTTTAAGTTTTTTGAAAGAGTTTCAGGAGGATTGGCATCGACATTAGTTCTTTAAATATTTGTTAGAATTCTCCAGTGAAGAAATCTGGTCCTGGTTTTTTTGTGGTTAGGAATTTTTTTATTAAAAATTCAATGTCCTTTATTACATAGGTCTGCTCAAAATTCTATTTCTTCATGAACAGTTCTGGCAGGTAGTATATTTCTAGAAATGTATTCCTTTTTTCTATGATATTTAACTTGTTGGCATATAATATAATTGTTCATGGAGGTCTCTTGATACCCTTTTTAAATTTCTGTGGCATCAGTGATAATCTCCTCTTCCACTTCTATTTTTGATGAGTCTCTCTCTTTTCAGTTTGTCAATTTTGTTGATCTTTTTATAAAATAGCAATTGTTAGTCAGTTTTTTCTATTGTTTTTATTTTCTCTATTTAGTTTGTTTCCACTTGAATCTTTATTAATTCCTTCCTTCTACTAACTTTGGGGTCAGTTTATTCTTCTTTTTGTAGTTCCTTATGATGTAACCTTACATTGTTGATTTGAGATTTTTTAATTAGGCATTTGCCATTGGTAACTTTCCTCTCAGAACTGCTTTTGCTGTATCCCATAATTCTGGGGATGTTGTGCTTTTGTTTCATCTCAAGATATTTTGTTTCTAATTTCCCTTTTTATTTCTTTGTTGATGCATTGGTTGTTCACATATTTGGGGATTTTCCAGTTTTCCTTTTGCTAATGATTTCAAGTTTCATTCTTTTGTGGTTGGAAAAGATATTTGGTATGATTTCAATCTTGCTAAAGTTATTAGGACTTGTTTTGTAAGCTAGTATGTGAGTTATCCTGGAGAATGTTCTGCATGAACTTAAAGAGAATGTGTATTCTGTGCTCTTGTTGAGTTAAATGTCCTTTATGTGTCCATTAGGTCAACTGGTATGCAGTTTTATTCAAGTCTAGTGTTGCCTGGTTTATCTTATCTGGTTGATCTATCAATTGTTGAAGGTTGTGTATTAAACTTTGCTATATTGGGGTCATCAATTCTCTCTTCAATTCTGCCAATGTTTGCCTTATATATGGGTGCTCTGCTGGTTGTAGTTATTATATCTTCCTGATGAATTGAATTTGTTAGTACTATGCCATGTTCTTTGTCTCTCTTATCTATTTTTGCCTGATGTAACTCTGGCCATCCCTGTTTTATTTTCAACAGAATTTGCTTTTAGTATCTATTCCCATCCTTTCACTTTCAGCCTATATGTGTGTCCTTATACGTAAAGTAAGTGTGATAGAAAGGACAAAGCTGGATTTGTTAAAAAATCAGTTCAGTTAATCTATGCGTTTCAGTTTGGGAGTTTAGTCCATTTATATTTAAAGTAATCCCTGATAGAAAATACTATTAACATTTTGTTCCTTATATTTGTAGTTATTTCATCCTTCTTTACTCCTTTGGTTCTATTCCTCTGTTTCATTGTTTTGTTTTGTTTTTCTATTGGCATGCTTGACATGCTTTGATTCCCTTCTTATTTCAGGTTTTTCTTCTATAGGTGTTTTTATTGTGGATACCACATGACATAAAATAGCTTATAACAATCTCTTTTAAAATTATAATAAAGTCAAACTTCATTTGCACATGAAAACTTTGCTCCTCTACATCTCCCCTTGTTATATGCACACTTTATATTACACCTTCTTATGTTTTGTATCTATTGACATAGTTTTGTGGTTAGAGTTTTTGTTTTAGATTTTACATTCTAAATCAGAATTCACAACAATTTGTGCACCACTAGTATAGACTAATAGGATTCTATATTTGTCTATATATTGACGTTACCAGAAAGGCTTATATTTTTTATGTTTCCATTTGCCATCTAGTGTTTTTTTGTTGCAACTAGTAGGACTCCCTTTATCATAGCCTTTAAGGCAATGTAGTGGTGATGACCTCTCTCAGCTTTTGCTTATTTAGGAAGATTTGTGTCTCCTTCATTTATGAAGGACAGATTTGTAGTTGGGTGTGGTGGTGCACATCTGTAATCTCACCAAATTAGGAGGCTGAGGCAGGAGTATCATAAGTTTGAGGCCAGCTTCAGCAAATTTAGTAAGACCCTATTTAAAAATAAAAAGGACTGGGAATATAGCTCAGTGGTAAAGAGCCCTGGTTTAATCTTATGTGTATGTGTATGTGTGTGTGTATGTGTGTGTGTGTGTGTGTGTGTGTGTGTGTGTACACATGATATATATAAATACATTCACATGATCATATATATATGATCTTATATATGTGTACATGTATATTCTCAAACTTATATATTCTCAGTACAGTCTCAAATTTAAACTTTGTCAGAGAAAGAATATATATTTTCAGTTCTCTGAGGACTTGAGTATCTAGTTTGAAGTGTTTTTATTGAATGAAATTCTTTTGCATTGTAATTCCATTTGGTATGATGAACATTTTATTTTCAATAAAATAGGATTGTTTCCTTTAAAAGAGAAAGGCCTAGTATGATTCTTTGCAATTCCGTACCAATCTTTGTTCTTTTTAATGTGAGCCATCTCCATGTTTTCATTTGTAATTGGGCATGTAATAAGCATCCTAACCCATGAAAAAAAGGGCCGCCAGCAAGACTGTGTGTCTTGCCTGCATTGCTGTTTCTCTTCTTACTGCCATTCTTAAGAGTAAATGACAAGTTAGATGAAATAAAATTTCCTGTTTTTAAAAATAAATTGTGTCAGGAAGCACGCAACTATAATTGAGCACAAGAGATAAAGCATGAAGTGTACTACTGTAAAGGTTAAATCCTAACAAAAATGAAAGACATTTTTATGTTAACAACATGTCTCCTGAAATGCAATAAAGCCACCATGAGATTATAATGCAATTTGAAAGAATTCTCAACATGTGTAGTAATTGATTCCACCGTGATTGATTAAAATTTGATACTTTGTTCCAAAATGACTTCATAACTGGCTTGAATAGAATAACCATTGAGAAATCCTGATAGATTATTTTTAAATATTGTCACAGTTTACATTGAGTATAATTTTTCTAAAGAGAGTACTATGTAGAGTTTGGAGTTTCCTGTCTTTTTCCATAACAAATTCTGTTTTGGGTCTTCATTCACCGAGTTCTCACTGAAGTTTCAGTTCTGTGGGCAATATCATATTCTTGTTTCCTTTAACATTTATAGTGATCATTGCATTTTTCCTTTGAGAAGTAGGCATTGAAAGGATCCTAGAGGAAAAGCCTGTCTGATCTAGGGCCTTTTCTTTTTCTGTTATTTTCAGTGAAATTATCTTAAATATCTAGAAAAAATAGCAATTTAACTTGGTTTAGGTATAATATTTTGTTATAACCTCCAGTAGAATGGGTTTTAAGCGGGGTTTCCGGTTCCTGTGCAGTAAGATTCAATGAGGAGGCTCGGTTGTAGAGGTACTATTTTTTTGACCTCTGCAGATAAGACTATCAGATGTGATGTTATTGAGTTGTTTATTAAAAAATAATTTTCATTAATTTAGAGTGACCCTATAGACTCAGGCCAACACTATTCTAATTTCTCTGCCTAGAAAACTTCAGTGTCCTTTTTCTCTCCGTTTCCTTTTCTACCTTTCTTCTTCCCACAATCTTTAAGTACCTACTACTTATGAAGACATACATTTTTGAGACATAGAACAACACACTTTATTTAAAAAAAAAAAAAGCAACCTTACATTGAACAAAAGATGCCAGATATTATAGACTTTAAGTGTAGGAAATTTCTCTTTAAATTATTATTTTAATTGTACAAATTTATGCAGTATGGGGTGGTAATCTGGTAGATGTATATAGAGTAGAATGATCAAAATTAGATAATTAGCATTTCTATCTCTTTAAACTTCTTAAATATTTTGGTTAACTTAATGATCACACATATTTGTGGAGTACAATGTGACTCGTATATAATATGTATACAAGTGCATGTATATAAAATATACTGATCAAATTGGGGTAATTAGTATATCTTTCTTATCATTAACAAGTGTACGAAATTTTAAAGGTAACACTAATATATAGCTGGGTGTGGTGGCTCATGCCTGTAATTCCAGCAGCTCAGGAACCTGAGGCAGGAGGATCATGAGTTCAAAGCCAGCCTCAGCAACTTAGCAAGGCCCTAAGCAACTCAGTGAGCCCCCATCTCTAAATAAAATGCAAAATAGGACTGAGGATGTGGCTCAGTGGTCGTATGCCCCTGAATTCAGTCCCTGGTTCCGTTCTCCCCGCCCCCCAAAAAAAGAAACCAGTATACAGTTATAAGAATATATCAATCATAAATATATAGAAAATCTCCTTGGGGCTGGAGATGTAGCACAGTGGTAGAGTGCTTGCCTAGCACATGCAAGGACCTGGGTTCAACCCTCACACCACCAAAAAGTTAAAAAGAAAGTTTCTGCTGTTGAGTCATTTTGCCCAATTAAATCAAGGAGATGAGAGATCAGTCTTCCAACATACACAGTCTCTGGCTTAAAAATAAGTAGCAAAGCCCAAATGCTAAAAGGGCTGATAACAAGAGAGAGGCTTATCTTCCTATCAGTGATGGGATGACTCAGCACCGGAGCCCAGCCACAGCTGGGTTTTATTCAGTCCATCTGGTGCTATTTGTTTTCTTAATTAGTTGTTTTCCAACATTTAGAAATTGAGAGATTTCACATGAACATAAACATGAATTTTCAAGCTTCTCTTGGAAAGACCAGAATCTCAAGCACCCTGAAGCTTGCTTCCTCTGTTCGCAGCAATGAGCTGAGGTGCCTGGGCACACTGAGTGCTCTGCCCCCTCTGCTTCTCTGACCTCTTCAGGTGGCCTTGCTTCTTGCTTTTACTTAATGGCATCTGAGTTAATGATTCCTGCAATGTACTCATCTCAGACATCGGGGCTGGTCCTGTTTCCTTTTCAAATGTGTTCTTTCACTTTTCCTCCTGTGCCTTGTTAACCACCATCTTGGAGAAGGTCCCTGTTGCTGTACAGTGAGCAGCCAGAGAGACCTCCAGGGTCCCCTCCTGTCCATCTCTCCCTGTCAGTACAACATGCAAACATTGCCAGTAGGTGGCATCCCAGGGGGCAAAGGACAGTAAGAGGAGAGGCAGGGTCATGGCAAGATCAGGAGTTCAAAGCAGTTACCACAAGTTAGATGCTTAAAACCAGAGGAAAGGGGTCAGTCAAAACTATCAGAATGTTTTTTCAGAAGTGAGGGGTGAGTAAAAACCAGGAAGCCAGGGACAAGGTTGAACTAAAAAGAAGGGTGCAGGTGTGGCCAATAAGCACACACAAAGATGCTCAGTATCACCAAACATCAGGAAAATTAAAACTAAGAACCACAATAAGATACACTGCATATTCACTGAGATGACTAGAATTACAAAGACTGACAATACCACTCAATTGGGACCAACTGGAATTCTCATATGCGGCCATCCAGAATGTAAAAAAGGACTAATGCTTTGGAAAATAGTTTGGTAGTTTCCTATAAACACACATTTACTCAAGGAATGAAGACATGAATTCATGCAAACCCCTGGGTATGAATGTCCACAGAAACTTTAGCCACAGTAGCCCCCAATAGGAAACGATCCAAATGTCCATCTATAGGTGAATGGAAAACAAATTCTGGTGTGCCCATGCAATAGAGCATCACTCTGCAATAAAAATGGAATGTACTTCTGATACACCAACCAATATGTATGCTGTTGTCAAAAAATTATACTGAGCAAACGAAGCCAGATAGTGTGTGACTCACAAATGTATAAAATTTTAGAAACAAAACAAATCTTGAGTTATAGAAAATAAATCCACGATTATTGCATGTAAATTTTACCTTAGTGAAGTTGACTAATTTTTTTAAAAAATATTTTTACAAAAAATAAGAGAAATGAACAAACAGAACAGAAAGCAAAGCAGAGGTGAGCCATATAGGCATAATATATTATAAACAAAGACATGAAAGTACTGAGCTGAGGCACAAATAGATGCCTGGGGACCCTTGTAGCTGTCCTAAGTAACTTTCTTTGCCCAGAGCTGCTCATACAAGTAACTGCTGTGTGCAGCTTGCCTTAAAGTCACTTTGCATCTTTTCTCAGTTATCTTCCATTTTCTCTTCACTGTTTCCTGTCACATAAAACCCATCTGCTTTATTTTTTAAATAAAGTTTTATTGGAACACAGTCACACTTTTTTTTTTAACATATTGTCTGCAACTGGTTTCATGCCGCAATGACAGGGTTGAGTATTTGCAACAGAGACTACACAACCCACAGAGCCTAAAAGATTTATTATCTGTCATTTTACAGAAAATAATTGAAATCCTTAACATAAGGCCAATTAAATCCTTTTTTTTTTTTTTTTTTTGGTACTGGGATTAAACCCAGGGATCCCAGGGATGCTTAACCCCTGAGCCACATCCCCAGCTCTTTTTATATTTTATTTAGAGACAAAGTCTCATTAAGTTGATGAGGCTGGCTTTGAACTCATGATCCCACTGCCTCAGCCTCCAGAGTTGCTGGGATTCCAGGTGTGTGCCACTGTGACCATACTAGGCTCCCAACTCTAATCATACAGATCACCTCATTGCCACTGTCGGTCCTTGTGCATTCTTTCATGCTGGTGACTGGTTTGTTCTCCATAACTTGAAATGGCTTTCTTCTCTACTGTCTTCCAACTTCTACACCTAATTCAATGTTTCTTTCTTGAAGTTATCTCTTGACTGCTTCTTCCCTATTTTAACAAATTTTTAATGAGTTAGTGTCATGTAGTAAAGTTACTTTCCAGTTGAATTGCTTCTACCTATGACTAATCTAGATGCCAGTTAAAGAATTATTTCTTTAGAAAACTGAATGTAACAAAAACCCAGGACATTTTTGGAAATTGTGTGCTCTCTAGCAACTTTGTGTGAATTTTTATACAAGCACTGTTTTATGAGTTATATAAAATGTTTTAAAAATTAAAAAGAAGAATTATTTTCTTCTCTTTATACTCCTTTAACCTTCTTTCCCACTCCCACCCAATGATCAAGACCCTGTGTGAAAATATGTTTTCAATCTGCCTACCTGGTCCATCTACCCTCCCACAGTTGTGGGTCTTTGTCTTTTGCTAGGACTATTGTAATGTTATCTTACAATATAATAATTATCTTACACTGTCTCTGCTCCATTCTTTCTCTTCTCTCCTGTGTTCTTCAGCCAGCAGTCAAATGTTATTTTTTAAAATAAATTTTGTTGCTTCATTCCATTCCTTAGACGGCTTTTATGACTTCCCAATGAACTGAGAATAAGACCCTCTCCTTGCTGATGCTGCCACATCCTCTCTAGGCCTCTTCCCTGAGTCCCGGTGCTGTACCAGACCTTTCCCGGATCACCACTTCTGTACTGGTTATTCCTCCTCCTTGAATCCTCTCTGCCAGTTACCACAGCCCTTCATCCTCACTCTGCCTGGCTCCAGGAAAGAAGTGCTCCTGTCACATAACCTTACTTCTCTTTCCAGGGAAAATAGCAGAGTCTGAAATTCACCTTGATTACATCTTTGTTTAGTGATTGACTGTGTTTCCTTCCTCTAGTTAATAACCACCTCATGAATAGAGATCTACTCTATCTTGCTTGCCTCTGTATCCCCAGTACTTAGCATGGATTCTGACATATGAAGACGCTTCCTGAGTAATTGTTGAATTAATGAACAGTGAAAACATAATAGTTATTACTCAAGTGTTTGCTCTTCTTCTTTGTTCCCATGGAATATTATTTTCCTAAAGATGCCCTTTTTTTTAAACCTTATGTTTACAGGTACTTCTATCCTGACTGTAAAAGCTTTTGCTTCGGACTCAATTCAGGATGGTATTAAATACTCGATTTTTAGTGGAAATGAAGATGGAGTTTGTTCCCTGGGCTCCAATTCAGGTAATCCTTCTCTACTATAATATAGCTTTATTTGCTTTTCCATTAATGTTACTAGTCTACAAAATTTTCAAGGTAAAATTTTAAAAGTTAGCAGGAAATTTTTATAGTAGCCAATGAGAAACTATGGGAAACCCAGAACTATCTGTGTGTTTGTTTATGTATAGTCACTAAGAATTCTATTTCAACATTTCCAAATTAGCGTTTATCCTGTGCTTTGGATTTTTGAAGATGAATTGGTTTCTACTTATAATTGCCCAACCTGTTTGGGAAAATTGGAGCTAGAGTGTGGAGATCAATGATACTGAATTTGAATTGAAAATAAGCACACATGTCTGGCCCTAGGGAATTTTCATCAGAGATTCTTCTAATTCGCCACTGAATGTCAACAATGCAACAAGAAAGGACAGCTGGAAAAGTTTCTATGTGGTGGTAAAGAAATTACTTCCAAATACAGCATGTATTAAATTTAGCTTTAATACGACCATTATTGTGTTTTAAATGAATACCAATTGATTATTTGAAACATACTTTTTTGACTAACAGCTATGCAGTAGATGTATATCTATTGCTTCATTGTCAAACCTCAAGAAGAATGGTTTCAATAATTTCTATATTACCATACAACTGCCTTATTTAATCTGTAATACATGCACACGGGAAAAATTGGGAGGGCATAATTTCTTAGAGAAAAGCCTTTATGGTGGCCAGGGCTGGTGTTATGGCTTTTTGGTCCATGCAGCCTTGGGTCAGCAGCCTTTCTGAGGCAGTCTGCTGGAAATTTTCATCCCTTCACCCATGGCAGAGTGGAAGAATGACACAGAAAACCTGTTGGCAAAAGGTGCTTTCAAACACCACTGCCCCATGAGCTTTCCCGATCTGGTGTCTTAGATCTCTGGGGAAAGAGCTGAGATTAAACTGTTTATGAAAAGAGGAGCATAATAGAGATTCCATGTTACCCCAGACTATCTGGATCTTTCTATCATGTTCCTCCTGATGTGGCCCAGGCACGGCCTTCCCCCCACCACTGGATTATATTATTAAAAGGCAGATAAAATTTACCTAGAGTCAGAACAAGGAAGTCACCCACAGAAATCTACTTTTCAATTAGTTCTGTTGAAAGTTATGTAAGTATTTTTGAAATATCTACATGATAATACATTAAAATGTATAAAATATGTAATGGAAAATTGGAATATAAAAGCCCATGTGTTTGTTACCTGTCTCCAGAAACAAGACATTACTAGAACTTTAGGAAGACATGTGTATCTCTTCTCCTTTCCTCCCTCTTCCCATTTTCTGCTGCTTAAAAGTATGAATGCATATTGGAATGGCTAAATCGAGTTAATTAGCATATTGTTGCATATGCTAAAGAGCCTCAGGCTCCCTTCTTCCACTCCAGAGGTATCAGGAATCTGAATTGGATATTGATAACTGAGTTTGTTTTCATTGTTATAATTTTCCACTGTGTTCAAATTTCTAAATAGTGTTATTTTCTTTGACCTTCATTTAAACATCATCTCAGAAATGCTGTGGGCCCTTTTGCTCAATATTTTTACTGACTTAAGGTGCATAAACCACTCCCTGTTTAAGAGAAATAGCAAAGAAGAAAATGTACCTGTTTTCATATCTTTTGTTAGGCCTGCCTAAATATTTTGTACTTTTTCTTGCTGAAGTAAATTAAATTTTTTTTCTGACCATGTTGGTATGTATGTTTGAAGTTAACTTTTGTGTTTTGAGTTTGTTTCAAGAAAGTTTGCAAACTCACTGATTCTGACATTTTCATATATATTGTACATACATAATCATTTTCTGAAAATGTCTTCCCCTATGTTTATTGGAAGTTATATAGCTATTTCTCTTCTTTTAGTGGTTAATCAGCTATTTTAATATTATAAAGTTAGAATCCAAGGTGAGACAAAATCATATGTACTACACAAGGCTTATAATTCTTTATCTCCAAATACTCCTTTTTTCTATTTGCATGGTTTAGTTGACCACAGTTTTAGTTCTTTTAATTAGGAACAATTAGAATTTTGTAATAGAGTTAGCTTCTTCTTAGCTAATGTCTTTGCAAACTTTTCTTTCTTAAATCTCAAACTCCCCTTTATTATCATTTTCTTTCTACCCCAAATAACTCCTTTTAGTGACTTTTAGATTTTAGTTGTGTAAAAAATGTCTTTATTTAATCCTTATTTTTAATACATACTTTTACTGGTCTTATAATTCTAGACTCACAGTTAATTTCTCGCCTGTCTTCTGGTTTCCTGCTGTTGCTCCAACAAGTCAGCCCAACTGATCTAAATGCCATTCATTTGTATCTTTCCTTGGAACACCAATGAGACAAAGATGGAACCAAATAAATCTCTCCTATACCTCTTTTTCATCTCTTTGTCTTTTTGCTTTTCAGTCTGAGGAATTATATTTTTTCATTTCCAGGAATTTTCTTCTGTTCTTTTTTATTGTGTTGTATTGTACTTTATTGGGTATTGAATCCAAGGAAGCTTTACCACTGAGCAACATCTCTAGTCCTTTTTATTTTTTATTTTGAGACAAGGTCTTCCTAAATTGCTTAGGATGCCATTAAATTGCTGAGGCTCTCCTTGAACCTATGATCCTCCACCTACCTTGGCCTCCTGAATTGCTGGGATTACAGGTGTGTATCACCATACCCAGCTCTTCTGCTCTTTTTCAAATATCTTTGGTCTTCAAAAAATTTAATCTCTTGTTCCTTGTGCATGTTTCCAAGGTTCTTTTATATATATATTTAAGCATATGGGGCTGGAGATGTAGCTCAATGTTAGAACATTTGCCTAGCATGTGTGTGTCCCTTGGTTCCATACCTAGCGACACTGCATTTATATATATAATTCTGAATGCAGTAATTCTAACACTGTAAGTCCTTGAAGTTTTATTCTGCTGTCTGTTGGATTTACTTGTTGCTTTTCGTGGGTCTGAGTTTCTGTATGATGCTTGTACTTGTGAACTATGACCTCCACATTGTCCTCAAAACATTTCCTTTGAAGCTTCTTTGAAGCCTGGATTGAATTTGTGCCCCTCAGAGATGATTTTTCTTTCCTTCTAAAATTCACCTGGTTACAACAAACAGGAACAAATTTAAATTTAATTCTTTTGGGGGGAGGTACTGGGGATTGAACTCAGGGGCACTCAACCACTGAGCCACATCCCCTGCCCTATTTTATTTAGAGACAGGGTCTCACTGAGGTGCTTAGCACCTCGCTGTTGCTGAGGCTGGCTTTGAACTCTTGATTCTTCTGCCTCAACCTCCCAAGTCGCTGGGTAATAGGTGTGGGCCACTGCACCCAGCAAATTTAATTCTTAAGAGCTTTTTAAAAGACATTTAACTGTCATAGTATAAGCACATAAACTCAGGCCCAAGCTAATGAATTCCTGGAAGAAATATTTTTTTCTCTCCTTGTCAGCAAATGCAAAGTCAAGGAAATTAAGTTTTTATGCATCAGCTTTAAATTTTTTTTTCACATTCATTGTTCATTTAGAATATAGCTTTTGGGTTTCTACTGTATGCTGGTTTTTTCCTATTAGCCTTTCAACCTTTGAACCTGTTTTTCACATTCTGAAGTGTCAGAGAGGCACTTCAAGGAAGTCATGGAAGAAGGTCTTGGAATGAACATAGACTTTTAGTGCATGTTTTCCTTCAAGGATTCCTGTTTCCATTGTTAGGTTGTCTTCTGGGGATTCCTGACATCTGTACCAACTCAGTAATGCATTTTAATATACACATAAACATGTATGTGCATAGGTATTTTAATCAGCTTTTTCACTGCTGTGACTAAATAACCTGACTAGCACAACCGTAGAGGAGGAAGAGTTTATTTGAGGGCTTATGGCTTCAGAGGCCTCAATCCATAGACAGCTGGCTCCATTCCTCCAGGCTTGAGCTGAGGCTGAACATCATGGCAGAGAATGCGGCAGAGGGAAACAGCTCACAGGGTGATTAGGAAGCAGAGAGAGAGAGAGGGTCCATTCACCAGATACAAATATATACCCAAGGCCACACCCCAGTTCCCACCTCCTCCAGCCATAGCCCACCACTTCAATTACCACTCAGTTAATCCTTATCAGAAGATTAAGTCACTGATTGGGTTAAGACTCTTACAATCCAATCATTTCTCCTCTGAACCTTCTTATACTGTCTCACATGTGAGCTTTATTGGGACACCTCACATCCAAACCATAACAATAGGTAATGTGCATAAATATCATATGCATCCAAATCTTATCAAGCATTTTAGTTGCCTTGATCATGAGCATCATTAATATGTGTAGATTATATATATATATGTATATATATAATCATATGTATATATATAATCATATTATATATATATAACTGTTATCATGAAGTCTTTTAAATTTTTAATTATGATATTAAATGCATGTCTCATACTATCTTTGACACATTATCATTAAATTTGTGCCTAAAGATACCTAACAGAGGTTTTTCTGGATGTGTGTATTTTAAACCTTGGATTAGTTAAAATAGAAAACTGGTATATATGATGAAATAATAAAATTGATCTCTCAAATTGTGGTCACTGTTTTGAAAGATAAAAATGCAAAGAACCTCTGTTCCATTGTTACAAGCCAAAGGTTGACTTTTGTATTTAAACTTCATGCTGCTTTGGATTAAAAACATCTATTACTGTCTAAACCAGCAGGAATTTTAGAGTTTGACTAAGAGTAAGACTGTGTATGTAAATAACAGATGGTAGTATTCAGTCCATTATTTGGTAGATTGACATAAAACAAAAATGATCAAACTTTCGATGTTTCAAAGACATGCTTGTGGCAGGAGAGAGTTTAAAAAGCTATTGGGTAACATAAATATTTGTCACATTGTGCTTTGGGTTCATATAGTTGTGTGCACACAGTGTACAAATGACTGAAGTAACCTGATTATTTTATCAAGCATGTAGCATTTGAAGAATCTTAATCTCATTTTGATGTGCATTTTATAAACTTGGACTAAAGCTATGTATTAGAGGGAAAAATATTACTGCAGTTTTTCTCAAGTTAATATACAACTGGCACATAATGCATAAGCAGGAATGTAAAGGTGATATTTGCAAGGCCTCATGCTCTAAGGAAAATGTGGACTTCTGCCCGTGTCATTAGACAGCCTGGTAGTACTTTCATCTCACTGATGACTACATCTTTGATGTCTCTGAGAAAAAATTCATGTGTATCATTGCAGGCAAAATGTGGATTTAGTAGGTGTGCCAGCCTTGAGTCATCTCATAGACTGGCTATTGTCTTTTCCATTTGCACAACTTTCACAGCATGTGCCAGTTATGATGCCAAAAATAAAAAACCAAGCAAGGAAAGCATTAGACCCATAGATCCATTCCAAGTGCAAAATTCCAATTATCAAAGCCTAAACACAAGCCTTTTATTAAAAAACTCCACTTTGATCTGCACCATAATTGGCACACTTTCTACTAAATGACACTGGCAATTTAGTGTTGCCTTTCTATTTTATTTTTCCTTTACAAATAGTAACACAATAGCATGATAGCATGATGCTGTGTTTTCTAGAGATCGGGTGAGAGCCATAGACCCACCTCAGACTTGGCTTCCCTACAATTCAGGGGTGTAGGAATCAGCCTTTGTGCCACAGATGTTTCTCAAGACCAACTACTTTCATCACCAACCCACAAGATACATCTTAATGATTCTGCAATTGCCAAAATTAGGAGCTACCCATAATTCTCTGTTAGGGGTGTGTTGGACAAAACAGACTGTGGTGTGTAAAATTAATTTGGTCCCAGGACTCAAAATAATACTGAAAATCTGATGTCAAAAAATAATAGTGAGTTTATGATACTTTAAATTTGATAGTAAAATGAGTTCTGAATATAGAACATAAACAGATAATGTTTTGAGGTAACAGAATATTAACTATAATATTCTCTCACACACACTCCCCCACACACATACTCAATATCAAAGATAAAACTCAAGTGTTTTCTGAACTAGGTTGGTTATCTGGGGAAATGTGTTCAGGCAGAGAAATAAATATGCTCTTCCAGGCCAAGTTTCTGGAAAAAGTATAGGTTCTTTTGCCAGAAAATCAAACTTCTGAAAATTCCATGTAGAGATGTTGTATCATGTGGTCTGCACAGCTACCTATAAAGTCATTATGAATATTCTCATTTCATGGAAAAGGAGCTTTAGCCATATAGGATCTGAAAAACCTTCTCCAGCAAGTCACAAAAATAAGGTGTTGGAGCGATTAATTTAACTAAATGAAGCAACCAGTGCTAGGATTTATTCTTGGTTTCATGTGCTTATTTGATAAGTCTCTAGTTGATGGAATTTCAGAGAGTCAAAATGATAATAAGTGGGATCTGAAATTTTGTTCTATGGCAGGGGGGGAAAAAGCAATAAAAATTAGAGAAGGCAGTTATATAGAAGGAATTTCTTAATTTAGGGGAGAAACTTGAGCATGACATCATCCCCCAAAGTCTGCTTCCCTGAAAAAGATAGCATCCATTTTTATTTAGTTCTGCTTCTTATATGAGGATGTTCAAGTATTCACGAATGCCTTCTAGAGGCCACACCCTGAGCTAAGTGATGGGATGGAGTGTAAAAGACAGGTAATAGTCCTCACCTTATGGAGCTTATAAACCTGGAGAACTAATAGGCCTGAAACATGTAAGATGACCGAGGAGGCTGCCTACAAATGTTTTGTGAGAGTCTGTGGGCAGCTGGCATTGGGATGGCACAGGGCAAGAAAGATCACTGTAGGGGGCTAGACGTGGGGACCGTTCCAGGCAGATGAGAGGCATGCATGACAACTGTGAAATGACCATTCAGGGAACACTGGATGGATGCAGGTTATGACTGGAGCAGAGAGGGCAAAGTAGAGAAAGAAGTGAACGAAACTTTACAGGTGGGTGAGGCCTGAGCGAATGGACCCTTGCAGGTTAAAGATGCTAAACTTCATCCTGTTAGCTGTCAGAAGCCCATGAAGGATTTTATGCAGGACAATGACGGCATCCATTTTTATTTAGTTCAGGATGGAAACTGGATTGGTGGGGAGATCAGGTAAGTGGCTAATGCAGGGGACAAAAAGGGAAATGCTGATGGCTTGGAGGAGGGCAGCAGAAGAGGTGGACTAAGAGACTTTGGAAGGTGCACTTTGCAGACGTGACAAAGGGCTCCATATGGAGAGAGAAGGATGGTTGAAGAGAGAACTCCCAACCGGGTGCTATGGAGTACCCCAGTAATCCCAGTGACTTGGAGACTGAGGCAAGAGGATCACAAGTTCAAAGCCAGCCTCAGCAACTCAGCAAAGCTCTAAGCAACTTAGTGAGATCTGTCTCAAAATAAAGGATAAAAAAGACTGGGGATGTGGCTCAGTGGTAAAACACCCCTGGGTTACTGGATAATCCCTAGTACCAAATAAATAAATAAATAAAAATAGAAAGCTCCGTATTTTACATATTTTATGGTTTCTTTCCCTCTACATGTTTAAACCCTGCAAATACCTGTTAGTTCACAGCTCTTTCCACAATGACCATCGTCAGCGGGGACGAGAGGCCTGCCGATGGGAGACTGGTAGGAATGTGAGCCTATGAGTCAAGGGTAACTTGGATCTCTTTAAAAATAACATCACATTCTCTCTTTTCTTTCTCCTTGGGAATAAAAATAGGACAACTCACTGTGAAAGAACCCAAATTCCTCGATTTTGAAGTCAGAAATGAAATACAACTCATCATTGCAGCTGAAAGTGGCGGGCACAGAGCCTACAGCAAAGTCGCAGTCTTGATACAGGATGCGAATGACAACTCGCCATGCTTTGAGCAAAGGTTTTATCAAGCTTCAGTGTCTGAAGGCCAGCCCTACAACACTCACATCATACAGGTGAACAGAAGTGTATGTGTGTGTGTGTGTGCACTTGTGTGTATCAATCATTATCAATGTACATCAGAATGTCAAAGGCTTCTGTCCAACACATTAATTAAAATTTAAATGTCCCACTGGGAGTGGAGGTGCATGCCCATAATCCTAGAGGCCCTGGAGGCTGAGGCAAGAGGGTCACCAGTTCAAAGCTAGCCCCAGCAACTCAGCAAAGCCCTAAGCAATTTAGTGAGACCCTGTCTCTAAATAAAATATAAGAAGGCCTATGGATGTGGCTCAGTTATTATGCACTCCTAGGTTCAATCCTCAATACAAAAAAACAAAACAAAACAAATGTCTCCAGGTACAGGGTTGAATGAAACCTTAGATTGAATGAAATCTGAAATTTCTGCATTCACTCTTGCTCCTCTTTATTCATTCAGTGCTCCATTGCTGCCCACCTGGTTTCTTTAGGGACTCTAAGCACTGCAGGCACTAGAGGGACACTGCAGGACCACACACACACACACAAAGACAAGACTTTCAAATATGTACAGTTTAGGGGGGAGGTTGGAAATATAAGTATAAAATCAAATGTTATACAATTAATGTTATAATAGGATCTTGCAATGAGTGTCATGAGAGCAAACAGAAGTGACTCACAGCCTCCTCTTGGAGGGAAAATGTGACACTTCACAGAGGACTGATCTTTGCATCAGGTCTTACAGGTGAACAGGCAGGTGGACAGATCCTCTGTGTTTCAAGACTCACCTCATCTCATTGATGAGCCCCTAACAGTAAGAGAATCTGTTCACTGTCTAGTCTTGTTCTAGCTCTAAGCCTCACCCGTTCTGGGTAGTGTTTCTTCTTGCTTCAGGACTAGTGCCCATTTTTTTCCTTTCCCTTCACCATTAAACTATGTTTTGTAGTCAAGAAGCTGGGCACCAAAGGATCTGTAACTTCCTGTGAATCCGCTAAGAAAATCAGCATAAAACCATCTTCCTGGCAAAGAGAGCCATAGAATGAGCATTGCCTTTGGCCCCTGGAACACAGCACCTCATGCTTATCACATCATGGGTTTCTTCTCTGGGCTAGATATTTATATGGAATACAGCATTTTCAGGACAAGATCTCCAATACTTCTTTACATACAGTCACCTGAATACATAGAAAGACGCCTTCTTTTTACTTGAAGTGCAGTTCCTGATGCACACGAGCCCCTCTGTTGCTGGGGATCAGTTGAGTCTCAGCTCTGCTGGAGGTTCAGCTTCAGGCCCCTCAGTACCACACACACAATCCGGGATCCTCGTGTCTATTATTGCAGGTTTATTTTGTATTAGAGAAGCCTGTTTTCTCCAGTCACCAACCTGGTCCACAAGTGCTGTCTTTACTCTGATTTCAGCCAACACTGGGATGTTTAAGAAAGTGATGGTGGCGATGGCAGATCCTTTTGCAAGGGGGATTTCTGCATGGAGGCCTGTGGCGTTGCATTTCTCTGTCCCCCATGCTAACCTGGGTAGGGCCAGACTGCTCCCTGTGGAGTAAGTGCTCGTGAAGATGCCTTCAAAGCCCAGGTGCCCCAAATGGGGGGAATCTGATTCACCAGTGCCTCAGGTTATTGCAGACTTCTAGAAGGTTGAGTCAGGGATCGACATGATGCATTTTGTTCTTCCCATTTTTGGATTGCTTAGTTCCCAGGAAGCCAGCACTGCCATTCTCTGTCCTGCTAGAAAGAGGTTATGCCAGGCTACTTCCTGGTTTTTGCTACCAGACTGCACACAGGCCGTTTTGTCTGCAATTCTAGAAACTTCCCTTGAGGATCTGCTCCTTCTTGCTGTGGTGCAGACTTGGCAGTTGTATCAAAGACGGACTAACCTCCCACCCTGCCCCACTAGAGGTGCTGTGCATTGCCTTAGTCTCAATCAGACGGACTTTCTCTTGGAATTTGAAGGGACATCAAGACAGACAGAGTAGAGCTGATTTATCTTGATGGCAACAACCCAAGGAAGCTGTGCTGTAGATCCCCAGAGTTGCTCAGCTTCTTGTTCACCAGATCATTATCTCGCCAATGCATAACTTTTTGAAGTTAGCAGTGGTGCCCACGTGTTACCAGCATCCTAAAACACTGTTCCACGGCCTTACAAGGCCCACCTTCTGTACACTTCTAAGTATACACCTCCACGGACGTGATGGGCTGTATTTGTCCCCAGTTGGAGACTAGTTTCTCTTCCTGGTGATCCAAAGGACACCATGTATTGATGCCTTTCTGTACCCCATCATTGGCTTGTGCACCCTCCTGATGGGGTCCTGAATGCTTCACTAGGGCCACTAAGATAGGGTGGCAGTGTGAAGGATGGATCAAGAGAGTAAGTATTAGCAGCAAAATCCCACTGGGACATCCAAATAACAGCCCAGGAGAGAGAAGACAATGGACATAAGCCAAGGCTAAGGGGCACAGAGTATGTAGAATTTTTTAATTAATAAATCAGAAACTCATTCTTAAATAAGATCTTCAATCCATTGATCTAATTGATTTAGTGATTAAAATTTAATGTGGACTACACAGTACATCTCCATGGAGAAGGAGGCCAAACATTTGTTCCAGCTTCAGTACTACTTTTTTAACTCATCAAATCAAGTGATCGGGATCTAAATTTATTAGCACTAAACCTAGGCTGTATCTTTTTTAAAGATCCCTTTAAGTTAAAACTTGAATCAAACATAAAAAATCTGCACATGGCTTATTTTATAGGTGATAGTTTAAACAGGAGGATAAAACAGCAAATGAAAATTATTTTTCACCATATGAAGTTCTCCTGTAACACTTATTTCCTTTTCTGGTGCCAGCCTGAATCCATATACAGCTCTGGAAATCTTCTATTCAAGCAAATTAGATATTTTTTTCCAGCAATTTTGCCTGTTGCACAAAATTATAGCTCAAGAACATGTGAAAGTTATTTGGAAATCCTTTGGATGAGTATGCAGAAAATTTCATTTCCCTCATCACGCACTTTATTATAAAGTTAAATGTAAGCTTCAGGCATTGTTTTTTTTTATTTTTTTGAGTATTTGTAATGGTGGTTTTTAAAATGCATTAACAACCTGTGATTCTTTTATAATGCATTTCTCTGAAAAGCAAGCTTATCCCATATTGCAGATTAAATCCTATCTAATGGAAGAGTCGGTTCCTCATAGGTTTTTGCTACTGACCTGGACAGTGGGTTAAATGGCCTTATTGAGTATTCCATTCTCTCGGGCAACCAAGAAGAAGCCTTCCAGATTGATGCTCTGAGCGGGGTGATCACAGCAAATTCGATTCTGGATTTCGAGGCCACCAGCTCCTACAGGTTTGTCCGGGATTCATGTACGTTTGATCCACTTTTCTGCTTGGTGTCTAGTAGCGTCATTGCTTGAGTCTCAACTTCCTGTTTATGGGAGCTTCACTGTAAAATGTGTTTTCTTTTGATCCCGTTTATGGTCACCTTTTTTGACATGTAAAAATAGTCTTAGAAATAATTTTTTATATGGAATAAGGAATGAGACCTGATCTAAGATTTTAGGAATTTGTGATGCTGTTAAATGCAGAGAGACATTACAAAAAAAAAAAAAAGTTAGTGACATGCCTTCTGAACCATAGCACCCTCTGCAAATGTTTACTGTTCTTATTTTTAAAACAGTGAAGACGGAATGAAAAATTCTCTATTCTTATTTTGCGCACAAAAGTACAATGTTGTCATCGTACTTGTGGCAGTACGATGTCCTCACTGAAATAATAGAAATGATCTTATTCAAAACATATGTTCAAAGTTAAACTGCTTTTGTCTGGTATTCCAGCCTCATCCAGAACTCTATACAGGAGAGAGTAACAGTGTCACAGATCTTCTGGGTATTTTTAACAGTCAGTGCTACAAAAGTCTAGAGTTACATGCAGAGATATTTGTGGCATGTCAGTCTGTAAAAGCAAAAGACTCTTAGGAACCACCACAAGGAGGTACTGCAAAGGACAATGGCATGACCCTTCCAGGATACGCCAAGAAACTCATTTTAAAAAAGAAAGGGGTGTGTCTGTGTTTGCTGCTGAGGGGAGAAAGCTCTAGAACATGTAATGTGTACACGGTGTGACTCTGAGGAAAAGCTCGCACATGTACTTAGGAAGCTTCTGGTAGGTGCTGTTAACCTTGTTTGTCTTTGGCTCATTGGGTGGGTGTGTTGGGGTTTAAAGAGACTTGGCTTTCTGGTTGTACAATCCAGTGTGCTTTATATTTGTTTAACCATTTTATGTTTTTTCAAGAGCACTTGCATATACACTACGGCAGTGCCCCTTTATCATGGGAGATGTAAGACTGCCAGAGGAAGCCTGAAACCCCATGAAGTACTGAAACCTATATATGTTGTATTTTCCCCTATATTCCCTGCAGTATTACCATGTGGTACCAGAGTTAATCTGTTCTGCCATGTTTTATGCTCTGGTGCCACCTTGGCATCACTACTCTTACACTTTGGAGATATTATTAAGTAAAATAGGGTTATTGAACACATTCACTACAATAACACAACAGGCAATCTGATAATCAAGTGGTACTAAATGACTAACAGGTGAGTAGTGTATACAGTGTGGATACACTGGACTAAGAAATGATTCATGCCCAAGCAGGATAGAGCAGGACAATGTAAGTTTTCATCACACTATCCAGAATAGCATACCATTTAAAAATAATGAATTGTTTATTACTAGAATTTCCATTTAATATTTTTGGGCAACAGTTGACTTTGGGAAATTGAAACTGGGAAGCAAAACCACAGGTAAGGGAGAGCAGACACCATTTTATTTCATTTAATCTTTACAGCCATCTCACAAGGAAGTTCAGTTTGGCATTTCGTATTTACTGATCAGGCAACAGACGTACACTAGCTTGCTCAGAGTCACAGACTTTTTAGGGATCAAACTTGGACTTGCACTCAGCTCTTCTGATTCTGAGTCACACTATTACCATACAAACTACAGAGCAGACCTCTTACCCAGGGAAAAAGAGATATAAAAATGGCTAGGTCAATATTCTCCTATACCAGACTTCTTTCATGTTTTATGAGGAAAGTGGAACATATTAATGGTAATAAACAATGAGAACTGATTAAAATAGAATAGGTTGCTGGATGGATTGAAATAATTAGCAACTAAAAACCTTCCAACTCTAAGAGTTTAATCAAGTTTTTTTTCATTTAATATATTTCAAAATATTATTTCCAAAGTACTTTTTAAAGTTTAAGACCTTGCCATGTATTAATTATCAGGAAAATTTTCAGTAATATTTTAGTGTAATCAATTTTTATGACACAATGTGTCAATATGTAAAAACCTATTTCCACCACATTGTTTCTTTAGTAATTTGAGCCTGAAATATTTTTTCCCTCTCTGTGGATGACTGTAGGTAAATCTCGGTGCTAGTTGAGTGATTGCAAATCAGAGATGATTGACAGTGCTGTGTTGCAGGAGCTAAGCATTTCCCAGTTATAATTGACTTTTCTGTTATAGTGTTCCTCTTATTCAATGAAGTCTAATTAACAATTAAATCTAACTTCTTTCAACTTTTTCCTATTTGCGTCATGGTTTCTATGTTCCCAAGATCTAAATTGGTCCCAAAATTTTAAAATGGATTTCACCAAATCCTCATGAAGAAGTAACTCAAGACTGGGAAAAGTGAAAACTAAGAGAAGTTGAAACCTACCCACCCCTGCCACACACACACAAACACACACTCACACGCTCACACATCATCTCCAGCATTACTAAAGCAATAAAGTATTTTAAGCTTCTTGCCTCTCCAGGTTCTCCTCTTACCCACTCCCAACCCCTGCCTGCTCTCTGGCTTCCATTTTTCTTTTTTTGAGCTTATGTGGTGATAGGGATTGAACCTAGGCCCTTGTGCCTACTAGGCGAGCACTCTGTCCCTGAGCTACATACTGAGTAGCAGTGAAAATTATAGGATGATTTTCCTCTCCTCTGCTACACCCTGGGTGAATGCTTTGGAAGTGCTTTCATTTAATTTTCAACTTTACTTTTAAAAGTATTGCTATTTTGTCTCATTGAGGAAAATATTCCTAATCCCAAAACTTGGTTTTAAAATATACATTGAGGGAATAAAAGGATATAGTGTCAGTTATGATTTTAAAATAAGCATAAATAAATTAAATGATTTTAGTTTTCATATGAGGGCACATTTGATAAAACTCAGTGGGAAGGTGACAAATTATCAAATAGGCATTAAGCTTTGTCTGATTGATTTATCTAAATTTATAAAAACTGTCTACCAGAAAAAGGCCAAAGATACAAAGACAAAACAGTCCTTGTTCTCAGGGAAATTCATATTGGGGTCCTAGTAAAACCCCATGACAGCATATTAATAATCACAACAGTAGCCATTTATGGAGATCCTGCTTTACATTTATTATCTAATTGAATTCTTATAACATGATTTACAGAATGAAGATAGTAAAATTCAGGTAAAGTTGCTTGGCCAAAAATAAAACTAGTAAATGATAAAATGTGAAAGCAGTTCATGAGAATGGTCATAGTAGAGCTTCCTAGGAAAAAAATTAAAGTTTGAAATCATGTTAATAAATAAGTCCCAGCTCACAACTGTGAAATTGCACACAGTTCAGTGTAAATGCCAAAATGAAGTTTGAGTTAATGGTTTCTGCTACTGGACTCATCATTGATATAGACATATCATTGTTTAATTTGGCAATTGGTATTCATATAAGCCTTGTAACATTATAGGGCCCAAATTTTTGATTTTTTGAGGGACTTTAAATAAAAATGAGAAAAAAAATCCTAGTTCGACTGATTGTTAATTTAGATGTTTAAAAATTCAACTTCTATGGCATAAATATTCAAGACAAAAAAGCTATTGTTTGTCAGAAGCAATGCTCAACTTACAGTACACTCTCCATTTAAAATTCATTGTGACTATGAGAAACACAAGGAAACCAATTGAGTATACAGGATGAGAAATGGACTGAGGTACTAATGATCTTTTCCAAAATATTCAACTTATAAGCATCAGTGTTGGGATTGGAACCCCAGTTTATGGACAGCCTATGGAAAATGAATGGAAGTCATCCTAGTCAGAAGGTCATGAGGAAGTCATGGATGTACTAAAGTGTTTTGTATGCTTGGAAATAATGAGCCATGGAATATACCTGAGAATCAACAGAGTGTGTAGTAACCACAGAGGTTGGCAGGCTGCAGGTAAATTTTGAAGGATTTTATATCACATATAATGAAAATTGTACTTTATTCTGTGGCCATAGAAAAGCATGAGCAGTTGAATGAATGTTCTCTCTTTATTTTGCAAAGCTATCTAGTGATGGATGACAGAAAGCTTGCTTCAGGAAGACAAGGCAAGTTAGGCAGCATCTAATAAAGATCTGTTACCCAGATGAAGGGACTGTGCTTATTGGTTTTCCTTTACTATAACAAATACCAGAGACAAATCTATTTAGAAAGAGAAAAGGTTTATTTCCACTGAGTTTTGAAGACTTCAGTCTATGATTAGTGGGCCCATTGCTTTTGGGCCTCTGGTGGTGCAGTAGTTCATGGAGGGAGCATGTTTTAGAGCAAAATCATTATCTCATGACTGGAAAATGAAATAGGAGGAGAGGGAGGAGCTTGTATCCCACAATGCCCCTTGAGGGAACACTTCCCATTATCTAAAGACCTTCCTCTAGGCCTCATCTTCTAGAGGTTCCACTGCCTCCCAGTAGTACCCTGGGCTGAGGAACAAATCCTTTAACATGGGCCTTTGGGGGATATTCAGATACAAACAATAGCAGGGACATACTTAAAACTTGACCCAGCTATGGAACCGTAGGGACTTGGTGATAATTTTAATTTATTGAATGAAGAAGGAAATAGAAAATGGCTCTGAAATGTCTGCCTACAAAAGACAGGGGAATAGACGAGGATTAAGAGTCAGTGCAAGAGCAAAGGTAAAGATTCCCTTTAGACAGTTGAAAATAGTGATCTGGAACTCAGGAAAGGAATCTTGAGTCAAGATTTTAAGTTGAGGTTTATCCAGAGAAAAGGAGTAAAACGGAACACCCTAGGGAGAGCCTGGAAGCTGAGCCCGCCCTGGAGGTGGTGAGTTATCACCTCTGAGGATCAGACAGAGAAATAGAAACCAAACCGACAGATTCAGGGGATAGAAAGAGCCAGAAAAAGAAGGTGTCCTGGAAACCAAACAGAGAGTTTGGATTGGGTAAAAGAACAAGACTTCAAACTATATGGGGTTAGAGTTTCTAGAAGTATTCCTCCCTGTAGGAAGTTTGCAAGAAATAAGTTTGTACTGAATTGGTTTCTAGCAAGATAATTTACCAAGATGATTCATATTAATTTTTTGAGGGCCTTTCAATAAAAATGAGAAAAAATCCTAGTCGACTGATTGTTAATTTAGATGCTTAAAAATTCAACTTCTATGGCATAAATATTATTATTAATATAAAGTTGTTAAATTAACATTTAAGTTAAAAACTAATTTTCATAAACAAAACTATTGGATGGATTAAGTAAGCAAATACAACTTCCCATTACAAATATGTATTACAGACACCATTATTCTTGGATGATCAAACAACAAATATTTCTTTGCCATTCGCTATGCTATTATTATTATAAGAGTGTCTATGAACTTCAAAGAAAGGATTTTATTTAAATTTAAATAAAAACTTTTGGCCTCATCTGACTGGTGCTTTTTGCTCACTTTCCTGCTGGAGTCTCCTGAATGCAAATGTTCTCTAACCTTGTATTCTTGACAAAGACCAAAATATTAGCACAGCACTTTTAGTTTTCTGAGTGCATATGGCAGGATTATTTCCTTTGAAGAAATTTCAACGAATTCCATTGTGATCTGGCATTTCTTTTCATTTCAAACAAGGCCAAACAAGAACTTGAAGGTTTATGGTGTTTATGCCCACAATTTGGAAGAGACGTATGCATGGAGACCCACCAAAATGATAGATAGAAAGCAGATTATAAGGGAGAGAAGAATGACTGAAATAGGAAGCAGAGACAATTAGAACGGCTACTTCTTTTTCTGCAATGTCATATTAAAAGGAAGGAATATCATATGGTGGTAACCAATGGGAAGTCAGGCTTGACAGTAGGGTGTACTTTTAGAATGGGCTGGATTTGGGCAAGCTTTGGACCAAGCTTCTAACATATGGGCTTTTGGGAGGGAGGCATTTCAGATCTGAACTATAGCAATGGCCTTTTATAATACATACTTAATATTATATGACTATCTAAATGTTTTCTTCATAGCCAGATATGTGATTTTATTTCCTTTAACACACTCCCCCTGCCAAAACCAGGCTTCCCTGAGTTAATTACCACCAATAGTTTTTGCTCAATCTTACTCAATTTGCTATGTCCATGTATCCATTTCTT
Source organism: Ictidomys tridecemlineatus (assembly GCF_052094955.1). Taxonomy (NCBI): domain Eukaryota; kingdom Metazoa; phylum Chordata; class Mammalia; order Rodentia; family Sciuridae; genus Ictidomys; species Ictidomys tridecemlineatus. Next base: position 121,230,507 of record NC_135485.1, read on the forward strand.
ATAAATGTTCCATCAGCTTTGTTATTCCACCCATCTTTTTCTCTTCCAAATGCCTCTCATGTCAAATAATCTGTCTAGTTGCTTCCCCGTCCCCCCACCCCCCAGGCTTTATGCTCTCCTGGGCTAGCCTGGAGGGTTTGATTCAGTGAGCACTGGTTTATCCCTCACTATTTTGGACCCAGAGTTTCCAGATCCCATGCACGCCCTTCTAAGTTCTTTTCTCTTCCAGTAGCTTTGTAGGAAAAGTTGCCAGAGATGTAAACTATCTGTGTCTTTGCATGATTGAAAATGTCTTCATTGTATTCTCACATGTGATGTATGCAATAGACAATATAGAGGTTGAGAAATATATTTTAGAATTTTGAAGGCATTGTTCTTTTTATCTATAAAACCTAGCATTGCAGTTGGGAAGTCTTATGTATTTCTAATTCTTTTACTTTGTCTGATTTTTTTCCTTCACTATGGAAATTTTTAGATTATTTATTTTATCCATTACATCCAGAAATGTTATGATTATGTACTTTGGTGTATTTCTCCTCTTTAGTTCAGTTCTCTTTAAATAAGGAGACTTTTGTTCCTATTTTCATGTATTCTTTCATTAATAACTTCCTACCCTCTGTTTTTCTGGTTTGTATTTTGTTTTTTTGTGTTGTTCTGTTATCCTGTTCAATTAGTTGTTAGATCACATCAGTGTATACTTTTGTTAGTTGTATATTAATTCTACTTTTTGTTTCTTTCTTGGTTGTTTTTTGTAATTTTAGTTTTCTGGAATATTCTCTTAATTTTAATCTTCTTAATTTTTATTTATTTTCTAGTTTAAAATGGGATATATGGGCTTTCTAGTTCTAGTTTTTATTTATATCTATCTATCTGTATATCTATATCTATATATGGGATGTAGATATAGATAAATAGATACATTTTTACTTCCAAAGGCTCTTCCATGATCCTTGATTTTTTTTTTGTAGTATCCTGTTCTTGTTTTATTAATGCATTGTCTTCTGATATCTCTCCAAGGGCACTCATTAGAATTTATTTTATATTTTCTTTTATTCTTTTCGATATCTGTTCGCACTCGGCTCCCTTTTTCTTTTTCTTTTTCTTTTGAGCTCTCCTTTTCTTGCTGCAGTCTTACTGTAAATAACTGATGATTGCCAGGTGTGAGTTAGGCAATAGTTATTAGAATCTGTAAATGAGCTGAATGAGCCTGATTAGCACAATTCACTTTCAGATGAACCAGAGAGGACATAGACTGTTTTCCAGATGACATTCCAATGGCCATAGATAGAGTCCACTTATCTGAGGTGAGGGCTTTCATTTCTCCTGTAAAAGTCCCTCAATATTAATTAACCAGCAGGAACATCATCAGGCATTCTTTTGCCTGGAAGTGAAAGGCAGCAGGCAGAGGAACATGATTCTTCTGAATTTTGGTTCAACGGAGTCTTCCTACCTATATCTCAACACACCCTTTTTCATGTCTTGGGTCTCTCCTTGTTTATCTGGGGAAAAAACCTGCTCTTCATTCATCCTTCTATTTGGATGTATTGGTAAAGAAAATTTATTCTGAGAGCAATTACACGTCCATGGCAAAATTGAGAGGCAAATATAGAGCTATTTCATTATCCCTATCTCACACATATGCAGCAGAATCCCCACTAGAGCAATACGTTTGTTATGATCGATGAAGCTACACTGACATATCACTACCACCGGAATCTGTAATTTAAATTAGGGGACACTTTGGGTGTTGTATATCCTGAACACATTTTAATCTTTGATCTTCTCCAACTCACTCATCTATAACCACTCTTGAATCTTCTTATATCTTTTAGAAATGTTGATGCTTCTCACCTACTCCACCCACTAACATTTTCTCCCATTTCTTTTTAGCCTTATGGATTTACACATTGTTTTAGATTGCCTTGCTATCACTTTTGAAGAATCTTGGAAAGAAGAGGATATAAACTTGTGAAGTCAGATTACCATCTTCAGCCAGAAGTCATACTTCTTTTTTAGATGGTTCTGATGCTGACTGATCACTTCTGGTTTCCTTAGGATTTGAAAAGGAATAGAAAATTTTTCATAGACATTTAAAATATAGATGAGAAAGAGTTTTTGAAAAAATCTCCTACCAACATATTTACTGTTTTAAGGCAATTACAAAAGATCCTGTCTGGTCAAAGGCCTCATTTAATGTTTAGCATAGTGAAAGAAGTTTCCCATGGTTGAGAGAATAGGAAAAATATGTTCTGAACTTAGAACGGTCTGTTCAAAATCTGGTCAGTTTCATTTATAGTCTCTGCTGATCATAATAATCAGGGCAATAGTTTTGTTACATGGAGCCAGTTGGCCTGGCTACAACCAATAGTTTCACAATGACTGCCAAGGAGCCATCATGGACGGCTTGAGGTCTCACAGACACTCTATGTAGAATCTCTGCAGATCTACTTTCATCATTTTTTATTTGTTCTTCAAGCCATTGAGAAACCTTTTTTCTTGCCCTTTTATTTTGAAAATGAACTACATATTTTCCTTACTTTTTTGTTTTTGAAACCTGCAATAGAAATTGCATAGAAGCCCTGAAGTTATAGTATTCTGAAAATAAGGATGGTTTTGACAACAGTAGAAGAGTTGATGGAACCTTAACTTTGAGATCTTGGCTAAGACCAGGTGACCCTGGAGAAGGGCAGGCAGCAAGGGAGGACAACACTATGAGTTGATTACTTTTAGCAAAATATTTCCATATGTACCTGATTGGTGGTCATACTAACAAACTTTCCACCAGAAATTGTTCCTAGGACTATGAAATTCAAGTGGTTGTGCTGATAATCTCAACTCTGAAAGTGTGGAAGGCACTAGCTTTGTGAATGTTAAGATTGACAGTCGTCATTTGCTACTAAATGGAGTCCAAGTCAAGAATGAGTTGATGCTTATTTCACCTCATTTTCAAATTTAGGATTGGAAAAAGGATACTTAAAAGGGTCTAACAATAGAAAATAAAGTAGAAATGTATCTACTCCCAAAACTCAGTTTCTTAAAAGTTAGTTTCCACAACTGGGCAAGATGGATACCACCTCTGAAAGAAAGACCACCTTCTAATTGACATCTCACTTTTGGATGCAGCTTCTTCCACCCAGACTTAGAGTGTTTAGAAAGAAGTTAAAAACAAGCTGATGATTTTTTATTAGGGTGCTGTGTATATATAGCAAGAGAGGCACATTGAAGGAGTATCAAATAGTAGAGCAAAGCTTTCCATGTGACCAGGACTGGAAGCTGAATTCTATGTCTGACATATAGTACATGTGTGACCTTGGGCAGATTGTGAAAATCCAATGCTCAATCTATTTTCTTTTCTTTTTTCTTTTTTTTACTTTTTTTTCTTTCTCCTTCCCTCCTTCCTTCCTTTCTGAAAATAAAGTAGCCACCTGATCTCAAGGAACTTATAGAAGAGGTAGACAAATGAACCATTAAGAACTAAAAGTAGTGATTGCTAGGGTAGAAAAATGTACAGGGTGCCATGGGGATTGATAAAGGGGAAGTTGAGAGGTCAGTGCAGTCTTAAAAGAGATTGGAGATTTGGAAGGCCATGAGGCCTAGGGACAGGGATTCTAGACAGAAGTCAGGTCATAGAAGGTCATGTGTACATGCTTGGGGTTTGGACAACCTTGACAAGAAGGACCAGGAAAGGTTTGAAGGATGGGGGAGCGGATTGTACAAATTGAATTTTAGTTTTTAAATTTTATTTAGTTTCTGATGGAACCTTATGCATGCTAAATGAATGTTCTACCACTGAACTACATCCCCAGCCCACAAATAGGATTTTAGATAGAGCAATTGAGCTTCTCTTTGGGTGATGGATAGGAACAGAGGAGACCTTTGTAGGGAGGTTGGTACATACAAGAAGCACCCCAGGTGAGAAAGGATACAATACCTAAACATCATCACAGGTGGAAAGATAAGGGATGAGTCTGCAGGGACCGACTTGCTTAGGTGTGCCCAGGACATTCTTGGATTTAGCACTGAAAATTTCATGTCTTGTTTTGCCTGGATTGTACTGGTTTTGAAAACACTGCAAGTCCATGTTCCAGAAAACTTTTCGGTTCCTGGCAAAGTATGATTGATGGCTGATAATACTACTTGAATGAAGATTAGGCTTTGAAGGAAGACAGGAGTATAGTGAATAAAAGCACTAATCCAAGAAACATTCAAAAAGTAAATCAATCGGACCCAGTGCCTCATATATGCTAGGTAAACACTGTACCACACTACCACTGAGCTATATTCCCAGCCACTACCACCCCATGTATATGAAGTGGTGTGTGTGTGTGTGTGTGTGTGTGTATGAGAGGGGGAGGGGGAAAGAGAGAGAGAGAGAGAGAGAGAGAGAGAGAGAGAGAGAGAGAGAGAGAGAGAGAGATATTATGGCATTGTCCTTTATTCTGTAATTTTGATTGATTTGAAATTCCAATCTTAAAAAATAGCAGTGCAAAGCAATCTTTTAGTGGTTCTGTTTTTGTTGGTACAGTAAAATGGAAATGTAGCCGTATTTTAGGTTGTACATGGCAGAGTAGAAGAAATCTGCTTATCCAAAGTATAGATATTGGTGTTTGTAATTTTTAGGTTGTCCTTGGTAGGATAGGATTAAATTTTACACTCTACCAGAAGTGGTCCATTCATTTTGACATTAATGTTTCATGATCCCTGGAAGCTTGCTGGATTTGATTCTCTAAACATGTCAAAATTAAAAAAATTTTCAGGCTACCATTCTTACGAGAAATAAATTTTAAATGATACCATTTAGAGAAAGCCAGGGGAGAAATAAAAGTAGCTAGTCAGCTCATTTTAAGATTTTCAACTAGATATTTGATATTTATGTTGTTTTTCTAATTTCTGGATGGTGAGTAACATTCCTTGACTCTTTTCCAAACCAGATTGATCGTGCAAGCCACAGATAAAGGGCTGCCCAGGCTTTCTGATACGACTATGATCGAGATTCAAGTGACTGATATAAATGACAATGCTCCAGTTTTTGTCCCCTCTGAAGCAGTAGAAATTGCAGAAAGTAAGTGTGGCAATTTGGTGTGGTGGTTTTGATTTACTTATATCATTTATCATTTCTTTCAGCCAGACACTATGTTAAGTATGAGTGCTAGCCCTGCACAGCCATGCAAGCTTGGAAATTTTTATCTTACTTGTATGGCATTAAAAATGAATGGTTAAATATCAAATGTTAAATATCAAATGTCAAAGGAGTTAAGTGTTAAAGCTGGGATTTGTATTCAGATTAGCAAGAGGCTGAGTCCCCATCTGCCAACTGCCATTCCATATAATATCTGTTTATGTGCACACTTTCCTTAAAAATTAAACTTTTCTGAATAAGCAAGTTTTTTTGGCTGTGGAAACAGTGAACCTTCTCTGAGAAGAAGCAATGTTCTTAGACTCCTAGCTTCGTCAATCGTTGCAAGATACTAATGACAATTAATGAAATAAGTTGGATGTTGGTTGAACAAAGTCATCGTTTTCCTCCTTAAGTCCCCTAGACTTCAATGGTTGCATCACACTAATGGTAGATGTTGAAAATATAAAGTTTTTTTGTGATAGATGGATTAATCTTAATTGTTTGGGTGTGTGAGTTAGACAATGACTGCACAGTTTATGAACCCAAAATTACACATGCTCATTCACTCCACTGGTGAAATCCAACCCAACTTTTTATAGTTGAAGTTGAAAATACTGGTGGCTTATCACTTGCCTCTCTGCTCTCTCTCTCTCTCTCTCTCTCTCCTTCTCCCTCCCTCTCCCTCTCTCCTGGGGATTGAACCCAGAGTCTCACATCTGCTAAGCAAGACCTCTACCCTTGAGCTACATAGGCAGCTGCTTGTTTTCACTTAATACTAAACTCATTTCTATAACATCCTTACCATTTTATTATGCTCACTTTCCAAACAAATCATAAGCACCACCTCTCACAGAGGGATATATTCCAGAAATCTCTATGTCTAGGGATGCCCCCAAATGTTAAATTCCATAAATAAGAACATTTTCCAGTTTTGCCTCTCACCTATTTATTTTCATTTGATTTTTATGGAAAATCAAATGTTCGTGTTCGTAAGCACTTGCATTAGTGTTAAATAATAACACAAGAACAAACTGCATAAATCAAAATGTACTGAATGGGGTAAGGTGTGGTTAGTGCACATCAAGAATGCTCAAGCTTCAAACTGAAAATTATGAGGCTCATATACAGTGGAACTATTCTGAGCATCTTGGCATACTCTTTCCACCCGCACCATACCTACAGCTTAGTAACAAAGTCCCTTTCATGGGCAATTTAGGCTGCAGAACACATGTGGTATGTGAGACATTAAGCATGTCATCTATTTTGTAATTTTTTTTAGTGACTAATATTAGAGATTTGTTTTCATCACTAGCACTATATAAATTTTGTCTTTCTATCATCTTGATAATTTTGAAAATCAGATTTAAGGGAAAGAAGCAGTGCAACTCTGAAAGAAATAATTTTGCCAAATAAATACAAAGGAATAAGTAGCTAACTCTTATATTTGTACCCAATTTTTTTAAATTAAAATCTGATTTTTCTTTTCAAAATTTTATGCTTGGCATTAATATTTTGAGTAATGTTTTTCCTACTCACATCCACTATGAGTATGATTTTGATATAGAAACTACACAGTACAGGTATATGCTTAGAATGTTCCTTGACCCCAGAGTGGTGTTATAAGTATATAATTTAAAAAAAAACTGTAATGTGAAAAATTGAATATACTCTACTTTCTTAATTTCCTACTCCTTGGTAAATTTTCAGTTTTATTGGGCTCATAAATCCTTCTGAGTTTTTGTTTAGTTCATAAGGAGCTTTGTATGAGAAATCATGCCAAAAAAGAGCAAACCATGTTGGATTTACAATGAGACACTTGGATTATACTCTTGAAAAAAAAATTGTTTTCAAAGGATGAATGTTAATGGAGGTTGACACTGGTCATGACTATTTCAGATTCTTTGCCTGGTATAATTGTGTCTCGGATATCAGTTCATGATGCGGATTTGAATCCAGCTTTCATCTTCAGTTTCACAAAAGACAGTAACCCTGGAGCCAAATTTGCCATTGATCAGAACACTGGGAGAGTGGTATTGATAAAAACATTGGATTTTGAGGAAGCTTCTGAATACAAGTTGTTCGTTCAAATTTCTGATTCAGTGTACCACACAGAGGGATCCCTCACCATCTCTGTGCTGGATGTCAACGACAACCCACCAGTGTTTTCTCAAGATTTCTATCAGGTAAAGAGCTTGAAGAAACGTAAGCTTTCCATTGCTGGCCCACTAAGATAATATTCCTTGTTTGGGGTACCTGATTTAATGCCACAGGTTTTATATTGTGGAAACTATAAGTAATTATGGAATCGAAATGTCTCATTCGTTTCAATTTATAAAGTATGTAGGTCATCATTTTTTTTAAGATTTTTTTTTTGTGAAGTTGGAGTCCGGTTGTTCAGAACAATTGGAACTTGCTTCATATTTGCAAAGCCACAGATAAAACGAGGGAGTTTGGATTATCTGCGTTTAATTTGGAAAATTTTTTTCTTCCTTAGGCATATTTTTGGAATATACTAATTAATATCTTAAAACAAATTAGGTACAAATCTATGAGGTGGAAATTTTAGTATTTAGAGCATAGTATCTGTTTAGAGAAGTTAGAGCAACAATAGTATTCAACTAAGCATTTGGAAATGAACTCCAGGACTTTTGAGTATAGCAAATGTAAGATTTAAAGGTCAACACAGGAGGAAAACTAAACTATAGAGGTTTATTTAAATTATACAATGTGTATGATATAATAATATAACAGTGACTATATTAACAATATTCAACATACAGAAATAATTTAGAAAAAAAATTCATAAGAAAAATCAAAACTGAATAAAATTTTAGACTTTTTCTTTTCTCTCTCCAGGAACTGAAAACATATTTCTTTTCTTTTCTTTTTTACCTTTTTTGCAGTGTTGACAATTCCACCCAGGGTCTCACACATGCTAGGCCAGTGCTCTACCACTGAGCTATTCCCTGACCTAATATTTTTAATGTGTCACCTTCATAAATCGATGTATCTAAGAGAGTCATGTTGAATTATATGGTTTCCATAAGCAAAATAGACAAAATGACCTTATGTTCTGGCCCTGGTCATTAATGTGCCTTTAGCCTTTAAACACAATGTGCTTTTTCCTCTCTTGTGCTTAGGTCACAGTTCCTGAATTGGTTCCTCTGGGGTACTCAGTGTTGACTGTGTCAGCCTCAGACCTAGAAGGCAATGAGACCATTTCTTATAGGATCCTTTCCTCTTCTAAGGAATTTGCCATTGATCCCATGAATGGTGAGTGGTTTCTAGTGACTTTAGAGCTCACGGTTTGAGTTACAGGGTGGAATCATGAAGTAATACTTTCCAGATGCTCCTTCAATAGCCCCCTATCTCTAGCCCCTGCAATTATAGGCACCACCTTCTTCTTTGTCTTCATGTCAAACACTGCAATAGCAAACACCAGTGTTATTTCTCTTCCCAAACATCTCAGTGACTGAGAAGCAGAAGGCATTGGTTAAGTGCTGGTAAATACTCAGAAATTTAGACCCCCAAGATAGTACACCCCCAGTTTCATGCATCTATCCAAGCACAATTCAGGCCATTTTTCCTGGGATTCAACAATAATCAAAATGATGTTGAAAGGATTAAGTCAGTGCTAAGGACTTCACCTTAGTAGAGTCTTTTACTCAAACCAAGTACAAAAATATTCAGCAATAGCTTCATTTGTTCAATAAGGACAAGAAGAGTGAAAAAGGAAAACAATTTAAGTATCCATTTCTACTAAACGGAAACCATGCTGATGTGATGTTCTACTTTATTTGATGTCTTTTAAGTCTCTTTGTAGTTTTATCTAAGAACTAGACATTCGTGAATGCATTTAAAAATGAATTCATGCAGGTTATTCCAGATTTGAACAGGTAAGTGGAATACAGAGAAAGTTTAACAGTGAGTGGACATTAAGAGCTAAATTTTATAAAAAATGAATATTATCAGCAAAGCAATGTCCTAGAACACTTTAGAAAAGAACAAAAATTAGGACACATCACACTGTGCGTTCCAACCTCTACCCACCATTTTGCATTATTTCTGCAAGAGAGAGCTGACTTAAAAATTAACCTCAGGATGCTTGAAAGGAGAATTTGGTCCCAAAATATCAGAATGAGGTCCCCAGGGTGTTGTAAGAAAAATAGGTGATGTTACCACATAGCCTGTTCATGAATGAGTAATGTATGCATATAAACATGTCTGGAATTTGGTGCCTGCTTCTCCGCCATGATGTCAGATCCTGGCAATTGCTGCCCTGGACACTGGCAAATTGAATTCACCTTTCCTGTTGATCAGAATGTTTTTAAAACTTTAAGTCGAATCAAGTCAATTCAGTCCATGGTGTGACTCTAATTGAAATGTGGCTTTTTTTTTTTCTTTCCCCGGCCACATTTTTATTGGTGCGTTACATCACACATATTGATGGGATTTGTGAATACATATTCATAGATATACACAATATGACAATATACTTGGGCCTATATCAGTCCCCAGCATTTCCCCCCAGTATATATTTTTTTAATTTGTTCTTTTTAGATATATATGACAGTGGAGTGTATTTTGACATATCATACATACATGGAATATAACTTTCATTCTTGTGGTTGTGCATGATGTAGAGTTACAGTGGTCATTTATTCATGTATGAACACAGAAAAGTTTTGTCCAATTCATTCTACTGTCCCATCCCTCCTCCCTTCCCTTCATTCTCCTTTGTCTAATCCAATGAACTTCTATACTTCCCCTCCCACATTGCTGTTAGCATCTGCATATCACAGAGAACATTTGGCTTTGGGTGTTTAGGGATTGGCTCATTGCAATTAGCATGATAGTCTCCAGTTCCATCCATTTACCTGCAAATGCTATAATTTTATTCTTCTGTATAGCTGAGTAATAGTCCATTGAGTATCTATACCACATCTTCTTCATCCATTCATCTGTTGAAGGCACCTAGGTTTGTTCCATAGCTTAACTATTGTGAATTGAGCAGCTATAATGATGTAGCGGCATCACTGTAGTAAGCTGATTTAAAATCCTTTAGGAAAATGTCATTATTCAGTATTCTTCTTCAGTGATCATACTTAAAACACATTTATCTTAGAAAAATGTTGTTCCATTTATATTCATAAAAATCATGTCTGTATTTAATATAGTAAGTGTTAAATATATATTTTATCAGTAAGGGAAAAATTCACTTGCTGAATGAACCATGAGCTTTAGGAAAAGTATATCTATAATTATAATATTAAGGAAGAGTTATAATTCCATATTATCATTTTTACTGCTTTCATTGGACTAGAGTGAGTGTCAACCAATATTTCCAGAATAAGTATCTTTATGCCAGAATATCTCTATACATTTGTTTATGGCTCATAGAATAGGGAATCAATTTTACAAACAAGAATATATTTTCTTGAAATATGGTATACATACAAATGGAGTTTCACTTGCCATAAAGAAGAATGAAATTATGGCATTTGCTGATAATGGATGGAAATGAGGAGCATCATGCTAAATGAAATAAACCAGACCTAGAAAACTGAGGATCAAATGTTTTTTCTCAGATTCAGGAGCTAGACCAAAGTGAGGGGGAAAATAGAGGACAGTGGGATATCGTAAGAATAGAGGGAAGATCTATAGAAAAGAAGAAAAGTGAGGGGGAAGGAGGCGGGACAGAAAAGGGAGGAAATGCAGAATGATTTTGATAAAATTATGCTATGTGCATGTATAAATATATCAGAGTGACTTCTACTTTTATGTATAATCTATAAAGCATCAATTAAAAATAAATAGACAGAATACCAGTAGAGTAGGGGGCAAGAGTAAGGGGGGAAAAGGGGAGGGAAGGAGGAGGCACTGGGGACTAATATGGATCAAATTAAATTTCATGCATATATGATATGTCAAAATGAACCCAACTATTATGTATGACTATAATGCACTCATAAAACCATATTTGTCTTTTAAAAGCAGTTATAGAACAACTTACTACAGAAGAGTAAGATTCAGAAAAAAGAATTGTAGCGAAGGCAATCTCAAGAAGCACACATATAGAATTTTTATGTCATTAAAACTATTTCTGAATCTTATAAAATAAAAATTATTTCTGAATCTTAGCTGTATTTTTATAAAGTTTATAACATTATATAAACATAATAACTTTAATTTCTATCTGGACTTGGTTGTTGTTTACACACAAAGAACTAAACACAGTTAGATACTCGATAAGCATCTGCTGACTACACTGGCCATGAACATTTCACGTCACAATACTGACATGCTCTGACTTTTTTTTTCAGGTACAATATTTACTACCAGCCCTATATTACTTCTGGATAAAATATCAACAATTCGATTTCTCGTGGAAGCCAGCGATGGTGGAATTCCTGACCTGAGGGCTCTTACGTTAGTGGAGATACAAATACAAGATGTGAATAACCATGCCCCTGAGTTTGTAGTCGGGTACCATAACCTTAGTTTGACTGAAGATGCTCTGATTGGAAGCACACTTATGACTCTTTCGACCATGGACCTTGACTGGACCTATGAAAATACACAAGTTGAATATTCCATCATCAGTGGTAATTCACAGAACAACTTCCATGTGGAAACTAGTTTCATTCATTCAGAACATCCTTCGAAGCAAACTGGTCATCTTGTGTTGCTTCGCCACCTGGACAGAGAAGCAGGTGCCAGCCACGAGCTTGTCATTCTAGCCTCTGACCATGGTTGCCCTCCCATGAGCTCCACAGCTGTCGTGTACATACGAGTGCTTGATGTCAACGACAACCCACCCAAGTTCAGCAGCCTGAAATATCACGCCCACGTCAAGGAAAGCACCCCGCTAGGGAGCCACATCACCGTTGTCTCAGCAAGTGACTGTGATGTGGGTTCACGGGCAGAAATCGTCTACCACATAATCTCTGGAAATGAGAAGGAGCATTTTCACTTGGAAGAAAAATCGGGAGTCCTCTATTTGGTCAAGCCTCTGGATTATGAAGAAACGGTAACCTTCACTTTAACTGTCCAAGCTTCAGATGAAGAAAAGAAGCACTTTTCTTTTGCCGTCGTGTCTATCAGTGTCTTAGACGAGAACGATCACGTGCCTCAGTTTATGTCCCCCAGCACGAATTGTGTTGTTCCTGAGAATCTGCCTATTTTCTCCACCTTATGCTCCATAAATGCTTTGGATTTTGATGCAGGTCCTTATGGAGAATTGACCTACTCTATTTTATCACCTTGTTTTGTCACTCACGGAATGTCACCTGACCAGGACCTTTTCATCATTGACCCTTTAACAGGAGATATTCGTGCTCAGCAAATCCTTGACTATGAAAAGGTCAGTCGGTACTGCCTCACCGTTCAGGCCAAAGACAAAGGTGGATCAACAGCCTCCTTAATGTTGTGGGTGGACATTGAAGGGATAGATGAATTTGAGCCCGTTTTCACTCAAGATGAATATTTTTTCAACCACCTAGAAAAGAATCAAGGAAGGCAGTGGATTGGAAGAGTGGAAGCCTCAGATGCAGATGCTGGTACGGATGGAGTCATTCTTTACTCCCTTGGAACTCCATCTCCTTTCTTTGCCATAAATGAAACAAGTGGAAATGTTTATTGGATGAGAGGCACTCCCCTCATACAAAGTCAGGTCATCAGAGAACACACCTTCGAAATGAAAGTCATCGCCCGTAGCCCCAAACCCGGCTCCAAGTACGCGTCTTGCACCGTGTTTGTCAACGTGTCTTTGTCCTCCGATGGAAAACAGGCAGTGATGTCTGCTGACAGCTTTTTGATCAGCCTCACAGTCTCCGTTTTAGTGTTTCTGTCCCTCATCGGCATTCTCCTCGTCCTGATACTAAGACATAAACAGAAAGACACACGACGCAACTGTGAGGACAAGAAAGCATCATCGTCCTTAGATAGCAATTTGAGTCTGACCAGGGATGCCGGCATGCTCCAGGGCTTCCAGACAACCAGCAAGTGCAATCAGGAGGTACCTGTGCCAGCCGTGCCTGAGTGGTTGAGCTTACTAAGCATCATGGAGAAGGACGTGATCAACCTGTACAGGCACTCAAACTCCAGCGGCCACTGTTCTGTGGAAGGAGAAACTGCAGAAGATCAAGAAATCCAGAGGATAAATGAGCACCCTTACAGAAAGGACTCGGACTCGGCATTGAGTGATCGGGGGTCCAGGGTGCCTGACTCCGGAATCCCCCGGGACTCAGACCAGCTCTCCTGCCTGTCTGGGGAAACAGATGTGATGGCCACGGTCGAAGCTGCAGAAGCCAGCCAGACACTTGAGGACAGAGATGGTGGGGGAAGCTGCAGCACGCTCTATGTTCAAAATACGGGATCACCCCAGCCACTTCAGAGGAGGGAGGTGAAAGAGGGTGTCCTGGCTGACGTCAGGAAAGAGTCTATCTTTATGTCAAGTGATCGGGAAGCAAGATGCGCAGCTTTTCCGACTCAGATAACCTTCCATCACGATCTGAGAGGCAGCTCCACCTGGGATTATCTGCTGAGTTGGGAACCCAAGTTCCAACCTCTTGCCTCAGTGTTTAATGATATTGCAAAATTAAAGGACGAGCATTTACATCTGCCTGGCATTCCCAAAGAGAAGTCTTTTGTTTTCCCACCGCCTTTGATAACCGCGGTAGCCCAGCCTGGGATTAAAGCAGTTCCACCAAGAATGCCGGCCATAGCCCCAGGTCAGGTCATTCAGAAATACCCACGCTCCCCAATTCTCTGCCACCCCAGTTCTCTCTCGGAAGCCATGGCTCCTAGCTTTTCTCCAACTCTCTCCCTACTGGCCGTGCAGACTCCTGCCAGGTCGCCCCGGTTGTCAGATGGGGGGTTATTAGGACCACACCTCCGTGGTGCAACCCCTGAACTGAAAGCTGAAGATGAAGTTCAGATATAAAACCATGGCTGTGCCAAATACCCGCTGACCACCGGTCACAAATGGCTGAGCAAAGCATTCCCAAGCAAACTCCTCAAGATTGGGTTCATTCTTATCTAAAAGTGAGGGATCTAATTTAGCCAGGGTTTTTTAAAAATATCCCCCATTCAAGTTTCTCAAATTTCTTCCAGCCTTAATGAGGAGTTATTTCCTCTTTTAAACTTTATATTTTGCTCTCAGGACTCACGTTTGAATATATCAGATCGTGTGTTTTCTGTCGTACCTGGTTTTCTGTGTGATTAGATTTCCAAAGAACAGAGTGAACTTTGCTGCCTGCCAAAATGTTTCTATGAAAATAAATAGAAATAAAGTCGAGGGCACCCTGGCCAGATTGCTGCTGATTACACTGCTAATCTAAAGCAAGTAATGTCTGAATGGGGAATGAGTTTAGAAAAGAAAGTAATAAAAAGGGGGAAATCTAGAGGAATAAACTTAAGTTTTAAAGCAAAGTGGCAGTCTGTGAATCTGATACAGATATGGATGGATTTCTCCACTTTGCCCATATACCAGCCTTGTGGAGTTTAGCTGTAATTTGAATTTCAAAGTGGTGTTTTTTGGAAATCTAATGGGAAATTAAGAATGAAATTTTCATAACTATGTGTCAATAGGAAAAACAGATAACTATTTACTGTTTAAACGATCCAGAAATATATGATCTGGATAGAGGGTCAGGATGGATATTAGCAATACTTATGTGGTTAGCTGCCACCCGACACATCATCTTGCCCTTCTCTCCAAATAGAACGATGTTTTTGTTCAATACTCTGTCTTATAATAGGGTACGGGTTCATACATGAAGATTAATTTATAACAATTTCAATTTTATTTTCTTCTAGATACAGTGACTTTGGGTATGAAATAATTTATCCATTCAATGTCCGTTTTTAAAGTCTGTGTAGATAAAATTATGTTATTAGCTAATTATAAATTTCATAGAGTAATTTAGCAATATATTTTTAAATGAAGTTTTTTTTATATAAATGTTTCTACTCTACATGTTAAGAATGGATGTCAGAAGACTCTTCTGTTCACTCAGACTCGTGTTTAGCTTTAACTGCCATTAGATGTAGCAATGTGGCAATGCGGTGAAAGTAATTCTGTTTTATACAGCCCTTGTTTAAGAAATAAGCGTAGTGTTGTATGATGCTCACATGCTTCTCTCTGATGAACCTGAGAATCCAGGGTGCATCCTGAGAATAATGGTCCAGAAATCATCCTCCCCTGGTAGGCACCATGGTCAGGTTTTAGGATAGCAGCTTAGCAATTCTAGTGAAACCTCAATGCTATCTGGTATGGTTTTCTTACCATAGGGTTAGGGTGAGCTTCTGTTACAGAACTAGTTCATTAAGTCTTTGTGCCTCATCTGTGAAATTATGTGAAATAATTAATTTTTCTTTACTAAGAAAGCATTGCAGGTACAGTGTTTGATATCTGGTTTTGTAAATACATAATTCTAAGTCTTCCTGTGCTGATATTTACACTATTATATGTCCTTGTTGACTCAAATTGAGAACAAGTGTATAAAAACCACATTAGAAAGTGTATGAAACATGAAAGTTTTGAACAAGCCTGGAGAAAGTCATTTAGGTATGGAAGGTTTAACTATTACAGGACCAATCCACGTCTCTTCTTTTCTTCATGGCATCTGGGGAAAAAGATTTCATGACTTTTGTGAGAAAAAAAAAACCCACATCCTAATTATTTCAGTGTTTCAATATCTATTCTCTCTTTTACTCTTCAAAAGATTGCTTTGAGCAAAGCAAGAAATTCTATAATTCTATTTTTTTCTAATTATGTGTGAAAGTTTTATTTTGCAAAAGAATTATTTCTGGAAACCAAGAACGTTTTGTTGTTTTTAATTAAACAGGTTCTCCATTTACTTACGTTTAAAGATAATTGCCCATCCAACTCTTCCCTAAGTTATTTGCCTGTGATTTATTACTGAATATGATTCTGTATTTTTTCTAGCCATTTCATAAAAACAGAAGACATGAAGTATTTAGAGCTCCTTCCCAATAGTTAGTGGATTTTTAATTGACAGCTTTATTAATACTGTAATCCAGCACCACACCACCACCAAAAAAACTGCCACAAGTAGGGTTGAGGGTAAAATGTGAACATGCTGGCTAAGTGTTTGTAATAAATCATATGTCAGCCCTTTCAACTAGAGTGCTTTTTCCTAAGTAAACAATGTAATTTGTACAGTTTTCCTTCAAGTTTAATATTAACTTGCCTCATATGTTCTGTGTTACTTTGCTGATCTCTACACCAGCTTTAGCACTCTGGAGGGGGTACAGAACTTGTTGGTGGAAAATCATATTAAGCCCCAAATTCATAAGCTATAAAATAAAAGACAGTTGTCTCTTGTGGAATTTTGGCTGCCTGAAATTCTGGACTTTCTTGTTGGCAGCCTTAAAAATACTGGTGTAAATCAGTACCAAATGGATATCAAAATTCCATGGCCTAGTAGTAATCATTGAATTGGCTTCCAAAACAGATTCCTGGGCAAATACAGGGAAAAATGCAGTATCTTTAGGGAGTTGATCATTTCACTGTTTTTAAAAATATTGAAATGTGTTATACACTACTGGCAGCTTCCACGTGTATACATTTAGTCTATAATTGATGTCCAGTTGAGACAGGATTTGTTTGTAGCACCTTTATCATCAGAGCTCTGCTTGCTATCCTTTCTAGAAGTGAGAGAGATGAAAATTTATTATTAACTTTAAAGTTATTTTCATCCAAATGTACAAACTTTTGTTGTTTTTGTTGTCTTTTGCCATCTTACACATGCTTTAACTTTAAAAAGGTAAGATGTAACTCAGGATCTAAGATAATGATGATCCACTTCAAAGCAAATGAAATACATGAAATGAATATGGCCAGTGGATTCTCACATGATTTTATAGATAAGCTTGTTGAGATTTTTTTTTTTTAGCATGTTTTATGTGAGCTGAAATGTGCAGGGCCATCTGTTCAGTCATAGCTGAGAGAGTTGGAATAGGAGATCATCCTGTGCAAGAGGGATTTCAGGATAAGTGAGCTATAGACGCTCTGCTTAGAACCCAAATCAGGTGTCCCAGTGTGAGCTTCTGCCCGACACAGAGATGGAGGGAGGCAAGGAAGAGAAGGAGGAAAACAAAGAATGAGGGATAGAAAAAAATAGAGGATTAAATCTGGAAAGCAATAGTTTAGGACACAGAGAAATGTAAGAAGGCAGAAGCATAACAATTTATGAAAACGTAATTCTTAATATACGACTTAATGACTTTTACTAAGTCACTTACCCATCACAAATTTAGCCTTTTAAGGAATCTCTTTTCTCCTTTTCTGGTCGTCCCATATGGTTCCCTCCATTGTCTTGACAATTTAGATTTATCAAGTTGTGAAACTAAAGCTAGATATCAATGACCTAAAATAGTTTGATGACGAATAAACTTGCATTCATTTTTTCTTTGGGGTTTTCTTTTTTTCTTTTCTTTTTGGCACAGAGGGTGGGGGGTTTGTAAATTTCAGAAAGAAAAAGTAGCAACGATTATCTTACCTAATTCCCTACTCTACATGGCTTTGGCATTGAGAGTGTCACAGTTTTAGGTAGTTGTCCCTGGACATATAACCAAATAAATGGAAGTTCAGAAGCAGTTAGTTGGAAGAGAATATAAAATTCTTTCCTAGTGGCTAATCCTTTTAAAAAGATGAGTACTTGCTTGATGGTTGTGACTCTATTATCAAATATTAGATATTACCCAACTTTTAAAGCATAGTACAATACACAAGGCATAATCCATAGGTTTTTCTCAAATAGTCCATTTTATTTGAACTCTGGTGTGACATCTACTAGTTTGATTCCATGTAGATGAAAGAAGTGTGTCTATTAGAAACAGAATGACGGCAATCTGAGATTGATTCAGCCCCACGTGACTGGCGTATCAAACTATACCTTTCTCTTATAAACTCAGCACTTGGCTATTTGATGACAATTAGCACTTCCTACTGTTTTAGTCTACATAACTTTATTCATTTCACCCATTGCATTTGCTAAACCAAAACTGTGAAGTGAGTAATAGAGAGGGGGAAGGCATGCCAAATAAATAGCAGATGCACAAGTACATCTCTTGAATGAGAAAGCATTATTTTGGTTAGAAAACTAAATAAATGGGTTTCGTTGTTAGATAGTCAACCCTCAGGGCAAAGGCCTGGTCTCCACTTGTATTATAAAGTACAGATGGCTTTTATAATGAATGAGTGCATGTGTGAATGGGCGTGGAGAGGGTGCTAAGCTATGCAGGCCTTAAACCTATTAGGTGAGAACTCTGACATAATTCTGTAATTTTAGCCAATCCCAGGGCAGAGAGAAAGTAAATTCAAATATCCTATTAGAATATTATACAATACCTTAGAAAAAGTCAAGGGCCAGCATTCCTTCTCTCTCCCTTCCTCACAATACACATGTTATCTTGTGAGTTTTAGACATAATAGAAACAAGTTATAAATGGCATTCCAAAGCATATTTTTTTGAGGCAGTAACATGACATGACCAAGCACATTGGTTTAATTTAGTTTTAGATCCTGTAATAAATCATGGCTTCTCCATGACCAGCATAATGAAGTTGTATCCTTGTGAGAGAAAAATCCTGCTTTGTAGATATCTCTAGAATGTTCACATCAAAACTTATTAAAATTTAAGGTAAAAACCAGATGAGAAATTTATGAGATGTAGTCTATATATACATATACTTAGTGTGTTATGGGTAATATTCTAAACAAGAACAGATTATTTAATAAATGCATACTGAGGAATGGGGATAATTGTACCCAGTCAGTACACATGAAGTTATTTCTTCTCACACCATAAATTTAAAAATAAATTCTAATTAGTTAAACCATATAAGCTGGAGGGAAAACAGAATAAAGATGAGAAAGATCTTTTATTAAATATAAAAGCAAACATAGACTGATGGATTTGAATTTGTGTCAATAAATAGTACAGTAACACGTTGCAGAAATTATAATGGGGAGACACTTCACAGATTTAAGCAAATATTTATCAAATATTAGATGTTACCCAACTTTTAAAGCACAGGGTAATACACAAGGCACAACCCGTAGTTTTTTTTCTCAAATAGTCCATTTATTTTGAACTCTGGTGACATTTATCAGTTTGATTCCATGTAGATGAAAGAAATGTGTCTATTAGAAACAGAATTATGGCAATCTGAGATTGATTCAGCCCCACATGAATAAATAAAGTAAATATTTATTTTTTATTGTGAATAAGCTATGTATTGGGGCTCTGGAGAAACAGGAATGAATAGAACAGTCAAACTTAGGGAATTCATAAAACTCCCATTTTATTGAGAAAAATAATTTTTAAGTGCTTTCAATTAATAGTAAGTTATAAAGAAAAATAAGAGATGGGCGAGGTTGTGGGGCAGTACAGATGGGCTGTTTAGATTGATTACCTAGAAGAGGTGTCTCTGGTATAATGCTATTGGAACTGAAAGAAGTGTATGAATTGTGCAACAATCCAGGGGAAAGCCTTGCAGGTACATTTGTCAGCTGGTACAGGGACCTTGAAGTAGGAGCCACTTGGAGAATTATGATAACTATGAAGCTGGAGGTCTACAACTGATTATGAAAGGAAGAGGAGTAGGAAATAAACTCATATTGGCAACCAAGTTACAGATTGTGTAGGGCCTTGAAGGTTATGGTAAAGACTTTATATTTTCCCAAAAAGTATGATGAAAAATTGCTGGTACTTATACATCGAAGTATGAAATTATCTGATTCATATTTTTTAAAGGACAATTGACTAGTTTTTTAAAAATAAACCAAGGCAGGGCTGGGGAGGAGTAATGGGACCCCAGTTATGGCTCTTGGAGTAATTGCAGCTAGTGATGTTATAGCATGACCTCAGGTGTCAAAATCAAGAAATATACTACAGGTAGAGTTGTAAGTTCTTGAGAGTGGACTGGATACAGAGTGTGGAGGAAATCATACCTGAGCTTGCGCTTTAGGAGAGGTTAGGGAAATAGAGAAACTTTGGAGTCATCAAATTATAGACAGTACTTAAAGCCATGAATTGAATGGCTATATGAGACCACCTAGGAGTAAATAAATGTTATAGGAAATAAGAAAGATCCCAGGACTCACATCTGGAATTTTTCTTATACCAAGAGGTCAAAAAGAGTAGGAAGATTGAGCAACTAATTATTAGGAAGACAAGTGAAGCAAGGTTGTAAACAAATGATAAAATAGTGCCCCCCCTCCAAAAATTAAAGAAAGTGGGATGGGCTCTATTGTCTCAGCAAGAAAATAGCATCAATATAGACTTAAATCTTCCCCAATGCCCTAAAAACATGGTGAGATCATCTGGAATAGTGAAAGCAAAATTTTATGGGACAAAATCTTTTCCTAAAGGAGAAGTCAACCTCACATACTCTAGGATGTGGGCAGGCAGGCAAACCCACCAATTGTGTCAGTTAGGTGACAAGGAAAGGGGAATAGTTCAATGTTTTTGAGTCAGAAAACCAGAAACTGCTAATGGGAATTATTATAAATTACCAAAGGGAAGGTCTACTGTTGGAGTGGAAAACCAGCAGACAGGTCAGAGAATAACTAACGACCAGGAAGACAGTAAAGCATCCACTTTGCAGATGAGTAGAAAGACTGAAGTAGAATGAGATTATGCTGGGTGTCCAAGATACACCCGACCCAAATATCCTGTGGAAAAAGAGATCTCCTGATAAGTAACATGTACTAAAAGCAGATTTCCAATTCATATAAATAGCAAAGAAAGAGAAATCCTAAAGGGGAAAAGAGACCAAAGAAAGCAGAAGATACAAAGAGATCCTACTTACAAATACTTTGCAGAAACAAGAGAAAAGGGATCTAGAGCCAGGACTCTAGGAATGCTATTCAGGTCAGCCACCCCCTCTACATTATAACTCCCTGAAATACAGGAAAACCCATCTCAATTAAGCACAGGCAACACAAAATAACTGCAATCTCAAATATGTTATAACCCAAAAGACTAAGCCTTGAATAATTTACTGATGGACACTGAATGCAAAGGTCAATAAAATTTTTAGCTAAATATTCCAAAAGTAACTAAATGAAATTAAGAAAAAATCATAAAAACTATAAAGGTTGCATAACCAATCCAAAGGAGAAAACTACCCAAGAGAAGGATATTAAAACAAGAGAGAATTTTTAAAAAATAATTAAAAATAGAAGAAAAAATTTAAAAGACTAAACTAGGAGAAATAAAAGTTTAATAGACACTAAGGAAAGTAGAGCAAGAGAAATAGGAAATAGGAAAAAATGAAAACAAAAATCAAAAAGAATTCAAACCATGTTTGAAGGCATCTAGAGACCACAGATTTAGCAGACTGGGGAAAAAAAATGATTCAACTCATGTATAAAACAGAATCCTTGAAGAAGAAAAGAAATGGAACAGAACAAATACAAAACCCATAATTCATTAAAAATTTTCCAGACATAAAACAAAATTAGGATCCACATATTAGAAGGGTATTCCATGTAAAAAAAAAATTAACCCAAATAGTGGATAGCAAGACATATTTTTTAAATGTACTACACTTCAAAAGGGAAAAAAATATTTTTGATCTTCCAGATAAAAATACCAAGTTTCTAGCAAGGGAAAAAAGAATATCAAATTGGTACACATTTCAACAACAGCATTTTAAGACAGAAGACTGTGGTGTAGCATATTTAAGATACTCAAAGACAAATATAAGCTAGAAATTTTCTATCTAGTTAAATTAATCTGTGTGTATAAAATAGATGAATGTATGAATATGTGAGGAATATTCCTAAAGAACAAACTAAAGAATAATTTTAGGACAGTTGAGAAATACTAGGAAATATTCACCATAAGGACCTTAAAGATACTTAGTTGTGGAACTTATTGTGTATATATAAAGTGATAAAATGGTGTATAGTTAATAAATACCTTGATAAAGTAAATAACTTTTAACTACAAAAATGGAAGATAAAAGAAAGAGTCCATGAAAATAGCATGCTTGCTAATTGTCTTATAAGTATTATTTGGGAGTAGAAGGTATTACTTTAAATTAGAAAGAAGAAGAAAACAAGAATATATTAAAAGTAAAAACAAAAGTTAATGAGACATAAAAACAAAAGCCTGACAGAGTTCATGAATAAATAAATCTGGCTACTTAAAAATCATTCTTTCTAAAAAGACTCAAATTAAATCTAAAATGATTTTATTTCCAAAATTGACCTAAGTCTAAATTTGAAAACAGAATTAAGGATGTTAAGAAGCTCCTCCTCAGACTGCTTTACACTGAAATTTTACCAAACTCTTAAATATTAGATAATATAAATGTGATTTAAACTACTCCAAAGCATGGAAAAATAAGGAAGTTATTCAAGTTCTTTTAATGTGTTGAATACAGAATTCATATCAAAACCTGAAAATATTGCACAAAACAAAAAAGTATAGCCTATTGCCATTTACCAAAAATGTATGCAAAATTCTTAAGTAATTAGCAAAACCAATCAATAGCACAGTAAAAAATATAATACATCACAGCATGGAGGATTTATTTCAAAAATGCAAAGATGTTTCACCATGAAGAAATTGGTCTATAAATTACTAGAACTATGAGGAGAAAAGCTATAGGAGATTTTCTTAAGTAGAGAAAAGATCAGCTACAAAATCAGTAGTCATAAATAGACAGTCCCTTAAGATGATAATTAACTCCCAAACCTGGTCTTCTCCAATGGAAGGACTCTAGAGCCTTTCCTGCAAAAGCCAAGAACAAGACAACAGGCTGATACATACACCAAAGCTTTGTATTGTAGAGATTAGTTCATACAATTAAACAAGATAGCAATTAGAAACATAAGAATTTGAAAAAAACAGAGTGAAACTATTTGTAAACTATATTTCTGGAAAACTCGGAATAATTGATGAGAAATCATTAACAATAATTTGGTAAATAAAGTTGTAAGATATAAAATTATTACCTAAAATCACATCAATACCCTTCACATTTATGAACAAGTATCAGGATAAATGAAAGAGAAGATTCCATTCACAAAAGGAAAAAAAAAACTAAGCAAAAACTTAATAAGAAAAAGTGCTTAAACACTTTATAAGGAAAATTATAACATCTCCTGAAAGACACCAAGTAACAAAAATAGATTTTTTAAAATAGAAAGACTCAATGCTGGAAAAAAATGTCAGTAGTTCCTATGTAAATTTAAAAATTTAAAGTGATCCCAATAAAAATACCATATTTATATTTTTTTTTCTAGAGTTAAATGATTTTATTATACCATTATTTGGGAAAAGACAAGCAAGAATAGCTAGGCAACAATATGATCAATGTTGTGTGCACTAACTGCATCAGATAAAACAAGATCATAAAGCCTCAATAATTAAAATGGGGTGGTGTTGATGTATTACTACATGACTAATGGAACAGAAGAGAAAAATCGGAAGAGATGCCAGTGCATCCATGCCTTCCTGTGATGATTGTTTCTTGTTGTGGGCCAGTTGTCCTGCTAAAACTAAGTACAAAAGACAAATACTAACAGCAATGAAGAGGAAGAAATGGAGAATAAGAAAATACAAACAAAAAACCCAGCTCTGTGTATGTGTGGTTTGAGGCATTAAAGAATTACCGATGCAGTGAAGATCTAAGAAACCATGATCCTAGAGAGAATAGAAACACAGAGGGGTAAACCTAACATACTACGCTCCTAACTCCCATGAGGTTGAGCAGAAAATGTCAACTGCAATCTTGAGAGAAATTAAATAGAACTACCCGCAATTAGGATCTGGAGCCCCTGAGGAGAGGGACCAGGTTATTCATACAGCAGGTTATTAATTGGTACTCCTGCAAAAAAATAAAATAAATACATATAAACCAGAGAAGACAAGGTCTCACAAAATAGCCAATTTTTGAATAAAATTAAGTACACAGTTAAGTATGATAATTTGTCCCTATTCTTACTGTTCACCAAAAGTAATATTTAGTTCTCTATAGAGGAAAAATTACCCAGAACATTAATTATTTATAAAAAATACCCAGCATTGAATCTAAAATTTCCAGGCATATCGAGGAAAAGGTAACATGACCAAAACTAATAAAAACAAACACGTGGAAGAACCATATATTGCCATTCCCTTATGTGGATTTTTAAATTAGATATCATAATGAAGAACTTCAGGAGAAAACTGGAAACTATTTTCAAAAGATGAAAAGGGAATCCTAAACTTTTAAATACATGGCCATTTCAAGCCTACTAAGATAGTTAAAATTTAAAAAGACAGGTAATTCCAAGTGTTTGGTGATGGTGGGAGAAATTGGAATTCTCATAGATTCCTAATGCAAGGTAATATGGGTATGTCTATATGGACTTTTAGTTCCTCAAAAAATTATGCATACACTTATCATGTTACCCAGAAATTTCACTTCTAGGCATATACTCGAAAAAAATGAAAGTTATGTTCATACAAAAAAGTTGACCATGGCCAGGCTTGTGGTGCACAACCTGTAATCCCAGTGGCTTGGGAGGCTGAGACAGGAGGATCACAAGTTCAAAGACAGCCCCAGCAAAAGCAAGGTGCTAAGCAACTCAGCTAGATCCTATCTCTAAATAAAATACAAAATAGATCTGTGGATGTGGCTCAGTGGTTGGGTGCCCCTAAGTTCAATCCCTGGAACCATTCCCCCTACAACAACAACAACAAAAACTTGACCATGGATGTTAATAGGAGCATTATGCATAATTACCAAAAAGTAGAAACAACTCAAATGTCAATTATCTAATAGTAGATGAACCAAATGTGGTACGTTCATAAAATGGAATATTATTTGGCAAAAAAAAACATTAAGTATTTACATGCAATACAATGCAGATGGACTTGAAAACATTATACTAAGAGAAAGGATCCAGTCACATTGTATGATTCTGTTTATATGAACCATTCAGAATAAGCAAATATGTAGAGACAAAAAGTATATTAGAGAGTCCTAGGGCTAGATGAGTTGTGGGAAGATGGGGAATTACTGCTAATTCTTTTTGGTAATGAAAATATCCTAAAATTGATTGTGGTGATGATTGTATAACTCTGTGAAATACTAAAAAACTTTGAATTGTACACTTTAAATAGATGAATTGTATGGTATGTGAATTGCATCTCAATAAACCTATAAAAATACAGTAACTGAAGATAAGATCTCAATAATTGTGTTTATATCAGATAGATTGTATCAGATTAGACACATATAAAGAGAGGATTAATAAATTAGAAAATATATCAAAAGAAAATGCATAGACTAAAACATGGAGAAATGTTTGGAACTACTGAAAAAAGAATGAGAAATTAGTGGAACAATGTAAAAAGGTCTAACATATGTATAATTAGAAATCAAAAAGAAAAATGGAGACAATGGGCGAGAAGCCATATTTGAAAACACGGTGACTAAGAATCTTCAATCTGACATCAAATCATAATTCTAATTATGCCACCAACCTCAGTCATGATAAATTTTAAAAAGAAAGCAAGTATATCACAGTAGAAGTGCTATAAAGCAAATGAGAAAAATCTTAAAGACATTCAAAGATAAATGGTACATTATCTTCAGAGAACTGAGTGCCTGTGGAACTATAAAACATGATAAAGGCAGCACATGAAATTAATGAAGGGAAGAATTTTTTAGTGAATGGAGCTGGAATAACTGGTCAGCCAAAGGAAAAATTATTAAACTGATCTATTCTTCATACCAGCCACCAGGATAACCCATACAAATAAAAACAAACAAACACTAGAAGAAAACCTACATGTAGACTTTTATAAACTGGGAATGGGAAAACATTCTCTAACAAGACCCAAAATCCAAAAGCAACAAGAGAAAAGGGTAATAAATCTCACTAAAAAACATTTTGCATGGCAAAACCTCTGAATCAACTACAATATGTGGGAGAATGGATTCCGGGCCACATGTCAATCTTGTGGTAAAACAGGTTGGGTCACATGATTGCTAAGAATCATGTGAAGAAAGGCCAGTTCCTGAAAAGAACAGACGCCTATCACCATTGCACCAGGAATTAGATACTATTTTTCACTTTGCATGTTCACTTATAAAACTAAACATACCTTGTAAATATACCTTATTGACTAATGAATTCACCGTTTTTAAGTATAGTTTTACAGAGCAGAGTTTGCTTGTATACTAAGCAGAAGCTTAAAGCCTTATAATGTTAGTAATTGAAACTTCATGTGGTCTTTAAACTTGGCTTTTTATTTTTTATTTCACTGACCTTATTTCTTTTTCTGTCATTTCAAATCCGTCATTGGTCTCTTCAGCTAATATAATGGAAATAATTTGTCTGCTGCTGGCGTGTTAAAGTAGTCCTCAAAAATGAGACAAAGTCAAGTGGACTTTGATTATAAAGTTCTTCTGGTTTGATTCATTTAAAAGTATGCTTTCTACTTCTTATCTGGAAACTGTGGAAAATCCTTAAACTATAATTATGGAAAGCATATGTGGTTAATTTTATGAAATGGACAAATTGAAAGTACTAAAAACAAAAGGGTTCAGATTATTGTCAGATTGTATGTCATATAAAAGGGAAATATACTAACCTTTGTGAACTTAAATATACAATTTTACTGAGTGTTCATTATGTGCCAAATATTGTACTATGAGTTTTATATGTAGTATATTTTGTTTAACCTTCAAAAAACCCTTCAGGGTAGATACTAATATGCTCCCATTTTACCAATAAGGAAACCGTGGTTTAAAGAACTAGTAATTGGTGGAGTCTGGAATCCAACTTGGTTGAGTGACTGGAAGCTCTTCTTTTAACCCCTTCATTATACTGCCTCACATTTGAAAGTCCCTAAAATTTTTTAATGATAATTTAAAATGGCTCCATTTTGAAAATTCCTCAGTAGATTATGTTCAAGAAATGGCAGATAAGCTCTATGGCATTTGGACTGATATTTTCCCTTGTTCCAGAATTTGTAGTCCTTATAACTCACAATTGAGGGATGATTGTACAGATAAGTAATAAGTATTAAGTATATTTTTCTGATTCTCATCTTTTCTTACTTAAAAAAATTATATTAAAAAAAAGGACCTGATGATACTCATGACCCAAATGGCTCTGAAGTTTTATATGTCACTTCAGAATCCACTGCAAATATCAATGAGACACAATATTTTAAGCAAAAAGAAAAATGACAGAGTTAAAAAAAAATAATAATAATCTCTATGGCAATATTTAGTAAGGTGGTTTTGTTTGTTCTAGTGCTAGAGACCAAAATCTAGGGCTTAATATATCCTAAGCAAGTGCTCTACCATCAAGCTAAACCTTCAGCTCAAGTTGAAGATATCTTACCCTACAAAGATGGTTAATTCCATTTTTAGGTCTATACTCTAATGAAAAATTTCCCAAGAACAGAAAAACCTAGTGGAAGCTTCATAGCTAAAGGTTAGGCCTGTTCTGCTGTAGAAAGGAGGCATTACTAGACATGGGCACTCTGCATTTTTGAAGGAAACTGCTAATAAATGGAGACCGTAACTAGGTTAGGTTCTTAAAACATGGAGCTAAGGAGAGCTGCTGAGCTCCCTCCCCACCAGAGCAAAAAAAGTGGAAAAACTAGGCTCATTACCACTTGGAGCCATAAGAACTCAAAGGATAAATGCTTGCTCTCATGAATGAGAACTAAGCCAATAGACCTACAACTTAATGATTACTCATAATATCCCAATATTACTTAGAAATGGGGTTTTGAAAATCATAATAAGATCAGGTTCTAGAACCAGCATTCCAATTAATGTCAGGAGTAATAGAAGGATCTCTTTTATTACTATTTAAAAGAGTACCAGTAATTGTATATGATCCAATAGGACCAGAATAAAGGAAATAAGGTACCAAATGTGGAAAAGAAAAGATAAAAATCTTTGTTTGCAGACAGTATCATTGTCTGGACAGCAATTCTACATATGAGTTATTAGAACTAATAGAGAATGAGTATAAAATCAGTGTCAAATATCATTAACACATGCCATCAAATGCAAAATGTAGCACAGTAGAAGAAAAGTTTATAAGCTCGTAACTGCATTCACAATAACAAGAGGACTATACAGTATTTTAAAGACTAAATCTAACATTAAAAGACTCCTTGGAGAATATTCAGAATAGTGTTACAGGAAGTAAAAGACGGCCCAATTAAGTGATGATATATAGTAGAAAGGAATAGTCAATAATTTAAAAATAATAATTCTCTGTACATTCATCTACAAACTTAATGCCATTGATTGGGTATTTGTAGAATTGAGCCGTACTATTCAAAAATACTTACAGAAGAGCAAAGGCCCAGTAATAATGAAGGCAACATCGAAGAAAAAGGAAGGATGGTCCCTAACAGATATGAAGAGAAGAAATAGAGAGAACTGGAAACAAGTACCTGCATGGAAATTTGGATGGATATGGCTTAGTAAGTAAGGACAAGGTGGATAATTTAATAAAAGGAGCTACATTAATAAGTTATTTACATAAAAATAAAATTGTACCTCTTCCTAACATATACAAATGAAAATTAAAATTAAAAATTTAAACAATAAGAAGGAAATACAGAATATTTTCATGGCATCAGGATATGAAAGATTATATCTTTTTGTTTGCAGATAGTATCATTGTCTGCAATGCAAAACATACAAACACAAGAAAATATTGATAAATATAATTGCTTTAATTAAGAACTAGGGTTGAAACAAAGCTATCACATAAACAAACTCATAAAAGAATCTACAACTTAGAAAAAGATGTTTATAATAGATACCATGATAGTGGTAATATAACAAATTAATAAGAAAGTGATATCATTATAGAAAAATTGACAAAGTTAAGTTAGAGGAAAGGAAATTTGCATGATTAATAAATATATTCATGCTCAATGACATATCAAGTGTTGATAAAACTGTGGAGGATCAGAAACTTTTATTCACTGCTGCGATATATTCATAATATTTATGCACTGCTAGTAGTGTTGTTATTACCATTGTGGAGAGCAATTTGATAACATCTTGGCAAAGTTGACAATACTCTTTCTGACAACCTAGTTAATTCCATTTCTAGGCATTTACTATAAAGAAAATATCTCTCATGCATATAATGGACATATATGATAATACTTATTGAAATAATATTTTCAAAGCAAATATTAGAAACAATCCAGTCCATCAAAAGAAGTATTGATAAATATTTATGGTAAACTTATAATGTGAAATAGTAATCTGAATGAGTAAAAACTATTTGTACCAACATAAATAAGCCTTTAAGATAATGCATTGCAAAAGGACATATTCCACACTACCGCCTTTCTATAAAGTTTAAAACATACAAAACAAAGACATGTAGAATTCTTTATGAATAGATACACATGTATGATATATGTAGCATTAGTATAACTCATACCTGGGATCAATAGACAAAATCATAGTGATCCTCACCTTTAGGAAGAGAGTGACGTGAAGTCTTCCAAAGTGATCGTAATTGTTTTTACTTTGACAAATCTGAAACAAGCCTGGCAAAATATTAAGCTTTCATAGACCCAGGTTGTTGGTAATATTTTAAAATTAAAAATATATCATACGGATTACACAGAAAAAGATTTCATTTTCAATAGCTTGGCTGCATCTAAAGTCACTTTTAAACGTCTAATTTAGGCATAAAGGACATATTCTCTGAAAGAAAGTGTTTTCCCTATGCAAACTGAGACAACGAACTTTGAGCATCCAAGTGCTGTGGAAAATGTTTTCGGCAGTGTGCTTTAATCAGCATCTTCTGCCAAGGATTTTTCTTTTCTTTCGTATTACAAAGAACACGAGTCGAGCAAATGCAAACATGTAACTCTACATGACTAGGGGTGAACCACAGAACCTGAGAACTGTCGGCTTTTGTTTAAATACACATTTTAATTTTAAGCCAAAGAGTCCCTTGTTTCTGTGATGAATGTGATGTGGCATTTTCTGATTGGCAACTGACCCAAGGAAAGTACACAGAGAACCATCATGTCACACTCCAACTTCATAATTAAGTGTAGTTTTGTTTGTGGCCTTAATTACATTTGTTGGAAGCTAAGTCCTTGATTTCCCAATCATGTCTACATTTTTACTTGCCTATGTAAAAAATAAAGAAAAGGAGTCTGACTCCAAAGCAACACAAATTTGGGAGATTGGTTTGGTACGAATAGCAGTATATCCCCTTATTTAGCTGCCATATTTCTCCTAGGGGTAAAAAAACAAAACAAAACCTCGAGCATTGATATTACCTGGATTCTTAACAAAAACTGAGGGTTTTTCCTTTGGCTAATGGCTGCTAATCTGATCCTTCTTCCTAAACGACCTCACCCCAATCATAAATGGGCCAGTTGAAAAGTCCAGCTACTTTATATCTGTGCATATAAAGATGCTGCATCTCAGCACAAGCATGGCTGATACCGTCCCTCTAGAATAATATAAGGAAGTTGAAAAGTAGGAGCATGTTAGACACAATGGTGCTTTATTTATTGGAAATTATTTTTCAAGAGTTATATGATAATCCTGAAAGTCCACAAAGGCAAACCGCATTTTAGAATCGATGTCCCTTTCCTTTAAAAGTAAAGGAATGCTTAATAGCAACTGACTCTTTTAAGCCTCATCCTTAAAAGGGGGTGGATGGAAAGCATGTGATATTTCCCGTGGCCAAGGAAGCCCCACTTTCCCCATGAGGATGAGACCATCACAAGCCCACAATCAGTGCCTGGCGAGCGGCGGGTTCCCAATGTACCAATGATGATTCCAAAAGTGTAATCATGCCCTGATGACTGTGTGGGGTGGGCAGAGGAAGAGCCCAGACTCAGCACAGCTTCCCAGCTTGGCATGCCAGTCTGCCCGCAGAGACAGTGTGGTTCCACCTGCCCATGAGAACCGCAAAGCACCACTGAGCTTCTAGAATCAATGATCTTCTCTCCACCACTAAAATGTCTTTACGAACATTTTTGCCTGAAAATATGAATAACACTGATGTTACTGGTGAACTCACAATGAACAATTAACCTGTAGTGCTAATTGGAATCAGCAATAGAGGTGTGGCTTCCGGAGAGGGCAGACAGGAACTGACTCAGCATTTCTGCTCTCAGGATGAATTGAGTTAGTTGTGCCCCATAGAGGAAATATGGCGTAGCTCTCCATTTCCTTTGCTTCTTAAAATCATTTCCATAAACTCAGAATGCATCAAAAGATATGCAAAAGCTTAAACCAGAAAGGTGAACATTCACTGTGTGTCAATTTCAGCAGTGATGGTTCATTTGCCTCCCAGGGTCACCTAACCATCACTTCTGCATCAGCCCCAACTTCCTATCTTCTGTCTAATTAAACTGGTTGTTTTGAGATGAGAAGAATGGAAAACAAATGATAAATAGCACAGACGTTACCCAGAGGACAGAGATGGTATATAGGAAAATTGCATAATACTGGTTCAACATTAAGTTATCTGGAATGGAGATGCAAAAGAACAAATTAAAAAATATATAAATAAAATAATAAATAATAAACGCTGGGAATGTGACTTAGAGGTGAAGCACCCCTGGATTCAATCCCTAGGATCAAAAAAAAAATGTCTCTACAAAATATTCTGCTCATTCTTAAGTTCTAGTGACACATAATTCCATTTTACTACACATCAAAATTAAGTTATTTCACTTTTTTGAGGAAGTCAGGAGTTCTCTTAATGAAATATACACTCCCTTCCACTCCATGGAAAGGTGTCCCTTCCCCACATAAACAATTCACAGATTCTTCAGATCATCAGCCAATCCTTCTCTCATTTGCAGCTCTCTCACTTTATGTTGGCTTGGTTCAAGGACAAAAAATGCAAATGTTAATTAGTTCCAACTTCACAAGTTTGAAGACAAACCTATGAATTTTGTTTTCCCTCAAATATATAGAGCTCTGCCTCATGGCTGCATCCTAGAACTCATGGTTAGTTTGGTGACACATAGACAAGCTGAGCATTCTAAAACTTTGCTGTCCAATAGAACTCTCTAGAAGTTCTTTGTAGTAACCACTAGCCAGCTGTGACTATTAGGTACAAGCAACAGAGTATAACTAGTAAGACAGAAGAACTGCTTTGTAACGTTTGTAATGTTTCTAGATGAAACATGTTGAAAATGTGTTGTCCCTGGAAATGAAAATTTATTTTTGAAGTCCATATAATAATAATAATAATAATAATAATCACTACTATCACTATTCATTGAGAGGGAACAAGTAGAGATAATGAGTTAATAAGGATTTACATTTTCTTCAAATTCATATTCCACTATGAATATTAGTCATTAATGACGTATTAGGATGATGATAACAATGTTTGGAAATTTTTGCTGATAAACAGCAGTATAACAAAAAAAAGCACATCTAGGGTCCCTGACTTATTTATAAGCAGTGTAACTTGGGCCAAGTTCCTAACCTGTCACCTCTTAATTCCCTCACAGAAAGAATGTGACATTAAAACTGACAACCTGGTGGACTGTTCATCCAGATAAGATGGTGAGAACAGCGCCTTGCATACCACATGAGCCCCATCAGTGTTAGCTCTTACCCTCTTTTGAAAGGCATTGGCTTTAAGCTCAGAGTAAACACAGCTCAAAACCCTCATGAACAGTGGCACCTTCTATGCCTGATTTCTTCCTTTCAAAGGACTCAAATCACTTTAGAAGCAGGGATTTCTGTGGGATCTGAGGAAGTTTGACATTTCATCAAAGTCCAGTGGCAGCCTATCCAAAGACTCTCAGTGGTAATTGTCAATTAGTTATTAAGGGCCTGTCAATAGAATTTTCCCACATCTGTTTAAACAAGAGCACTCCATTGGCCTTTACAGAGGAAGCATGTCACATGGAGCATCTTTCTTCATCAAGGCACTGTCTTAAATTTTGTCAGTTTCTTCCAGAAACACAGACATTCAAGTAAAGATATAATGAAAGCTTTTACGGGGCCACAAATTCCTCAAGAAAGAAATATTATAATCAAAAACGAATTTTTCTACAATCCAAATCTTATTAGTAGAGTGTAGGACCACTTAAAAGTGTTTCAAATATTCACCACTCATTGCCCTATCAAAAAGAAACAAAACTTATAAACATGATTTTTAAATAATTTTATTCATGTTTTTTCATTTTTCATCTCATAACTTTTTCCATCTCAAAATTATCATTATAATCATACTAGTCATACTCTGTTGTTTGTACCCAATAGTCACAGCTGGCTAGTGGTTACTACAAATAACTTCTAGAGAGTTCTGTGGACAGCAAAGTTTTAGAATGCTCAGCTTGTCTATGTGTCACCAAACTAACCATGAGTTCTAGGATGCAGCCATGAGGCAGAGCTCTATATATTTGAGGGAAAACAAAATTCATAGATTTGTCTTCAAACTTGTGAAGTTGGAACTAATTAACATTTGCATTTTTGTCCTTGAACCAAGCCAACATAAAGTGAGAGAGCTGCAAATGAGAGAATATCATGAGTCAGTAAATTTGTCATAGAAACAGCTACAGATTCTAGAGAAGAAATTGGATTTGTGATGCCATATTTTGTTAAGAAATTTTAAATTGTATTTTTTTTTTTGCTACTCTTTTCCCACTGGACTGAAGTGCTTCTAATTTATGTATCTCAAAATGAAGTTAGCGATCCACTCATCTCTCCCTCTGTCCCTACCCTCTCCCCACTATCCCTTTTTCCCCTTACTTCCTTCTTTCCAAGGAGCTCCCAGGAAGGAGCACTGATTGGAATGACAGCCAGGAAATGGGATCCTATTGCCTTCCTCTACGTTCATCAACTGAGGCAAGCCACTCAGCTCTAAACTTGTTCCGCAACTTAAAATTAGGGATTGGCTGAATAGGAGGATTGCAAGTTCGAACCCAGTCTCAGCAATTTAGCAAGACTGTAAGCAACCCACTGAGCCTCTGTCTCGGAAAAAGAAAAAGGGCTGGGGATGTAGGTCACTGGTTAAGCATCCCTGGGTTCACAGGGACTGGTAATGCAATAATCTTGAAACTCCCTTCCAATGCTAACATCATATAAACTTACTATTTGAAAAAGATCTCTTCACTAACTGTTCTTTATTCATCAGCTAACATGGGAATCACTTATATTTGTCCTTAAAATGTGTTTTTGTTTTTGTAACTGATTCTGAACATGAAGGAACTTGGTCTACCCAATTATGAGTTCCTTCTTCTGGGTCTTCTCTTCCAATTATTCTTTAGCCTCTCAAACTAGTGAAGCATAACACCCCATGAAAACAGCAGTAAACATCTCATGAGCAGATGTTTAAGTATTGGTATTCATGACTTCTGTTAAACTATTCTATGTAAAAGAAAAATAAACATTTTAATATCAACAATTGACCATTTTTGCAATTGACTATTATAAAAATTATCTACATGATTTCTAATTTTTTTCTTTTAAGTTTTTCAGTACAATATACCTGCCTGGTCTAAGGTAGAAGCCATTGAAACTTAAATTATAATTTAAGTTAATTAATTTAAGTTAATTAATTTACTTGTAATTATAATCCTCTAAAAATGGTCCTAAACATGCTTTGGAAGCTTGCAAGCTTCCTAAGACAACTCAGAGAAGTTGAGTGACATTCTTTAGTCCCAGGTACAGTCAAGGAGAGAGCCGCATGCAGTGATGTCCCTGTCTCCCAGCCCCTGCATCACTCTAGCCCAGGGGGCTGGGAGCTACCATCTCTGGTGACTTGTAGCCATTGTTTATGGCTCCTGTCATAGGATTCCCTCATTCACACCCCATCTTGCACCCTGGATTCCATGACAGTATGGAGGTGTTGTCCTGAACTCTCAGCTGGCTGTTAGATCTGTCCACCGTGCGTGTATAGTCCTGTACTTTGCAGTAGGTTGATAAATGTGCTTTCACCTTTCCTCTCAACTATGGCAACCCTTCCTCTGAGGTCCTGGTTCAAAGATATCTGACCACTGGAATCTGTACCTCTGTGAAAAGAGTCTATAACTATCAGTTCAACCCACGGATTCTAAGTGACACGTGTTCAGTGTCTGGCTCTGAGGTAGGACATGGGATACAATAGCAAATCAGGGGTTTGTGGGTTTATAGGTAATTGTTGGAGCATGTGGTTCGCATGCACAAAGTCTGGGTTCAATCCCTAGCATCAAAAGAAAAAAATAATAAATAAGGACCTGTATGTTAGAATTAGGGTTCCCTATCTGTGACCTTTTTAGGGTCACCAGGGGCCTCTAAAAAGCTGCACGTACTCTGGACATTTTCTACCATGCAGTCTGTTCTGGTGTTTGAGACTTTGTGAATGTTCGTCTCTGTGTCTGTTTCGTCTCTTTCTTGAGAACACAGCACACACTGCCTCCTTCATCAATATGATTCCATGATAATAACTGAGATTGGAGCATTTTCTGACTTCTTTGGGGAATGTTTCACTGTGAAGTGAGGACATTGCCATCTTCATTTCTTTTTAATCTGTCACCCTTTAAAGAAAATACACTAACAGTAGACTTGTGTTACATGATTAAAATGTTGTAAGTCACTTGATATATTGTCCCCAGATGGGAGATGCAGAAGAGGATGTTTGCCCACAAATTCTCCTCCCAAACTCAGCAAACAAGTGGGTTGGAAGGAGCAATAGAGTTTGCCAACTCTCCGGATGCATTTATTTAGTTCATCTGCTTGCAAAGCATTTCTGTATCTCATTTGTTTTTATATTACCCCAAGAAGAAATGGACAAATGAGTTTAAAAAAATGTCTCACTTCACAAAGAAGAGACTCAGGATAAGTGAGGTCATAGAGTATCCCAGAAGGGTCAAGATTGTCAGTGTTGAGTCCAGAGGTTGGAAATCTGGTGTGGGTGGGGCATGTGAGACAGGGGTGGTTATGGTTTGGAAATGGGAATGTCCCCTGAAAATATCATGTATTAGGCAACGCGGCAATGTGCAGAGGTGAAATGATCATATCTTAAAGATAGATTAATAACGTGAATGGACTATTCTGTGGTAACTGCAGGCAGGTGGGGCATGGCTTCAGGAAGTAGGTCACTGGGGGTGTGCCCTTGGGGACTATATCTTGTCCCTGGCTCTTCTCTCTCTGCTTCCTGGCTGCCATAATCTGAGCAGCTGTCCTCCACCAGGCCCTTTTACCATGATGTTCTGCCTCATCTTGGACCCAGAGCAATGGATTTGTCTGATAATGGACTTGAACCTCTGCAATCTTAAGCCAAAATAAACCTCCTCCTCTAAGTTGTTCCTATAAGGTACTTTGATCACAGCGATGAAAAGCTTACTAACACGAGAGTCTTCCCAGATCTGCTCCTAGACCCTGCCCCTTCTTCCTGTGTTCACCCCATGGGCTTGATGGTTTGACTCTTCCTTTGTTTCCTCAGCCCATGATCCACACGTGCCAATGTCAAGGTCCTTGTTCCTTTTTCCTTCACATTCAGTCCACTTCTATGCCCACCCCACAAGGCATCTTGACCATTAGACCTTCCCATCCTTCTGAGAAGAGTGGTTAGATCTCAGAGAGAACTTCCAGAGATGCTTAGAAGTCTCAGGGACCTATAAGGAGTCCAGGGACTTGGGGTTCATGTGTCTTTCTGTGCAGAGAAACTCAGTCAAGCACATCATACCCAGCTGAACAAAATACCCACCTTCCGGGAGAAGACCCAGCAAGGCTGTGTCAGGCGGAAATGGTCATGCCTCCTTAGGTCTGCCACTAACATCAATGCATTGACCCGCCGGTCACCCCCTCCTGCACATTCAGCCTATACCCAACAGCTCCTCTGCCTTTGGAGGCCATAGGGGAGGAGTGTATGAGAGAAAAAACACAGAAACAGATCTGATACTGATCACAGGATAGAGCTTCCAGAAAGGAAAACATTTGGATTGTTCATAGGAAATTAAAAAAATGAAAGGATTAACTGAACCAATTATGATTTTTTAAATGTTTTTCTTTCCTTGTAGATGGACACAATAAGTATCTTTTATTTATTTTTATGTGATGCTGAGGATCAAATCTAGTGCCTCACATGTGGTAGGCAAGCACTCTACCACTGAGCTGCCATCCCTACCCACCAACTATGATCTTTAAAATATAAATAGAGGGCTTACCTATGGTTTCTTTGCTGACGGATCACTTGGGATCAGAGACCCATGAGTAAATGATAAATGCATCACAGTCTAACAGGATGCAATCCACTATCTGATAAAAATGGGGATGTTTGCTCACAATCAAAGGTGAATACTCCTGACTATTAATATATATTACTTTTACATCTTTTCTTTTTCTTTTAGTTGGGAAATAAAATAAAAGCAGGGCATAGGATTCAGGGTAGCTGATGGAAGCAGGAAGACAGGGTGACCATCCACATGTCCAGGTTGACATTCTTCTGTTCCTAGGTCCCTGGATAATAGAGGTCATCCTATACAGACATCAACACATGATGATGTTTTGGTCAACAATGGACCTCATATAAAATGGTGGTCCTGCAGGATTATAATGGAACTGAAAAATTCCTGTCTCCCAGGAACATGTTAGCCATCATAGCCACCATAACATCACAGCACAA
The DNA here is from genome assembly GCF_052094955.1 of Ictidomys tridecemlineatus. Taxonomy (NCBI): domain Eukaryota; kingdom Metazoa; phylum Chordata; class Mammalia; order Rodentia; family Sciuridae; genus Ictidomys; species Ictidomys tridecemlineatus. The sequence goes on from NC_135485.1 coordinate 121,268,258, forward strand.
CTCATGATTCCTGTGCTTGTGGTGATGCTGGTGTAAACACACCTACTGCCCAGCCAGTGATAAAAAGGTATGACACAATTATGTGTAGTACATAATATTTGACAATGATAATAACCAGCTATGTTATTGGTTCATATATGTTGTGGTTTAGACCTGTAAGGTCCCCCAAAGACTCATCCCCAGAGAAGCAGTGTTCAGAGGTGCAGCCTTGGGGGGACACTCGGGTCATCAATGATTAATGCATTGATGAGTTTATAACTTAATGGGCTACTGGGACCTGGTTAGAGGAGGTGGATTCTTAGGAGTTGCCTTGAGGCCTGTGTCTTTTCCCTGGGTCCTTATTACTCCCTTTATCTCTGTTTCTTTCTTTACTCTTTCTCTTTACTTCCTGGACACCATGAGGTGAGAAGCAGTGCTCTATCTACCACACACTCCCACATGATATTCTGCCTCACCATAGCACCAGAAACAACGGAGCCAAGCAACCATAAACTGGAACCTCTGTAACCATGAGCCAAAATAAATCTTTCCTCCTTGTAATTTGTTTGTCTCAGGTATTTTGTCACGGTGATGGAAAGCTAGCTAACACATGACACCATACTTTTTATCATCATTTTAGCACACACTCCTGTACTTATATTAAAAAAATGTTCATTGTGACACAGTATGCCACTTTACTTCAGCAGCAGCCTCATGCATGTAATGTCATGCATTTCATTACCTCTCTTGGTTTCACTAAGAGCCCACATCAAGAGATGGACCTAGACCATCTAGGTTTGGGTAAGTGCACCCTACGGTATTCCCACAATGACAAAACCACCTAGTGATGCATTTTTCAGAGTATGTCCCCAACATTAAGCAACACATGAGTGCATTCCTTTGCCTGTTCCCTAGGGCAAGGATAGGGACAAAATCCCATGTGGTCCCCAATCCCATGTGGAAGCCAGCTGGGGGGTCCCTGCCACCCTGTGTTGGAAAATAAACCACAAATCAACAGCAGGAGATTTGCATTCAAGGAAGGAGATTCTTAGAATAGTTCCCAGTCCCATTATGGAACCAAGTGCGTCAAACCAGATGATTTCATTTGTGCTGATCTCTGAGAAGAGGGAGCAAAAACACATAAGTCAGCGAATTCTGAAGGATTTACCAGAGCTTCTTTATCAACTGTCCATATGTCCATGATCCTTTTGAAAGTCTGTAAACTTCTTAAAGACATAACCAGGGCATTACCAGCACTGACAAGTAGGTCATCCTAACCGATCAATCACTGTACAATGCAACTCCCAACATTTCAAATCAAGGAGTTTCTTAAACATTGGGAAAATCTCAGGAGGAGCAAGAGTTATGAGTTTCCATAAACTAAAAGTGTGCAAGATCTGGTTGATTGTGTGTGAACCCTGTTTCTTCTTGTCCTTCCTGGGCACAAAGCTCTACTGGTATCTTAGTGGTCCTTTGAGGAATAATTTTCTATGACCATCTTCACCTTTATACCAACCTTTCCAATTAATGGTAGCCAAGGAAATTCTAAAAGCATCACAATATACTTTAGTTTGGCAGGGGGAGGATATTTGAATTTGCTTATTAATATATGTAAGTTGACAAAATTTTATACATATATATTATTTTTCCATGTATATGTTTTGAAATATGTACACACCATGAAATGGCTAGATCAAGCTAATTAACATATGCATTACCTCACAGGCTTATTTCCTTGAGGTGACAATACTCAAAATCTATTAGAAATTTTTAAGAACATAATGCATTGCTATTAAATGTAGTCATCAGATCATGCAATTGATCTTTTGGACATATTACTCCTTTGACCAACATCTCCCCAATCCATTCAACTACCACTATTCCCAACCCAGCTTCTGGTAACCACCATTTTACTCTCTGCTTCCAGAACTGTTATTTTATTATTATTTTAAAGATTCCACATGTGAGATCATGTGGTACATTTTTTTTTCTTTACCGGGCTTATATTACTTAATACAATATCTTCTATGTTTATAGATGTTGCAAATGATAAGATTTCCTTTTTTAAGGCTGAATAAAATCAGAAAAATACAAATTAATATCATGATAAGATAGCATCTCATATTTTTTAGAGAGACTATTATGAAAAAGATGAAATATAATAAATGTTGCTCATTGCAATTTGGATCTGGAATGTCTCCCAAATGCCCATGTGTTGAAAGCTTGGGACACAGCTGGTGGTGTTGTTGGGAGGCTGTGGAAACTTTAAGAGCAGTGCCCAGTTGGAAGAAGTTTGGGATGAGTAGGAAAGGGGAATGCTTTTGAAGGATTTATTTTGTCACCAAATTCCCACCCCCTTCCATACACCACTTTGCTCCAACACACATTGCACACCATGATGCTCTCCTCACCATAGGTGGAAAAACAATGGAGGCAGGTAACCATGGACTGAAACCTCTGACACTGTGAGACAAAATGAATCTTTCCTCCCTTAAGTTGATTTTCTCAGGTATTTTGTCACAGTATGAAAAGATGAATAAAATATTGGAAAAGATATGTAAAAAATACTTTTACCCTGTTGGTGGGAACGTAAAATAGTATAGTCATTATGAAAAATAATATGGGCAGTTCTTAAAATATTAAGAATAGAACTACCATATGCTCTGCAAGTCTAATACCAGGATACATTCAAACGATATGAAATCAGTATGTCAAAGAGACATCTGCTCTCCCATGTTCACTGCAATATTACTCACAATAGCCATGGTATGGAATTAATAAGTGTCTAAATGGATGAACATAAAAAGAAAATATGGTCATATGTACAAAATTGAACACTATTTAGCTGATTTTTAATTTAAAAAGGTTATGTTTCTTAACTGATTGCTGCTTAGTGGGTTATTTCCCATCATAGAAGCTTGATAAGAGTGGAGTGAAAATGAATGGCAAATGATTCTACAGAAGTGACTGGATTTCAGAATGTTGTCAGCCCTAAGTCATTCTTTAAAAACCAAAATGAAGCAAAACATTGTTGGGATGATTGGACAACAATGTGAATGTATTAATCCATTGAGTTGTACACTTAAAATGGCTAAAAAAAAAAACAACTATACAAGTCTGTAGAAATGAAGCCATTTCAAGCAAAGCATAATGAATGCTGTAGAGACCAAAATGGGAGACCCAGCAGGCTTTGTTCAGTTTGACTATGGAAGTTGGGCAAGAAGCAACGGAGACCTCACCCTAGAGGTATTTGTGCTGCTGACAGTGGACATGAATATATTTTGCTAAAATATAAATCATATGCTTCCTCTTTCTTTGACTTTTTTTTTAGTGTGAGGTTGGAACATAGAAATAAGGCATAAGATTCAGGGCCATCACTGGAGAAATGGGCTCCTACTCTGTGCTTCCAAGATGTTTGGAAAAAAGAGTACAGATGCTTTTTACTAAATTTCAAAACAAAGATCTGAGATTAGTCCCTTAACACAACAGAAGCTGTTTGGATGGCCTTTATACCTGATTTTCTATTGTGCCTGTTACCTCGTTAGTTGACTGGGCTAGGTGAGGGTCCAGGAACATTGGTTCTAGCAACAAAAATACAAGGAGTGTTTCCAGAATAGATCCAGCAAGATCTACCAAGGATCACCCTGTCTATCCACTGACATATCTAGATACATACACCAGATATGAGTAATGGGTCCAAAGAGCAAAATCATGGACATTAGGAAATGGAACCAGCAGCAATAGAAACATCATAATGAAGTTGGATTCTAAAACCAATATATCTCATTTCCCTTGGATTGTTTCTATTATTATTTGTCTCTACTGTTTAAAAATAGCTGCCAAAATCATGTCAATGACATTGTTTATTTTTAAGATCTCCCACCATGTACAGTGACACGTGTATGGAATCCCAGTGACTCTGGAGGCTAAAGCAGGAGGATCGCAAGTTCAAGGCCAGCCTTAGTAACTCAGAGAAACCCTCAACAATGTAGCCAGACCATGTCTGAAAATAAAAATAAATAAGTAAATAAAATAGAAAGGACAGAGAATATAGCTAAGTGGGAATGTGCTTCTGGGTTCAATCTCCAGTACCCCTCCCCATCCCACCCCACCCCCACCCCCCAAAAAACCATGCTTGTACTTATTTCTTTAAATTCTTTTAAATTTCTATCCCTTGAGCTTCAAATATTTCATCCTCTCTCAATTTTGAGGTTTAGTGAATGAGTTCTTTGTAATTGTATAAAATTTTTTCATATACTATAGCTAAATTCACTTTGGAGGTAAATTCCTTAAGATGCTCAACATTGTCAACTATGTCATCAGTGATTAAAAATTTTTTATTTCTTTTCAAATTTACATGAATTTTATTTCTTTTTCTAGTCTTATTGCAATGGACTGGACCTCCAATACAAAGTTGTTCTGAAGTGAGGATAACAAGCCTTCTGGTCTTGTTACAAAGACTAAAATGAAAGTATCTAATCTTTCACTGTTAAGTAATGTTGGTTGCAAATTTGTTATAGGTGCCCATTTATCACATTGAGAATGTTTTCTTCTACACCTGGTTTGATGAGAGAGTTTTTAAATTATTGAGTAGGTGTTGAATTTTGTCAAATATTTTTCCTATTGAGATGATCATGTTTTTTTATATTTTAGTATTTTGTGAAATGAATTATACTGATTAATTTACAAATGTTAAACCAACACTACATTCCTAGGATACACCCCACATGATCATGATGTGGTTATCATTTTTGTATGGAGCTAGATTAGATGTGTTTGATTTTTTAAGAAGTTTTGAGTCTGTATTTATATAGTTTTCTTTGAATTTCTGTGATGTTTTAGCATCACAGTAATAAATTTCTAAATGTTTTTCCTTCTTCTGTTTTTTGAAGACTTTATGTAGAGCTATCACTATTTCTTCTGTGTTTGATAGCATTCACCAATTTAACAGATGTGGGTTTCAATTTTTCTTTATAAAACTTTCTTTATATAGTTTTTTAAATATGAATTTAATTCCTTAATTATATAGGATTAGCAAGCATGTTTATTTTTTCTTAAGTGAGTTTATTAGTTTCTCTTTCAAGAAATTTGTACATTTCATGAAAGTTATCAAATTTATTTTGTACAAAATAAGCTAATAAGTTTTAAAGCTGTGGTATCTGTAGAGATATTTTCTCTCTTATTCATGCTGTTGGTAGTTTTCTTTTTTTATCCCTCTTTTTAATCATTGGAAAGTATGAATGCAGAAGAATTTCTCAGAGTTAGCAATTTTGACAATTTGGTCAAATAATTTGGGGAACCGATCTGTGCATTTTAGGATATTGAACAGTATCCCTAATCTTAACTATTAGAGGACAGTAGCAACTACTTTCCCTCTATTTACGTCTATCAAAAATGTCTGCAGATATTGCTAAATGACCTCTGGAGTATATAAAATTTGTCTTGATTAAAAACCATTGGGCTAGAGTTTACAGATTTTTGTTTTATTAATTTTTAAAATTTACTTTCTGTTTTTATGTATTTCCTTGCTTCTTATCTTTCCTTATCTTTACCATTATTTATTTAGTCTAGGTTTAGTTTTTATACTTTCATTGGTTCAAATTCACTTTACCTATTTATTTATTTGTTTATTTATTTCTAATGGAAGCATTCAGTATTTTATACTTTTCTTTTGGCTATGGTTTACCTCATAAATGTTATATATTGTGTTTTCATTTTCATCCAGTTCAAATTATTTTGTGATTTCCCCTTTTTTAGAAAATAAGTCTTGCTTTATTTATTTATTTGTTTATTCTAATTTATTATACATGACAGCAGAATGCATTCAATTCATATTAGACATATAGAGCATAATTTTGGTTGTACACAAAGCAGAGTCACACCATTCAAGTCATTACTCCAAGTACATGTTTGATTTCCCTTTTGATAGCTTCTTTTACTCAGAATTTATGACAAATGTGTTTTTTAATTTACAAATATTTGAGGGCATTGTCAGATATCTTTCTGTTACTGACTTCTGATTTAAATTCATTGTGACAGCTGTAGGTTGATGATTTCAATTTTTTAAGTTATTGAAAACATTTTTAATCCACAAATACAGTCTAACTTGGTGAATGTTTCATGTATAGACTCAAAAAACTATATGTCAAAAAAACCCAAATAACCCAATCAATAAATGGGCTAAGGAGCTGAACAGACACTTCACAGAAGAAGAAATACAATTAACCAACAAATATCTGAAAAAAAATGTTCAACATTTCTAGCAATTAGAGAAATGCAAATCATCACTACTCTAAGATTTCATCTCACTCCTATCAGGATGGCAATAACCAAGAATATAGGCAACAATAAATGTTGGCGAGGAGGTGGTGAAAAAGACACACTCATACATTGCTGGTGGGACTGCAAATTGGTGCAACCACTATGGAAAGCAGTATGGAGATTCCTCAGAAAATTGGGAATGGAACCACCATTTGACCCAGCTATCCCACTCCTTGGTTTATACCCAAAGACTTAAAATCAGCATACTATAGTGACACAGCCACAGCAATGTTTATAGCAGCTCAATTCACAATAGCTAGACTATAGAACCAACCTAGGTGTCCCTCAATAGATGAATGGATAAAGAAAATGGATAAAGAAAATCAATGGATATTACTCAGCTTTAAAGAAGAGTAAAATTGTGGCATTTGCCAGTAAATCGTTGGAGTTGAAAAATGTCATGCTAAGCAAAATAAGCCAATCCCACAAAATCAAAGGCTGAATGTTTTCTCTAATAGGCAGATGCTAATTCACAATAAGGCCAGGGGCACTAGGGAAGAATAGCATTACCTTAGATTAGGTAGCGTTAGTAATGGGAGGGAAGGGGAAGAGATGTGGGAATGGGAAAGATAGTAGAATAAAACAGACATTATTATTGTATGGATATTATGTGACTGCATGACCAATGTGGTTCTACAACATGTACACTCAGAAAAATAAGAAATTTTATCCCATCTATGTATGATATATCAAAGTACATAAATGTATTCTACTGTCATATATAACTAATCAAATTAAAATTTTTTAAAATAAATTTTAAAAAACTTGTATTCCATTGGTGTTTGATGGAGTATTATACAAATATCAGTAAAGTAAATTTGGCTCTTTTCTTAAAGTCCTTCTTTGCACTTGACAAATTTCTGTTTATTTGTTATTTGCTTATTTCTTCTATCAAATAACAAGGCAGAATTGTTAAAGTTTCTGTAGAATTGGGGACTTAACTATTTCTCCTTCTAGTTCTATCAGTTTTCACTTTGTGCATTTAAAAATTGTGCTATTACATGTACACACTTAACTTTCCATCTTGATGATATTTCTGGTTCTGAAGTCACTTTTTAAAAATTTAATAGAGCCAGTCCCTGTTTTTATAATTAGGTTAGCATGCTATAGCATTTCCCCATCTTTTTACTTTTAAGCTGTTTGTGCCTTTATATTTTTAAGTGGATTTCTTCTATCAAGCATCTAGTTACATTTTGCTTTTTTTTTTTAATTAAAACTGGTAATATGTGCATTTTAATTGGGGTATTTGGGACAGCAATGCAAACTATGAACTTTGTCTTTACTTGTTGCATGGGGAAACAGAAACCTGTTTATTTCTTTGAGTCTTGGCTGTGCTGTTTGGAGCCTGCCCAGTGAACAAGCAGTGCATTGATCAGCCACCAATTTGCACAGAACTTCTGTGCAGCATTTAGAGCTTCTGTTCTATGGCTTCCCTTTGACTTCCTGTTCACTTTCTAGCAGCTATGGTCCTCTTTAAATCTGATGCTTCAAGCCAGCAAGACTGTGAACTTTACAGCTAAGTTTTAGCCAGCCATCCGGAAATGTACTGGGATCTATTTTCAGGTAAAAAGTTGAGAAAAAAATTAGAAACTTACCCCATGACATTTCTTCCTTATAGTTTCTACTGGTTTTCTTTGTTCCCAAGTGCCTTAAAGTATTTGTTTTGTTTTCCCCAGAGTTTGGTAGTTGTTATTTAAAGGATATTTGGTAGAACAGAAGCAACTTATCCATTACCAGAAGGTAGATTCCCAATTGCTCTAACTTGGATTCTCTTAATATTAATATAAAATACCTTATATCTGTCCATCAATCATGTTTCTGTTCATTCTCACAAAAAAGATCTTTCAGAAGTCCGCTACCCTCTTAACTACCCCAGATGACCTAGTACCGTGACCAAATATGAATATTCTGCTACGGAATATCTCCTACAAATGATTTACTAATTCACTGAGTCTTTACAGTCTTTATTAGCCAGTTTCTCTTTGGAAAAGAGTTCATTTATCTATCCCCTCTGTTTGCTGTCTCTAAGCATTTTATTAGATAAAATAGTCTCTCTATTGTAATATGGCCAGATTTTGAGGAAAACTTGAGTGGAAATTTGTCAAAAGTCTTTTGGAAATTTGTATTAGGGTATATCAACTTATTATTCATTCTAGTAATTTTATTATTATTGCCTTAAGGAGTGAAAAGAAAACATGTTACTTTCAAAAGAACTCTGATTTACTCATGGTTGTTTATCTTTAAGAATTTAATAGTCCAATCATTTGATAATTATAACCTTGTATCAGCTTCTCTGGAATAAGAATTAGGCATAATGATTCAAAGTCCTCAGAGTCTCCCTGAATTTTTTTTTCCCTACTGAGATTACATATTCACTCTTCTAGTCTTCTGCCATGGAGCTAATGGCAAGTCAGATTCTATAATTTGGCCCCATATCCGTGATTTCATACTTAAGTTACTTTAAGAGTATCACTTGACTTGGTGATTTAAACTGCCTTTATTTGGCTAATAATAACATAATATTTTATGCATTTACTACATGCCAGACAATGTTCTAAATGTATGGAACTAAACATTTTTATTCTTAGTAAATCTTCAAAATAAGCTTTCTCGGCCCATTATTTAAGATAAAATAAAAAGTTCTTTAAATAAAACAGATTCTTTAAAGTGGCATAAGTAGGGACACTTTTAAAAGTAGAAAAAATGGTAAAGATAGAAATTCTGAAGGTGCCAGCAGAGATAGATTAGCATATCATGTGATGCTAAATAATATTCTATTAGTATAGCTTCCTTGGTTTGTTTTATTAATTGTTGAATAAAGCAGTCATTTGGGGGGAAGGAGTCTGGACCACTGAACCACATCCCAGCCCTATTTTGTATTTTATTTAGAGACAGGGTCTCACTGAGTTGCTTAGTGCCTAGCTTTTGCTGAGGCTGGCTTTGAACTCACAATCCTCCTGCCTCAGCCTCCCAATCCGCTAGGATTACAGGTATGCATCATCACACACAGCTAAAGCAGTCATTTTATAATAATTTTCTTCATGTTTCTGGCTTGATTCATTTTTTCCACATTTTCTCTCTTTCTTTTCTATTTTGGGTTATAATATTTTTTGATCTAATACACAACCAGAGATATGAAAAATTGTGCTGTATATGTGTAATAAGAATTGTAATGCATTCCACTGTCATATATATAAATTAAAAATAAATAAATTTTTAAAAAATAAAATAAATAAATAAATTTTAAAAATTAATTTAAAAAAGAAAAAAATCAATCATTTGATAACAAAAAAAAATTATTGATCTAGCATTCAGTTTTCAGTATCCCCTTGGGTCAGTTTTCTTAAAATATCTTTATTTTTAACTCTTACGTTTGCTCAGACGATACTTCTCCCCCATCATTGTCTTTTTGACAAGACTATTTTACTCTTTCCATTCTTCTGCTTTGAACTTCTTAGTCTGTCCTGATTTGCTTTTGTTCTTTCTTTTTTTAATTTTAATTTTAATTAAATATTTAAAAACTGGTATTTGATTCAATTATTGTAAAACATGCCTATTTGGAACATGTCTATACATTTCACAATGATAATGAACCACTTTGTAAAAAAGTTCTTATTTGAGTGTAGAAAAATATCATTTCTCACTTATTTGAATTGCCAACTTTGTTTTAAAGCCTGGGGCAATTGCAAGCTTCCTCCCCTGGTGCTTTTTCTCTGCATCCCATCAGTTTTTCTTTAAAATAAATCTCTTTGAAAGAAAATCTCTTCCTACATTATTCTTTTTTTCTAGGATTAACTGGCGGCTGATGTAGCTGTCCGGGTATTTATGATTTCTCTTATAGTGTATCCTTCCTTCCGTCCTTGGACTCTTCCTGCCACTCTCAACTGGGGTATGTGCTAAGTTGAAACCAAAGGATTCCATTACTTCAGTCATTTCATGCTTTTAGAAAGTTCATGAAATGATTAACTTTACTTTTAGGCTATGATTCTCCTTTTAGCTTACATAAAACTGTGGCAGGGATCGTCAGAAGTTGCCCGCAATAATCACAAGACAGAACATCAGGAACAGAAGCAACCGGAAGGTCCAGAGTGGTGTGAGAGAGCTTTTGCTGATAACAGGAAAGTATCTGTGCTCAGAGGGGCTGGGAAATGGTTCTTTCAATCAATGCTGTGAGAGATAAGCAAGTTCCTTTTCTTTCCAATTGTTAATCATTGAAAAATAAAATTAAAAACTATTTTCTAAGATCTCACAGACTTCTTTTGGAGACAACATTTTAGGACAAATTATATTAATTTGGTTCTTATTTCCCAAAGACTTTTGATACCATCTCTGTGAATACTGTTACTAACTCCAAGAAAAAAAATGACTCAATTAAATTATGCCCAGTTTACAGGTAAGTTTGCTTAGGTATGAGATTTTACTTGTCAAACTGTTAGTCAGCTTCTATTGCTGTAACAAAGTACCTAAGAATATCAACATATAAAGATGAAAGGTTTATTATGGCTCATGACTTCAGAAGCTCCAGTTCATGGAGAGTGGGCCTCATTGTTAAAGACCTGTAGCACCACAGTACATCATGGCAGGAGCATATGGCAAAGGAAGCTGCTCACCTCGTGTAGCCAGGAAGCAAAGAGAAAGAGAAAAAGGGGCTGAGGTTCAAATACCCTCTTCAAAGGTACATCCCCATTGACCTAACTTTCTCCCATTAGGCCCCTCCTCTTAAAGGTTCCACCACCTCCCACAATACCATGGGCTGGTGACCAAGCCTTCAACACCTGGGTTCAAAGGAGAGGAGAACATTTCAGACCCAAACCATAGCACCAACCGAACAGGCCACTTAATCACAAATGAACTTTCGTTCTGTGTCTGCTGTGTTCCGTGCTTTCTCCACTTTTATATCTTTGCCAATCTCCCATGCTTCCTCTGCACCCCCTAATTCTGTATTTCTGTTTTCTCTCCTATAACTCTTAGAACTTTTCACATTTATCATTACAGGACGAGGAGACTGTGCACTAACTGAAGGAGAAGAAAGCAGTCATCGTTTTCATGTGCTCAAACCAAGTTTATCGTACTCTCTACATTTAAACCTCATCGAATAACTTATTCAGGTTTAAGGTACTGTGTGATCTCTATGGGGTTCTTAAAATACTTGACAAAGAAAAAAATACAGATGAACTGTGACTTAAAATGATAGTTGAGGCTGCTTTGGCCCCATAGTTGTGGTTGTTTAAGAGCCCCATGTGGGAAGGAAAAGTCAAGAAACAGAAGTCTAAATATTTATTTTAGGTTTTATTTTTGCTGCTTTTGTTGGTTTTTACCCCTGTGGACTTCTTCCATTTATTTGTTTGTTTACTTCAGTTTTTCCTGTGAACTTCTTGTGGCATCAGCAACAGCTCTGACCCTCCCCCAGGCTGGAATATTCAGGAGTCTGAACTCGGCCTTCATGGCTACTGTGTGAAGAGAACAATTCCCCCAAAGTCCTTCTTTCCTTATTCCAAGCATCCAAAACTTCATTGTGCTTTCCAGGGATTCTGTCATTTTTCAGTGTCCTTGTTTGGTTTTTCAAAGCCTCAGGGGCTTGAGACCCTGTGGTTTCAATATTTACAATCCTGTCCCCTTATTGTTATCACTGGGATGATGCTCAGGGTCGCTCAGTTCACACATTAAGTTTCAACTTGACCTAAAGTGGTACTGATGAGGTATAAAGACCTTCTCTCCTGCCAAACCAAGTGAGGAAGGCACGTCCTGTTGCAGGCATCAAGTGGCTTATCTGCCTAGATGTCTTCTTCCATCTCAGACTTTCTCACTAGGAACTGCAATGGGAATATCTGCTTTATCAGTCTTTGATGAGATGAGAGGGAGCATGAGTGTGAGGGAGTGTAGGAAGCAGGAAGGAATGGAGAAACAACCAGACAGATACACTCTCTGGTCACCTAATTCTGATTTAAAAAAAAAAAAAATGGTAGTCCCATTATCCTGATTGACAGGAGAGGCCGGTTGGCTGTCAGAGGGTCCTTGGTCTGTGGTCATAATTCTCAGTCCAATCTAAGTCGATGAGAACTACCCTTGTAAATATTTCGTTCTAAAGTTAATTTGAATAACAAGTCTGGTGTGAAAATAGATCTTATCCTGTTTTTCTGCCATCAATCATTTTTCGGATTGCATCCTGGAATACTTTATATCCCGTATGATATTTATCTTTATGCCAGATAAATATCATCTGTCTAAGGAGAAGCCCTCTATATTTTTAATGACCAGTAACAATTTATCCTGGGAACTCTGTTTTCCACCACCCTAAGTACCCCAGGAAACAGCTAAGTGAATTCTCTTTTCCATCGCCAATGACTCTATTCTAGTGATGTTTTTCCAAACAGTCCCACAAACTAAGAAAAATATATCGTGAATGTTATTGAAAGTAAACTGGTTTTTGAGACAATGAAAACATTTTATTCATTTAAATTGAAGGAGAATGGCAGTGGCCTGCTTTTAATTCACATTGTCCATGAAATTGAAGCAAAGCATTCGCCTTGATTTTGCATGCTCATTGTCTCTAGTTTAAAATGGTCAACTTCAATTGCCTGGAGTTGGCTAAAGTCATTCAATCTTTGGTCTGTTTTTGACCAACAATTAAACAAGTACATGGAAATGCCATTGCTTACCATGAGGTCAGAAGTCTCATTTAGAAAAACCATTTGCCCCATAGACTAGTTAGAGCCCCCCCAAAAAGATGTGATTTTTCTTTGATAATTGAACAATGTTGTGCTTGGGATTGGAAAAGGAGTAGAGCCAGAAAAACTCAAATTGAAAGAATCCTCATAAAATACTAGTCAGCATATGTAGTCACTTAAACTCTGGTGTGTATGTATATGCCATGATTTTCAGAATGAGCTTAATAGAGGAAAAGGATGACCGTACATGTTCCAAGTGATTTTGTAACCTGACATTGATTGTTCCAAAAATCTTTTTTAACCCCACAAAGTTAGACGTGTAAGGAAGCGAATGAAAGTATCTTAAATTTGGAGATAAAAATCTTCCTCGTGTTTTACACCAAATTCTTCAAATTAAACTGATAGCCTATGTTAAAATATCAACTTGTGCAAATAAGCACAAAATTGAAAAGTGTTCTAAATACCTCAAGAGGCTTGGGATGTGGCTCTATGTAGAGCACATGCTTCACATGCAGGAGACCCAGGTTCAATCCTCAGCAAACAAGAACAAACCAACGACAACAATAAATACCTCAAAATAGATGTCTATACAAAAGATCCTGTGCCTCAGCAAGTAGGATGCAGAAATTTATGTCACCCAAACTAGGATTTTACAGATGTATTTCCTATATGTCCCTTGTGTTATACATGTTAGCAAAATGGTTTATTTAGAGTTTTTGTTTGTTTGTTTGTTTTGGCAGAACTGGGGATTGAACCCAGATGCATCCTACAGCTGAACTACATCCTCAGCCCCACCTCTTGCTTTTTTCCCAATTTTGAAATAGGGTCTTTTCAAGTTGCTGAGGCTAGCCTCCAACTTGAGATCCTCCTGCCTTAGCCTCTTGAGTGACTGGGAACACATACATGCACCATTGTGCCCCACAATATCAATTTTTTTAATAGATAGCTATTTGTAACTGATTTGAAGCAGCATTTACATGTGTTTTTCTTCTGTAGAAAAGGTCATCTCAAAACCATTAGACTCGATTATAAACAATTTAACTTGGATAATATTTCTTAAATCTCTTTTTTCTCTTTTAACAGAACATACAAAGTATTATTGAGTATTTATAAGTGAAACTCAATGAAGAAATCACAGTTTTTAATAGGCTTACAGTAAAAACCCCCAAAGATGTTTATATTAAGAGAATTTGCTGATCCTGGAAATAAAAAGGCAAACTTTAAAAGTCCTTACTTCAGTCTTCATTTTGAAAAACAAACAAAAAAAAAACCCAATTCAAATGCCTCTGAAAAATCAAATATTTCTTTCTAAATAACCCAAGACATTTTCAATAAGGAAATAATTTTCAATTTTCTATTAAATAGAAATCATAGGAGTGGTGTTTAAATTATGTAAAGTTCTGGATTAGTAGAGTGCAAATTAAAGAGGAATTAGAGTAAAATAAAAACAGATTGTACAAGCTTGGTCCTAGAGGTAGTTCAAAAATTCAGTAAGAAAGCGGGATTTGGGGACATGTTGTGATTACTAAGTGACTATAGGGGCAGCGACTGTCTTCTGAATTTGGAAGGGGCTAACCATCTGAGTTACCAGAGCTCCATTTCTCATAGCATCTCATATTGAAATGCCTTAGCAGTCTTTCCCCAGAATCTAGTTTGAGAAAATGAACATGAACTTCAGAGTAAAAATGCCCATCTGCACTTTCATCATGAGGGAAAGAACAGACTGATAACTGGACACATCTGATAGCCATTTACTTTAATATGAATGTTTTTGAACCTAAATGCATTTAGCATTATAGCTATTGCTCAAGGAGAAGGCTATTCTTTGGGCTGTGATGAGCTCAGAAAAAGGATACAAGGATTTCTCTGGGACTCCAAGAACTCTGGGCTATTTTTTCCCATTGTCCACTACTTTATTGTCATTTTAGCCTCCTTTATTTCTACCGTGAACCAGAGAAGCACATATCTCAGATTTAGAAGAAAAATAACACCCATGATCCCAGGCCAAGTTCTGAGCTGAGAGAGAGGCAAGACTCGTGCAAATCAAAACGCACGATTTAGAAGTAGCACAGTGATTCATATTTCCCTATAGCCAGGAATGGGCTTGATACCATTTTTCTGAATTAAATACCCACCAGAACATAAGCTTTCTGCAGACAAATGACTCTCCCAAAGGAAACAGACACCCCGGAGCTCTCCTAAACTCACAGACCACCCTAAAGTGCCTAAGAGAATGCAGGAGTATAACACAAATTCAGAGATTCTCAAATGTGCTCCAGGCTCTGGGAATCCATAAATCCTGTCCAGGAATCTGCAAAGTCACCTGTACTTTGGTAACAGTACCATGTACTCATGTTCTCACAGGAGTACAGTGGAAAGACTGGATTACACGTGCTATTGCAAGCAAAATCTGGAATCCACCCACCTCCCATTAAGCCATTCACAAATAGATTCTTAAAAATTTGAAACAATGCTACTTTTCTTATGAAATTGTTTCTATATCCTTTTTAAAAGCTTTTAGTTTTGGAAATGGTTTAAGACTCATGTAAGAGTTACCAAAACAGGATGGTGAGAATATACTCTCTCTCTCTCTCTCAACAATTCATATAACAATGATGTCATTACCAAAATGAGAAATTAACCATTGGTATGTAATTATTCTAACTCAACTACTGAATCCATGCAGATCTCACGAGTTTTTTTTTTGTTTAATAAATATATTTATTGTGATTCAAATCCAATCCAAGATGCTGCTTTGCATTTTGTCCTATCTCTTGGGTGTTGTCAATGTGTGATAGATCATTCTTCCTTTGCCTTATATGACCTTGGCATTTTTAAAGTATAGTGATTGGATATTTTATAGAATGGCCTTCAAGTTGAGTTTGATGTTTTTTTCGTGCTTGAATTAGAGTTACGAATGTGGATGAAGAATGTCACAGAGGTGACACTGTGCCCTTCCTTGGGAATATGTAATGTCCATGTATTGCTACTGCTGATATCAAGCTTGGTACTTAATTAAGATTGTGATCACTAGATTTCCCCATAGTACATTCACTATTTTTCTTTCTATCATCAACAAATGTTTCATCTATGTAAATATTTTCTTTCTCCTTAAACTTTTGCCAACCAATTCCATCACTCTTTGGTGGGTTGCCAGAAGCAAGTATTTCTATGGTGTTCTAAATGTGGTTTTCTATTTCATTTAGCCCATCTACATTTTTAAATAATTCTGCAAATATTGTCCTCGATTTCTCACTTATCAATTTATTCTGTCATTAGTTATATTAGTATAAGTGCATGGACATTCACTTTATTCTTTGGTTATGCATGTATTATCTTTGTGTGTTTGCTCAAATTGTTCCATCTTTGACCATTAGGAGTTTTCTTTTTTTATTGGCTCATGTGCCTTTTGAGATTTTGTTACTTTCTGACACCACAAAATGTTCCAGCCTCATTTTGTACTTTTATTGCTCCAACCTTGGGTTAAGCAGTTCTCCAAGGAACTTTTGTTCATTTTACTGGGGAAGTTATTTATAAATCAAGATCTTTGAATTCTGGGTGTGCTCATTGCTTTGAGGGCAAACACTGTTTCCAGACCCTAGAACACAAGGGAAACACACACACACACACACACACACACACACACACACACACACACTCCTGTCTATTATCTATTTGTTAACAAAACATGAGCTCATATAAATACCTCCAAATCCAATACAACACCATACAGATCATCTAGAATCTCCCCTTTGCTTATTTTTAACATCTTTTTCCCACAGTAAGAAATCTGTCTCTCATTACGTAACATATACTTACATATTTGTTCAACTCTAATATATGTATACATATAAAGAAATGTCAGGATTGCAATCCTGTATGCTGATGAGAAATCAATACACTAATTAAAGTACAGTATTTGCATAAAATTCTTTTTATCTTTTAGCTTCACAGTATCCAGGAAACACAGTGTCTAAAGTCACTTAGGCTAAGGTCTTCCTTCCTCATTCCTTTTGTTATGTCATATATTCATAATACAGTTGGATATGCCATCACAAACTATATTATGTCTTGTTTTCCCCAATGTTTTGGTTAATTTTCTTTATTTATATACAATAAAATCCACTCATTGTGATATACAGTTCTATGGGTTTTGACAAACGCATAGAACCATAAATCCACCACCATGATAGGATACAGAGTAGGTTTTCTGACTCCTGAATTTCCCTCATGCTATTCTTAAATAGTCAAGTCTTACCCCTGTGCCAGTATGGGCACATTTCCCACCCCTAGAGTTTTTCTTTCTACAAAATATATGCTTCTTTTACTTAATAAAATGCATTTGTGTTGTTCCATGAATCAATACTATAATTTGTTGCTTTTAATAGTTCTGCGTTGTCTAAATGTACTGTATATTAGCCATTTGCCCACTGGAAGGCATCTGGGTTATTTCCAGGTTTTGATAATTAAAGTTATTATGGATACTCACAATTGAATTTTTGTATAAACATTAGTTTTTCATAACCTTCAGGTAAATACCTAAACGTGGGATTGATTGGTCATATGGCAAATGCAATTTTAACTTTATGGAAAATACAAAACTGTTTCCCAAAATGGACACTCTATTTTGCATTTATATCAGCACTACACAAGAAGTCCAGTTACTTTGCTATCTTGTCAGCCTTTGGCTTTGTCAGGTTGTTTTTAATCCATTCTGAGAGACAGGTAGCGGAATTTTGTGGTTTTAATTTGCATTTTCCAAATGACAAACAACATTAAGCATCTTTTCACAGATTTATGTGACATCCATGTATTTTCTTTGATGAAACGTCTGTTCAGACACTTTGTTCATTTTTTAACTGGATTTTTTGTTTTCTTTTTGTTAAAATTGATTATTTACACATTCTCAATATAAGTTCTTTTTCAGATAAAATTTGAATGTATTTCTCCAATTTATTACTTGTGTTTGAGAACCTAACCAAATCCAATGTTTCCATTGATTTTAATTCCCACCATAGCTGCCATAGCTCCTCACACTGCCTCCTTTATCCTTTTATGCCAACCAGAAGCTTTTCCTCCTCCTCTAGCATCCCTGTCAGTGCTTCTCCCTGACGTGTCACTCACAGTGTGAGATACCTCCATGGCCACTGTGCCCACCCACCAAAATCCAATTGTAATTTCCCTACCAGACCCTGCCTCCAGCTAAATCAATTTGTCTCCTAACACCTCTCAGCTGCCTCAAATATATTCAGGGACTCTTCTTCCTATGTGAAAATAATGTTTGCATCCATTGGCCCACTAACTAGAGAGGAATTGTACTCTGACCTTTCTTTGCATCCTCATTATTTATTCCACTGAGAAGGGACCCAGCCCAGCCCCAGTACACCCCACACTCGCCCCAGTATTCCCCAGTATATCCCTCTTACCCCTCTCCTAGTCGTCCTGGGTATAACTACAATGGTGGGCATAGGAGTGGCTGGAATAGGAGTCTCCACCCACCATTTTGCAGTACTGTCCAAAGAAATGGCAGATAGCCTTAGAGAACTCTCAACTCTTCTATCCTTTGTCCACCCTTCAGAACCAAATAGATTCATTGGTGGCAGTTGTCCTTCAGAACACATGAAGACTAGATCCATTAAATGTAGAAAAAGGAGGCATCTGTGCCTCTCCACAAGAGACCTGCTGCTTTTACCTTAACAAGTCTGGCCTGGTAAGGGATGGCATAAAAAAAATTAAGAGGTTGAAAAACCAAATTTGATCAATATTCCTCCTCATGGAACAAGGGCTGGGTTTCTCATTCTACTATCTTTTCTTGAATAGTCCCTTTCTTCTTCCCAATTCTGTTTATAATTACTGGCCTCCTCATTAGGCTGTCCTGTTTTAGCTGTTCATTTTTTTTTTTTTTTTACAGAAGACCATCAATGCCACTTCTAACTAGAGTCCTGCTTCACACCATTAGAGTTACTCAATACCAACACTTACCAGAGCCCTCGGCCAACACCAGAGGACTTCCTGTTAACCAGGAAGTAGCTTAAGAGACACCAACACCCCTTCTTTCATCCCACTAC
This sequence comes from Ictidomys tridecemlineatus, assembly GCF_052094955.1. Lineage (NCBI taxonomy): Eukaryota > Metazoa > Chordata > Mammalia > Rodentia > Sciuridae > Ictidomys > Ictidomys tridecemlineatus. The sequence goes on from NC_135485.1 coordinate 121,287,294, forward strand.
TCCTCTTTTTATCAAATAAAAACAGTGTTCAGGAATATGAGGTACAACTTGACACAGGCAACACCATCTTTGAAACATATCTTCTATCTTAGTCACCCCACGGGCACTCAGATCCATCTTGAGAAACACTCCTGTTGGACTTGGAACAGTGACTACCACAAACAATGGTGACCACAACAAGAACCCTTCCCTGAAAATCCCCTTGCAATGGCCAAACCACAAAACTCCCCCACGCCTTCACTCCTTTATAACTTCCCTAGGCTGTGAGTAGAAGATGGAACCCAGCCTTGCTGGACCCCCCTCTGCAGGATTTTCCCAAACAAACCTGTGTTACAGTTAAGCCACCTCTTCTATTTCTTTCGTTCCATCTTTCCTTACAGTGTTTTCATTTTCTTAACTATTTTTTACAGATCAAAAGTTTTTAATTTTTATGAAGTCCTATTTATTATTTTTCTTCTATGGCTTGTGCTTTGGTGCTATATTTAAAACTCTTTGGCAAACCCAACATCATACAAATTCTCCTCCTATGTTTTTCTTCTAGAAGTTCTATAATTTTGGATTTTGTGTTTATGTACTTCAAATTAATTTTTGCATAAAATGTAAATTAGAACTTAGCCATATTTCTTTTCATTGTAAAAGTAGAAGCATGCCTCTTAAAGCTTATTATATCCAATATGAAAGGAGAAGGCTACTAAATTGGTTTTTTGGTAAAATGGTAAATGTAGTTTCCTAAATAAAAATGTTACTTATATTAGTGGGCAACAGGTAAAATATTGTTATATTTAAATAAATAATTTTGAATTACTCATTTTAAATTTCTAATATGACTCCTACCTTCTTCCAAGTTGAAGTAACAGGGACATATATAATCCCTTACATATTGAAGTTAAAAAAAAAAAAAGACAAAACATATGAAGCAATGGTTCTAGATGCTGGACACCAGGTAGCACAGGACTGTGATGTTAAGACAGGGGAAACAAAGTGAGTCAGTCATACAGTTGCTTTCTCCTACTTTCTGGAGAGAGTCTCTAATTCTCAATAGAGAGAAGGAGAAATCTATGTGAAGCCCAGCCATCTTTCTGAGTAGTGAGAATAGAGCTGGAAGTTCAGGAATACCTAAACAACCAGAGTTCACAGGGATGTGTATGGAGGAAAGAGAACCACATGGAGACAGGGTATCAGAAATGTGCAGACAACCCCTGTAGCCTTCCACTGAATATTGGTGGATTCATACTGCATGCATAAAAGAAAACTACGCAACACTGAGAAAGAACCCCTTCAAAGAAACATTCAGAACAATCCAGAGGGCTCACACCTCGCCAAGAATATTTTGTGTTCCCATGAGTCACAGTGAAAAAAAAGAAAAACTGTAATATCTAAAGCAGTGGGTAGGGTCATCTTTGGCACTGGGGCAAAATTAGCTCTATTGCAAAAGTCACATTGGTCCCACCTAACAAAAATGAAGTGCAGCTCAATGGAGTCAAAGTATTTACCAACAATTTAACTATATCTCAGGATAAAATTCAAAAATATTGTAAAGTATTTCAGAACATCCAAAACTCAGCAAGGTAAACTGCAATGTCTGCATCCAATCAAAAATCACTAGGCATGAAATGAAGCAGAAGAATATGACTCATGTTGAGGATGATGGCATATTTCTCATAAAAAAAAATACTGCAACTTAGAGTTCTATACTGAGAAAAAAATATATTTTAAAATGAAGGTAAAACTAAAGAAATTTTCAGATGTTAAAAAATTGAAAATATTCATTATCAGCATAGCTGCAAAGCAGGAAATGATAAAGTTCTTCCGAGTAAAGGGAAAATAAATATGAAAATAAGTATGTACATGGAGGAAAGAAGAGCCATAGCAATAGTAAGCATGTGGGTAGATTTAAAATATAATTTTTGAGATATTAATATTAGTTTAAATTAAATTTGGTAGCAGTGTATGATGGGATTTGTAACATAATACAAAGTTAAAATGCATGACATCAATAGGACACTGAGAGAAATGGATGCAGACAGATTAAGGTTCTCTAATGTACTTGAATTTATATAACATACTTGAAGATAGACACACACTATAAATAGTAAAGCAACAGCTGGGGTCAGGGAGCTAGTGTATGCATTTTCTATCATAACTGTAACAAATTACCACAAACTTAGTGATTTATTTTCTTGGGGCTGGGTTTGTGGCTCACTGGTAGAGAGCTTGCCTAGCATGTGTGAGGCACTGGGCTCGATTCTCAGCACTGCATATAAATAAATGAATAAAATAATGGCCCACACATTTAAAAATAAACAAATAAATTTATTATCTTCGAGCCCTGGAGGGCAGAAATCTGAAATGAGTCCTCAGAGACTCATTTCTTCCGGAGAATTTCATTTCCTTGAATTTCTACTTCCTTAGCCAGTGTCCCTTCCTCCATTTTCAAAGCCAGAAATGTAGCATATCATCTCCTCTCTCATCTTCTGCCTCCCTCTTACATGGTCTCTCCTGTTGCTTCAGACTTATCAAATCATCTGATGTAATCTCTCCATCTCAAGATGCTTAGCCATACTTGTGAAGTCCATTTTGCCATGAAAGCAACATTCACAGGAAATGAGGGTTAGGATGTGGATATCTTTGGAAGCGATTATGTAGCCTACTACAGCTAATAAAGCAACAAAATGAATAAAATTGAATAATAACAAATAATCCATTAACTCAAAAGAAGGCAGATAGAGGGAAACAAGCAAAAAAAAAAAAAAAAAAAAAGAATAGATGGGGAAAATAGCAGACAATACTAGATGGTAGAGAAAAACCTGAGATATGAAAAATTGTGACATATATGTGTAATAAGAATTGTAATGCATTCTGCAGTCATTTATTTTTAAAAAATCAATTAAAAATTTTTAAAAAATAAAAAAAGTATTAAGTGTAAACACTCTATTTAAAAGGCAGAATATTTTCAGACTAGATTTTATAAAGCAAAATGCAATTATATGTCACTTATAAGTGTCCTTTTTAAATACAAAAACAAATAGTTTCAAAGTAAAAGGATAGAAAAGACAAAACCATGTTAATACTAATCATAAAAAAGCATTATCATTTCTTTTTTTTAAGAGACAGAGAGAATTTTTTAATATTTATTTTTCAGTTTTCGGTGGACACAACATCTTTATCTTATTTTTATGTGGTGCTGAGGATCGAACCCAGCGCCCCATGCATGGCAGGTGAGCACATTACTGCTTGAGCCACATTCCCAGCCCAAGCATTATCATTTCATTATGATAAAGGGGAGGGAGTAGAGCCCTTGAAATAATATAATAACTAAATTTTTATGTAATTAATATAGGGTTCAAAATATATGAAGCAAAACAAAATCTGTTAAAACTAAAAAGAGAAATAGACTAACCCACAAATCTCTGTCTATAATTGTGGGTTAGTCTATTATTCAATAATTGTATTTGATAAAACAAATATTAAGTCAAAAAAGGATTGAGATAGTACTAAACACCTTGTCCTAATTAACATTTATGAAACACTAACTAACAGCATCAAAATACACATTGTTTATAATAAGTAAAGAACACATACAAAAATATACCACTTTCTGGGGCATAAAATGCATTTCAATAAAATTAGAAGGGCTGAAATCATGTGAAGTATTTTATTTGACAATAATAAATTAAACTATAAAATAATTATAGAAAAGTACTTGGGGAAATATTTTTAAATATTTGGAAACCAAGTAACGCATCTTAAAATAATTTCTTGGTCAAAGAAGAAATCACAAGGGACATTACGAACTATTTTAAATTCTTTAAAAATGAAAAAAACTTCATACCAAATTACATATGATTCAGTGATAAGATACAATAGAGAGTATAGACCTAAAGGCTCCAATTAGGAAAGAAGAAAAGTCTCAAATTAATGACCTAACATTCTACTCCTCTTCCTACTACTACAGTAATAATAATAATAATAATAATAATAATAATAAATTAAACTGAAACTTAGATGGTAGCACAAACCACGACATTGGAAACAGAAAAAATATAACAGGATATCAGTAAAACTGAGAATTGATTTTTCAACAAGATTAACAAAACTGATAGTCAGACTGATAAAGAAAGAAAAGAGAAAGCCCAAATTTTCATTATCAGAGAAAGAATATCATTATTAATACTACAGACTTAAAAATATAAGGCCCTATTGAATAATTTTATCTCAAAATATTTAGCAAATGATTGTGGTGCACCTGGATTTCCATATGTACATAAAAATGACCTTCCATTTTCACCTTGTATTCTATGCTAAAATTAACTAAAAATAGATCATAGACTTAAATATGAAAGTTAAAAAGGTAAAAATTGAACTTGGGGGCATTCAACCACTGAACCACATCCCCAGCCCAATTTTGTATTTTTATGAATTGCTTAGTGCCTCTCTAAGTTGCTGAGGCTGGCTTTGAACTCGGGATCCTCCTGTCTCAGCCTCCTGAGCCGCTGGGATTACAGGCATGCACCACCGCACCCAGACAAAAGGTAAATTTTATCTATATAAAATCTTACATTAATTTGAAAATAGAGAAATCAAAAATTCTAATGTGACAAATATTAATAGTTAGAACACACATAAAAGTTCTTAGTGGCTTCAAGACTTTCAAAGCGTGTAACTGTCTCCTAAAACCCAGATTACTGAGAACTGCTGACATAATAAAGTACATTCACATGAACAAATAAACAGTGGGAAGTGCTTCCTTCTCAGATGGTCCTTTTTAATACGTGTTTTCCCAGGCTTATAAACAACTATAATGTTCTTATCTAATAATTATGATTACCATGTTGGGGAGTGTCTTACAAGATTCTCACAAGCATTGCTATATATTATTACATTTAATTCTTCTATAACCACCTATGTTATCCTCATTTTGCAAACAAAGAGAATGAGGGTGAAAGATTGATTAACGTGCCCCAGGCCACCTAATCATAGAACTGGAACTCAATCCAAGCCCAACTGATTCAAAGGCCTGTGCTTGTTCTACTAAGTCCTGGGAGGGTAAAATAATGGAATAGTCCAGGGGACGGAAGTTGCTTTTCAGCTAAGTTTGTTCCAAGAATGGGAAAGGGGATAAGGAGGTTGTGGCACTGAGGCCTACAACTGCCTTAGAGCAGCCTGGGAAGTTCCCTTCACTCCATCAGGAGGATGAAGGAGGAAAAGGAGGAGCAAGTTCAGGAGTCTGGGAAACCTCCCCTTTTACCCAGGGTCTGAAGCTGACACAGAATGAATAGGTGCACAATGAACAGAGAAAGACTTAGTAAGCATCTTACATGCACAGAAGAGAGAGGGCAGTAGTGCAATGCCTTGGGAAAGCAAACAGACTTCCCCATTCCTCAGACCCTCTGGGATATGTGAGCTAAAATTATTTTCATCATACTTTATCATTATTTCACTTATTCACTCTTTTTCTTATGCACACACAGGGGAGTTTTCCCAGAGGCTACATGATAATGTGATATTGCAGATATTGCAACAATGCAGTTGGCAGAAGCAGATATGAAAATCTATCATTCTTCCATTATGTCTAAGTTTGAAGAGGTAAGTGCAAAAGGTTACTCTTCTTGCTAACTTTTTTTGTCTTTTGACTCTGGAAAATAATAGTTAATCTTCTTAAATTTATTTTATGCAAATGTGAAATGAGTTTATTACTCTTCTAAATGAACTAAAATATTTTTATTTAAATTTCTCAGTTTTAATTTCTAATGCATAAATATCAATGGATCAATCTGACATAAACAAAAACTCTTTGGGAGTCTCAAAAATTCTTAGGAGTGTGGAACTATCCTTAGATGAAAAAGTTTAAGATTTATTGTCTGATAGAACCACTTAAAGATGACTACTTGATAAAACTCTAGATGTTTCCCATAATATCATTCTATAATATCTCTCCTTTTCATCTTAAGCCCAAGTGAAAGTTTTCTGTTTCTCCATCATCATCTGCTCAACGGCAGCCAGTTCTCAGGGCATATATATCACTTTTTGTTCTTTTGCAAACATATCTGATTTGAGTTATAAGCAGGGTCCACAACTTGTCATAAACCATGTTGACCTGTCCCTCCTCAACGCAGATGATCTCTGCCTTCTAACCTGGTTCTGAACTACTCATTCTCCTCCAGGAAGCCAATAATCATAAAAAGACTTTGAATTTTCACACCATTTCTAGGGTGACCCTTGTGGAGCATTGCCCTTGCAGCTCTATTTCTAAATTCTGTTTCTCTTCTTTAGTGATTCTGCAAGGTCCTGTATTTGCATGAATTGAGTATTTCTATAAATAAACTCTGGAAAGCTTAACCTGTGTCAAGGTGATTTAGATAGCAGAAGGGGTACCAAGAAAAAATGGCACATCCCATTCTGTTAGCTTACAAGCCAAGAATGTGTGTGATTTGGGAAGAAAGGATGCCATTGCTGTGGACACTGGTATCTAATAGACGGGATCTATTGGAGAAGTTTCTTTTGCCTTAAATTGGTGTCTAGGGAAATAAACCTAAAAAGAACCATAAGACAATTCTAAAGACATATTTTTTAAGCTAACCACAAGAGTACCTTCCTCTAAAGTACAGGTTCTTTTGGATACAGAGTGTAATTACTTAACATTTATGATTATCCAATTGGTATCCAGGTGTCTTAGTCAACTTTGTTGCTGCTATGACTAAAAGGATCTGATCAGAACATTAGAGGAGGAAAGGTTTATTTGATGGCTCACAGTTTCAGAGGTCTCAGTCCATAGAAGACCAGCTCCATTCCTCAGGGCTTGAGGTGAGGCTTGACATCATAGTGGAAGAGTGTGGTAGAGGGAAGCCGCTCACATGGTGATCAGGAAGCAGAGAGACAGAGAGACTCCAGTTAATATATATAAAATATATATGATCCCATAGCCACTCCCCCAATGATCACTTCCTCCAGCCACACCCCACTTGCCTCTAGTTACTACTCAGTTAATTCCACCAGGAATTAATTCAGTGATTAGGTGAAGGCTACAATCCAATCATTTCTCCTCCTTGCATTATTTCACACGTGAGTTTTTGGAGGACACCACATCTAAACCATAACACCAGGAAAACCAATTATTCACCCCAGCAAGCCATTGCCAGTTAGGAATTGCATATATTGGCTCCTCCTTAAGATTTGCTCTTTCACTGATTTCTGAGATTGCAGTTTCTTTGTATTTCTTCTAAATTTTTCTTATTTCTCATTGGTCTTTCTTCCATAAATATAAACCTTCCTCAATATTTATTCTCTACTTCCTCCTCCTTTTTTCCTTCTTCTTTCTTTTAGTACTGGGGATTGAACCCAGGGTCACTTAACCACTGAACCACATCCCCAGACCTTTTGATATTTTATTTTTGAGACAGGGTCTTGCTAGGTTGCTTAGGGCCTCGCTAAGTTGCTAAGGTTGGCTTTGAACTTACGATCCTCCTGCCTCAGCCTCCCACATTGCTGGTATGACAGGCATGTGTCACCATGGAGAAAATATTTATATCTGCTATTAATTAGTTGTTTTGTCCAATGTTTAGATGCTTCTTGGAGAATGCATCTCCAGCCACGTAGTGAAGATGGGCTCATCATTTCAGTCAGGACATAAAAGATTCACCTCCAAACTGCCACAGGGGCAAGAATAGGAAAACATGTCACCAAAGGTCACCTCTGCAGAGAACAGACTTGCTGTGCAAAAAAAGGAAAAGGAAAAACGAGACTGAGCTCTTGCACCCCTACTTTCCTGGGGTCAATCTGCCCCTCCCTGCTTCTTGTTTCCCACCAGACTTTCCAAATATGTTTCACTTAACAAGAAGCATTTATTACTGTGGACATTGAACTGATGAAACAAAACATGGAAAGTCAATGTCTAGATTTTTAAAAAAAAAACCATTTCCATATTTAAGTCAACAGTTGGGCAAAAAGAAAAAAAATACTTTAAAGGACAGATTGAGCAGCAATTATGCTGTAAACATGAGACATTTCTAGATCCACACAAAATTGCTATGGACACTATCCCAGGGGGTGTGGCAATGGGGACTAGAACCACATGTGGGAATTGAATGACACCACACAGAACTTCCTCCGCAGTGGAGGGTAGCTGTAGGAACCACTGAGCCGCCATCTCAATCCACTTTTCATTTATTATAACAGAATTGGTGAACTGTCCTGAAACCCACGCTCAGAAACAGACTTGGCAGACAAGGTTAACTTTTGTCTTTGTTTTAAACACTTAATAATTAAAAGGCTCTGAGAGTAGCAAGGCTTCCCAGGTGATCTCTGACAGGCATGTACAGGGCATTCTGTGGGCAACTCCAAGGCAACTGCTTGAAGACTTTGCCAGATAGCAAAAAACACTGCTGATGGAAAATGTGACCCTCAACACATGGGCATGTGATGGTGGTGACTGCCATCTGCGGAGAGGAAGTGAGAGGAAGTGAGAGTGGGGATGAGTGGATTTCTGCAGCCATAACCTGGAGGACTGAGACCCGAAATGGAAATTTAATGTCAGCATCCCTTCCTGCCACCCTCCCTCTTAAAATAAGGCTGACATGTACTGAATAAATTCACTTTAAATTCCCTGTGGCACACACCTGTAATCCCAGTGGCTCAGAAGGCTGAGGCAGGAGGATCATGCATTCAAAGCCAGCCTCAGCAGAAGTGAGGCACTAAGCAACTCAGTGAGACCCTGTCTCTAAATGAAACACAGAATAGGGCTGGGGATGTGGTTCAGTGGTCAAGTGCCCCTGAGTTCAATCTTGGTACCCTCCCCCCACAAAAAAATTTAAATAATCTCTTTTTCTCATACTGGAATATGAAAGGTTAAAAAACAAAATGTTTTATAATCCTGACAACAGAGGAAAAAGTAGCTTTCCATCCCCTCCAACAAATCACTGTTTCTTTATGCATTTTCCTTAGAAATAATTCTATGCTTTATTCACAGAGAATCATACTTGACTTGAGATTCCAGGGTATTATTTGGGGTGGGAAAAACTGGCAAGTGAAGCATGAAGCACCACATTTTTGCAATTATCTCTCTTTTGGGTCCCTCCTCATGTGTTCCCCAGTGAAGGGCAGAGCTGAAATGCTGGGCTGAGTATCCGAAGAAAGAACTTAGCAGCTCTGCTGGTGGAAGTGTGCTGATTTTAAAAGGCAGTAAAGAACCTCAGGGATAGAGTTCTGTAGATTCACTTAATTCTCACCAAAAAATACAGCTGGGTACTGTTGATCTTAATGCTACTTAAATCTATAAAAATATTTTATTCAAACTATAAATAGTTTTGCTCCAATTAGCTTTGCGGCTAAATCGTGTTATGTCTGTGCTCTCGGGGGGGTGATTTGGACTTAATGGTGACACAGATAGGACTTCCTCCATCCGGTCATGGGAGAAATTATATATAGGGTCAGAGTTTTCTTCCTCCTCTTTTTTTTTTCTTTTTATTTCTCTTTTTTTCATTGGAATACATGGAAAAACAGATGGAGATTTTAAGAATACAAAATGTATCCAGTCTTCTTTGCTAAGCTTGAATAAAATTGGTTAAGAATTAAAGAATTTATCAACAAATGAAAATAGCACAGAACACATGTGTTGCTGCTTAATTAAAATCTCAAAAAAAATTAATAAACACCAAATGCAGAGGTCTAGATGGAGTCATGCACTTGCACAAACACACACGCATAGTTGAGTGGGGAGACACAGAAGTGGTTTTCATGTGTGTGTGTGTGTGTGTGTGTGTTCATTAGTGCCTCAGAGATGTAAGGACCTACATCAGACAATGTTTGTGGCAGTCACATGTGTAGTTGCCTACATTTAAAATGCAAATCTGATCGCTGGGGTATTGAAGGCTGGGTAGGAAATACCATAGCCCTGTAGCCTTATTTTCAAAGGGATCTTTGCTATTTCTATGGTGCTTTGGGGAACAAGAGTGAGTTTTACCAAGGACTGGAAGCTAGGCTCAGCGTCTTGGACCTCTGAAGAGATTAAATGGTGGGAGATGTTTCCAAAAATGGCTTAAAGCCAGGGAATCAAAGAGATAAACAGGAACCACACACAAGTATGAAAGTCAGATGCCAGTCCTTCAGATGAGGGTCAGGAATCATGTTTGAAAGACTGGTACAAATTATAACTGGAGGCTAAGCCAAGAATCAGGAACCAAGGAGATTAGGTGCAGACAAGAATTGCAGTTCAACGTAGACAAAAGATGGAATATGAATGTAAATGAAAAAATGGAGTACAATTGTCTTGTACTTGTGTGTTTCTGTAAGAAAATATCTGAGCTTGGAGGATTTATAAAGAAGAAAAATTTCATTTCTCAATGTTATGGAAGCTGGGAAGTCTAAATTCAAGGTGAAGATGGAAGGGCCCCAAAGAGGCAAACTCTCTCTAAAGCCTCCTTTATAAAGACATTAATTCATACATGCGGATGGAGTTCTCATGAGTTCTCACTTTCCAGGAGGCCTCGACACTTAACAGAATCACAATGGGGTTGCTTTTCGATAAGGATTTGGAGGGGCATCCAAACCATAGCAGCCATGCCAGAGCGTTGAAGGTGAAGACTGCACAAGAGACAGGGAGGCCATGGAAAGTCCTAGAGGTGCATCAGAGGTCTGAATGCCTCAGGCCAGAAACACAGATGGCTAAAGAACTTGTAACTCTGTATCCTGCTCAGGCAGCTCCTGTAATAGGGGCAAAGCCCCACCCCCTTAACAAGCCCTGACAAGTTGTGAATTTCTATTCTGTTGCTGATGGTGGTTTACTAAGCTTCTGTAATTTTTCTTTATTTTTTGCGGCACAGGGGATTGATCCCCGGGACTTGTGCATGCTAAGCACGGGCTCTACCACTGAACTATATCCCCAGTCCTTTAGTAATTTTTTGAAACCCCCAAGAGAAAAATGGCAACAAAATACCTACCCAAATGGGCATGGCAACCTTAAATTTTTCTACTTTTTCTTTATGTTAGAGTCAATATATCAGTACATTCCAAAATGCAAATTAAGCCCCACATGGTGGCTTGGGCTGATGATCCCAGTGACCAGGGAGGCTGAGACAGGAGAATCACATTCACATGTTCGAGGCCAGCTTCAGCAACTTAGCAAGACCCTCTCTCAAAATAAATATAAATACATAAATAAATAGGATAGGAAATGTAGTTCAGTGATAAAGTGCCCATGGGTTCAATCCCAAGTACCAAAAGGGGGGGGGGAGCGCAAATCCAAATTGGCTGCTAAAATCATTGAAAAGCAACGTAAGTCATCCTGAAAGACGTCCTGAAGAAAGCAGAAATACTGCACTGCACATCTGTGGAAAGCAATGCTCCCTAGGCCTCCTTCACTGTCTCTTTTCCTTCAGGAATTCCCATCCTTGGGGCAGGTCCTCACCTCCCTCCCCACCTGCTTCTCCTTGTTCTTCACCTTCCTTGCCCCCCCTCCACTCCTCCACCTTCCTTCCTTCTGCCTCGGCTTCTGCTCTCAGCCTTTTCTCCTGTAGCACAATGTGGACTTCCTCCTTTTCCTGTCCTCTCCATCTATTCCCTTTTCTTTTGCAGCACAAACTTCAGGTACCTAACAGGGCAAAGTGTGTCTTCTCTTTAAAAGATAAGAGAGCAGAAGGATTTTAAGTACAGATGTTCCTCAAGTTACAATGGGGTGACTTCCCAATAAGCCCATCTCAAGTTGGCAATACTGTTAAGTCAAAGTGTGGTTGGTGCACCTCACCTCGCGAACACTCTCGCTTAGCAACACAGTACCCTGGGAAGCACTGGTCATTTCCCCAGGTGATCATTCGGCAGATTGGGAGATGAGGGGTAGCTGTCGCTGTCCTGCATGCCAATGCAGGCCATTAATATGCCAGGAAAAGATCAATATTCAACACACAAGTTCTACTGAATGAGTATTGCTTTCGCATCTTGAAGTCAAAAAAAATCTTCAGTTGAACCATCATAAGTCAGGGGTTGCCTATATTTAAAATTCATTTTTTCGCTGTCACATAAGGAATTCAAATCATCGCTTTGAGTTCCTTGCTCAGCAGCAAACAAATTTAAGTCAAGCTTTTTCAATTTAGATTCTAGGGAAGAGTGGAAAGAAATCTGGGCCCAGTTGGTACTCCACAACTGGAGTGCCAGCCACGGAACTGATTGATGTGTACCTCAGCAAGACTGGAACTTCTCTGAAATTTGTGTCATCTGAGGATTGGACCCAGACAGTGGGAGTTTTGGCCAGAGCCGGCACTTGGGTAAAGCCTCATAGATTTCTTTCCTGTGGATTTAAAGTCGTTTGGTGAAAATATTCTTTTAACAGGAAGGTATGAAAATATGTCTAAATAATTTTAAACCTGGCCTAGGTTTACAGGTTGTGTTTTGTTGTACTAGTGGTAGAATAAATGAAGCTTTATTAAAAACAAGGTTCTAAAATGTTGTCCTCACTTGTGAAATTATTAAGCCCTCTAAGGAAAATGGCATTGGCAATATCTAATGACTTGAGGCAAGTCATGCTCACAGCATGAGAACTTTATTTGGGGAGGATCATAGCCTTGATCTAGTCGTACATCTTAGATTCTTAGGAAAGGAACTAAGTGACATAAGAGGCTGTACCTGGGAGGAGGTATGTAAGTCCAAGCATGTTTCTGGCACTGTTGTCTCTATTTGGTATAGGATATGTGTATTTCGTGTGTGTTTCATAGTTACATACTAAGGCTGACCCTCCCACTAGGAAAGTTGGGGGAAATTAAAAACACCCTAAAAACATTGCATAGTTGGTCAATTAGTAGGGGCTTATGGCAGAAGTCTAGGTTAAAGGTGCTGTGCAACTTGGATACTAATAAGAGACACCCCACCAAGCTAGTACACTGAAAGGCTTTGCCTTTGTGCTGATGGGGATGGATCAGATAATTTTGCCCTGCTTTCCGTTCCCAGGAGACTCCAAGGAAGAGAAACAAGAGACCAATAAATTAATAAAATGATCCTGAAAAGTTGTAAACATAACTAGTCCTCACAGATTAACAGCCTAAAAGCACGTCACTAGGGGAGACCAAAAATCCCTGCAAAATCCCATGAAAAGCTTTAAAAGAGGGTCCCAGCCTGACAGTGTCACCATTAGGAAGTCTGATAGAGACAGATGCAAATCTTCTCAGAAATAATGCACCTTCGTCTTGGAGAATTAAATCTGATCAAGACTCCAGATAAACAACCAGTTTGTAGAAATTCAGAAGACAGAAGTACAGAAAATGTCAAACACTCTCTCATCAGGATACAGTCACATCCTGGGAAACTAGACAACATGCTTTCTTCAAAAACAATTGCAAAGAAAATAAAATCACACAGATGAAGGAAGAACTCGCATATTAAAACTTGAGAAGCATATCAACCATTTGCGATTTGGATCTTATTTGGATATTGCCTCAGCAAAACCCAAACCCAAACCCCTGTGTATCAACAAAAGATAATTGGCAATGTGGAAAAAAAAAAAAAAAGCACCATAGAGTACCAGTCACTTTTTATATTTATCATCTCTTAAGATTTTCATTGGTGACCCCATTTGACAGTTGATGATAATTAAAGAGATTATGTAATAAGTTTGACATCACACACTTAGAAATTGGCCAAACCTATATCAAAACACAGATTTTATTTTTTTTACATAAAAACAATGAAATTTTAGTTTGTGAAATTTGATGATGCAAATTCTCTCCAAGAACCTAACAAGGGAGACAATCAAATACATTCGATGTCCGTGTGAGACCCAACAGCTTCAGGAGCCACCAGATTTTTTCTGTTGTATCTTAATTATCAAAATTAGTTCCCATCTATGAATTGTATTGGCAACGGGGTCAACATTTCTCCAAATTCAGTTTTCGTTATAAATCGTTACACACATCGGACAGCCAACAGAGAGTCAATGTGTTGGGTCAGTACTTTTCCAAATGTGCTTGCATAAGAATCACTGCAGTGGAGAGGGGAGACTTGTTAGAATGTGACTCACGAGGCTCTGATCCCTGACATGCAGTGTTCTGGAGTTCAGGTCCAGAAAACTCTGTTACAAATGGCCCACAGCCCACATAAAAAAAGGTGTTGCTTTTGTGCACAGCCCCAGAAATTGAGTTTTCCTGAAATTCCCAGAAGGGCCCATTTATTTCATGAAGTGCTTTGCAGTTGAACAGAGAGATAGATATCTATTTGTGACCTCCCTTAAGCCAGCTTTGCCATGATCCTAGAAATCAGGCAATTCCATTGAAAACATTCTTTCTCTGGGAGGCCATTTTTCCTTTAGAGAAAGCATTAAACTTTCATGTGCTTGTGAAATTGTTTATGCAGTGTGAGGGGACCATTTTGGAGTGCAGGAAATTCTTTAAGCAGATCTATTGGCGGGGAGGAGGGGTGCAGTCCAATGAAGAACAAAGGAGAGGCACAGAAAGGAAAAAGAAAAAAAAAGAAACTACTAAGGATAAAGTTTACTTCATGGCTCAGCCTGGGCCCAGGTTCACCTGTGATGATTTAAAACTATGAACTCCCTCATCCCTCGACCCCAGAGATTCTGATGTCCTTGGTCTGGCCTGGGCGTAGCCTAAAGCCTTGGGAGTCTTAAAAAACTTTCGAGATGATTCTAATGTGCAGCCAAGGTTGAGAACCACTGCTTCACAGTTTTGTCCCTGCTAGCCCTGAAGAGCAAAAAAAGATGTGAGGTTTGTTTGGGAATATACGCTGCTGCAGTTTGAACACTGAACATCGGTGAGGGTCGAAGTGACTAGAAAACCTATTTTCATTTTACTGTGTCCTCCTGGGGCATGGGAAGTATTGATCTGATCAATATGTAGGGTTTTCAAAAGAATACCATTTTCGTCCTGCACTTTGGTTTCTGATGGCAAAGCTGCAAATTCAGTGTATCTAGATAACAGAGAAATGACTGTAAGCCCTCTGGTGTTTAATGTGCATGTAAAAGTTTACGGTTTATTGAAATGTGAACTCGCAAGGGTCTCCTACCCCACAAATGGAGTCTTTAACGGCATGTGGACCAGCCGATTGCAGTACGGCGGGCAGTTCTCTTTTTTCTTTGTGCTGTGGGAATTGGGTTTGTGAGTTTTCATGATTTCCACGTACGTAAAATCTCAGTCATAATGTTGCATTTCCATTAAATTAGTGGATTACAGTTGTATGTTCTGGCATGACTTCCAGCACTGGTCCCCACACTGTTGATGTCTTGCTGTTTGACACTGACCTATAAAATGTGTTATAATGATCTAAAATAAGGGAAAGGAATGAAAAATAAAACCAGCCACAAAGGCATTTTGAAATGAGGTAAGATTTGGAATGGCTTTGGCACGTGTAGCATTCTATAAAGTTAAGACCAGGATTCAGCCTTTCTTTCCTTTAAGATCCTTGCAAATAAAACACAAATATTGGCGTGATAAAAGATGGAGATGGCGAGTCTGTAGCAAAAAGTAGTCCTACAGAGAGAACCAGGAGCTTATTTGCTCATGGATCACCTTGCACATGCTGCCGCCAGCTGCAGGAGATCACAAAAGTTCTCCAGGCTGTCTTCCCCACGATCGTGTAGTTATATAAAGATGTCTAGAAGAGCACTCAGGACCCACCGCAATAAAACACCTAATTTCCACATGTTTGGCAATCCTTTTATGGCCAAAAATAATATCATCAACATTCTTCCAAGGAATAAGCTTACACAAGCCAAATTCAAAAATAAAATGAAACATCCTAACCACCACCTCCTACCAAACCAGACCCCAGGGCCACCTGCTGCGAGAATGCCTATTTCAAGTCCAAGAAACATCTCCCAGATTTGTGTATCCCACAAACTTTCCTTGTTGCTGTGTAAGCGAGAGGCTGGTTGGAGCAGTGGTCAAGAATGCAGCTCTGGAGTCGAGTGAAGCTGGATTTGAGTCTCAGCTCGGTTTTTACTAGCTACTTGACTAAGCAAGGTGCTCATCCACTCCAAGAATCGGTTTACTCAGTTCTCAAGTGGGGGTGATAATACCGACTACCGCTGTCAAGGCCAAGAGAAACAGGGACGTGAAGCACCTAGTCATGGGCACAGTGGGCTCACACCTCCATAAGTGGCAGCCTCGTCAGTGGCGGTCATGTTATCATGGAGTTAGCTTTGGCATCTAGTGGGTGTTGGATGCAGGGGACAAGGAAAACTAAAATGACTTTCAAATAGCTGCTAGTTAGCTGGTTCTTCCTCTTTTTTATGTCATTGTTTTCATTGTCACAATCCTCTTGGGGGTTTATTTGATGCTTTTAATCAAAATTTTAATAATAATTTTTCTGGCACTGAGTCCTTTTCTGCATTTTACTAGTGACCTAATTTTCATTTCTCAGTAAACCCTCAATAAGAGAGGCACTACATCTGTCTTTCTGTCCATCTCTCTCTCTCTCTCTCTCTCTCTCTCTCTCTCTCTCACACACACACACACACACACACACACACACACACACAAACACACCTACAGAGCTATTGGGTTGAATTATTTTTTAATGTCGTCACTTTTTTATGTAAATTTTATTTTTATTTATATTGGGTTAAATTTTTGCTAAGTGAGATCCCTGTAACTTCACATCCCCCAAGACAAGGCTAGAGGTTAATGCTGGGATAGTGGAAGGTGGGGCAGTTCTGTCTTTTTATTTTTCTACTATCTTGCGCTTAATATGTAATCATGTAATTGATAAATATTTATGACAGTGAATGAATGCATTAGCTCTGCCCTGTTAGGAACTCATAAACAATGAAGTGAACTATTGCTCTTGCCCTGAATAACCAATTCATTGAAAAGTCATTCACATTTGTACTGAAAATGCTGGCGCCATGGGTGTCTGGAATATTTGGCACTTCCTAGGTGATTTACCTTTGCAAATTCCATCACCAGAATGTTGGTTGCAAACTTCATAAAAAATAGAGTGGACAGTTGAGAACATTTTTTTGACTGCCCAGACTTTGGGGCCCCTTCTCATATTTGGGAAATCTTCCACTGTGTGGTTCTTAGATGGAAATCAAGTGTCATTCTTAGGACCTCTATACACCCTTATTCTTCCAGACCCCTGAAAAGCAGGACCCAAACATGACTCCACAGATGATCACCACATTGTCACCACCTGGAGTAAGTATGACCCAAGTGACAACACCATCCCAAATCAGGGGGAAGCATTGACTTCCTATCTCTGTTCCCAAGAGACGTCAAAGTCAGAGTCCAGTGATGTGGCAGGTTCTATCACTGGTGCTTTGATCCCACCTCTGTTCTGCTGGTCTCATTAGGCTTCTGCCCATTTCCTAATCCTAGTTCTCCAGGATTTGGGTTGAATCTGTAATCTCCTAGAAATTCCTTCCCTGTTTAAGTTACCAGAGTTGGTGCGTATTGTTTTTAATCAGAAACCCTGACAACCACAGTGAGGGTGGGTAGAGATTTGACAAAGACGAATAAGGGCATAGGGTCCTTTTAAATCAATCTTTCAAAATCAATCGGTTATTACCCTCCTATTTAATATCCCTAGTCAGAGTTCCCTGATTACCGGGTTCCCTGATTAGTGTTGGTTGAACAACCACCAGCCAACAAAAACGATGGCTGTTCATTTTTAGAATTCACCACCCATCCGATGCCTCGCACAGAGTGGGCGTGCAATAAATATTATTGTTGAATGAATGAAGAAAATGCAATGGTTGAAACTGAGAATTCACTGAATGAGCTTGACACCAGATTGGCTATGCAATAGAAGAGTGGACTGAAAGAGAGTATAAAATTTCCAGGCTGCAGCAGCTGCAAAGAAATATAAGTTTGTGGTTTATGTCCCCATGAAACTTACAATCTAGCTAAAAAGAAGAGACTTCCATCCAAGAAACAATTTGAGAACAATAAAAGCCAGAATTACATATAAATAAGGGGCAAATGTGGAAAAGCGATGGAAGAATGTACGTATTGTGTGTGTTTGACATTCCTCTTTTGGTGTTTGTCAAATTATCCCTCATTTGCCAAGAATAAAGATGTGGGCAAGAAATGATCCAGAACAGAATACCCATGTTCTCATTATATTAGTTTTGAATGATGTCAGCTGAAGCATTCATCGTCTGGGATCTGTGTAGAGACAGAGCCGTAATACCAGGTTCGTCTGAGGCAAAATTGAGATTAAGTTCAGAAATAGTTATTGTGTTCTCCAATTAGAGAAGACGAGGGTCTAGAAGCCCTGTTCAGTCACATCTCTGATCCCAGTCAACCTCTGTAGAAGTCACTGAGTCACACGAAGACCTCTTCTCTCCCTCTATGTACCAGATATACTCAAGGTAGAATAATTTAAGGAGGATTTCATACAGAAACTATATTTCAAATGCTGTAAGCAAATCAGAAACAACAGTGAAATGCTCTGGGGCTGTTACCTCCTCAGGAGTCAAGGGGAGGGATTAATGAACAAATCTTGAAGGGATAAAGTCAAGCAGAAAAGTCTCCAAAGAGCATCTGTTGGGATTCAGCACTCCTGAGAAAACCCTGCTGAAGAGAGAGCCTAGAAAATAGTCACCCTGACTTCATTGTCCTCCATAACTTATTGCATAAATAAACCTAGTTGGAAGTCTAAGGGCAAGAAAAGATCCTAGCATCATCCACTTGGATTTGCCTCCAGAGACCAGAAAGCAGCGTGTAAGAGGGTGGTAATTTAATTTGGAGGTGGGAAAAGAACATGATCTAGCACACTGTAGAATAGTGAATTTCAAACTCATACGCAGCTTACCTCATTTGGGGGATATGTGATGATTTTTCTAGGAGTGTGTTCATGGCAAGGATAGCTTTAAGAAAATCAGATTCGAGATCTTCCAGTTGCATCTGTATTCATCCCTAACAGTGATCTGCCTGAGAAAGTACAGATTCTCAGGCTACTTGAAGATTTTGTGTCAGTCAGCCTTCCGTTACTGTAACGAATACCTGAGATGATTAACTTATAAAGAAAAAGGGTTTATTTTGGTTCATGGTTTTGGAGGTTCCATGATTGAATGGCCCCACTCCTTTCGGATCTGTGGTAAGGAAGCTCATCATGGTGGCAGGGCATCTGGAGCAAAGGCCTTATCTCATTGATGGGAAGTAAAAATCAAGGAAAGAAAAAGACCTGAGCCCCACAATTCTAGTCAAAAGCACACTCCTAATGACCAGAAGACCTCCCACTCTAACTTCCCACCTACTGTTCCTTTTTACAAATGCCTTTATTTGCCCTTCTTGAAAAAGGTCTATTTTATCTATCTGGAAAGAAAGATATCCTTTTCACCCATACTGATGTATTATGTTCAAGTAGAAATGCTTTTTAATTTTTTTTTTCTTTTAATATTTTTAGTTGTCAATGGACCTTTATTTTATTTACTTATATATGGTGCTGAGAATCGAACCCAGGGCCTCACACATGCTAGGCAAGCGCTCTACCACTGAGCCACAACCCCAGCCCAAGTATAAACACTTTCAAAGTGACAAACTGTAGCATCCCCAGCCCAACTGTGCTAGGGCAGGGTGATAGGGTGCTGAGAGACCAAGGAACACATGCAGAGATCAGGGGAAGGGGGGTGAGACATGCAGCTTATTGGGAAATGCTTATGGGAAAAGTCTAATGAGGGCGGGCTGGACGGGAAAATTTGCCAGAGTCCAGTAATGATGGCTGGACAGGAATACCTCTATTCCTCATGGTACTTCACCCAGTACTGCCCCCTCTCCCTCATAATGCTACCCCCAAAAAGAATGCCTCCTTCCCAGCATGGCATTGTGTCCAGAGGCAGCTAACTGGACAAGGGGCCCATAGCCTTTCCATTGAGTGCCCCCAGTTCCACACCAAGTACCATGGGGAGGAGGAATTGAAAAATTAGGCTACAGGCACAGTGGCATCATTGACATGAGTTGGCTTTGTTCCTTGTATGACGAGCATCCCAAAGAATGTCTTGTCCTGGTGTATGCACAAAAACTCAGCTTTCTACAGAAAATGCCAACTTGCTCTTGTTGGAAAGAAAGTCAGTGTCTTTCTGGTTGATGGAGGCCTTCCTGGCCCAGGCCTGCTCCTTTTTTCCCTTGACTTGGCTGTCTTCCTAGAATTAAAAGGCCACTTCAGGGATAGGGTACCTTACTGACCTCCTTTTCTATGTTTAATGCAAAACATTGGTGTCTGTGAATGCTCTTTCATCAAAATGTGTAATGTATTTTATTTATAGTGATCGTGTACTAACAAATTGTCTACGGTTACTCAAACCAGAAGATGCATTTAATACGGAGAGCAGTGATTCCCTTCAGATTATAATAACTTGGAGAGATCTAAAGATATTCCAGTGCCAACACTGGCCGCCCCCACCAGACTGATTAAATTAGAATCTCGGGGAGAAGGATCTATACTTGGCAATTTTTAATTCTCCCTAAGTAATTTTAAATATACAGCCAGAATTAAGCAACGCTGAATCAGACTCAGACTTTCCATTTGTCACAGAAAATTAAAATCTTTTAATGTTTTTGTGTGCCTAGTTTGTTCACAAAAAAATATTATGGGGTGGTCAACAGACATTAAATCTAAAGTTATATCACATTAGAATTCCTATGGAAGAAGTAAAACAAAAATACGGAAATGAACCAGTTCCAGAAACTAAAGAAGTAATGTAAAACTTCCAATCGTATAGAACTTTAAAAAAAAAAAATGGGCAATGTTGATTCAGTCATTTTCATACTGTGAGTGGCTTTCAAAGGATCATGGTTTGATAATACAGCTAAAAAAAAAAGATGCATAAAATATAAACAAAAATTCTCCTAGAGGTTATCAGAGATCTACTAAGGCAACCGTGAATTGATGGAGCAGGATCCCAGGAGAATGCAGAAACGTGAGTTCACATCCACTAAAGCAAATTTCCTGCAGAGGCATTTGTTGATTGCAGCCCTGGACAAGAGGTGGAAAACTCAAGGACAGCAACATGGTGGAGAGGTAAGGGCAGTTTTATGGGCTGGGGACAAAATTATACCTGGGGCTGCCAAGGCATCTAGGATTAAGGAACCAGGATCTTGGAGACAGGAAATACAAAAAAAAAAAAATAGAAAAAAAGTAAGTCCAATATTTAGTGAGGTTTTTTTTTTCATAAAGGGATTTACAAAATATTAATCTGTTCAGATGAAAAGGGGTATTTAACCAAGCAACCACATTTCTGAGAAGCAGAGTGGTACTCCTAGCAGTTTAGAGGACTGAAGAAATTCATAAACAATCTCCAAATTAGAGGAACCTGGTAAGCTTCCCAGATTCTCAATGAAACTGCAACAAATCTAAAATCTAGGAGCAAAGGGAAAGAAGAATTGACCAAATCTCTCAAAACTGGGACTCAGACTCAAGTCAGGTAAGTGACCGATTGAATTAAAGTGATCCATCTACCCAAATACCTATCAAAAGATTAAAAAATATTCCTCACAGGAGGAATGTAACATCATCTGGAACCTCTATACTTCTTCAAACATAGTCTTCCATTCATTGAAAAATTGCTAAGCATTCTGGGAAAACTACGGGGACATAAATAGACCAATCGGTGATGGGCTTAGGGAGGAGGGAGAGTTGAATGGAAGTGGCACTGAAGATTTTTAGGGCAGTAAAACTATTTTGTATGAAGCCATAATAGTAGATACATGTCATGACACATTCGTCAAACCCATAAAATGAATGACACCAACACTATAGACTCTGTGTGATAATCATATATCAGTGAAGATCCATTGATTATAATACGTGTATAATTCTAGTGCAGGATATTAATAGGAAGTTCTTTATATATGGGGAGAGAGGGAATATGCGAGATCTCTGTTCTTTCTTTTTAATTTCACTGTGGCCCTAAAAGTTCTCTTTAAAAATAAACTTTATTGTTTATTTATAGTGCTAGGAATGCCACTCTGCTTTAAAAATTTTGTTAGCCTACCAAGAAATGGGACCAAGTTGAAGGTACACTACAGATGCCCTAAATTGTTGCAGTATTAGAAATAAACTATTAAATGTTTGTGGTTGACATGTTTAAGAAAATAGATAGGAAGGTGAAGATTTTCAGTAGGAAATCAAAATACATTTTGAAATATCTAAAGAAAGTCATGGAAATAAAAATATCAATGATTTGAATAAGAAACTCAACAGAAGTCTTTGATAATAGATAGGACATGTAAGAGACAGTGAGCTGAGTGGGGCATCATGGCACATGCCTGTAATCCCTATTCCTCTGGAGGCTGAGGCAGGAGGATCCCAAGTTCAAGGTCAGTCTGGACAACTTAATGAGAACCTGTCTCATAACAAAACTCCATTGTCATTCCTTATAGAAACAAATTATTATTTTTTACAAATGAATTTCATGTTTGCTTTTTCTGTTTAAGTAAGGAATGACCATTGGGTTTTAATTGGAATCACTGTATAGCACTTTGGGTAGTATGGCCATTTTGACAATATCAACTTTGCCTATCCAAGATCATGGGAGATCTTTCCATCTTCTAAGGTCTTCTTCAATTTCTTTCTTTAGTGTTCTGTAGTATTCATTGAGAGGTCTTTCACCTCTTTTGCTAAATTGATTCACAAGTTGTTGTTTTTTTTTTTAGGCTATTGTGAATGGGGTACTTTTTCTAATTTCTATTTCAGAGGATTCATTACTGACATATAGAAAAGCACAGAGACAAACTCACATAAATACAATTATTTCAAAATAACAAAAGTGCCAAAAACATACAGTGGAGAAAAGATAAATTGTGCTGGGAGAACTGGAAATCCATATGCAGCAAAATGAAAATAAACCCCTATCTCTCACCATGCACAAAACTCAACTCAAAGTGGATCAATGATCTAAGAATTAGTCCAGAGACCCTGTGCCTAATAGAGGAAAAAGTAAGCCCAAATCTCCATCATGTAGGATTAGGCCCCAACTTCCTTAACAAAATCCCTAAATCTCAAAAAAAATAAAATCAAGAAAAGGGAAGGACTCAAACTAAAAAGCTTCTTCTCAGCAAAAGAAACAATCAATGGAGCAAACAGAGAGCCTACATTTTGGAAGAGAATTTGTGCCACACACACATCAGATAGAACATAATCTCCAGGATATATAAAGAATTTAAAAAAACTTAACACCATAAAAACAAACAACCCAATCAATAAATGGTTAAGGAGCTGAACAGACACTTCTCAGAAGAAGATATACATTTGATCAACAAATATATGAAAAAATGTTCAACATCTCTAGTAATTAAGGAAATGCAAATCAAAATTACTCTAAGATTTCATCTCATTCCAGTCAGAATGGCAGTTATCAAGAATATAAGCAACAATAAATTTTGGTGAGGATGTGGGGGAAAAGGCACACTCATACACTGCTGGTGGGACTGCAAATTGGTGCGACCAATCTGGAAAGCAGTATGGAGATTCCTTGGAAAACTTGGAATGGAATCACCATTTGACCCAGCTATCCCATTCCCCAGTCTATACCCAAAGGACTTAAAATCGGCATACTATAGTAACACAGCTACATCAATGTTCATAGCAGCTCAATACACACACACACACACACACACACACACACACACACACACATACAAATGGAATATTACTCAGTATTAAAAGAGAATAAAATTATGGCATTTGCAGGTAAATGGGTGGAGTTGAGGAATATCATGCTAAGCTAAGTAGGTCAATCCCCAAAAAAACAAAGTTTGAATGCTCTCTCTGATAAGTGGATGCTGATCCATAACGGGAAGTGGGAAGTATAGGGAAAAATAGAGAAACTTTGATTCGGCAAAGGGGAGGGAGGGGAGGGAGTGTGCATGGGAGCAGGAAAGATGGTGGAATGAGATGGACAGCATGACCCTCGGTACATGTATAACTGCACATATGGTGTGATGCTACAACATATACAACCATAGAAATGTAAAGTTGTGCTGTAGTTGTAGTTGTGTAGTTGTGCTGTCATATATACCCAATAAAAATAAAGTAATTAATTAAAAAATATATGTAGAATTAAAATACATTGAAAAGTAAGACAAAAGGCAGGAGGAAAATAAATGAAGTGTTCTAGTTTCTGTTAAGAAGTGGATAACTATATTGACTTATATTAAGACTGTAACAAATCAAAAATATATGCTATATGCCAAACAAAAATAAGTAATAGGCTGGGCACACACAGTGGTGCACACCTGTAATCCCAACAGCTCAGGAGGCTGAGGCAGGAGGATCATGAGTTCAAAGCCAGCCTCAGCAATGGGGAGGTACTTAGCAACTCAGGGAGACCCTGTCTCCAAATAAAATACAAACTAGGGCTGGGGATATGGCTCAGTGGTTGAGTGCCCCTGAATTCAGCCCCCCATACCCCCCAAAAAATAGTAATAGATGAGTGAAAAGAAGGTCAATAGAGTAGAGGAAGGAGAATAGGGGAAGGGAGGAGAAAAGGGAAGAAGGGGTGAGAACAGGGACTGAAATGGAGTAGATAAAATTCCACACACGTATGATTTTTTGTCAAAATGAGCCCAACTTCTATGTATAACTATAATATTCTAATTAAAAAAAAGATATGCTATAATCTAAATCACTAATCACTAAAGGATAATAAAAATATATGATTAATAACATAATATTAAAAATATAATAAAACAAATGATAAGAATATTTGATTAATACAATAGAAAGTGATGAAAGATAGAAGGGAACATAATAAATAAATACCAAATAAAAACCTAACTGTGTGAAAAATGACACTAGATGTAAATGAATTAAATCCTCAAAACATAAAACAAAAAAATGATAAGACTACATGTTTTGGAAAACTGTATTTTGCTTACAAGATTCTTCCTTTAGATATAAGGCCAGAGTGTAAATGAAAGTGTAAATGAGAGAATGTAAAATATAAAATGATAACAACCAATCAAGAGAATCCTGGTGTCACAATGATATCCCAGTGCTTGTCTTCATCAGGTTTTTTGCTGTGGTGACTGAAAGACCTGACAAGAACAATTACAGGAGAAAAAGTTCACGTGGGGACTCATGATTTCAGAGTCTCAGTCTATAGAAGGCTGACTCCATTCCTCAGAGGGAGTGTCAGTTACTTGTTCTGATCCCTCTGCTTCTAGAACTTTCCGAGTCTGGCTTTTGGATCCTATCATTCTGTTTCTTCTCTCTTCTTGTGCTTGATATGTTCCAGAGACTTGCTGCATATAATATGGTACAGTTGCTTACCAGTTTTCTACCAGCGTTGATACACTAACCACCTCCTCAGAGTCTCTTCATCTGCCTCTCACTCATCTCTCTCCCCTACTTTTGGCTTGGTTCCCTGCATCCTGCTTCTATGCATCTCATACACTCTGCTTCCTATCAGTTCTCTTTTGCTTTAACCATAGACCAACTGTTATTCTTTCCCAAGTTTCTCCCTTGTCTCTATTAATCCGTTGAGTACCAAACTTTTCACTCTTTCTGAAAGAACGGACGGATCTTAGAAACATCACTGCCATCCCAACCATTTACTACGTAAATCCATACTGTCTCGCTCCTGGCCCATAATTCTACAGAAACCCTTGTGACCAAGTTGACATCTTAATGGGCAAATCCCATACCCTACTTTAATCTTCGCCTTCTTGACTCACCTGTATCATTTTTCCTCTTTCCTCTAGACTGCATTTTTTTCTATTATATTATATCAATCACTTAGTTCTCTGTCTCATTGGCTGCGTCTTATTGCGTCTCTGTCTTCTCTTTCCTCTGTCACATTTCTTCCTCTTGTCACCCATCCCTGTAAAAGAGGGTACTCCTTTGAACACAGTGCAAAGGATGTCTCTTTTTACACCCCAACTCTCACTGCTCACATCTCATTCATTTCTGTGACACTGGACTTACATGTATGAACTCCAGATATTATGTTGCCAATGAAACCTGAAGCCTCAGCAGAGTGCTCTTGGGTAATATCTGTGGCCATCTAAATCACGTATTTATATATTTGTTCTACAAGAGGTTTAGGTAGTGTTTGGGAACTTCTGTTTTCAATTTTAAGGTACCCCTTAAAACTAACTAACTTCACATTTTAAAAGTAATGATCATGGTGATCATCACTAAAGCTCATCATTAAAGCTTCATCTCTCTTCCCTCTTTGGCTCTCACAAAAACATCTGCAGGGACCATTTTTCCTGGTCACCCTAGCTCTTTAACCAATGGCTTTGTCCCTCTGGATGAAGTGGCCATGCCCATGAGACCCGTCAGAAAGAAACAGCGCTTCTCCAGCAGTGTGTGAATCAGCAGCCGCAAGTTTGCATTTTGGAAATAGTTTTGGCAGCTGGGGAAATTATCCTGAGGTAGATGAGATGGTTATCTCTAAGTGGAAAGAAGGAGTAATGTGAGGGTAAGGTGGGGCACAATGAAATCAGTGGAGGGATAGCAATTAGACTAACTCCACAGCAGCATGGGAAAGGTTAGAAACACAGATTCTGCTGAAACTGAATGTCATGTAGAGCCAGAAAATTCTTGGGAAACCACATAAGCCAAACATCTCATTTCATAGATAAGGGGCCCAGAGAGGTTGTTATTTAGTCCCAGTTACACGAGTAAGGCAAAAACACAACAGCACTGCCCAGATCCAGGTCTTTGACTTCCATTGCCCCGTCTGCTCAGGGTTCGCTGCTGTGTCTTCTCTGCTGGGCATCTTTGGCCCTCGGACTCTTTAAAAGCACTATAAACTAAATGGTGAGCAACATGTACACATTACATCAACAATGGCAGCCGCTTCTGGGGACTTGTCCATGTTATATGTAGACTCTCTTCAGTCAAAATCTTAGGCATCCTCTTCTGTGAGTCAGTGGACATGTTGACTCAGACAGCTTCCCTGCGTCGTGGTTCCTTGACCTTTTTCTCTACTTCCTTTACTTTCACACTGAGTCCACTCCCAGGGTCAGAGACCAGCTATTGCCACTGCCAGGAATTGTTATTTTAGTCCCTCCGGACTCCTGTGTGACATGGTACCATAAACTGGTCAGCAGATGAACAACAGAAATTTATTTCTCACGGTTCTGTCAGCTGGGAGCCCCAGGCGAAGGCACCAGGAGATTCCACATTCTGGTTCACAGATGGCTCCTTGCGGCTGGTTTTTCACGTGGTAGACAGGGGTAAGAGAGCTCTCTGAGGCTTCTTTTTTAAGGACAAAAATCCCCTTAACAGGAGGGGTGCCCTAGTGACTGAAACATCTCCCAAAGACCTCCGTTTTTAGTGCCACCACATTGGTGCGTGGGTTTCCAACATACGAATTTCAGGGGAACACACACTAATCATAGCCAATCCTATTGGTAAAAACTTCCCTCTACAGTTTCGACCTCTAATTCTTCTACCTCTCACACTCTGACTACATCTGTTCCATTAAATTTTCCAACACGTCATGCCTCCCTGCCCTCCCAAACTTCTCTTTGGGCTTCAATTTTCTCACCCAACTTGGACCACATACTCAACAATTTCAACTGCGTCCTTGGTAGAGCCTTTGTGACCCTCCCCCCCATGATTCCTTCACCCCATCACATCCATTTCCTCTGCTACTGACATGCTGACTTCAGGGGAGGAAAACAGCACTGGAACTCTGGGCCCTGGGTGCAGATTTATCATTTCATTCCCTACTCATCTTTTGCTCTATTCTCTGCTTTTCCTTATTTCCCGTATATCAGCTACATCAGAGTTCTCAAATCACTTCTCCGCCTGGCTCAACCAAAGGACCCAATCTCCTAGAACATCAAACAAGAGCCGGGGAATATAAACTCCTTCCACTGCCACCTCTCACCTCCAAAGAAATGCACCTTCCCCCACTTTAACCCTCTCTAAAACCTAAGGCGATATTTTCAAATCCCACTCCCTTTCACCCCATCCTCTTTTCCTACTAATTTGCACAGAAACAGTAAAACTAATCATTTGAAAAAAAAAAAACAATCATAATATCACACCGAGAGAAGCTAAGCCTCCCTATTTTCCTCTTTGCATTTGTCAATTAAATGTCTATACTTAATTTTCTCTCTCACACACACTTATACATAGCATTTAAGAAGTCTCTACTAAGTCAGTAAAAATCATGTCTTTATTTAGTAATCGATTATCTTAGTAGAACTCAGGGAAATGTAAACATTTGTGCGTGTTTGGTTCTGGCCGTCATGTTTCTGTTGACTCCTTAGGCAGTTGGTACTCATTCCACCCGACAAAAAAGCCAGTGTCAGCCGTGAACAACACCTAGTTAACCTTCTGACATCAACTCAAGTGGGAATTTCTCAAAATCCCAATCTTTTTAATTTCCAGAATTTCTAAATCAGCAAGTCACCTTTGGGCCACTTTATAAAAAAAAACACTTCTGATACCGATGAGCTCCAGGTAGATTTCCCAGAATTTATTTGAACTAAGCAGCCATGACATGCATGATGTTTTCCCCCATAAACACCAATTCTACTGGGAGAAATCACGTAGTCATCTGTAGATCAGGAAAAATGAACACTGCGCTTCACTCAGGAGGGCTGAGAAGAGTACAAAGGTAGAACAGCTCCAGATAAATCTCAGCATGGGTCCCTCCCTATCAGATAAACATAAATATCCTTTTCGGTGCTTCTTGACTTACCTCTAGGTTGCCAATAAACAAAAACCCCAGAGATTAGGAGACAGAAATCTAATGTACTTTGAACTTCAGCTAAATCTCAGCAATTTGGGTTTGGCTATTTTCAGTCCCCAGGCTAATGGTCATCGCAATGTGCTGTCCTCCCTGTGTTTGGAGAAAACCCACTCAGACTACCTAAGCCATCCCTAGGCAGTTGATCCTGACCTTGGAGGTCCTTAATCCTCAGAGAGGGATGCAATGGAAAGAATAAGGACATTTGTTATTCTGCTTTATCATGACTGGTTCATGACCTACTTATTGCACTTGGCCCATGACATAGTATCCACAGCTGTACTACTTTCCTGAATTAGTTTGGAGCTAATAGATGATGGCCCCTGAGCAAGGCTGGGCCAGTCCCCATGAATGGTGCCTTTTTTTTTGCAAAGTTATTTTGCCCTGTGTCAGAAAGAACTTTACATAACTCATTACTTTTCTTTATTGAGTCTAAATAAAGTGGCATGTCATCTGATAGTTTATGAAGTAATGCACACATGCTCTTAATATGGCAAGCAATGGCCCAAGGCTTAGGGGAACTTAAACATTCAATCTCTGTCTTGAGGTCCTTCACACCAAAAAGGAAAGAATAGGGAGAAAGTTATTTTTTTGGGGGGAGGGGAGTTTATAGGACACTCTTAACTGTTTCAGGTAGGGTCTAGGGAGTGTGTGTGTGTGTGTGTGTGTGTGTGTGTGTGTGTGAGATCTTTTTAAAAAAAACTATAAGTTGAAAGTTCAACCAAGTTCAGGAGCGTTTATGAATGTTTATTAAGTAGGGCATTTTGAAGAGTTTAAGACAGAACAGGAAACTTCCCTCCTGCACTTGCTGTCAGTATTTCCACGGACGTTGCTGTGGCCCTGAGCACCTCAGTAGAGCGGATTTCAGCACAATAAATGCCACAAATTAAATGTGGCTCCAGTGGTTTGGGATCTGGACCCAGAAAGTTATCTTTATTAATGCATTCAGGGAAAAGGTCTTATTTTCATGACATGGTTTCCTTAATGATAAAGGCAGGGAAAACCCTGAACAAAAACACTCCCAAAGAAATCTCCGGCTTTTGGCAGTCAGGCTAATTTCCCGGTGCGTTTGGTACCGAGCAGGAGTTGGCATCATCCAGCTCGCGCCCTCCTGGGTTAGAGAAGCAGCCCCCGCCCCCTTTCCCCAGGCCTCTCTTTGCCTTACCCTGACATTTTCTTGGCTTCAGCTGAAATTTTGACACATAAATCCCACTTGTCAAATGATATTGTAAAGCAAGTATCCAAGTGTCAGCACATGGTCTGCGAGTCTGGGGACGAGAGAATAGGCCCAGGAACACCTCTATGGGGGCTTTCATCTGCCTCCAGCCATCTGCAAGCAATTTGAAACGAGTTTCCAATGCAGCTAGGTTTTTTGGCCTGGTAACACAGCACAGCCAAAAGAAAGGGCCAGAGTCGTCAAAACCTGTTAACTCCTAGTGAGTAGATAAAACTGTGTATTTTTAAAAAAATCTTCCTCCGACCCATCCATGAGCATTCAGTCAGATAGTTCTGAAATCTCTTTTCACTTACAAAACCCATCAAACTGCTCTGGCCCATGAAGACATCACGTGTGCAGCCCCCTTACCTCTACCCAGGCCATCTGTGGAGTCACAAAGGACCGAGACCCTGATAAGACTTTTGGCATCTGAATCCAGATGCTTCCCTTTCACTTAGGGATAAAGCAGAGACTCAAACACAAGAGGTGGAAAGTCTCTTGTAAAGAAGTGGGTACCTTCTTGATCTGTAAAAACTTGTAGCGTATCTGCCATTATTCTTTATTCTTTGACTCATAGAGATTTCTTTGGAGATTTTCATTGGGCTGGAAAGAATGGTGCCAAGTTCACGTGTAGCAGCAAAGAGAAAAATCAAGGAAAGAAGAATAGGGAGGGATGATACCAAGTCCATTTTAGGTCTGTGTTCAGCCAAAGTCAACCTCAATGAATATCAGTTTGTTCATCTGTAAAGGGGGGACACTCATCGTTAACTCACAAAATTTCTAATGTAAATGACACAATTTGGCTAAGCTATACTCTTTCTTTTAGCAGTAAAGAACAAGCATACAAAGTTACAAAGAGTCGTTCATGGTTGTTTTTAATTTTGAGACAGGGGCTCACTAAGTAGCTTAGGGCCTCACTATGTTGATAAGACTGGCCTCAAACTTGCAATCCCTCTGCCTTAGCCTCCCAGGTTGCTGAGGTTACAAGCATGCACCCACCATAGCTGACTTTAAGTAGTTTTACTGTACACTAAGGAAGTTCTAGCTTCAAGTCCCCTCACTTGCATTTCTTTCACCTGGAAAGGGGCCCTACAGTGCATTTTCAAGTTTATATTCTTAAAAAAGCAAATGAGTGTTGGATGTCATCAATTCCAAAAGTCTATCCTATACAATAAAACTTGAACTAACCTGATACAAACTTGTTCCAAATTTGAAATAATTCTCAATATTTATAGAGCAATACAATTAACAAGTTTAAAGGTAAAACATGCACTAAATAAGTGAATAAGTGTTGCCAGAGGAAATATTAAATTTGCTTTCCTCTCTCAATGAAAGAAATGATAAAACTAAAGCGCTCCCATATGAAGAGGTGATCAAAGAGTATAAAGACAAAAAAAGTCAGAAAAAATATTTTTTTTTTTGTAAATGGGTCATGAAGTTAATTAATTAAAATGTTCTATGATTTTAGGGAGTTTTGTAATGTGATAATTGTAATGTTTTCAAATTTTGTAATTTGTTGTGATGGCCTATGTCATTGTAAAATAATATTCACTTCCATCTCACAGTTTGTATTCTTTCTCTCAAAAAGAAGCCCCCAAATTATATAGCCTCAGACCCCAGAAAAACTAGATTTGCCTCTGAGACCAAGGAAAAAAAGGAGTTGTTTGTAAACAAAGAAATCATAAATTCCTATGATTTCAAGCAGGCTGGGCAAGTCTTTGGGCAAACTAGTTTATTTTTGGAAACCCCTTATTCTTTGTTACAGTTTGTTTTCTGCTACTATAACAAAATGCCTGAGGCCAGGAAATTTATAAAGAATTGAGGTTTATTTGACTGGAGGCTTAGAAGCCCAAGAGCATGGTACTGGCATCAGCTTGGCATCTGGTAAGAGCCTTCTGCGGCATCACAACATGGCAGAGGTCATGATATGGCAAGAAAGAGCAAGTGTGCTAGCTCAGCCTCTGTTCCTCTTCTTATACAGCCACCAGCGCTATCGGGGGAACGGAACCCCATGACCTCATCTAACTCTAAGTACCTCTCCAGGGCCCCTCTTCCAAATACCATCAACATGTGAATTTGAGGATGAAGTTTCCAACACATGAGTTTTTAGTGGACACGTTCAAACGGTGCCATTCCACCTGCTCCTCACTTCAGTGTCACCCAGGAGTGTCCAGGGGTCAGCACTGTTCCCTGCGGCTGGCATCTTCTTCTCTGCCTAGGTCTCAGTCAATACTCGTGCAAATTCATCCCCCAGGATCTTGCTGTCCTTCAGGAGAAAGACGGGCCTTCATATGGGACGATAAATCAACTGGTCAACCCTCACACTGTGCAAGGAACCTCAGCACGTGCTCTTAGGGAGTTGCCAAAAACTCTGAAGGACTCAGTAAGATTCCCAGCACGTGTGGGTCATGGTGGGGTAGGAAGGGGACCATTTCTGCCTCCCTGAATCCCGGTGGCTGTCAGTGGGAGAATGTCACCTCCTGCAGTAGGAACAGAGGACGATTTAAGGCCACGGCGGCCTGCCTGGACTATTGTTCAGA
Source organism: Ictidomys tridecemlineatus (assembly GCF_052094955.1). NCBI lineage: Eukaryota > Metazoa > Chordata > Mammalia > Rodentia > Sciuridae > Ictidomys > Ictidomys tridecemlineatus. The sequence continues at coordinate 121,319,695 of NC_135485.1, forward strand.
CCTTCTCACCAACCAGCTCCAGGATGTCTGGGCTGAAGAAGTCTCCAGCATTCTGTGGGCCTCCCACTCTGCTCCGAGGCGTAGAGGACATCCTCTACCCACATCCCTACTTCCCTCAGCAGCCCTGTCCCCACGTGGGTAGTGCTCTCACCTCTCAACCTTGTCCCTTCGGCGTCACTTACCGGAACCTTCCCAGGGACCTGCTCAGTTCGACCTCCAGCCAACTTTTCAGCCTCACCCTGGCTCCAAAACCCATCTGTTCTGATGATCCCCAAACCTGGTCTCCAGGCAGAGTCACTTGGAAGCGTGCCCACAGTACTGGCCCTCGGGCTCACTGTGGGCACACGACAGAGTGGAGACTTCTGGGAGGCGGGGCAGGGAAAGCCTGACAGGCCCTCTGGTGAGTTCTTCCTTTCCTAGTCCTATTTCTTATTCTCAGACGATCTTGCCACTTGTCTAGTCTGCTCCAACTGTGTGACTTGCCTCTCTATTCCATGGCCCTCCTTCCATAAACCTGCAATCTACCATCCTCCCCGAAAGAGACTCTTTTCCTCCATTTGAATCCTCACATATTCCTCGAGCAAGTCCCCATCATTACACATCTTCTTTGTTCTTTGACTCTGGGGGTGGAACCCAGGGCCTCACACATGCTGGGCAAGTGGTCTTCCGCTGAGCCCCCTCCGCCGTCCATTATTCACCTTGACTTCATTCAGCAAGAACCATCGGGATTCTTCTTGACTGTGACAGCCAGTGGGCCAACATGGAGCCTGTATTCACGAGACGATTTTCCATACACCAGCCAAACTCTACAAAATGCAAATCCAAGTACCCTCTTTGGAGCCCATCTCTGGCTCTACATGGTTCAACTTCCCTGTCCCTGGGTCCTCTTTGGCACCTCCCATGTAGTCACACTGTGCTCCTCCAGGTGCACAGTGCTCCTCAGTTCTTGGAACATTCCATGTCATTTCCTGCCCCATGACTTTTGCACATGCTGTTCTCCCCGTGATTGTTGTCTGCTAAGGAGACTAAGCATATTGTTCGACCCAGGAAAGCCTAGGTGACCAAATAAGACCCTCCCCCTCCAAAAAAAAAAAAAAAAAACGTTTTAGAACATATTTGGAAATTTATTTCTTATAAAGTATTAAAATAATCTTATCAAATATTTATGATCCTTTAAAGTATTTATAATCTTATAAAGTATTAAAATAGTTATTGTGGGAGAAAAAGATGACAAATTGTCGGTCTTCCTACTTTATCTGAAGGTCGTGTCTGGGTAAGTACTTATTTTTAGACACACACAGGGGGAAGGGGTGGGAAGAAGGGCACCATCCTGCTGTCCAAAGCTCATGGCAATGATTCTCAGCAGAATCGTGCAGAGGCCTTGTTACAACACAGATGGCCGGGCCCAGCCCCAGAGGTGTCTGGATGGACGTGAGAATCTCCATGTTTAGCAGTTTCCCAGGTGCTACTGGCCTTGATCTTCCAGTATTTACAACTGTGAATACAAAACAGAGTCACCTGCAGAGCTCTTAGAAATACATTTTTCTGGGATCACCTTGGAACAATTAAGTCGGAATCTCTGGGGACGGGGCCAGGTACTTATATTTAAGTTTCCAGGTGATTTTATTATGCAGCCAGTGTTGAAATCCACCAGTTCAGGATTCACAGTCTTAACCCAGCCAAAAATTTCCCTCTTTCTGAAACATTCTCTGCCTTTAGCTAGTGAACTTCTTACCCGTCTTTTGTAAGTGTCAACTCAAGTGTCACTTCTTCCTCATTAGTCCTAATTGGTGTCACTTTCCTTTGGAAAATGTCAATGGCAGTAGGTTATTGATGTGATTGTTTTGATGGTGTCATTGTTAATTTCTTTTTTTTAGTTGTAGTTAGACACAGTACTTTTATTTTATTTATTTATTTCTATGCGGTGCTGAGGATGGAACCCAGGGACTCACACATGCTGGGCAAGAACTCTTCCACTGAGCCACAACTCCAGACTGACACTGTCTCTTTTTAAGGCTCTAAGCTCCTTGGCAGAGTCTTAAAAAGTCCCTGGCTGCACAGCTTTTCAGCCTTTCAATATAATATTTGTCAAGTGAATGAACCATAAGCTATGTAGTTGTCAGCATTTATCTCCTTTTTTTTTTTTTTTTTTTTTTTGGTACCAGGGGCTCTCAACTACTGAGTCACATCCCCAGTGCCCTTCCCCGACACTTTTTTTTTTTTTTAATTTTGAGACAGGGTCTCACTATGTTCTATAGGGCCTCACTGATTTGCTGAGGCTGGCTTTAAACTTGCGATCCTCCTGCTTCAGCCTCACAAGCTGCTGGGATTACAGTGTATACCAGGGCTCCTGGCTCTTATCTCCTTTTATATTGTGAAACTGACTCTATGAAGCATATTGAAAGAGCTTTGTGACTTTGCTGGCAGCTCAGTATTTGCATCCACATCATGCCACAGGGGTGCAGACATGCAGGGACCCATATCATGGAAAAGAAAAATTCTACCCATGACACGGGATCCTTCCCTCTTTCCATAAGCCCCTCACCCAGGGAAAACCACAAGCCCCGATCTGCCCAGTTTGAATAAGGAGCTCAAACTGATCTGATTTGTAGAGCACTACAACACCAAGGTGAAATATTCATCACTGTGGTAGGGAGGCACTTGCAATATAAGAAAGATGTCAAAAATTCCATGAGAATAAAAACTAGCACATTGAGGCGCTTGAGGCCAAAGAGTAAGTCAATACCAAAAGCGAAGGCGATGTTAAAGATATGTTTAAAATAAGATGCTTAAAAATGACTAAAGATAGCCAGGCACAGTGGCCCACGCCTGTAATCCAGCTGCTCAGGAGGCTGAGGCAGGAGGATTGTGAGTTCAAAGCTCAGCCTCAGCAAAGGGGAGGCACTAAGCAACTCAGTGAGACCCTGTCTCTAAAGGAAATACAAAATAGGGCTGGAGATGGGGCTCAGTGGTGGAGTGCCCCTGAGTTCAATCCCTGGTACCCTCCCCACCAAAGATTTAAAAAAAAGAAATTAAAAAAAGAAAGAAAAATCTTAACAAAAGAAATTTAAATATGAAATTCATATATATAACCAAATATGTGACTACCTGTATCAAAAACTAAAATAATTGATAACAGAAATCAAAGAAGATCCAAGTAAATCAAGATATTACCGAATGGAACACTCATTTTTTTTATATGTCAGTTGTCCCTCAAATTGATGTATAGATTCAAGACATACCAACCAAATTTCTAGTAGGCTACTATTGTAGAAGTTGACAAGAGAAATTATTACAGAATAGAAATTAATAACCAGAAAAGCAAGGTATAACCAAAATAGTTCTGAAAAAAAAAGTTGTAAGACTAAGAGTACCTGATTTCAAACTTACTAGAAATATATCATTAAGACAGTATGGTATGGATAAAATAATAGAAATATCATAAATATTGAAACAAAATAAATATTTTAAAAATAGTTTTTCTCATATATGGTCAATTGCTTTTTGCAATAGGGTTCAAGTAAATTCAATATAGAAAGAATATCCTCTTTAGTATATGGTATTCCAATGCTATACGCTGATATATCATTTGACATCCCTGTGTAAATAAATGAATTATGATTATGGCTTCTAATCTCTACCACTTACAAATATTATCTAAAAAGTAGATCATACACCTAATGTCAAGTCTACTTGTATAGAATTACTGAAACAAATCTGGTAGAAAATTTTTCATAGTAGGATAAGCAAAGACTCTTATGTAGGACACAAAATGTATGAATCATTGGTAAAATTGCTTATGTGGACTTTATAAAATGAAAAACTTTTTTTTTCCGAAAACTGTTAAAAAAATAAATAAATAAACTTGGAGAAAACATTTGCAAAACAAATGTGATGTAGAACTATATCTATCTGATACAGAACTGGTATTCAGAACAAATAAATAACTCAAAACTCAGCAATTCAACTTAAAAATACTAACTTGGGAAAATAGTTTGAACAGATTCTTCATCAAAGAGGATATACAGATGGCAAATAAATACATAAAACAATGCTTAATATTATTAGCTGAAAGAGTAAAAGAAACTGAAGTTAAAATGTAAAGGACCAGGTATTGTAAAGTTTCTAAGCTGCAAAGCCTGAGTTAAAATGTAAAGGACCCGGTATTGTTAAGTTTCTAAGCTACACTCAAAGCTCGAAATTCCTGTAGCTGTTAAGACAATTCCCAGGACTGCCCATTAGATACGTGGAGGAATTCCCCCTGACCACTTAGTTGCTTAACAACTTGGACCCAGTGCAGCTCAGCACATAGGCACCTCAGGGCCTAAACCAATCAGTTTGAATGTATCCCCCTCCTTACGACTGACCTATCACTCCCGCCCGACATGTTCCCACCAATGAATGTACTAATCATGTTTCAGAGTTGTTGTTCGATTTACCCGTGCCTCATGATGATTTGCTCTGATGTATGCAAAGCCCCCACCCTCCCCAAAAAGTGTACTTAAGCACTGCTTAACCCCTGCTCGGGGCTCTTGGCCACTCTCCCTTCTTGAGTGAGCACGGAGCCCCAGCGTGCTGGATCTGCAATAAACCCCCTTTTGCTGTTGCATGAGTCGGTCTCTTGGCGGTCTCTTCCTCCGTCGTTCGCCGGTCCCTTACATTAGCCTTTAGAGAACTATAAGCCACAATCACTTTGAGATTTCACCATACAATTATTATTATGGAAACAAACAATAAATTAAAAAAATAAAAATAAGAGACAAACAAACCAAAACTGACAAAAATAAGTGCTGACGTCAATGTGTAGAGCAACTGGAACTCCCATGTGTTGCTGGTAGGAACACAAATAAAAAACAGATTTTTTTAGAAAGTAATTTGATAGTTTCTGACAAAGTCAAAAATATACTTCAAATAAAAATTAGCAATTCCACTCCTATCTCAAAGAAATAAAAATCTATGTCCATATAAATGTTTGTGGTGACTTTATTCAAAATCATGTCTATTATACAAATGTTTTTAATTGATTTCAAAAATATGTAGTACATTCATACAGTGGAGTACCACCCATGGATGAAAACAGTCTGCTGATTTGCCCGGCGTGGGTTAAGTTGTACTACGGAACTAAATGAGGGAGGCTGGACTCAAAAGCTACCTGATATATGATTCCATTTATGTGACATTCTGGGCAAGACTACTCCATAGGAACAGAAGACAGGTGAAGGGTTGCTGGGGACTGAGGCACTAGAGAAAGGAATCGAATAGAAGAGAGTCTGAGGAAATTTAAGAGGGTGATGGAAATGCTCTGTGAGCTGGATTGCACCCAGCCTCGGTGGCTGTACACAGTCATCAAAACTTGTAGAACTCCACAAGGGTGAGTTTTGCCATAGGTAAAGTGTACCTCAGTAAAAGCACTTTAAAATCATAGGCATAATCAAATGGAGAAAATAAAACAACTTTTGAATGCAATTCCTCTCCTTCATACGAACTCTCTGGGACATAGTGCAGGGATAAAAAGAACTGAAATGAAATTTTAATACGTGATGTAAGATACACAAAAAATAATTTCGGGATTAAATGTCAATTTTACTGCAAGTACTAAAAATACTATATTTAAGATTTGAACTAAAAGAGATAATGATATAAAATTTTATAAGCAGGTTTAAAAATCTTGTTATATGAATTATAGTTGTCATAGAAGTGAGTCCCATAATTTGCATACGATCTAGCATTGGTCTAGCTAAAAGCAGCTAGAAATAACAACGTCTTAATGGAAACAACAATGTTAGTGTTCAGGTATTGTTTGCTATGCATCGTTTTTTTAAAAAATGCAAAATATTATGACTGTACAGTAATAGCTAATTCCAAGTATAGGACAAGGAAATTAAAAGGGACAGTGTAGTGTAAGAAAACAGCATCACTCATATACTCAAGGACTGTGTTGAAGAAGCGCCGGAGCCCTCCTGAAGTGCCTCCCACGAACCAAATTTAGAATCTTTGAAGTCAAAAAGAACAATGTTGGCCATCGATTGTAATACACTTAATGTTTTTAAAAAAAATAGGTTCATAATATTAGTAGAGAAGAAATAAGACAGAACACAAAATTTCTTTGTAGTAGAGTTTCAGCTAACAAATGAAGTTAGTAATAGAATAATAGAATAACCACTTTGCTATTCCCAACTGTGTCATGAGGGATCATGGTAACAACAACAACAAAACATGGTGGACCTGTTCTGCATTAAAATAAATGCAATAGCTCTTACAGTTGAACAACGAACAATGCAAGGCATTAAAATAAATGCAATAGCTCTTACAGTTGAACAACGAACAATGCAAGGCATTGACTTTGATTGAGTCCTATACCCAATCAATCAATCATCAAACAAAAGACATTCAAGAAACAATTGGGGAGATTTTAACCTGGCTTCCATATAAAATGAGGTCATAGACATGAATTTGGGAGGATAGGGTAGTGGTGCTGTTGTTATATCCTTAGGCTTAGGAAATTCATGATAAGATGCTGGAGTGGAGGTGTCAGAGCATCAACTCATTTGCAAATGGTTCAGCAAAAACACTTAAGTTCATAAACTGTTATGCTCAAATTCGGGACCCCCAAAAGACCACCAGAGACCATGATCGATGTAAGCAGCAAAGAGGTGTTTATTGTGAGCTAGCTCAGTCCTCCGCGCGCACACACAGCAACTGGTGACACTGAGAGGCCCAGGGTTTGCAGCAGTTTTATACATTCTTTGGAGAAGGCAGGGACTTCATATACATCATAGCGTCTCTTAGCAAATCATCACACACCTCGGAAAAATCAAATAACAACTCTAAAACATGATTAACACATTCACTGGCAGGAACAAGTTGGGTAGGGATGATTGGTCAGTACAAGAGGAGGATTCGTTTGAACTGATTGGTTTAAGCCAAGAGGGGTGTACGTGCTGAACTACATGGTTTCCCAACATGTTATCAACCACCATAAACTACTGGGAGGGTCATCTGGCATCCCAGGTATTTTCCCTGTCTCATGCTGATTGGTGGCTGCTAGTGGGTTGCTATGGGTCCCCACCTAGCCTGACTGAGTCAGGGACACCTGGTGCAGCAGATCTCTCCTGTTATTTGTAGATAAACAACTTAGCCAACTTAGCAGGGTGGGGATGTGCCTAGGAGTGCTCTGTGGGTTTTTCCAAGGACAAAGGTGATGTCCCTTCTTTGGACAGGCTTTGCTCTGAAGTAGAGGCTGTTTTTTCAAAACAAATAAGAGAGACCGAGAGAAAATAAGGTGCAATGTGAAAAATTGATGAATCTAGATGTAAGGCATATGGTTTATTTTTTATTGTGCTGGCCTTTATCTTTTATGTTAATATGGAAAAATTAAAAAGGTTGTAGGAAAAACAATTAACTGTCTGACCTGATTAGAGTGAAATGAGGCCTGAGAGATATATTGATGCCACATTGACCAATGCATTCTCCACGGTGGCTGGAGAAAGAGGTTAGCTGCTGAGGTTGCTGACCTGTGGGGACTTCAGGGCTGCTGGGAAAACCCGAAGCACTCATTTCCCAGCTGAAGGTTCCAACGTCCAAGGCCAAGAGTACAGACTGCATTTTTCTCAACTGAGAATCTGGAAGACTCATGCAATACTGAAACATTTTGAACGGTCTGAGTGGAGGCAGTGGGCCAAAAAGTTATTAATTTTAATTCTAGCTAAACCACTGGCAAAAATGGGTGTCTCCCTTCAAATTCCTTGGGAATGGATGGAAAACCCAGGCTTCCTTGGAAACCTGCAACAGGGTGTCAAGGGGATTGCTTTGGGAAGTCACATTCATGCCATTAATTAGCTTAACAAATAACCATTTATCATCACTCATGTTTACCTAATCATTAGCATCACATCTAATCAAATTTAAGTGCACAAGGAGACAAAGACTTGGTACAAAATTCCTTTGCTTTTTATTATTTTGACAAGCATTTGGAAAACCATGTGTTTTTTTCTTTTGCTAGATGTTTTATGGAGAATTAGATGTTCTTCAAAAAATATTGCGGGGACAGACTGCCATGGCTGGACAGAGGGATGAAAACAGCAAGTGTTCCAATTAAACGAACAAAGAAAGTTCTAGAAGCCATGCATGTACTAAGAAGCCGTCTTAATCAAAGGACTTTTCTAATTGTAAGAGTATGCTTTTAATATTTAATTTTAATGAAATTCAAGCCAGGCTTTTTGTTGCTCAATCTTTTGTAACCAGGTGCCAAAAATCTGGCCAAATGTATGGATGCAGATTCCTCTTCTGTGAACCACCCCCAGAACTTTGATGTTCATGCCCAGTAGAAGGAATCTAGGTTGATTACTCTCTTCCAGAAGACATCCCTTTCTTGGTAAAGAACATTCTTCCTGACTTCTCCAGCTTGGAAGGACACCATAAACTTGGCTTTCCAAACCTTCTTATTAAAAGTCCCCCTCCCCACCCCACTTTTTAAAATTCTGGTCCATCTTAAGACTCACTAAGATTCTCACAGAACAAAGTAATTAACTTTTGCATTTTTTTTTTCCCTGAAACAAAAACCTTTAGTTTTTAAGATAACCAGAATCTACTATATATTGGCATTATTGGCTTATTATTATTCCCTTTAAAAAGGAACAAAACTAAAATTGTTCCTTTGATACTAGGTTTCATAATTTGAAAAATGAATTTGCTTTCTGGGATCTCTTCTGACACTCTTTCCCAACGTCTGGCCTGTTGTGGTTCTTCAGGCTCACTTGTATAATTTAAAATTTTAACTAAGATTCTTATGAAAATGCATGTAAATACCTCAGTGCATAACATTTTTTTAACGAGTTACTACATATAGCACCCCGTTCGTGCTAGCTCTCGGTGCAAACATCTTGTCTTAATTCAGCCGTTTCAGACTTGCACTCTCCTGATTAACTTCTGAATCCCTGCTGACACTGTCCTAGAAGGGAGAAAAAAAAATGGATCACACTGATGTCATTCCAGACAAGACAAGCACAGGATTTAAAGTGCTTGTTTGGCATGTGGAGTGGAATTTAAGACATCCTACATATAAAATTCTTACACAGGAATGGGGAAGTCAGTCACGGACCCAGGCAATAAACAGGGAAACATGTTTGTTTTTTGATACTTGTGCAAGGTAAATTTCATTATTCCCTCATTAAGGGTTATATAGGGTCGTTATACTGAACCCACCGTCATCGGTTGTAAAGAGAATACTAGACACGTTGTTTATTTTATACATAGGTGCAGCCAACCAAACATGCTAAACCACTTACAGCAGTTTATTGACATTGGCGAGGAACAACAATTTAGAAAAGCAAATGACGCAAATTGCATATTGTGGAGTTCTCGAGGTTTCTTCCCCCCTACCACCACCAACCAAGCTTTCTTTAGAAAACTTCTTTTTACATTGAAAACATGTCAAAATTTGGGAAAGCAACAAGCGATCAGGTATGTTTTGTTTTTTCTCCTCAAGTTTTAATTTGTTTTTGCACCAATCTCAAACAGTGGACTTTTCAAGGTCAACCAGTTTATATATATTTTATACATTTTATGTGTTAGGTCTTCAAGTTTGAAGTAATGAGCAGAAAGAAAGCTAGAGTCTTATACAGATTGCTTTGTAATCACTAATTTCAAGGCAAATAAATAAATAATCTTAATACTATTCATAAATTGGAGTTTTGCCTTGACCAAATACCACAGTTAAATTGTACACGTGATGTTGCACATGGTAAACTAAAATTAGCAGACTGCAAGTACCCTATATAAAATAGTCAGTGCATGAATTTGGGAATATCTTGTGCATGATATAGTGCTCTGTGATATGATATTATTTCATTATGCATCATCACCACATCCACAGGTCTCAGAATTTACATTTTGACCTAGAAGCAACATTATGTAGGGAATATGACCAAACTGGACTTTTGACCTGTCATTTACTAATTCCCGAAACTCCTTCACCCTCGATTTTCTCATTTGCAGATTGGAGATGAAAACACCTTCTTCTAGGTAGACCACATAAAGATTTGAACAAGGGGCTGGGGATGTGGCTCAAGTGGTAGCGTGCTCGCCTGGCATGCGAGCGGCCCGAGTTCGATCCTCAGCACCACATACCAACAAAGATGTTGTGTCCGCCGATAACTAAAAAAAAAAAAATAAATAAATAAATATTTAAAAAAAATTCTCTCTCTCTCTCTCTCTCCCTCTATCACTCTCTCTTTAAAAAAAAAAAAAAAAAAGATTTGAACAAGGAAACATGCCTGGGGCTCACATACTGAAGAAAGGAGCACAGGAGCTCAGTGGAAGATGGAGTTTGTGTTCCAGCACCTGCAACACAATGGCAGCAGCTCTCAAAACAAGAGCCCAGAGTCTGCTGACAGCATCAGCAGCCAATCACATCTGCACACACGATATGCATTTGAGCCACATTCTTAGTCACTATCCATTTCATATTCTGGTCCAGGAGGATGCAAATGAAATTTGGATTCACGGAGCTAACATTACACGACAAGTTAGATATCAGTTTTCACAAGGGGAGGACAAGGGAATGAGGTAGCTAATGCCTACACTGGTTTGCCCTAAGATTTTAGATCCACAACTCATCTGGTGGTCCTCGTGGAGTGTGGGTTAGTCCTAGCACTTCATGTCTGTTAACTTGTTCATCCTCAAGTCGTCTGTGCTAATTCTGTAATCGAATCCTTCTTGGTTGGTAAGGAAATCAAGGCAGGAGGATCTTAATCGACCTCCTTCACCTTCCAGGCTCAACAATGGGGTTGGGAAGGATGGAAGTCGGGAAGCACAGCCTGCTTGAACACACCCTCACGTATGAGGAGGAAGACACCCAGTTCTTGCCCTTTTAACTTAATGGCGATATCATTACACACACACACACACACACACACACACACACATACAGTCATGCATCATTACGCTTCATAATTGCCCCAAGGATTTGGGTAGTTTTAGACTAAAAAGTAAATCAATGAAATGGTTACCAAGAGCTGGGAGCTGGGCATACTGGAGAATGATGGTTTAATGAGTGCAGAGTTTCAGCTGCGGGAGATGAAAACATTCGGGAGATGGAAGAGGGTGATGGTTGCATGGTAATGTAACTGTACTCAATGCCCAATGCAAATGTCATGTATCTATTTTATCATAATTTTTAAAACTAGGAGCCAAAGAAGGTAAGTTGCATTACGGTCATCCAACCCAAAGTGTCAAATGGATTAAGGCTGAGAAAGCCCAGTTACAGGAGGGCTAGCAGGAGAGTGAGTGTCTTCTACTACATTGTGTATTGACCAGGTTGGTTTTATTGTAATATCTTGAGCCTGATGTTTATTGTCTGGTCTTTTCCCGGAGAGAATACATGGCAGAGGTTTAAGTTCCTGGGAAATTCAGAAGCTATAAAGCAAGAGGGTTTATTTCTGTTACATTTTGAATTTCCATGGCTTAGGCTAGAGTTTTCAGTGAAAAAAATGATGGTCATTGTCCAAAGTGGTTTCCAGGCTGAAGTGGCCCTGTCATCCCTCCGTGTTTTTAAGGGGAAGAATGATATATGCCCAATATTATCTCTGCTAAATCATTCAGAACTACAAAACAACTTCAAGTGAGAACAGATTTTCAGATTTAAAAGATAATTCTCTGCCCACTGATGTGTAAGATGGAAAAAGAGGACAAAAAAATCTTGGAAAGAACTTAAGACTTAAAATTAAGGCAACCGGGCCTTGTGTTCATAAGGATCTCATCTCTCAATGAATCAGAACCTTCCTTGTGAAGGTCAAGATCTTCATACCCACTGAGATAAATAAGCTATTACATTATTTTTCAGAATGTCTGTTAGAAATGTAAGTCCACATACCTGCTGGGTTTAAAAAAAAAAAGAGTCCAGTCTTAAAAATGGAAAATAAAATTTAATACCATGTTATTACTTACAGTTGTCATTGGCGAAGCTTCTAGCAGCCTTCTGCATTTGCAAGCACCACCCAGGGTTGTTTTTGTTTCAAAATGGATTTTTCCCCTCAAGATTTTTATGAAGATTTCTAAGTGGAATCGCATGCAGTCCTGCGAAGGGCAAATTTAATTCTTTTTACTTACAGTTTAATTTTTTTTAATTCTAATCTTATGATTTTTTCCAGAAATAAGAAAGGTACGTGTAGTGTGAAATTGGCAGTGCGTTAAAGGATTTAACTGTCCATATCTGTATGGCCCTGTGTCTGGCGGTCTTATCCAAATCTTTCACCCCAATAGACCCACTGTGAATATACCTTTTAGAACTAAAGCTTTAGCTAAAAGATCTTTTTTAATATTCAAACTTTTATTCTGTAAAATTGTTGATGATGATCATAGGAAAGAGTACAAGAAAAAGAGTTTGTGTCACATTTTTTGAAAAGGCTATTTCTAGAAGCCTCCGTGAGCTTCCCCTTCATGTATCCATTCAACAAATCCATATTGAGTAACATCTGGACACTGCTTTAAGCAATGGAAATCCAGGAGTGAACCAAATGAGATTCAGTCCTATCTTTGTGAAATGAATTTTTTAGTACCACCACCAACAAATTGTTAAACTGTGGATTATTTAATTAGCATTGCAGGTGCTTCAAAGAGAACCAGAGATCCCATGACAGTTTAACTGGACATTAAACTTGGAGAAAGGGTTGTTGGGATTCAGTACTACCCGTAGCCCCAGGCAAAAGCCCCGGGTCCTGAAGTTTGAAGGAATCCACTCTCCTAATTCTAGACCACACCCAGGTTTCCCTGACCCTTCCATTTCTGTACAAAGCCCCTCTCTGAGCCTTACTCAGACCTTTTTTTCTGGGCCTGTCATATCCCAAGGGGGACCATCGGCAAGGATGTATATTCCTAGGCTTCAGGGTGGTAACCAAGAGGGTCTGCTGGCAAAGCATGGGTGTGCATGGGGACTCCGAGGTACACACTGGGAGATGCACAAGTCTCCCCTTATACCAAGCGAAAGGGAACCAAACAAGAGAAAGAAGGGAGTTGGGGGCATTGGTCACTAGCCAGGGGCCAGGAACCCCCTCATTCTTATACGACAATATTCTTCTGTGGAATCTGCAAAGGCTGAATTATCTCTATAAGATCTGAGCCTTCAACTATACTCTTGCTTTGAGCCCTGGTTGGGGTGGATCTGTCTGACCTGAGTTTTGCAGCATGAGTTGGAATTGACTGATCAAGAGAAAGAAATGATGTTTTGTGTCTGAGAAATAAAATAATTTGAAATATTTCTCACTGGAGCTTGACTGAGAGTTATCTGGGGCAACAGAGGAAAGGCCTGCTCTGGGTGACACCCTGGGAAAGGGATGTGTTATGTGCCCATAAATGAAAGCTCTCTGTAGGATATTTTTGATGAGGTATAAAAAAATATACCCACAATGGCACATGTCTGTAATCCCAGCTAGCTGGGAGGCTGATCCAGGAGGATTGCAAGGTTGAGGCCAGGCTTAACAATTTAGAGAAGACCCTTAGCAACTTGATGGACCCTGTCTCAAAATGAATAAATAAAAAGGGTCGGGGAGGTAGCTCAGTGGTAGAGTGCCCCTGGGTTCAATCCTCAGTGCCAAAACAGAAAAACAACAACAACAATAATAAAGTATGAAAAGACATAATGCTAATCTATTATTTCTATACAATCTATATATCAAAAACTGAATTAAAATTTTTTTTAAATAATTTTATTTAAAATACTATATTACAAGGTCCCATTATCTTAGTCCCTTTAGGCTGCTACAACACAATAGTATCACCTGGGAGGCTCACAGGCAGCAGGAATTTCTCCCTCCCAGTTCTGGAGGATGTGAAGTCCAAGATCAAGGGGCCAGGTGATTCAGGGTCTAGTTAGGGCCTGCTCCTCGGAGACAGCAGTTCTTCACTGTGTCCGCACACAGTGGAGGGGAAAACATGCTTCCTCAGGCCTCTTTTAAAAGGGCATTAACCTGTCAGGCGCAGTGGTGCACGCCTGTAATCCCAGTGGCTTGGGAGGCTGAGGCAGGAGGATCACAAGTTCAAAGCCAGCCTCAGCAATTTAGAAAGGCCCTAAGCAACACAGTGAGACCCCGTCTCTAAATAAAATATAAAAAAGGGCTGGGGATGTGGCTCAGTGGTTAAGTGCCCCTGGGTTCAATCCCACAGAGGTTAAGATTTCAGTACATAAATTCAGTGAGGCCACAAACACCCTAAAGCCCGTGATCTTTATAATCTGTGAAATACTAATAATGACACCCCGAGGCCCTGGAGACTCAGGCCTAGGGAACAGGCTGCCTCCCCTATTGCTCTCCTGCGTAGTTTTTACATTCAATAAATCATCACGTTGTTCATTTATCTGTTCACTCACCTAATTCAGCCACGGTTTCCTCACCTGCACTGTGGGAGTGACAAGAGCGTAACAGAGACACCGGGAGGATGAGATAAAGTGGTGAATACAACGTGCTTTAAAGGGCACCGGGATAGCACCAGGCACGTTGTAGTAGGATGCAGTGGTTCCCAGATGCCTAGGAACTTCAGTTAGCAGAAAAGCAGAAGGACAGGTCACTCTGTGATCACAACTATGAACACAGCAGGTTCTAAAATGACCGAGAAGGAGTCTGTTCATTCTGCCTGTGGAGCAGGGAAAGGTTTCGCGGAGGGAAGACTGGATCTGGGCCCACAGAGGGGATGTCAGGAGAAGGACGACCATGCTCCAGCCAGGGGAGAGTGGGTGCAGTGACGACGTGGAAGGGGCAGTCTAGTGGTGGGAGCTGAGCTCGGTGGCAGCAGATTAAGGAGGGACTTGCACCCCATGCTAAGGAGCCCAGCCTTTATTTGGTAGGACTGTGATTTTGATGTGCTCCTTAAAGGGGAACACATGTGTTCCCTGTTAAAGGCTTGGTTCTATTGGGAGGTGGTAGAGCTTGCCAGGAGGCTTAGTGGGTGTGATGGTTTAGATGTGAGGTGTCCCCCAAAAGCTCATCAGTGAGGCAATGCAAGATGGCTCAGGGGAGAAATGACTGGGTTGTAAGAGTCTTAACCCGATCAGCGAATTAACCCCCTGATAGGGATGAGTTGAGGGGTAACTGAGGTGGGGGTGTGGCTGAGGAGCTGGGAACTGGGTATCTGTCGGTATCCAGTGAGTGGAGTGTCTCTCTCCACTTCCTCATCACCTCCGCCACCCTCTCCCGCCACGGTGTTCAGCCTCACCTCCAGCCCTGAGAATGGAGCCGGCCCTCTGTGCGCTAACCCCTCTGAAACCCTGAGCCCTCAAATAAACTTTTCCTCCTTACAGTTGTTCTGGTCAGATCCTTCAGTCCCAGCAGAAGAAAAGCTCACCAAAACAGGGGGAGACGCTTGAGTCACTGGGATGTGCCTTTGAAAGGGATGTTGGGGCCACGGCCAGTTCTTCCTCTTGGCTTTCCAGCCACCACAGGTGAGTACCTTTGGTCCACCACACAGTCCCTGTTACTATGTTCTGACTTATCATAGGCCCACTGAATGCTCTTGTTCTGAAATGATGGACCTTTCCTCTTTTTACATTTTCTCAGGTACTTTGTCACAGTAACAGAATATAACATAGTAGGATAGTATTTCTCAAGGTATAGGCCTTGGGTATTAAAATCCCCTGAAGTGGTTACTAAAAATAAGGATTCCTGTACTCACTCCAGAATTAATGAGTCGGAAAATAGGGTTTGGAGCCGTTAAACAATCTTTCCAGGTGATTCTTGTTTATGCTCTTTGCTGATTAAAAAAGAAACAAAAACAAAAAAAAACACCTCCTTCGACTCTTCATTGTGAGTATAAAATTTGTTCACAAAGCCTTGTCTTAGACAAGTGCCTGGCTACATCCATGCTATTAAGAAAACCAAGAAGCTCATCTTTCAGAAGAAAAATATGTCTTCAGAAATGTGAGTTTCCCTTTACAACAATAAATTAGCATAAGACACATGTTGGCTAGACATATTAAGCTAAGGAGGAAAAAATCTTGAGGCAAATATATTGTTGCCCGCAAAGGATATTCCCTCACTGTTCCCTGAGATCCTGCCGTCCAAAGGGAAAAAGATAAAAATGATCCTAGAAGTCATAAGGTTTGTGAGATTTTCCCTGTTAGGCAATAAAGACTTGCAGCCTAAATTTACATTAAGATTTGTGGACCCTGTTTAGGTAATATGTCACACACACACACACACACACACACACACACACAAATGGCTGATATATTACACGCCTGTAATTCCAGCAGCTCAGAAGGTTAAGGAAGGAGGATCGTGAGTTCAAAGCCAACCTGAGCAAAAGCAAGGCGCTAAGCAACTCAGCAAGACCCTGTCTCTAAAAAAAAAAAAAAAAAAAATTAGGGCTGGGGATTTGGCTCTGTAGTGGAGTGCTCCTGACTGAGTTCAATCCCGGGTACCCCCCAACCGCCCCCCCCCAAAAAAATTGCTGATATAAAGAATGGTAATGTTTCAAATTTTTATGAGTTAATGTCAATGAAAATACTTTCAAACCTTCCCTAAGTTGTATTACCCCAAAATGTTATATATCCCTGTACTTAAGATTTTTACTTTTTGACAGTTCTCTTCTCCATGAACCTGAGAGTTAATAAGGAGAAAAGGGAGATTATGTTACTGATAACCCATCACAATGCTCTATTTTGTGACAACCCTTTGTATTATGAAATATAACATTTTCAGACTGTTTAACAACATGAGACCACTCTAGTAAAATGATAAATGGGAGAAGCATCCAAACTAAAAAAGATAGGTATTATCCTTAACTTATTATAAATAGATCCCTAAATCTAAAGATTAGAAGAACATGCAATAGTGGTGAATTCTGTTGGCAGTATCAGCAATTTTCTTTTTTCTTTTATTTTTGCTTCCTCCTTTGTGCTTTTCTTTACATTTTGAAAATGTCTGAAACGACGTTGCCTGTATTGTATGACTTTAAAAAGTCCCCAAATGTGCAAGTGCATGTGTAGGGAGGGGGAGTGGGGTGCAAGGAGCAGGAGTGAGGCAGTGTGACAGGGTGAGCAGTGTGGTCTGGGAAGAAGAGGAAGCCTCGCCGCCCCCCAGCAGAAATCACTGGCTCCTTTCCTGAGGCTCCTCTCTGCTGAGATCTGCCTCCTTTTTTAAACGGTGAGTTTTCTGAGTTCAGAAACTGTATGCAACTGGTACCTGTCAACTCAGAATCTAACCTGGCCCAATAAGAATGGCCCCCGAGTGACTGACTGTCTCTAGTTCTCCAGAAGCTTCCACTGATATCCCATTTGGCAGAATCAAGATTTCTGGAGCTCTGAATTCTGCTGATAAGAAACGCCTGTTTCACGTGGGGAGCTGATCTCTAGCGCAGGCAGGATGAGGAGCAAGGATTTCATGTTCCGCTCCACAGAGCTGTAGACAGGGCCAGTCAAGCAGGTGTTAGGATCCAAGGAGAGAGCTCCCTGCTCTGAAATACCCACCCTGGTTCCCGGCATTTTACCATCATAACTTCATTCCTTCGGGGTCTGAATTCTTGTAACAGTCCCCTATTAAAATGCAAATGCCTCTGGGAGGTGTTAAATCCTTGTCACCAAACACCTTGCTTATTAGCTAACACCTGAGCTGACAGCCAACTGAGAGCAAGGGCCTGCTGGGAAGTCGGTTCCCAGAGAGGTGGAGAAACGCAGGCGTCAGCGGGGGCAACTGGAGGACAGTGAGGGACCTTAGGGTGACTGAGCTCAGGTGTCACAAGACTTCCATGTCTGGATGGGCACCCCCAATGGTCAGTGAGCACTCTGATCAGGTGGTAGAGAGGGCTCGAGGCACTTCTACTTCTCAGGCCAGGTGATCAAGGTGAAGGTCCAGGTGAAGAGCATGGGTATGTTCTCTGGCCTCAGTGCACCCAACCGCCAGGTAGTTTTACTTTCTTGACAAGTCCCAATGTGCATAGGACTAGAATCAGAAATTTATTGAGGTTTTTTTTTTTTTTTTGCACTGTGTTTTATTTTTATTGTTGTTGTTTGTTTTTACAAAACAAGAATGATTGTGAGTTTCTCAGTCATAAGCATTAACCTGCAGTGTTGGGGCCCAACCCAATAAGTTAGTAGCTATTCACTCCTTCATCTTCCATCAATGAAGCCACACATACCTACCTCCTGTCATTTCTCTTCAAAAATCAAATCCTTTGGGACTAAGGGTGTTGTTCAGTGCTGGAGTGCATGCTTAGCATGTAAGCCTAGGGTTCAGTTCCCAGCACCATAAAAATGAAGTCAAAAAACCTTCACTTCTTGAGTGTTTTTAAAACTGTTCTCTGAAAACCTCTCTGTTGGTCTGTGTCGTTCTGGACTAGAGAAAGATGCTGAATTTTCCCACTTTGGTGTGTAGTGTTCGTCACCGTGGGAGAGTTAAATGGCACTCTGAATTGAGTAAGATTGCCTGAACTGCTTTCAAATATTTGGGGTTCAAAAAACAAAAACCCAAAATGCATTTGGCCAAAACATTTGCTTTCCTCTTCATTTTTCTTAAACCTATGTTTATTTCAAGGAACATTAAGCCCATGTGTTTCTAATGCATTCACACTCAGTTCATTATAATGCTACTCTATAATAGTTCTTTGGCATCCAAAAGGCCCAACGGGCCTGTCTCCTTTGAACGAGTAGGTGCACTGTGGTCACCCCAAATGAGCACTGTCCAGAATGGCTCGCATCCAGCTCCTTCCTGAGGTCCACCCGGGCCAGCACATGCAGGGACTAGCACAGAACCATCCCTCCTGAGGTCTGGCGCCATGGTATCCTCTCAACCTCTGCTGGGAACAGGAACCAGTGAGCAGTCAGAATTTTAGAGTTCTGGTCAGAATTTTAAATTGAATTAAGTTTGGCCTAATGCAGCCTCAGTACATATTTTAATCTTGGCCTCAACATTTCCTTTGTAAATGGTAAACTGCAGCCTCACTTGATATAGTCATAGACTATATAACATAGTCTTGTAAGGGTAGCTGAGTCTCAACCACTAGTAGTAAGTGGTCAACTGTTCAAACTCTGTTCAAAGAAGACAGACATGACCTCTACCTCACTTCTGTTTTCTGTAGTCCACTTTCTTTTCTCTGGCTCTAAGGACACAACTTGCCCATGTGGGAAGGAACCTATTCTGGTTCTTGTAGTCACCCGCTTTAGACATCATTTCTTGCCCAATTAATCCATTGCATGTGATATGTCGAAAGCTTTTCATTTAACAGATGTTAAGTGTTTGGCAATCCTTTCCCTGCCTTTGTGAATCTTAATCATTATTAAGAGCATTTAAGAGCCAGACCACATGCACCCTACATGACCTTATTAAATATCAATTCCGAGACTGAAGGGGCAAGGAGGAGCTGAGAATGTCCCCATTGACCCTACGGCTACAGTGGCTGGCAATTAATCAAATCTCTAGAGAAGCTGATATATACCTGGTTAACAATTGCAGTTGAAATTGCTTAATTAGTAACTTTGTTATGGTTTAGATGTGGGGTATCCCCCAAATGCTCAGGTGTGAGACAATGAAAGTTTAGAGGTGAAATGACTGGGTCATGAGAGTTTTAACCTAACCAGAGCATTAATGCCTTGGATTACTAGATGGTAACTGCAGGCAGCTAGGTGTGGCTGGAGGAGGTGGGTCCCTATGGGCCTGCATCTGGGGTATATATTTTGTTTTTGTTTAGTGGAGCTCTCTCTCTCTCTGCTTCCTAGTGCCGTGTCCCCAGCTGCTTTCCTCTGTCACATACTTCTGCCAAGATGTTTGGCCTCACCTCAGGCCCTAAGGAGTGGAGTCGGCCATCTATAAACTGAGACCTTTGAAACCATGAGCCCCCAAATAAACTTTTCCTCCTTAAAATTGTTCTCTTCGGGTCTTTTGGTCACAGTGCCAAAAACATTGATTAAAACAGTAGCAAAGGGTACTCTTGCTTCATCATTTTCTCCTTTTGTTCTGGATATATTGACCCTACTTGAATGTGATTGTGTTTCAGAAAGGAGTGGGGAACAGAAGCAGTCACAAGAAGGATGTTTGGAATTGGCAGACTAGCTCAGGGTCGAGTCTTTCCAAAATAAATTCTCTCTAATAAATAATTCTAATTGCAGTTGTTCTCAATTTGCTGGATTTCCCCATGTGTCAAGTATTGAGCTAGAATCCCTATACATGTTATCCCATTTGATCCCCACTACAATCTGGGGATAATTTTCTTGTTTATCCCCACTTTACAGATGAGCAAAATGAGGTGTAGAGAAAAGCAACTTGCCTTAGTGAGGTCATAGAGCAATCATCAGTGGGGTTTTGCTTTGACTCTGGCAGACCTGCTGCACGATGTTATCCTGTCAGAGAGCAGTGGCTGAAGTTAGACCTACCACCACAGGGAAGTCCTGAGTCGCAGCTCTTTAATGGAGACCAGCCCAGGAGATAGGAAGTGCTGGGAAGGGGAAGTGCATTTTTAAGAGCCACTCTTAAATCTTAGCATTAGAAGGAACTGGAGATTGTTTTGTCCACCTTCCCTCAATTATTTCTCTATCAGGAAAAAGAATGTGCTCCGGTTCTCATTGTCCTTCTTAAAGTATGAGTCACAGATGGGACCCAAGACCTAGATGTGGTCCAGCCAGCACCGAAGGGTGGGTAGCCTGTCTGCCCGCTTCCAACACTCTATTAACCAAGCCCTGACTTTTACTACTTCCCAAAGCCACTCATTATGTGGTTACCTCATTGTGCTATTGCTTCATATTGAGCTGCCAGTTAACAAACACACTCTTTTATTGGCTATTTACTTACATATTTCCTTATTTTCTCATTTCCTTAATGCACCCACCTCCGTGGGGGTCAAGAGTTCCTAGACACGACTTCCTGCTCCTGAACTACCTGCGTTGCGTTTCTGGTGGTCTCTTCTCCTTTGGATCTGGTTACCTGTTGTATTGGAAGTTCTTTCTCACGTTTGGAAGATCTGTTTTGGGCAGGAAATGAAAGGGTCTACTTTCTCCTCTCTCATCCTTGTAAAGATCCCTAAACTTTCTTGTTCTTCTATTTAACAAATACTTTAAAATATATCCCTTCACAATGTTCTCTGTATGTGTAGACTGTCCGTTTTGATGCTGTGCCTACCTGGCAGTATTGTCATTGGTCACGCCCTTTATTTGGAAGGACTATCTTTCACCTTGGACGTGAGTCCTTTCCTAGCTTTTCCAAGGTCCCTTTAGGAATCATGCTGCCTCCCTTGAGCTTTTCCCACTTTTATTCCTCTTCGACTTTCAGGATTGAATTTTGCCTGTGTTAAGTCTTTTGTACATCTCGGACATCTTGCCTCTGGAGTCTCTAGCTAGGAAATTATCTAAACTTTTCCTAATTTGTTTTTTTCTTTGGTAACTGGGATTGAACTCAGGGACACTGAGCCACATACCCAGTCCTATTTTGTATTTTAGCTAGAGACAAGGTCTCACTGAGTTGCTTAGCGCCTCACTGTTGCTGAGGTGGCTTTGAACTCGCCATCCTCCTGCCTCAGACTCCCAAGTCACTGGGATTACAAGCCTGCGCCGTGTGCCCTTATAGGTTATGTTTGATGCCTAACATGATTATTTCTTGACAAAATTATTCAGTGATAACCTGGTCATACTTTTGTGAAGTTTTTATTATTTCTATGTCTGACTTTAATCTATGTTATGGAATTAGGTCAAGTAACAATTCCATTAAGGAAAATAACAAATTTAACAAAGGCTCTGCATTGAGCATAATGGTCTTTTAGCAGATGTCCGAGTAGATGAGGCTATCTTTACCTTGAGATGCTTCAGTGATGGTCTGGTTATCTATAGAGGAAAGGGTTATTATTTTCTCTGGGGCAACAGAGTTGCTCAAATTTTCTTCCTCAGTGATATTTTTCTGATCTGCTTTCTTTTTATTGTCTCCTAAGCACTCTCAAAAATTCTTCCATGCAAAATCTCATAGAATCATGGACTTGTAATGAAAATAGCCAGTTTAGGTGAAAGGATCTGGCTATATAAGGCCACTCTTGCCTCTTCTGTTTACCAGGAATGGAAATATTCTCTATACAGGGAAGGTTGGAAGGAATAAATAAAACAATGGTTAGCAAAGGATCATGCAAATTGGAAAGAGTGGTACAAATATTTGCAATTATTTTTCCTGAGTTTTTTGTTTATTCTTTATTGTTTGTTTGACTACTCTGCCTCTGTAATGAAACATTTCTGTGGGTGAGATGCACCTCTCCTTTACAACATCCCAAACTTGAGTCTTACCCCACATCTATTGTCAAACTATGTTTACCTTTCTGTATTGGACTGGCAAGATTCTATTATTGATTAGACCTAATCAATGCATTACATAATAAACACAGAAATAAGTATCTTAAACAGAGACAGCCTCTTTCATTTTATTTTATTTTATTTTATTTTTTTTTAAATATTCATTTTAATTTTAACATTTATTTATTTTTTCTTAGTTCTTGGCGGACACATCTTCGTTTGTATGTGGTGCTGAGGCTCGAACCCGGACCGCACGCACGCTAGGCGAGCGCGCTGCCGCTTGAGCCACATCCCCAGCCCCTCATTTTATTTTATTTTTAAAGCGAGAGAGAGAAAAGAAAGAGAGAGAATTTTTAAATATTTATTTTTCAGTTTTCGGTAGACACAACATCTTTATTTTTATGTGGTGCTGAGGATTGAACCCAGCGCCCCATGCATGCCAGGCGAGCGCGTTACTGCTTGAGCCACATCCCCAGCCCTAACCTCTTTCATTTTAGAATACCTATATCAGAATAAGATTTTAGGTGTTTGGCGAATAAAGCCTTTTTCTTTTCACCTTGTGGTGATCTGTTTTTTGCCTAAACACAATTAAGCTCCAAGTCAGTAAGGAAACTAATCATAAGTGGATGCCACCTATAGGTAGGAAAAGGTAATACATTTATTTTATTACCAGGTAAATGGTGCAATGTGATGGACATCATTATCCGAAGTACATGCATGAAGACACGAATTGGGTGTCAAACAATACAAACAGAGGTATGAAAAATTGTGGTATATATGTGCAATAAAAATTGTAATGCACAAAAACAAAGTACATATATAAAGACATGAATTGGCATGAAATACTTTATATACAAAGATATGAAAAATTGTGCTCTATTTGTGTAATAAGAATTATAATGCATTCCGCTGTCATGTATATAAAAAATAAAACCAACTAAATAAAAAATTAAAAAAATAAATAAATAACAATAAGAAAAATGATTATATAGCACACAACTTAGACTTTCAAACTTAAAACCATGGTATTTGTTCTTTTTTTAATTATTATTTTTTTACCTTTATGTATTTGTTCTCAAATATCTTGATTAATATATAATTCATATACCAAGGAATTTTCCTATTTAAAGTGTGCATATAAATAGTTTTAGTATATTAACAGTTATGTGTGATCACCATAGTCCTAAGTTTCAAAAATCTTCATCACCCCACAGAAAACACCGTACCTCTCAGTACAAGTAATCACACCTCATTTCCCCTTGACTTCCCACCTCCTCAGTCCAAGTTCACCACCAAATCATTTGAGTATTCTAGGTGTCTCATATTAATGGAATCATGCAATATGTGTATTTTTGTGATGTTTCTGGTTTCTTTCACTTGGCATGGTGTTCTCAAATTTCAACCATATCACAGCATGTATGGGTGTCTTATTATTTTTATTTCAGGATATTATTTCATTATATGGAAATTTCACATTTTATTTATGTATTTATCTACTTATCAGTTCAGGGTAGCCTCCAATATGTGGTTATTGTGAACATCTATGTGCACAGTTTTGGAGAAGTAGATGTTTTCAATTTCTCTTAAGTATATACCCCGGACTAAAACTGCTGGGGCATATGCTAATTGTGTAACATTTTGAGAAACTTAAACTATTCCCAAAACAGGTATATTTTTCATTCCCACCAGCAAATTTATGAGGGGTTCAATTTATCTACATCTTGCCAACACTTATTATTGTCTTTCTTCTATTTCAGCCATCCTAGTGATATGAAGTAGAATCTCATAATGGTTTTGATTTATAATTTGGATTTTCATAATCACTAATGATATTGAACATTTTTTCATATGTTTATTGGATATTTGTATATTTTCTTTGAAGAAATGTTTACTCAAATCCTT
This sequence comes from Ictidomys tridecemlineatus, assembly GCF_052094955.1. Lineage (NCBI taxonomy): Eukaryota > Metazoa > Chordata > Mammalia > Rodentia > Sciuridae > Ictidomys > Ictidomys tridecemlineatus. The sequence goes on from NC_135485.1 coordinate 121,343,843, forward strand.
TGCCCAATTTTTATTAGGTTGCCTTTTTGAGTTTTAAGAACTCTTTATCTATTCTAGGCACAAGTCCTTTGTCAGATATGTGATTTATGATTTATATTTTCTTTCTCATCCTGTGTTTTGTGTTTTCACTATTTTAATGGTCATTTTCAGCACAAATTTTTGTTTGCTAGGATGTACTGCAACATATGTATTTTTCTTTGGTTGTTTTTCTTTTGGTGTTATATCTAAGAAACCTATTCTAAGATTATCAAAATTTAAATTTACATCTTTATTTTCTTCTAAGAGTTTTAAACTTTTATCTCTTCAATTTCAACTTTAAATCCACTTCAAATTGGTTTTGTGACATAAAGTACTCCATTTTCATTCTTTTATATTTAGATTTATAGTTGTCCCAACACCACTTATTGACAATTCCCCCACTGAATTGTCTTAACACCCTTTGGAAATCACTTGAACATAAATGGCAGATTTTATTCTTGGGCTTTGAATTCTATTCCATTGACATATGTCTATTCTTATGCCAGCAGCAAAATATCTTGATACTATAGATATGTAGTAAGTTCTTGAAATTCACAAGTCTTTCTGTAACTTCAACTTTGTCTCCTTTCTTCAAGATTGACTGGGTTTCTTACATTTCCAAATAAATTTTATGATCAGCTTTTCCATTTCTGAAAAGAAGGACCTTTTGAATTTTTGTTGGGATTTATGAGTCTGTAAATTAATTCAGGAAGTATTGCTGTCTTAACAGTATAAAGTCATCTAGTTCACAAACATGGCATCCTTTAACTTATTTAGATCTTCTTGAATTTTTTTCACCAAGGTCTTACATAGTTTCCATGTCCAAGTCTTGCACTTATTTTGTTACACTTATTTCTGTTTGTATTTTTTGGTGCTATTTTATTTATTTATTGTTTTCTTTGTTTTAGTACTGGGGATTGTTTTGTGTGGTACTGGGGATTGAACCCTAGGGCACACTACCACTGAGCTCCATCTCTAGCTTTTTTTTTTTTTTTTTTTTTTTTTTGAGACAGGGTCTTGCTAAGTTGTCCAGGCTAGGCTTAAACTTGAATTCTTCCTGCTTGTTTCCCAAGTAGCTGGGATTACAGGCCTGTGCCAAAACATACAGTTGCTCTTTTCAATAAATTTTTATTCTTAACTTCCTCTTGAAATTGCTTATTTCTAGAGTATAGACAGGAAATTGATCTTTATACTGGGGATTAAACTCAGGGACACTCAACCACTGAGCCAGATCCCCAGCCCTTTTTTTTTTTTTTGCATTTTATTTAGAGACAGGTTCTCACTGCATTGCTTAGTGCCTTGCCATTGGTGAGGCTGGCTTTGAACTTTCGATCCTCCTTGTCTCAGCCTCCCAAGCTACTGGGATTATAGCCGTGCACCACCACGCCCTGATAGATAATTAATTTTTATATATTGATCTTGTATCCCATAACCTTCCTGATCTTATTTGTTAGCTGTTTAATGAAGTTCTTAGAATTTACTATATATAAGATCATGTCGTCTGTGACTATTGTTTTACTCCTTCCTTCCTAACAGGATGCCTTGTATTTATTTTTATTCGCCAAATGCCATACCCAAAATCTTCAATAAAAAGTTTAATGGAAGTGGTGAGAGGAAATATTCCTGTTTTAGTCCCTATCCTAGGGAAAAGCATCCAATCTTTCACATTAAGTGTGATAGTAACTTTTAGCTTTTCTGGGATGGAAACTGAAGGGGCATACTTCAATTCCTAATTGGATTGGTGCTTTTATCACTGGACCACATTGACTACTTGCATTCATGGGCTAAATTCCACTTGTTTATGATATATAGTATTTTTTTATATGTTGCTGGATTTTTTTCTTAGTATTTTATTGAGGATTTTTGTGCCTATATTCATACAAGTTATTGGTCTATAATTTTTTTCCTTATGAAATGTTTGCCTGTTTTTTTTTGTTATAAAGATGATGGTAAAGTGAGATAATAAGTGTGCTGTCCTCTTCTGTTTTTTATTTTGCTTTGGTCTGGTTTGAGTTTTTATTGGAAAAAATTGCGAAGAATCATACTAATTCTTCTTTTAATAGTTAGTAGAATTTGACATAAAGCCGCTCAGTTGGCTTGGTTTTCTGGTTTTCTTTTGTGGGAATTATTTAATTTTGAATTCAACACTTTACTTGTTACAGATCTATTCAGATTTTCTATTTCTTTTTGAGTCAGTTTCAATGGCTTGTGTTTTCCTAGGTATTTTTCTATTTCATCTAGTTCATTGCCATTTAACATTAATTTGTTATTGTTATTGCTTTTATATCTCCTACTATTTCAGATCCCTCAACAAAGATTTTGATTGCATGCCTATATAAACGTTTTACCATATGCCACACAAACATGCCTGCACACTCACACACGTATACACATGTTCTGACAACACCCCTGTCAGAAAGTAAAGATTTAGCTATCTCAATTTGGAGAACACACTCCGATTTATTATAACTTTCGTATCATGGAAAATTTGTTAGAGCCAACATATGCTTGGACAGTAACTGGTTTTTTTTTTTTTTTTTTTAAGCTGTAAGCTTGGTTAACTTCCAACATTATTTTCTATGTTCAATCTTTGTTATCTTCTGTGTGGTGTGGAATTTCTCATCTACAATTCTTGCAACAAGACAAAGAACTCATTTTTTCTTTTTTTGTTCATTTATTTATTTTTATTATTTTTGAGAAACTCTCAGAAGCAAACAGAAAGCTGGATAATTTGCTCTTAGGGATTGTAACTCTCCATTGGATGTTATGAAAACTGTCTTGTCTGAAGTCACATTTCTTACTATTATTTTATTGAACAATAATTATAGTACTTTAAAGGCTAAACCCACACAAGATTAACATATATGGCATAAATGTAAGCAGCCCCTTCATTTGTTTTCAAGTTATCCCTAAGAAGGGTTTCCGTTCCTTCTAGACTTGTATAATCTAGTTGTCTAGAATCCTCCTTTGAAGGCAAAAGAATGACATCCTTGCCTTTTCTTTTCATTGAAAGAACAAAGTACATAGTTAACTTGTGCCAGGATGCAGATAGCATTGTTGTTTTTGAACATAGCATTGAACACTGAAGGACCATAAATCCAGTTACACAGCCAATTCTCTTCCTTTCATCACACAGGGACCCAGATGTTCTTAGCTGCCTCCCGTTCTTCAGTTATGCTCTTGGCTCTATCAACTGGGGTTCACACTATTCTCATATTCAGTTATAAAGGAGTCCCCTGGACAAAAGAAAACACAGCGTAAATATGAATTTTGCCTGTAAGTCTTTCCATTTTGCGTTACTAAGACTTGTTCATTTTTAGTATACATTAAGCAACTGATTGATTAGAATTTGAGTTAAAAGTATCTGACTGTAGCTATCCACTTCCACTCAGATCCTTTCTTATCCAAATATAGGTACTATATATTTTGAGGAAACTTTCAAAGAGACTTCTCTTTGAGGGTTAAATTCTGTTTTGTTTTGTTGTGGCAGTGTCTGTTGAAAAATATATGAGGGATTTCTTAATTCCTGCGTCTTCTCAATGACTTCTTCTTTATACTTGCTCTTTTGCCTTCCTACTTGATGAGATTTGACTTTCTGTCCCAGTATCTTTTTGCAGCCTTGGTCTAGTTTTAGTGATAATCACCTTGCTTGGGTGAAAGCCATTAACCCTTTCCCACTGTACCCGTTCAACATGAATGATACGGTTTTTCTTGTAAGCCCGGACTACTTTGCCAATCTGCTGACTTTTATGATGCCCTCAGATGAGAATTTCACCATCCTGACAGATGGGCTTGAACGAAGCATGATTCCTCTGTCTCAGCTCTTTCCTGCAAAGGTGGGGAGGTGCTTGGGATGTCTTTTATGATTCTTGCTTTGGCCAGAAGTCACGAAGCTATTGAACTTCATTTCAACCACTGCCACTGCAGGAAGAGTGGTAAAAAGAAATAACACTCCAAGATTTTAGGGTCTGGGCTTTTTTTTCACTAGGAAAGAAAGAAATTTCAAAACACAGCATAGCACATGAACATGAAGCTTCCTTGGGAAGTCCCAGGGGGAATTTGAGTAGAAGTAATCTGAAGTTGTTCCCCATAAACCAGATCTCACAATTGTTTCTCAAATCGGGTGATTTCAACTCTGCTACACACCAACTAAGCCCCTCTCCCTACTGGGCCATGAGTACCAGCCCTCAGACCAGAAAGCAACACCACAACCTCAGGTCCAGCCCTGTCACTCCATGGGTCACTCCTAGAAGTGATTTATATTTACCTTCTATTCCCTCCTCTTGCCTTGTAGGAAAGCATTGCATACAAGCTGTGGACACAGGCTGTGAATGCCTAAACAAATAGGGCTAATGGCAGCTGCAGGTCAAAGTGTGACTTTTTCCTATCAAACCTTACCTGTGAGCACAAGGTGGCTCATCCTGGACTCTAGTTAGAGCCATACGTGAATTTGCATCCGTGTATTAAGGTCATGGCAGCAGATGCTTATCTCAGCAGCTCCAGGGAAATAATCTAAATGTAAAAGTGGTGATGGGATCCTGAGAATCATACATAGACAGACTAATGGGATATTTTTTAAAAGGAGGAGAAATTTGTGGGTCTGTCAATATCCGCACCAGGTAGAGAGTTGCCTCCTTTCCTGACTGTAGCTGTAAAGTTTCTATCAACACCTGGAGCATTTATGAAGCTTCTGTGTGAATGTGACACTCTCCTGCATCAACATTACAGGCCAATTGTTGAGATGCACATTCTGCCATATGGAAAAGGAACGAAGGAAGTGGTCCTGGCTCGTGCACACTTTCATGCCCATTTTTGAAGCCATAGCCCAACTCCATCCAAAACGTTCAGCTAAGAGAATGTTCAGGGTGGAGTCTAAGGGAGTCCTTCTTGAAACTGAATCTGTGACAGATCGACAACTGCAGAGAGAGCAGGAGGCCTCCAGGTTGACTTTTAGAGCAAAGTCTACTTCCACAGCAAAGGAAAACCGTTTCCTTCCTATAAGAGCTCTCCCCGTCACCTCTGTCCCCAAAGCACTTCCAAGTGGAATGCTCCCATTTGCCTGGATGAGAAAAACATCTCTAAATCCTCTAATACAGTTGTACAAATGTGATTTCCTCACTGGTGAATATCACATTTTTGTGGGTTCACAAAAAATAAAACTGCTTTTCCTTTTGGCTGAAAATGGCTTTTGAAAAGGAAAGGGCGGTTTTGGATTGGGGTGCTTTCTTTCCCAAGCAGGACACGGGTTTTATTTTTTTGGTGGTAAGAAACCACATCTGCGATACAGCCAATTTTCACCTGTGACTAAAAGGGTTTCACACTAAATTTCCCACGGAGACAAGGAAAAGCCGGGTTTACCTGGTGAACTGGTAAAATGTTATCCTGGATTAAATGCACCCCATAAAACTGTCAGTCACCGAAGAGCTATCCCCACGAGCCAGGAACCGCAAGAGCATTAACCCTTTTGCAAAGAATAAGGTGAAAAGTTATCCAAATCTTCAAACCAAAGGCAAACTGTGTCCTCTTGTGGTCTAGCTGTCCCTGGTGACCAGACCAACTCCCAAATATCCATTCCTCAGCCCTCCTTGGGACAGCCCTCAGCCTCTTCCACCCCAACACACAGGAAATCACAGGGGAGATGAAGGGCAAGGAGGCAAATGCTTATTCAGGAAAAATGATCCTTTATGCTCTTTTTTTTTTATTATTCGTTTGAATCAGTTATACATGACAGTAGAAAGCTCTTTGATTCATCTTACACAAATGTAGCGGGATTTTTTACTTCTCTGTTTGTACATGAAGTAGTCACACCATTCGTGCAATCATACATGTACCTAGGGTAATGATGTCTGTCTCATTCCACCTTCTTTTCTACCCCCTTGCTTCTTCTCCTCCTCCCTTTTGCCCCATAAATTCCTCCACTCATCCCATGCTCCCCCCCACCCCATCCACTCATCAGAAAAAATGTTTGGCTCCTGTTTTGGGGGGATTGGCTTATTTCACTTTGCATGATATTCTCCAACTTTGTCCATTTACCTGCAAATGCCATAATTTCATTCTCTTTGAATACTGAGTTATTTCTTTGTGTATATGTACCACAGTTTCTTTATCCATTCATCTATTGAAGGGCGTCTAGGTTGGTTCCACAGTTTAGCAATTGTGAGTTGTGCTGCTATAAATATTGAAGAGGCTATATCACTGTAGTATAATGTTTTTAAGTCTTTTGGGTATAGACCGAGGAGTGGGATAGTTGGATCAAATAGTGGTTCGATTCCAAGTTTTCTAAGGAATCTCCATACTGCTCTCCAGATTGGTTGCACCAATTTTTAGTCCTACCAGCAATGTATGAGTGTGCCTTTTCCCCTCACATCCTTGCCAACACTTATTGTTGCTTATATTCTTGAAAAACTGCCATTCTGACTGGAAAGAGATGAAATCTTATAGTTTTGGTTTACATTTCTCTAATTACTAGAGATGTTGGACATTTTTTCATATATTTGTTGATCAATTATATATATTTTCTTCTGAGAAGTGTCTGTTCAGCTCCTTAGCCCATTTATTAGTTGAGTGGTTTGGTTTTTTTGGTGTTAAGTTTTTGGAGTTCTTTATATATCCTAGAGATTAGTGCTCTATTTTACGTGTGGCAAAAATTTGCTCCCAAAATGTAGGCTCTCTCTTCACCTCATTGATTGTTTCTTTTGCTGAGAAGATTTTTAGTTTTAAACCATCCCATTTATTAATTTTTTATTTTGCTTCTTGTGCTTTAGAGTCTTGTTAAGGAAGTTGGGGCCTAATCCAACATGATGAAGATTTGGGCCTACTTTTTCTTCTATTAGGCACAGGGTCTCTGGTCTAATTCCTAAGTTCTTGAATGATCCTTTATTATAAGTGGATTTACCAGATATTTTGTTCCCCTTATATTTGATTTTTGTTTTCTGGGTTTTGGTAAATCCCATTTTTCATGGTTACCTTCACTCACTGGAACTTCTATGAGAAAGGGGGACCTTGACATCAATAAGACATTGTTTCATGACCTAATAGGATACCCTCTGGGGACAATAAGGAAGTCTTTGAGCATGCCACCATTTTGTAGTAATGTTGACCGGATCATCATTTCTACAAAATGTGATCCTGCAAACTCAGTGACTGGTAATCTCTTAAGTACCAGCATCTTCTTCCATAAAATGAGGATAAACGGTGGAGATACTTCTGAGAAGGGCACCAATGGATTTCTGTCCCAAATTCTGTAGATAAGGCAAAATCTCTTGGAAATCTCCAACATGGAGCACCAAGCGAAGACCATAGCTTACATTCAGGAACCACGTCACAGGAAGCTGTGTAGGTCTCCTTTCCCAGATGACAAACTCACCCTGTGACAAACATAGGTGAAAAGAATTGGAGGACAGTCCCCTTCAAAGCTTGGGCTAAGACTGAGACCCACAAAGGACAGTGTCACTATCTCCTGTCCTTCCTTCTCCACCACTGTTCCTAGTAGAAATTACATATAGAACCAACTAAGTAAATGCACACATATATGAGATACTACCATTTTGTTTGTGTGAGAATGACGATGATGAGAATTGTGTTTGCCTGATGTTTTTGAGATCATAAGTCATGTTTACATGTCTACCTTCCATTTTATTTTTCCAACAACCCTATGGGGTAATTATTGTTTATTTCCCTTCACAGATCAGAGCATGAATTTTTAGGGAGGCCGGGATGAGAAGGGTGATGCCAAGGCCATATTGTCTTCCTTCCCTAGTGGTTTCCACAGAAATGTGCCTGGCCTCTGGTGGACACAAAGAAAATAATGAGATGCTAAACCAACCAGCACAGATGGGTACACGGCCAAGTATTGAGCAAGTGACACTGCACACATTCGGTTTAAAGGTTTTGTTTTTATGATTGAAACCAACTGAATTTATCATTTGTAAACATCCTAAACACTGTCATAGTCTGTGGAACATTTTCAAAATGGAAATATAAAACTGTCCTGCCTTTCAGGTTTATTAGTTAATATGTCACATCAAGGTTAGATGCACCCCATGTCTACACCAGCAGGGAATCAGTAACCTTTACAAGGGTTTGGCACTTAAGAGGCTTGATCTATTTTTCTCTCTAGAGAACCGTGAGCATTTTCAAATGCTTTCCATTTCACTGTTAGTTATAATTACAGAAAGCCTAGAAACAAACTAAATCTAACCACAGGAGATTTACAAAATAAATTATGTTGAGTACATGCATAGAAATATGGATATTGACATCCAAAAAAATCATATTGTAGAAATGATAGAAACAGCTACTAAGGAACATAGGAAAATTTCAATGATGATCACATAAATAGTATGCTATAGAAAGTATGTATGATACGTGTATTATTCTACTTTGTGCTGCTATAACGGAATACCTGAGAGTAGGTAATTTGTAAAGAACAGTTTTTTCCCCCCAGTGGTTCTGAGAATACAAGCTCTTGGTGTGCTGGTGTCTGATAAGGGCTTTCTTGCTGAGTCCTCACATGACAGAAGGTGGAGTAGGAAGAGAGAACCACTTCCTTTATGAAGCCCCTTTACAAGGCTGACTAGAGAAGAGCGAGCACTCATGGCCTAATCACCTTGTAAAGGCCCCACCTCTTACGACTACTGCATTAGCAATATCTGTGCTTTGGAGGGGACACATTCAAACTATAGCAGGGAAAGATCTAGAAGGCAATATAATCAGAAGTTACTACCAGATGTTAAATAAGAAGTTTATTTGGCTTTTCCTTTTTCTGTTTTTTAAATTTTCTACATTGAGAACATCTAACTTTTGAAAGGAGAGGTTGGGAAAAAAACATTTTGAACAATGAAACCAACATCTTTAAATTGAATACGTTTATATTTGTAAGGCTCTTACTTTGGGCCCAGGCAGGTCCCAGGCATGTCACTGCCAAAGCCAGCATGGTCCATAGTGAGAACAAGCTGACACCAGGGCCCAGATCTCTGGGTGACTGGCCTTCCCAGTGTCACCCAGACATTAAAGGATTTCTTTCCCCACTAAATTCTCCGTATGAGTTTGGAATTTTTCTCCTGTTCAAGAACATTTTAGGACAAAAATAAAGCTTCCATACAAAGAATTTATCTATTTTCATTTTGTATCTCCACCCTCTGGCAGGATCAACTGCTCATGAGAAAATAAAAGATTTGAGGCTTTTGATAAAATTTTGATAAAATTTGCATTATTTGTGTTAGGGTCTGTAAACAAGTCAAGATGGCGCCTGGCATTTTGCCAGAGGGAGTGGTTTGTGAAGTAACGCCATTGAGCCATTAAGTGTGGAGATTCCTTATTGGTTGACTGCTTATGTTAATTAGGATAAGCTGTGTGGAATGTATATATACCCCTCCTGTCCTACAATAAACGGCTCCCACTCCTGCTGAATCAATCTACACAAGTTGTTTGTCACCCTCCGGTTATTTTGCTGCAACTGGACTATGGCATATTTGTGCTTATAAGTGTGAGGAGGGAGATGAGGGAAGAGGTTTTTTAATTATCTATGAAATAATTCTTCTTTTCATGGTGAATGAGTCAACCACACTTGAACAATAACCTAAGTTTAAAATTCCATGACTTTAGAGTTATATAAAGTGAGGAAATGCAAGAAAAAGTTACCTATTTGTCTGAATTTCATAGTTTGAATTTTTAATAATTCTTTAGGAAGTCACTTTTAATGTTATTGTATGAGCCTGAATTTTAAATTATCAGCGTTAGTAAGATGAGTTTGGTTTTCACATTCCACAGAATTTGGAACACAGAAAGACTTCTGCAGATTCCGAAAGACATGCTCTTTACAGAAATCTTAATGGTGCTCAACTGTAGGGAAGGAAATCTATAGTATGGCTTTCTGAAAATTTTTAACAGAGTTAAGTTGAAGAATTCTCACACCAAATCTCATGTTTCAATCTGTCAAGGTTTCTCATCTCTCGAAAACAAATGCTTCCTTTCTGGCCATTCTGTCTCTATAAAGACTTTACGGTGTTCACCATATAGGGATAAAGAAAATTGAATTGTCCCTTTAAAAGTAGCATTGTGAAAAGGAATCTTCTAAATACATACCAAGTCTTTTTTTTTTTTGTCCTCCATCAAAAGCTTGTTAGCCTCCAAGAAATAGCAATTACATCCTAGTAGAATACTGTAAAGAATGTTTCCAAAGCTGATTGCAATTATTCTGCATTTCATTCATTTTTGTTATTCAAAACTCCACAGACTTTAAAAGTGACCACACTCTCCCATTCTGTAAGGGATTCTGCTGGGTCTTAGAGATGGTGCCAAGGACCAACCAGCAGATCCAAAGCGGCAAAAGTCCACAATTCCACCGCAACATAAGGTTGGACCTTTGGAAACAAAATACATCTGTCTTTCCCATTGTCCATGTTGGTTCCCAGGGGCTTAGAGGAAACCACATTCATGTGTAAATATGACTTAAACTTCATCTGTAAAAGCAATTATACAATGCTTCCTGGTTTTAAATTCTTACACTGAAACAAAAGCAACCCTTCTTCCCACCCATAAACTTATCAGTTCTTTTCAATTCTTTGTTGTTGTTCTTCTTCTTCCCAAATATGAAGCAAGCTCTCCCAAAGCAAGAAAAGATAAAGAGAACTGTTGGGTCTCTGCCTACCTGGTCTGAGTTCAGGGGAGCTTTAAATTTTCTCAAATCAGAAACACCTTCTGAAATGAAGATACTTCATAAGGGGGATAGATGTGATCTGAATCTAGGTTCTACCACACCCTTCTTTGGTAAGGGAGGTGTGGTGAGTGACAGAAGGTATCCCCTTCTGGGAGGGGTTTTTAAAAATTTTTTTATCCTTTTTTATAGTTATTTTTCCGATTGTAAAAAATAATAAATTCCAGTTGCATATGTAGCTGCAAATAATTATTGAAGTTTAAGAATTATGCAAAATTTCATCAGAAAGAAAGAAAGATAGATAGACTTTGGTCTATTTCTTTTGCATTATTCTATAACCATCTTTCCATCCATGCTTTTGTTTGGTTTAGCTTGCTTCACCAACTTCAGAGGTAATCAATCACAAATCATCTACTCAATTTTTTAAATTAGTTATAGGTTGGGGGGAAAATCCCAATAGTTCCTTTTTGAATGATCTCCATTCAGGGAACTTGAAGTGCAGTCTTCAAGTTTAGCTGGAATCTCTCTGAAGGCTGATACATTCGTGATGGCTGTCAATCCAGTTGCTGACACACGATCACAGCTGAACATTGTCCCCCATTCCTCCAGTTCAGTGTATCGTGACATAGCAATGATGCTGGCGTGCCCTGGGAAGCTCAGATTCCCACATGGGCAGCTGTCAGGGCCCCCTCTTGGGCTCCCAGGTATCAGCGTTTTAGACCTTACTGACAGGCTCATCAAGTCTTTTTTCCTGGGGGGGATGACAGGATCTGGCACATTCTGAGCAAGAGTCCGCTTTCACTCATGAACCCACAAGGCCATGACTTCAGCCCATTTGTCAATTAACTGCCAACTATTCTACTAGACAGATATATGATAATTTAGTAGATTTAGCCTTTCTGCTCTTATTGGACATTAAGAAATTTTGTTTCCATTTTTCTATAATAGTAGAAGTGTCAAATGGCTTAGTAGAAGTATCTAGACAGCTTGTGAAAGTATGTGCCTCTCACTCAATTCTTCCCCCCACCCGCCTTCGGTAATGAAATTTAACCCAGGGGCACTTTACCACGGAACCATATCGGCAACCTTTTTTATTTTTTATTTTGAAGCAGGGTCTTGCTACATTATTTAATGCCTCACTAAGTTGCTGAGGCTGGCTTTGAACTTGTTTGATCTTGGCCTTGGGGTTAATTGCCATGTGCTATACCTTGGATCTGGAATATTCCCCCAAAGGACCATGCATTGGTCCTCAGCTGCGGTGCTATTGGAAGGTGGTAGAGCCTTTAGGAGGGGGGCCTAGTGGGACGTTTTATGACATTAGGGGTGGTTCTTAAAGGAGATGGTAACACACTGGTCTTGCCTCTTCTTCCTTCTCTTCCTCCTCTTCTCCTCCCAGCCTCCCTATTCGCTGAGATCACAGGTGTGCCCCACTGCCTCCGGCCCCTCTCACTCAACTCTTACTGGTGTTCAATTTTAAAATTTTTTTTTTTTAATTTTTATTTATTTATTTTTTTTAGTTCTCGGCGGAAACAACATCTTTATTGGTATGTGGTGCTGAGGATCGAACCCGGGCCGCACGCATGCCAGGCGAGCGCGCTACCGCTTGAGCCACATCTCCAGCCCTGGTGTTCAATTTTAGCATAGAACAGAAACCTTGCTAAGTGGATATTTTTGAAATGGTTTCTTTTTATTTTGATTTGCATTATTTAATTTTAGACTTTAAAAATTATGTCACTTCTATGTACGGCGTTTCTCAGTGACTTCTGTGTTCCCGAGTAACGTATTTTGGTGACCTATATAACTGGGAAGAATCAGGTTTATTTGAGCACCTTGAAATGCACTCTGAAAAGACAAAAGACACTAAAAACCTTGGAGAAACAGAGGCAACTATTTTATAATTTCCTCTATTGGCTGACTGAGTTCATTGCTTTGAATTCCAAGAAGCTGTTTTTAAAATTCTTAACTAGGGATTCTGGTTTTTCTTTCTTCCTTTTTTTTTTAAATTCAATTTTAAATTATATTTCCTTCTAGTTTTGCCTTAAGAGAGAAATAATTGGTAATAGTTACTAGCAGTACAAAATGATGTGGTTGTATCAATTCACACCGCAAATCAGAAATTCAGCCTTTTAAATTAATTAGAACCTATACTACCTCACCAAGTGCTATGACCTAAAAGACTGATGCTTTGCCAGGGACCATTAGGATAATCTCTGTCCACCTATGAATGGTTTTGATCTTGGCCTTTTTGTTAATTGCCATATGCTATAGCTTGGATCTGGAAGGTTCCCCCAAAGGACCATGTATTGGTCCTCAGCTGCGGTGCTATTGGAAGGTGGTAGAGCCTTTCGGAGGGGGGCCTGGTGGGAGTTTTTATGACATTAGGGGTGGTTCTTAAAGGAGATGGTAACACACTGGTCTTTCCTCTTCTTCCTTCTTTTCCTCCTCTTCTGCCACTTCTCCTCCTCCTCCTTCCTTTTCTTCTTCTCCTCCTTTTCCTTCTTCTTCTTCTTTCTTCTTCTGCTCCTACCCATGAGTTGAATGGGTGGCATCCACCACACACTCCCAAGATCATGTTCTGCCTTACAATAGGTCTAAAAGAAATGGGACAACCAACCATGGCCAGACACCTCCAAAACCGAGAGCCAAAATAAGTCCTTCATCTTTTTAAGTTGATTTTCTCAGGTATTTATTGCAGCAATGGAAAACTGACTCACCTTGTGTGTAATTTGTCTGAGATATAAGCTTTTCTGGAATCTTACTTAGGTGTAATAAATTCTTTAAGACTGTAACCATTTTTGGTGGTATTTTTATTAGAAAAAATAACAAGCCAGTTAAGAGAATTTTAGAAACAATTTAGATACATTTGTATTAAAATAAAATTCCCAAACTCTGGAGCATTTTCCTAAATATTATCCGATCCAAATGGAAAGGCAATACTCCTAGGGGTGGGGGGAAATTGTCCTAATTTAGAAGAGTATTTTAAATTTTGAGCTACATTTTATTTTCTTCTTTTGCTCTTTTGAGAGTTAAGGTCTTAAAGCAAGTAAAATGAAGAGTCTTCGAAACCCCGAGAAACACTCTTTAAGATGGACACTTTTTTATTAAGATTCATTACTTGAATTTTCCATTTTTAGTTCAAGTAGACCTTCCATTTATAAACTTCACACTCCATTAGTATGTTGTCATTGTTGTTTATTGGCAATGCCTCTTCTTCTGCCACAAACATTAAACATGACCCAATTCCAAGAACTCCCTTATCAAAGGTACTTACGTAAACTAACAAACAAACCAGCGAGGGAAAAAGAATTACATGGGACCATTCTGAGAAGCAAAAGATCCCAGCATTATAAACAACATGGAAATAGATCATAGGATCCTATCATGTATCCCAAATCAAATGTATGTGGTCAGCAATGCAATTCTTCCCATTTCTGCAAGGAACTTATCCACTCTGGTTGACTATACAGTTTGTATACAATTTCTTCTCTCACTGCACCTCTATTAAAATGGAACACATGTCTATACAAGAGTTCATTCAAATGACAAAGTGCAGGAAACTGTTTTCATCTTTGCCTGTGCTTGGAAAGGATGGATAGGAGGAATCTTTGCAATTAGTGCTATCTTAATACTTCCTGGTTCAGTAGGAGGAAGCTTGCCTATTCTTCACTCTATCATTTCTTCTTGAGAAGTGATGTCATCTCAGTTCATTCATTTTTATTCTGAGATAAATCATAAGGTTTGCATTTGGTGAATGGTACCTGAGTAGACTTTCTTGTATGAAACTGAAATTGAAAACAGGTACAGGTATGTTCTTCCAAAAATGCAATTGTGATCAGGTACAAAATCCTAAGGCATACCAGTTTTAGCTGCTTATCCCAATTTCTCAAGAAAAACAGGAAGCTCCTATAATAGGAACTGCATTCTGGAAGTGCTAAGTGTATTATCAGAAGAAAAAGTGAAAGGAATAACTGTTTATAAAGCCATCCTGAGTATCTGCCTCCTACCTTCAAGCATGTATGTCTGATTCACTACAATGGAGAGGACTAGATGATTGGGAAGGAGGCCAGGTCTTCAACATGTCCCAGCTGTGAGATGCAGCCCTGTCACTGTTGACACTGGAGTCAAGTTCACCGGTATCATGGGATTGGACAACCTGAAAAACTTAGCAACACCTCTGTTTAGCAGGTTGACATTCAGTTTTCCTAAACTGAATCTCAGAGGTACTGAACCTGGACTAGCTTTTTGAAAAGAGGTCTGCAGGTATTACTTGTTTGTGGATTTTGAATGTTCATGTGTAAGAGGCAAAACTCCAACTTACTGAAACATAAGTTGAAAGACTGATGTTATATATGATTTTCTATTCCTTCCATGGATGCCTTGCAGTTAGATGCATCTCTCATGATACACAAATAATGTGAATGATACAGAAGCTCCTTTACTGGCACCCTGGCCGAGTTCTGGAAAGTGTTCCCAAAGTTGTTTATAAGACCAAAGTGATTTTATATAAGCAGCTGTTATCCCAATTTTTGGCAATGGGTAGGGTCATGGTACTTATAGTGTTCATGCCTTTTTTATATGCATGAAAATATACAAGTTGAAAGTTTATAAAAAGGAAAGCATCTATATTGTAAATAAATATCTAACCTATGTTTTAGTTTCTCAGAGCTGCCATAACAAATTACCATAAAGTGGATGACTTGAAAGAGCAGAAATTTACTCTCTCACAGTTCTGGAGGATAGGAGTCTGAAGTTCAGGTGTTGGCAGGGTTGGTCTTTTTTGAAGGTTCTGTCCTGGCGTTTTTTTTGAAGGTTCCATGCTTCTGTCCTGGCTCCTGGTGGTGTTCCTTGACTTGCAGACAATCCAGCTCTGTTTCCAGACTTGGTTCACAAAAACCTGCCATGCATGTTCTTCCCTGATCTTCCCACCCTCCTCCACCCTCCCCCCCACCCCGCCTCCTCTGGATTGATTCAGACAGGAAAAACTTCCTGAGCAGCCTTGCTCTGAAGACCCAGAGCCACAGGACAAAAGAAGCCTGAGCTTCTGAATCACTACTTAGTGGTCATGAACACCATTTTTAAGCTTTTATCATTAAGTCATATGAGTTTTGTTGTCACAGAACCTAGCATGACCTTAATTTAAGTATACTTGCCACAAATGGGGACTAAAGCTTACAGAACTCAGGACCAAGGAATGTGAGAATAACTGAAAAGGAATGTCATTATTGCTTGATTGCGATGTTGTCCCTACCTGATTAGTGCCAGGAAGTCTATGCAGCTGGTCACTCCCTTAAATGTCACCCATCAAATTGATGAACCATGTACTACATACACTACACTGCCATGCATTCTTCTCCTTGGTATGTCTTTATCTCATCTCCTTAATTAGAGGGTAAACTTGTTGGAGATTTTTGCTTTGCCTATTGCACTCCTAGCTTAAAGTCTACAGCAATGAAAAGGATCAATGTATACTTACTTGTATATTGGGTGGGCTGATTGTTTAAAGAAAGCTAAGTGCCAATTTTAGCAGCTAAACAATTTTGGGTGCATTTAATGACCTTCAAAAACAAGTGTCAAGGCTCAAGGAAAAAAAAATGTGGGTGGGGAGGGGAGGAGTTCCATGAAAATCCAAGGGAGATCATTGCAGGAGAGGAAAGGAATTGAGGAGTGGGGAAGGAACAGGAAAAGAGAGTAACAGTGAAATGAAATTGATCAAGTTATGCTGTGTACATATATGAATGTACCATAGTGTGTTTGGCCTTTATGTATATCTAATTTGGAAAAAAAAAAAAAAAAAGAAACTAGAAACCAATAGAAGGAAGACCAGTGGAGCAGAGGGAGGGGAACAGAGGGAGGGATGAGAGGAGGGAAGAGGGAAGCACTGGGGACTGAGGTGGAGCAAATTATATTGCAGGCTTTTATGACTATGTCAAAATGAACCCCACTATTATGCATATGTATTACGCACTAATAAAGAGAGGAGGGCGATGCAGTCAGATTGAAAACAGAGAGGCTAAACAGAAAAGGACAGACTTGATAGTACCCAGGGGCTGGTGTTGTTATTCCTGAGCTTATAACATCATTCGTGCTTAGCTTGATTTTATGAGGTTATAAATTCCCATTATTGAGTAAAACTGGCTTGTGTTAGATTGTTACCACTTGAAACTAAGAGATGGTCCCTAAATCAGCAGTCCCTAAAGCTTCCCAGTCTGGCACAGGACTTGGACATATGTGGTCTCTGTTAATTTGATATTCTCACTTTTGATGCTAGTCTGGTTCTGTTTTTTCAAACTGTTTTCCATTAAGACTTAAATAATATTCTTCATACTATATAAGCATAATAAATGTTCTGTAATTTTAAGGGTGATATATTTTTGTATCATGTGCCTCTTATAAATGCTTGTGTATAATCTACCTAAAGTTCTGAATTTTCTTCCTGATAGTGATTTAATAAGCTAACAAATGATTTGCAAAGTAGGTTCAGGGGAATTCTCTACTCCAGGAACATCTTTATTGCTACGCTAAAACCATGTTTGGATGGCACATAAAACAACTTGTAGCCTTCTCTGTAGCTTCCAGGAAAAATTGAAATTTTATGAGATTAATAAAATAGGCATAACAAAAATAACATCTTTCTAGATTCATGAGTAGTTTAGAGCTGATCATATGTTAAAAGGGCACTTCATTAGATTTAAAATTGGAAAACCTCAGTACATATTTTGTTGGAAGTGAAAGAAATGCAATGCAAACAAATTTGATGACCACAAATTTGATATCTAGTTAAGGATAATATACCTTTGTATATTATATATACATATAAATATATATTAATAATATATAGTGATATATAATATACCATATGTAATATATATCATATGTATATATATTTTATATATTATATACTCATATACAAATATATATTACTGTCACGACACATGTCTAAACCAGTCAGGGTCACTCCAGGTGAACTGGGCTGGCACAAAATAAGCACACAGAGACTACCTTTTTCTTTGGGTTCTGTGACAGCTCCTCTGACCCAGCTCCCACAAAGGAGGCAAAGGCAGGCAAGAAAGAGAGAGCACAGCACGCCTGGAAACCAGCTTTAATGGGGAGAAGCCATTCAAATGAGGCAAGAGGTCAGGTTTCAGAGGGTGGAGTCTAGCTTCTGACGTCTTGCAGGTCAGCAGGTTGACTGACATCTTGGAAGGCCACGCCCACATCATGTGCTGTGTGATGATCAAAGGCAGAGCAAGCCAAAGGGACATATACATGTACAGCCCAGACAGAGCTGCATCACCAGTCCAGACTGCTTTGTGGGCTCTAAATGCTCACAGCTCACACACACAGCCCATGGCTGGTTTGCCACATCTCCACATTCCCACCCCTCAAAGCTAGGGGGCGCTCAGCTCCTGTGTGGCTACTCCCAACATATTGTATATCTAATATTGATCTTAATAGATATGGAGGAATGATCCACGTGAATCAATCAAGGGAACTGTTTTAGTCAGCTTCTCACTGCTGTGACTAAAGGACCTGACAAGAACAATTAGAGGAGAAAGAGTTTATTTGGGGGTTCACCGTTTCAGAGGTCTCAGTCCATAGAAGGCAGACTCCATTCCTCAGGGCTCAAGGTGAGAGAGAACATCATGGTGGAAGAGTGTGGTGGAGGAAAACAGCTGGGAACATGGCTCCAGGAGGCAGAGAGAGGGAGAGGGAGAGGCTCCACTGGCCAGATACAAATATAAACCCAGAGGTATGTCCCCAGGGACCCAGCACCTCCAGCCAAATCTACTTGCCTAAATTATCACCTAGTTAATCCCTATTAGAGAATTAATTCTCTGATTGGGTTAAGGCTCTCATAACCCAGTCATTTCACCTCTGAACTTTCTTGCATTGTCTCACACATGAGCTTTTGGGACACACCTCACATCTAAACCTTAACAGGAATACAACCACTATTTTTTTTTTAATAGATGGACACAACACAATGCCTTTATTTTTATATAGTGCTGAGGATCGAACCCGGGTCCTGCATATGCTAGGCGAGCACTCTACCACTGAGCCACAATCCTAGCCCAACAACCACTATTTATTAGTTAACAGACTGAACATTTTAGTTCCAATATGTTTCCAGTTTGTTACCTAAGTTCTTGGGTTATTAAGGAGGAGACAATGATGATTATCTTCGAATACTGGAATATTCATTTTGGAATATGAATATTTTCCAAATCTCCGTAACTAAGAATTTGACAAGAACCAATAGTTATCATAATATAAAATGTTAATTAAATCATCTCTCAACTATTAAAATTAGCCTCCACCAAATATGCCACCAGCTTTATACGGGAGTTTCCTTCCTCTGGTCTGGATGGCTTTTCAGTTATAAAATAAATTGTGAGTCTTGTAATGTAGGATTTTATATAAATGAGGGAAGTTTTTAAAATAACTGTTGGAATCACATTGAAAGCTATTGACTAGTGAGAATCCAGCAGTTTTAAAAGTATTGGCAATTGAAGACCACAAAAATCAATAAAGACAATGAAACAGGGCTACAAAATAAAATGATTCAATATCTACAGTCAACCCTGGTCCTTGGAAAAATTGATAAAACTCTTGCATATTTTCAAAATACTTTCAATATATTATTCCCCTGCTATAATGTTATTTGCCACCAAAACATTATTTTGATCTATTCTTTGTATATTCTATAAGTTTACAATATAGGTAAGATTAAATAATCTAAATTTTGTTTTCAAAATGGAAATGACTTATTTTCATATTTTTTACTTTTATATTTCAAGACAAATGCTCAAAGAAACCTTATTTTTCTGACCCCAATTGAATCAAATATATGATATGTCAAGATCATTGCATTATCTTGAGCAACTAAAAAAAAAAAAAGAAATGAAACTTTATTTTTCTGAAAAGTTGGTCTCCATTTTATTTATTTTTTAATATTTATTTTTTAGTTGTAACAGGACACAATATATTTATTTATTTATTTCTATGTGGTGCTGAGGATTGAACCTAGGGAGGAGCGCTCTACAGCTGAGCTACAACCCCAGCCCCTTTGTTTTAAAAAGCATTTATTTTATGCGGGCTTTTCTTTGTTCTAACTTTTTTTTTTTTTTTTTTTGGTGGTGGTACTGGGGATTGAACCCAGGGCATTGTGCATGTGAGGCAAGCACTCTACCAACTGGGCTATATTCCTAGCTCCTGGTTCTCATTTTCTTTTAATAGTAAGGGCACCTTCTTGCCATATCTTTCTGACAGTTTTTGTTTGTTTCCTGAACCAAACTGTAAAATCCTTAAATGCAAGTACCTTCTTTATTTCATCTTTGATTTTCATAATGTCCAGCCAAATACCTGATCATAAAGTTGACAAAATAAATAAATAGATGCTTGGATGAAACTACTATGTTTCTGGACTAAATAATCTCTTAAAGCCCTTAAAATTTAGCATTTCCTAAACATTTTACATTTGCCTTCTTTTTTATTTTATATATTTTTTATTATATAATATATTATATAATAAAATTATATTATATATTTGTTTTATATATATATATATATAAATGAGATAGGGTCTCTGTAAATTCCTTAGGGCCTCACCAAGTTGTTGAGGCTGGCTCTGGACTTGTGATCCTCCTCCCTTAGCCTCCCAAGCTGCTGGGTTATAGGCATGCGTCACCACACTCCACTTCAGTTGCATTTTAAATATAAATAACCATCATTTTTTTAAAAAGGTTCTTATGATGGCCAAAGGAATCAATCATTCATAAAGCCATTTTTTCCTCTTTTGTCCCTAATGAGGGTCAACTCTTAGATGAGAAATCAATCAGCTCATCCTCTAAGAGTTATAAGACATGCTTGAGTGTGGTTACAGTACAGATTCCAGGAGCCAGAATCTGCTGATGAACTGCTACCAAAATGGGGTTGGGATAGTCCAGGAGTGATTGGAAGCCAGCTGGACATCCAGTAAAATTGGCACTAGGTGTGTTTTGCACACTTGGCCTTCAGTTACAGACATACCTCTTAGATTCATTTAATGGAAATGAAGCCTCAAAGAGTCTCTCTGCGAGGCCTGAAAACATGTGACTCAGACGAAACATATTAAGTTCATTATGGCAAATTGGTCTTTGGACCCCAGTGACTGCAGGGTTGCAGGGAAGACAAAAAGCCCTGCTGCTGTCAGGACCTTGGAAATCTGCCACTGGAGATACAAGGAGAGGTAGGAAAGGACTCCCAGATTCAAAATGGGCGTCATTATCCAATTAAAATAGATTGATTTAATGGTTAGAGGATGATATAATGTGCCTAAGGACCCATAAAGGCCTTTTGTGAGCTTGAACAAGCATTCTAAAAGTCCCTGGGGTTCTAAGCAGGGATGTGTGAGCTCTGCATTTGAAGGCCCTTGAGTGCCTCATACAGTCCCAAATTAACATGAGCACTTGACATCTTCTGTCTGCCTTAGTGACAATGATGACAGGTGATGTAAGGTAATTCAATTTATTGATCATCTGCTAATGTGACAGATGCTCTATTCGACACAGGGCTATCAACGTTTCTTTGAAATGCTCTGAGAGTTATCAAACAAGGTATATGGTCAGAATGCCATCTAGAAGTATCCTGAACATAAGTCAATTTAATTGCAATGGAATAGAATTTAGGTCAAATTCCTTGACTTTCAAGGTGAATGGACTTTGGAACAAGGATTTTATAACTGCACACATACAGCTTTGTTGGGCAAGTCCATCATGAAATAATTGGGTCTAGAGTTGGGGGCTGCTTGGTATGGGCGCTTCCTGGAGTAGTTTTAAGCCTTTTGTACTAAGATCTGTTCAAGGAGCAAAATTCAGCAGAAGATTCAGGGCTTTAGTTGTAGCTTTCATGGAATTATGTATGGATGAGACTTAATTTTAGGTGAAAGAATTTCCCTAGAATAGGAGGTGAACAAGTTCCAAATTGCTTCCTTTCTAAAGGTTTGCCATAAGCCTTAGAAGCCACATAACAGGACGTCTATTCATGTATTAGACTTATCCACATTTTTCCCTTTCAAAGGAACTTTTGACTTGACTATTAGTAAAATAGAAATAATTTTTAAAAAGAAAGCAAACTAATGCATATACTATATCATGAATATACTACCTCAAACACTAAAATTTGATTCCAAACTTCCTTACTGCTAAGGCAAGGAGGGAAGGATAACTGACTATATCACTCTTATTGGAAACAATCAAATCAAGTTTTAAAGAAGAAAAACAATCTTCTAGACCCTAGATGAAAATTGCTCACATGGAGCTTTGTCCAGAAGGAATGAAGTGATGTAATGAAAAATCCTCACACATTTTTAGAATTTAAAAGTGAATGCCATCTGTTTCTCTCTTCTGGCAACTTTTGCTAAAAGGCTAAAAGAATACTATTAAAGCATAACTTAAAGGTGACAAAGTATTCTGCATTCCAATTGTCTAATTCAAGCCAAGGTTAGAACTTAGAGGCATAAATGGTCCTTAGAAAAGTAAATGGACAGCATTACCCCTTTATTTTATAGATCTCATGCTTTTTCCTCCCTTTCCACAGCATTTATAGTTTCATCAATAACATCTTCTATAACATACAGTAATGCTCAAAGATGGGGGAAGAGGTATGAAAAGGTGCTAGTATCTATTCTGAAAGGTAATTTTCAGGGCCTAGACCTGCCACCTTGCACCGAAGAATTTATGCTTCAGATAACTTCCCTATATATATAGTTCCTTTCATCTTGGTTTTTGATGGGAGCATAGAAGAAGACTTTTAGGACTTTTTATTTTGGATGATGCTATAATTTGGATCTTAATTGTCTTTCAAGGGTCCATGAACTAAAATCTCGATCCCCAGCATGGTGCTACTGAGAAATGGTGAAACCTTTAGAGTTGGAGTCTGTGGGAAGTCTTTAAGATTACTGGGCATGCCCTTAAAAGAACCTCAGACTTCTCCTCTTCTTCCTCGTTCCCCACAAGATGAGTGGATTTGCTTTGCCTTGTACTTCCACTATGACATGCTGCCACAGGCCCAAAACAATGCGAAGAGACCATCATGGACCATGTTTTGGCTTTTGTGTTGCTAAGACCAAAATTCCATAAAGAACAACTTAAAGGAGGAAAGTTTTATTTGGGGCTCATGGTCTCAGAGATCTCAGTCCATGGATGGCCGACACCACTGCTTTGGGCCCAAGGTGAGGCAGCACATTATGCAGGCAGGAAATGGCAAAGGAAACCTGCTTAGTTCATGGCAGAGTCAGGAAGGAGAAAAAGAAGGAAGCCCCACCTCCAACCCCCGATAGGAAGATGCCCCCTTCCAGGGCACACTTCCAGTGACCCCCTAACTTCAGCCACATCCCGCTATCTACAGTTACCCCCCAGTCATTCCATTCAAACTAGGGTGGAATGATTAGGTTTCTGCTCTCACAATTCAATCATTTAACCTCTGAGGATTCTTACATTAATAGGAGATTTAGGGGATACCTCATAGCCAAACAACAACAGACTGAAGCTTCTGAAATCATGAGTCAAAATATACCTTTCCTCTTCATAATTTGCTTGATCTCAGATATTTATTACAGTAATGAAAAGCTGACTAGCACAGATGGGGTCCTGAGTGCCAACTGAAGGCACATCCCAAAAAGAAGGCCTCATTGCCAGGAGAACTGCTGTGACAAGTTCACCCAGGCTCTCACTATGAAAACATTTTTTTTTAAAGTCAGTAATTTCATTATGAATATAGTTGTATATTTACTTGAGTATTTTTTTAATCCATTTCAGTTTACCAAATCTCTTGTTCTAGGAAAGGCAGAGATTACATTGGCCTTGATGTTCATCAAACTGCTACAGTCATAGAAAACCCCAAGAACGCTCCTAAAGGGCCTGCCAGCATGATGCCACTTCTAGAGGAGCAGGATCTGTCCTTCACTACTGTTCTGGGAAGCTGAGCCACATAAGGTGACGCTAATAGATGATTACTGCCAGATAAACTTGCCCAGAGGGGAGAAAGACATGAACCTGAATGGACCACACTCCTACTAAACTACCATTGGTTTCCATCCTTCAACTCTACCTCTTGTCCAACCTAGGAAAACACAACTGGAGAAGGAAAAAAATCAGCATACTCTGTAGAAGAACCAAAGGGACATAAAATCACTGTAGTATATACGTCTATCTCACTTTCACCACTTGAAAGCTTTGGCTAAGACAACTGACGTCTATGAACTACTTATAAGATAGATGGCTGGGATCTATGCCCCTCCTTGTCACTGAGGAGCATTTATTAAAGGGATGACAGGTTCTTGTAAGCCCAGAATATTTTACAACCAACTGAATAAATAAAAATATAATAAAATGTATGTCCTTTGTCATCAACTAAGAAGGCATACATGTGAGACAGTTTTTATGAGCTCAATCCTTTAAATTTATGATGCGAGATATGTGGGAAAAGCAACAGAAACTTTAGTCATGGTCCATTGGGTTTGACCATAATTTTAAAAAGAAAGAAAGAAAAATGGTTTAGGCCATAAAATCCTCCATTTGGCTTAAAAGTGCTTCCATCTTCCCACTAATTATTGTAGTAATTATTTAGTCTGAGAATCTGGGTTTCCTGCTGTGGAGGCGGCAACACTGGGCAGCCCAGCAAGAGTACAGAGGTGCTCGGGACACTAGGTGGAAATGGCCGTGTGTGGCAGAAGCCTTTCATTCACGCAGCTTTGCTGGCCTCCCACATCCAGTCCACAGCAAGTCCAACTATCCTTCCTGTGAACTATCCTTCTTACTTGTCTCTCTAACTAGATGTGACTTTTTTGAGGACAGGGACTTAAACTTTTATTCTTGTGTATGCTTGGGATGCACCATTAGGTCTTAAACATGGTAGAGCAGTGGTGTTTTTAGTGATGATGAGCATTTACTAACTGAAGAGTAATGATTTGGAAAACTTCCCATTGGAAAAGAGGGATTTGGAGGGACTTTAAAAAGGAGTCTGATCAAAATGACACAGGAATGCATACCTAAAAACACATAAATATACAGATACCCGCTATGCCAAAAACATAGCAATAATAGATAAAATAAATAAAGAGAAAACCAAAAAATGAGATGTAACCATTGGCCAAAAATTGATCATAAATGTCAACTGGTGAGCTGAGCTGAAGCCAGTGACCTCCTGGGCTATAGGACTGGAAGGCGGTGAGGAAGGGCAGAGAGAGTGAATAGGTAATCCATTCCTGTGAAATGACTGAAACTAGACAGGTCTACTGTGCAGTGAAGCTAAGAGAAATCAACAAAGAGGAAATGAAGTTCCCCAGATGAAGCTAATTTTATAAAATAGTCCAATAAAATATTAATAGAAGTTTAGAAAGACAAAACAGTAAAAAAAAATAAAGATACAAAAGAATAAAAATAATTTAAAATAATAATGATAAATAAGTACAATAAAAGGGAAAATTAAAAGTAGAAGTCTTGAAAATGAAAAACACCATATATAAAATAAAAAGAGCAATATACTACATACATGCTAGACAAAAAATGGTTATGACTGAACAGTGAATTGGAGAAAAGACAGGACTAAAGAATTCACCCATAACACACAGGCACTTAAATTAAGAATATAAGAGAATCAAGAGACGCCAACATGAATCTAATGGGAGTTAGAAAAAAAAAAGAAAATGGAAGGAATGTGACAAAGCAAAATTTAAAGAACTATGTATTAAGGGCTGTGGGTAGGAGTCAATGGTAGAACACTTACCTAGCACATATGAGGCACTGGATTCGATCCTCAGCACCACATACAAATAAATAATTAAATAAATAAAAACATGACATCTCAGATTTATAATCCACTATAAATACCTATAAGAATAAATAAAATTATTCCACACATTAAACCCATCATAATAAAGCTGTATTTTGAGGCACATAGAGCTTAAAAATATGTATATTATGTTTGTATGTGTATGTGTGTGTGTGTGTGTGTGTGTGTATTTCTCAAAAGAATTATGCCAAAACTAAGCCACACAAAAGGGAATCCCATGATTATCTCAGTAGATATTGAAAAAGAATTTGACAAAATACAGCACCCATTCATGGTTAAAACATGAGAAAAACTAAAGAAAGAAAGTAAAGAAGACCTTAGAAGATGGAAAGATCTACCTTGCTCTTGGATTGGCAGAATTAATATTATCCAAATGACCATACTATATATAAAATATATACATAATTCCATTATGTATATATGCCATCAGGAACCATATGCTCTTTAATCTCCATTGCTAAAAGATTTCATACTTGATGGTACTATCCAATGCAACTGGCCAAGAAAAAAAACACTCTGCCTGAGGAATTAGAAAAGAATCACAACTTCTCTCTCCTACTCAAAGTTTCCCTCTCACACCCAACCTCGCCCAACACATACTGATCTCTTCTCTTCAGAAGTTCCTCATGTTCCCCGCTCCCTCTACTTTGAATCAGACACCCTCTCTTCTAATTTCTCATGGTTAGAGAAGTGGCCAACTTGATGTTCCATGAGTAGAGGAAGGAAAGACATCAAAGGGTTTTCCATTCTGTTTCATACTTTGATTTTTTTATGAGGCTTAAAGTTTCTAAGATATCTCACATGGTGAACATAAGCTTTCTCCTGAAATCCTTTATCCTATCTACAATGGGATTTTCTCCAACTCTACAATTTGTCCTTCTTGTTACTTGTCCTTTTCTGGACTCAGGATTAGAAAACAAACCTCAATAAAGAAGATCTACATGATCATCACTTTTAACCTCACTTTTCATGATTTTTCTCCTGCCTAGCAGATAAAGGTTGTCATCCTAAAGCATGGTAATCTCAACATGTCTGTCCTTAAAAATGTGACTGCGCTTTGATATAACAACTGAATTCGTAAGAATTTTTCCAAGAAAAGTGTCATAGTTTGGACAAAGATATCTATCTCAGCATTACTTATAATAGTAAATTTTAAATAATGGAAATATTTAATAACATGAAATTAAGTTAATTAGAGATCATTAGTCTCATGGAATATTTTTCAGCCAATTCAAAATTGTGTTGCAAGAAAATATTTGGTGACATGTGCTTGATGGCCTATTAAGTGACAAAGTAGGCCACAAAACCTTGTTCGAAAGGTTTTGTCACTATTATTTTGATGATAGATATGTGCCTGTGAAAGACCCTAGCCCAGTCAGCCCAGTTACCTAAGGCCAAGATATGAAACCAAGATACCAGGCACGCCATAAACAGGTTCAGGCGCCAGGCATGCTCTCCGGACAACCGGTTGAAGAACAGAGCACCCGCATCCTGAGGCATGAATGAATAAACTGGAACAGATAAGCAGGAACAGAAAGAATAGAATGCAGACCTGTACCCCCTAGGTGGCCTATATGCTAGATTTAAACAAACCAATAAGAAACCTGTTGCTTCCCGCGCGCGCGAAACCTGTCCCAAACCCTATAAAAATCTCTGTATCCCCAAGCCCGGTGTGCCAGTTCACCAAAGCTCCGGCTGAGGTTCTACTGGGCACCCGCAGGCGCCTGTGTCCCAATAAACCAACCTCTTGCTTTTGCAGCCAGTGTTTCGTGTGATTCTCCTTGGACAGGGATACGGGGGTCTTTCATTGGACGGGGGTCTTTCACCTGAGAAAAAGTACAGAAAGAGGAGCTACCACAAAAATCTTAATTTGCTTACCTCAGGATAGCACAATGGCAAGGTATATCCGGTTTATTTGTTTGTGTGATGTTTTTCTTTTCCCTTTCTTTCTGCACCCCAAAGGGGGAAGAAATGTGTTGTCCTGACAGTGTCCGGCTGGAAGTTGGACCAGCTCGAATAACTGGACCACAGTGTTCTCCTGATGAACGTAA
Source organism: Ictidomys tridecemlineatus (assembly GCF_052094955.1). NCBI lineage: Eukaryota > Metazoa > Chordata > Mammalia > Rodentia > Sciuridae > Ictidomys > Ictidomys tridecemlineatus. Next base: position 121,371,401 of record NC_135485.1, read on the forward strand.
ACAATTTCACACTGCACTGACCACATGTGACCTCCATCTGTGACTGCCATGAAGGAAGACAAACACAAGACCATTCTGTAAACATGTCTGAGCACAGACAAAAATAAAAATACCGTGGAAACCACAACAGCCAGACAAAAATGGCTTTACGCTTCTTCGTTAACTACAGCATTAGCCCTTTCTGCTCTTCCACCTTTAAAGATTTTTTTTAAAAAAATAATAAAATATATCCAATTAAAGAATTTCCTTTTTCTCGACTTCCTGAGAGCATCCAAACGACTTATCCTACCCAAAATAACCTGACAGTAGCTGTAACAAGTTTCTGCAACCCCCTCTTACCTCCAGGAGCCTCTCTTGCTACCACAACATCAATAAATCTAACTTTGCTTTACTGTAGATGTGTTGCTGGTGACCTTGTCCAGAGATAGTCATTAATATAAGTTGTATGCATGAAGCATATATTCCTTTCATAACTATAGAGAAAACTATATAAATTAAATATTATCTATCCAAGAATACATCAAGTGAATTTCAACCTCTGGAAAAAGAGATGGACCCTCAGCTGTCACTGGGTTCTCACATTTCCAGTGAGCCAGTCCTGCAACCAGCTGCAGGAGCTTAGCCCCTCAGGTGCCCTTAGCTGTGGGAACTGTGAGTACTTCCATGCATGCAGAGCAGGGCTTCTCAGCGGGAACACTACACTTTGGGCCAGATGACTCTTTATCATGAGGCTGTCCTGCTCATTGGAGAATGTTAACACCATCCCTGGGTCTCTACCAATTGATGCAAATAGCATCCTTCTGGGGTGACCACTAAATATGTCTCCAGACAATTTCCCCTGAAAGGAGGGAAGGGAAGATTTCCACAGTTGGGAACCATGATGTAGACAGAGGACAATGGAAAGAGGGAAATTCCTGGCTAAGTTTTTAGAAGGCTTAGAAGCATGGATTCTTCATTCTTGAGAGTGGAGATAGTCACTTTTGTCCAGTCTACCTTGTGGGGATAGTGAGAGGTGAGAGAAAAGACATAAGAAGGCTTGAAAATACTGGAAGAGATAACCATTTATTTAATAAAAATCTATCAAGTGTCTACTGAATGCAAGATATATAAAAGGTGTTTAAAACTATCAAAGAGTTCCACCGAATAGACACTGATACCCTAAATCCAGAAAAAGGACAAAATAGAGTTTTTATAGATCATTTAAAGTGGTATAATAATGCAATGACAAAGATACCCTCAGAAATAATCATATAATTAATTATATGATTAAATTTATTTAAGCATATAAATTTATTTAATTTGAATTTGCCCAATGTAGCTTAGTACAGAAAATCAATTTTCATCTAAGAAATAAGAAAATCAAATCATCTGTCCCAAGAGCAATCCTTCAGAGTATTTTTTGAATCTCAGTTTCCATCTTAACAAAGAACTGCTAACCACACTCAGGAGGAAAGAAAATAAAGAGAAACTTAACACAATACATTAATGCATGATTACATGCTGGGAATAATCATTTCTGGATCTTCTAAATGAATAACAATAGGATGATGGTCAAAAATGAAAACTGAAGAGTCCAAAATAATAATATGAAAAGCTTTTAAGTAAGAGCAATATAACACCAAATTTCCCAGGTGTAAAGATGACTCAATGCAAGTGGCATAGTTGAGTGACCATGTGAGCTCCCTATGACATTTTTTAAAAGGTGTTGTAAATAATGAAATTAGCCTTGGAGTCTTCACCAAACTGATAATTTCTCATAATGGTTTTTTTTTTTTTTCTAAATGTGAAGGTTTTTATTTTTCTTTTCCATTTTCTGGAAAAATAGAAATCAGCTGTTTTCATTTATAAAAATGTTATTGAAATGTGTTACTAAAGACTTTTTTAATCAACTTGCAAACAACCAGATAGATTACTTGCAAAGGATTAGTTGTTTCTTATCTTGCTTTTTAAAATGTGAAAATGAGACTGGCCTACATTTATAAATATGTTTTACAGGACTGAGATACCAAGATTAAAATCTTTCTCCTGCATGGTTATTTAATGTAGTAATTACAGGGAAACAAGATAGTTTTAAAACAAATTCAAAGGGTTTAAAGATGTTAAGTTCAGGCTCTGCTTACACTTACACTCCAGAGACACCTGAGCCCAGCAGGTGATTGAGCTCCTGGGGTTCTTTTTATAACGAAGTGACTTAGAATAGGAAGCTTTGGGGGCCAGAAAGAGGCTCCTTGGCCACCTGTGCAGCTCTTGCCAGAGCTTCAGACAACCCAGCATTCCCTTTCCCCAGCTTCCTGACACTCACCCCTGCCACCCACAGGCTCCACACCTCCCTGGGAACCGGAACCTGCTATCCTTTTCCCCTTTTTAAAATACTCCCTGTTGAAGTTTCACATTTCCTCATATACAAGTATCTGGCAAAAAAAAAAAAAAAAAAAAAAGTAACATAAATGAAATACAAAAAAGATGAGCAATAATTTCAATATACAGAAAATAATCCCATCATTGAACTTTTTTTATATATAAAGATAGAAACCTGGACACAATTATCTGACCTAGTTTTGCCATCTTTTTTCTTTCTTTCTTTCTTTTTCCTTTTAAGAAACACACCTTCTCACTCTCTTTTCTTGGTTGCCAAAGCAGACTGTAGGTGGTGCCTATCATCCTTCAGTGAGTTGCACTTGGCACTCTGGACCGTGCTGACCAGACATGCTTTCTTTTCTAATAAGCAATACCTGCATCCCTGCCTGGCTTAAGCAGATGGAATACGTCACATTTCTCAACTCACTACCCGTTATCTGCAGGAGAAATGCAGGTCTGAGATAATTTCGATGGAAAGAACCCAGATGTTATGGTTTTGTTATGCTTAAATTCAGGACCCCCCCAAAACCATCAGAGACCCAGATAGATGTGAGCAGCAAAGGTGTTTATTGCGAGCTAGCTCGGTCCTCCGCGCACACACAGCAACTGGTGATGCTGAGAGGCCCCAGCCCAGGGTTTGCAGCAGTTTTATACACTCTTTGGGGAAGGCAGGGACCCCACATACATCATAGCATCTCTTAGCAAATCATCACACACCGCGGGAAAATCATAAAACATGATTAGCACATTCACTGGCAGGAACAAGTTGGGTAGGGGTTATTGGTTAGTACAAGAGGGGGATTCGTTTGAACTGATTGGTTTAAGCCAAGAGGGGTGTACGTGCTGAACTACATGGTTTCCCAACACGTTATCAACCACCATAAACTACTGGGAGGGTCATCTGGCTTCCCAGGTATTTCCCTGTCTTATGCTGATTGGTGGCTGCTAGGGGGTTGCTATGGGTCCCCACCTAGCCTGACTGAGTCAGGGACACCTGGTGCAGCAGATCTCTCCTGTTATTTGTAGATAAACAACTCAGCAAGGTGGGTATGTGCCTAGGGGTGCTCTGTGGGTCTTTCCAAGGGCAAGGGTCACACCCCCTTCCTTGGACAGGCTTTGCTCTGAGGTAGGGGCTGGTTTTTCAGTTTGGATGTGAGGCATCCCCCAAAAGCTCACATGTGAGACAATGCAGGAAGGTTCAGAGGAGAAAATGATTGGGATATAAGAGTCTTAACTCAATCAGTGAATTAATCCAGAGTAACTGAGTGGTAACTGAAGTGGTAGGGTGTGGCTGGAGGAGGTGGGACTTGGGGGTGTGGCTTTGGGGTCTATATATTTTGTATCTGGAGAACAGAAACTCTCTGCTTCCTGACCATTATGTAAACTGCATCCCTCTGCCACACTCTTCCACCTTGATGTTCTGCCTCCCCTCAAGCCCCGAAGAATGGAGCCAACCTTCCATGGACTAAGACCTCTGAAACCATGAGCCCTCAAATAACCTTTTCCTGCCCTAAAACTGTTCGGGTCAGGTCTTTTAATCACAGCAGCGAAAAGCTGACTTAAACACCAGGAAACTGGTGACCATATCCCGAAACTCAGGGAAATAAGAATGATTCCTCCTAACCATGAAACCTGGAAGAATAAATGGTTAAGAGTGCAATCAGCGTGGGCCAAGATGACCTCGAGTAGTCATTGCCATTGGGGACTTGGAAGTCTGATGTCATTCTGATGTTAATAGAAAGTCAAGAGGTGGTCCTGGGTGATTTTCTCTGGAAACTTTTCTGGGATCCCCAATAAAATTGGAGTGCAGGAGAGGCACATTGTCCCTCTCCTCTCTGGGAAGTCCCACTGTCTCCCTTGAGATCATCCCCTTTCCATTTCCCTGTCCTTTCAATGAACTCATTCCTGTTTCCCCAAGTGAAATGTCTGAAATCTTTCTAATTTGATCACAAGAATCAGGGTTTGAAGAAGGGGTCTTCGCATTGCCGCAGTTTTCTGGGCGGTCCCAGCTCCGTAACACTGTTGGAGTCACATGCTTGCACTAATCCTTTACTTGAGTTAATCTTTACATTTATTTTTTTTAATTGATTTTTTTAAAAAAATAAATGACAGTGGAATGCATTACAATTCTTATCACATGTATACAGCACAATTTTTCATGTCTCTGGTTGTATATAAAGTATGTTGACATCAATTTGTGTCTTCATACATGTACTTTGGATAATGTGGCAGGAGCAGTACACTGAGGTACAAGGGCTTAGAGTAAATCTGAAGGATGGATTCCTGATCGTGAAGACCATTAAATCCAAGAAAGGATGGCAAAAATTAGGTCATATTTTTGTACATTTGAAAATGTTGTGTATCTGTCTGCTACCTAGAAAGCCACTGCATACCCTGGAAGTACGTAGCAATACAGGGGAGACCAAGGTGATCCATCCATCCTTTGATATTTAATAGGAAGGTGATTGGAATCTTTTGGCAGCTTGTAATTTTAACTGCTCAGAGTGGCATGGACTTCACTGCACTGCTGATTATCCACCCATCTGTATTTTAGAGTAGCCTGGATATTATTTTTAAAATACCAATGCATTTGCCCCAGAAATTTTTATTTAATTAGTCTTGGATGGACCTGTGTCATCTGTGTATTTTAAGAGCTTCCTAAGTGATTCTTGTGTCCATCCAGGATTGAGAACCACTGGAGAAGACTCTAGCTCCATCTCTGATCTACTGGAGTGGAAGTTCTTGGGTCTAAGTTTCTGGCAATTGGTATTTGCGGAGCACCCCCAAATTCTTCACCGGGAAAAAATTCCAGATCGAATATTCATTAGGTGCTCACAGTAACCCTCTGCAGGGGCCACGCAGATGCCTTCTGTCTTATGCAGATGATGCATGTGCAGAGAAGTTAAAGGATTCATTGAAGTTTATCCAATCAGAAGCGATGGCATGGGCCAGGACTTCGGCCTCAGAGCTCCCTACCCTGGAGTGCTTAACACCTAGAATGTCAACTACATAGCTGTCTGTTAGGTCTGGTTCCTGGATATACCCTTTAGAAGTACTTTACTCTTCCATTGTATTTCTAGATTTTCTTTCTTGATGCAGAAATGTTCTTTGGTCCAATTAATTTAGTTGCTAAAATGATGCATCCTCTTTATATTGCCTTGTCTCCTTCCAGTTCTTTCCTTGCCTTATCTGGTATGCCATTTATCTTGCCATTGTTTATTTGGTCCCTGATTCTATTAAGTGCCTTCATTGCCACCAATGACTACCAATCATCAGGGAGAGAGTGATTTAGGCTTCTTCTACTAAGTCTGAGGCCCAGGAACCTCTGCAAGGAGAAAGCCACTTAGCACTGCACAGTGCTGCTCCCAGCCAGCAGAGCTGCCCCAGGATAGCAACCATAGGCCTTCTAGCTGGAACTCATTATGCTCCTACTGTATGCGGACTAATCTGAGATGTAGGGGTAGAAGGGAGTAGAGAGAGTCTCTACCTTGTTTATTTCTCAGATGTATTGTCTGTCCCCAGCACCCAGGATTTTTTTGTGTGTTGTTCACTGTTTTATTGGCAGAACCTGGAGGACAGCCTCAGGAAATAGCTTTTGGGTCTAAACACTGGTAGTTCCTTCATGTCTGGGTAACCAGCTTTAGGTAGGCCTCTTAGTTATTCAAAGTGCCTACCGTGTGTTATTTCCTAAATTACTCAATGACCAATCCGCCTCAGTTCCTAGTCCTATTTTGTCTTTATTATGATTTACTGAACATATTTCTCTTCTGATGTTGAGCTAGCTTTATGGTTTTATGATTAATACAGAAACAACCTGGAACAGCATTTTGTCACTTACCTTAATGAAAGCGCACCATTATGAGACTCTGCCAGAGAAAAACACTGCAAACATGTCAGACCTTTCTTGACACATATTTACTCTTCCATTGTATTTCTAAATTTTCTTCCTCTTTTTCTAACATTTACTGGGTTCTGGATGCCAACTTCTTCCAGGAGACCCCGGATAGGACCTCCATTCATGATAGCTTTGAAACAACGTGGGGAGAAGAGATGTGTCCTTGGCCTAATAGGATGAAGAATTCCAAACGTGTGGTTCCATTTTAGGAAGACACAGGGCTGCTCTTAGTTAGGAGAGTAGTTTATTTTCTCCAGAGGTTAAATTGAAATGTTTTCTGGCATTTCTCTTAATGATAATGAAAATGGCAAAATACATGTGCATTAGTCTACTATTTTATTTGAGGCAGGATCAAAGATTCTTCTGACGTGCTAGACACACCATGGTCTTACCAGCAGCAGTGGTGAATGGCTAAATAGGAATATGATGCAAATCAGCATACCCAATCAGTATTATGATCTGAGTTCCAGGAAGAAAATTTCCAATCCTTTTAATTCTGCTATGCACCATTATTTCTTGCCAAATGAAGAAAAATAAAATAAAATACAAAGCATCCACACTGAACTTCGAACACGTCCTTACATAATAGTTTTTATTCCACCAGCAATAAAGTGTCCTCGGAGGACCTGAGACCCACATTCCTGAGGACATTGCTTGACATTGATTGATTGCCTTCTAATATATTTTCCAAGCTACCTGCTTGAATGTTCCCACCACAAATATGGCTCAAAATCTAGCCAGTCCTCCTGAGTCATCCCACATGACCACTCCTGTCTGCACTCTGTACTGGGCTGATATTATTTCATTTGGACTTTCTAATACCCCCATTTAGGTTGATGTGATGTTCTATTGCTCCCTCTGCTTGTTCCATAGACTCTGGATGGTACCACCACAATTTTTGAGCGCAAGGACCCTCCTCTGTGTCTTTCAATCCTTGAATCTCTCAATAGTTGGCACACAGTAGGAGCACACTGACTGCAGTCAGAAGCCCTGTGGTTGCTGTCCTGGGGCAGCTCAGCTTTCTGGGATCAACACTATGCAACACTAAATGGGCTTCTCCCTGTGCAGGTTCCTGAGCCTCAGACATAGAAGGAGAAGCCAAGCCACTCTCCTAGCATTGTATGGTAGCTATCAGCAGTGAAGGCATTTTGCAGAATGGGGAGCAATAAATAAGAAATAACTGTCTGTACAAGACCTAACAAGATGGCGGCTCAGGCCCCTGCTCTTCTGGCTGTTTTGCCCTTACCCTCATAGTCAGAGAAAATAATTATTGAATTCAGGTCCCCGTTCCTGTGTTATAACCCCCTTTCACCAACCTTCCTTCTTCCTGTTTTTCTTTTCTTCCTTTCTCCTTTCCTGACTCTTCTTTCTTCACGCACTCGTATCCCTGGCCCTTTCCTGATTTTACCATTCATGGAGTTTCCCACAATGCTTTGCAGTCAATATTATGCAAATTTAAGGATGAGAAAGCCTTGATATCTGCCTTCCAGAAACTTAAACGCTCCTTGGGGAGATGAAACCTGAAAACAGGTAGCAACTACACGGCAATCAGATGGATGGAGAGTTTAAGGAAGGAATACTTTACAAAGATGTGAATAATGTTAGGGGAATCACAGAGGATGGAAAATGACCCAAGAATTAACCATAGGGGAAAGCCATTGGCACCCCTAAACCCAAAGGGCAAAAGAGGAGACTGGAACCCAGAGAAGGTTATAGCCATGGAATCGGGCTGCTCAGGAGTGGTGGCAGCCTCCTGTACTCTGTATGAATGCCATCTTGCTCCTTGCCTTTCTCTGCCTCATCAATCACTGCCCTCCTTGTCTTCCCATGGTTCTAATTCAAGTCTTTATTTTCTATCACCTCTACTTTTCTCCATCAGGACACTCCATCTATAGCTATCTTGTAGCATAGAAATAAATCCTGGCCCTTGGCTGTGTGGATGTGTGTGTGTGTGTGTGTGTGTGTGTGTGTGTGTGTGTTACAAACCAGCATCTCAGGGTTTTGTCAATTGTGTTAACCAATTTTCCGTCACTATGACAAAATACCTGAGAAAAATAAACTCAAAGGAGGAAAGGTTTATCTTGGCTCTGATTTCAGAGTTTTCAGTCCATGGTTGCTTGAACCTATCACTTTGTCCTGTGGCAGAACAGCAAGGCAAGAGTACATAGTGGAACAAAGCTGCTCACCCCATGGCAACTGGGAAGCAAAAGGGAGAGGCCTTAAGGCCAAGGTCCCAATATCCTCTTCAAGGATACACTGCTAGTGACCTCACTTCCTTCTAATAGGCCCCGTCTCCTAATGGTGTCTCCTAATGGTCGTGCTACCTCCCAACAGTGCCATCACAGGGACTATGTAAGATCCAAACCATATCCTCAAGTGATGGTGGAGGATTTTTTTTTCCAGTTGGGAAGCTGCTAGGGTTGGTCCCTGATATCACAAAGAAGATGGATAATAAGATAAAGACTCAATTTTAGGGGCTGAAGTTGTGGCTTAGGGATAGTGATCACCTAGCATGTCCAAGGCCCTGGGTTTGATCTTCAGCACCACATAAAAACAAATAAAGGTATTGTGTCCATCAACGACCAGAAAATAAATATTTTTTTAAAAGATTCAATTTTGGGTCTGTCCTTACCTCTAATAAGAGCTATGTCCAGTTTTCTCACATCTCTCCTTGGTGAATGTCAATTTTCTTCCCAGGAAAACCCCAAACTTTCCACATGTGGAGAAGAATAGACCTCCTATTAAATAACTTGAGAGGTAAGAATCCTAGAATTTGTGTTCTTTCTGATCCTGCTCAGATTCAAAACCACCTTAGTAAGTGAACATGGGTCTCGGTGAACTCTCCGGGTTGCAGCACCTGCCCTAGGTTGTTGACTTCTGCTGTCTGGGGGTAAAGGGGAGACTCAGTCCAGTTTGCCACAAACAGATAAGGAAGAAGATAAATAGAAAGGAAAGAAGAATGTTTTTTAAGAGAACTTGTAACATAAACATCGCATCCCTTCACTAATTATTTTGCCCCTCTGGGCCATAAAGAAATATTTGGGGTTGAATTGTGTCCCCACTCTCAAAATTCATATGTTGAAGTCTTCACTCTCAGGATGTGCCTTTATTTGGGAGCAATGTTTTTATGGATGTAATTAGAGTTGAGGTCACACTGGAGTTGGATGGGACCCAATTCAATATGACTACTCTCCTTATAGGAAGAGAAAATTTAGACACAGACTCATTTAAGGAAGGAAAAGGCACAGTTCTGTGTGAGGTATCTACAAACCAAAGGACATCAAAGATTGCCAGCCATCTCCAGAAACTAGGGGACAGCCCTGGACCAGGTTCTTCCCTCACCAACCTCAGAAGGAACCAACCCTGCAAACACCTTGACCTTGAACTTCTAGCCTCTAGAACTGAAAGACAATACATTTCTGATTATACTGCTAGGTCCGTGGTACTCTGTAATGGGCACTTCTGCAACCAAATCCAATTTGAAACCTGGTGCTTTAAATATCTCTATAAAGAGTGCCTGAACTGGGTGCTCTGGCCAGGCTTGATGCAGCAGGAACCTCACTAGGAATGTTCCAGACTTCAATACCTCCTTCATGGAAATACCAGGGCCTGGAACATCCCACCTCATTTCTCCACAGTGATGATCACTATCAGGGTCCCCAGCAATATTCAGGACAAGGACTGAAATATCTCACTTCCCACAGTCAGACCCGTAGGAGGGTTGTTATTAATATTGATGACTCTATGCCCATCTTCACAAACAGCTAAAACCTGAAAACTCAGAACAAAATCTGTAGCATCACTGAAATCTCAGTTACTGATGTTCATTTATAGAAATCTATAAGTCATATTACATCTGTAAGTCAGACTATAATGTAACTCGTAGAAACCTCTATGGTTGATATTTTCTGGTGCCTTCCATAATAGAAGGAGGTGATTAAGTTCTCTGGCTTCACACTTTTTCCTGTTTACTTCTTCCCTAATATCTTTAAATCAATTGTCCTAAATTTCTAGGTTTATAGTTTCTAATTTTAATTGCCTTTCTAAATATTTAAACAAGTAAATTTAGAACCTATAATTAAAAGGAAAAAAAAAAAAAGAAACTTCTCCCTCCCTCATTTACCTGTGCTAAGGTGAGTTAAGAGAGAAAAGTAGCCATATATCATGATGGACAAGAAATAGGAAAAGAGAAATCAGAGAGTGTAGAAAAATCCAAAGAATGAAGGTCATTTTAATGAACTTAAAAATGAAGACAAATTAATAGCAAGAAATCAAAACCAATGAGACTAAATGTAAGGGACCCCAGATGCTGTTGAATTTATGTCAAACACTACTTCTATCTCCAAGAAACACGACTGTAAAATAGTTCATGTCAGCTACATCTGGCTATGACCGGGGTGAGATCAATAAAAGACACAAATAAAAGTTGCACTGTTATCTAAACATACTATATTGTGAATTTTACATCTCATTACATTGAGTTCTGTGCATGCAGAATTCCATTAAAATGTCTTTGTGCAAGTTTCATGGGAAGTTCATTTAGCATAAAGTGTATTTGGCTGATTCTGAAGGAAGCATTCTCCAAGCCAGTTTGCCCAAGTCTTCAGAACAGAGCTGCTGCCTGGAGCGCAGTGTGGGACCAGAGGAAACCATGATGGCATTGGCAGGTGATCAGTCAGCCTTGTTCAGAATCTCTAATAACTGCCTGTGTACCACTTCATAAGCTTCTGCAGTTTAGCCTTTAATAGATTTTAAATATTTTAAACACGTTGAAAGTCCACATGCTTTTCATTTTTACACAGTGGCTCAAAATGAATCCAAGTTTTCTTGGTCCTACTGTTGCCATGAGAAGTTGTGGGACTTGTTTTCAGTTTGCTGTTGAACACCAAAGCCTGGAACAATCTTCCTGGGTCCTGGCAGGACCCAGAGGTTGGCCACATGCAGTCATTTGACTCTGGAAAGCTCTAAATGCACCACCGATTACAACTTCTGACCCATTTATCTCCAGACACCCAAGTCCCTGCTTCTCCTTTGCAGAGGCAAAAAAACATGCACATGATGAAGGAGCTAGTCAAGGCCAGAGATGCCCTTTTAGAATTCAAAATTGGAGATTGTTTTCTATCAACAGACATACAACGCTTAACACTTTAAACATACTCATTTGTGCAGAATATTGTCTGGTGTGATACCACCCTGTCTGTCTTGCATGACTCCAAGTCGTCCTAGAGTGCTCTCTCTCTCTCTTCTGTCCACCATCCAATTATTTACTAGTCTTATTGACTCTACTTTCCAAATGCATCTTCATTCCATGCCTTCATCTCTACTTTCTTGGTCAGTTTCTTGCCATCTCTTTCCTTCCTCAAGTGTAACAGTCTCACAACTAAACCTATCTAGTGTTGTCTCTCCATAGTTGGGAGAGACCCTAAAATTATTTTTGTTTAAAATAATTTCCCCTAACTTTCAACGGGGTCTGAAATTCAACTTTCCTAAGGGATTTTGCATTCACATAAGCAGCCGTTCTCTGTTGACCTATTTGAAGTGTTTTGAGGATTTTGTTACTACATCTTTCTCATGAATGCTTTTTCCCAAAGTGATCTCATCACATCCATAGTTAAAATCTAGATGTCAATGATCCACGAATTTACAGCTCCAGGCCACACACACCTCTTCTCTGAGTTCTAGATCTTTTTTTCCCCTGCCTTTCTGGATGTCTTGAAGGCAACTTGAACTCCATGTGTACAAAAACTAAACCAAGATTCTTCTCCATTCCCATTCACCTCACAAAAGTCCTGGTCTTTTTTCAATGTTCCTTGCTTCCGTAGATGCACAATAAAACCCTAGTTGCACACACCCTAGTGAATGCACAATAAAACCCTAGTTGCACACACCCTTCTCTTTTTCACTCACCTCACCACATGGGATTCCTCTGTGGGTCCTGTCAGTGTTGCCTCCTAAATATTTCTCAAACCCATTCACTTTCTTCCCATCAATGCCTCCAATCAGTGTGGTCAGTTGCTGTATCTTGCCTCAGAGGCAGCAAGACAGGTTTTGCCATGTCCGATTTATTCTTCCTGTATTCTCACCACAGTGGGCTCTGCCCAGGGAAATCCTATCGAAATCATCCTGCTCTTTAACCCGCTCAATGGGCCCTCCTGTTCTTATGGTAAGCTCTGCAGACCTTAACTTGTTCCTCAAAGCCTGGCCCAGCCAGGTCCCTCCTCACACTGCTCAGCCCTGCTGGTGTCCCACGGCTTCTGCCCGTCCCCACTTCCCTTTTTCTTGACTCTCTTCTCTCTTCTGGGATTGCTTTTCCCTCTCTTCTTTGTCTAATTCTATTTTTCCTTTGATTTCAGACTAAGTCCGATTTTTTCCAAAATCCCTGATAGTGTAATTTGGCTATCCTACTGTAATTTTAAATTTATTTGATTAAGCCAGCATGCCTATAATCCCATTGGCTCAGGAGGCTGAGGCAGGGGGATCATGAGTTCAAAGCCAGCCTCAGCAACTTAACAAGGCCCTAAGCAACTCAGTGAGACCCTGCCTCTAAATACAATGGGCTGGGAAGTGACTTAGTGGGTACGTGCACCTGGGTTCAATCCCCAGTACAGAAAGAAAGAAAGAAAGAAAGAAAGAAAGAAAGAAAGAAAGAAAGAAAGAAAGAAAGAAAGAAAGAAAAGAAAGAAAAACACTGTGTGATTATTAAATTATTTAACTGGCATGTTAATGAAAGCCACAAACCACAGTAATGGATGACATCAACAGTCTCCAGAAATATTTTGAATCAAAGGAAAAAATATTTATCAAGTTAACATTTTTGCATAAATGTTGATTAAATTTGTTACTTGAATTAAGTCACAAAATTTTCAGAAAAGGGTCTCCCTGATGCCTCAGTCTAATCTTCAAGTAGACCCTGATGTCTCACCCCAAAAGTTTGTCTCAGCCTCAGCTAGTGACACCGCAGCATGAACCATGCAGCCTGCCAGCCTGATGCTTTATGCTCTTTCTTAGCTCTGTGCCGTGGTCTTCTCTTCCTCCACATGAAATACCTACCCACCCCCTCCTCCTGCTCACCCTGAGAGGCTCAAATGCCACCTTCTCTGCCTTATCCCAGCTCCTCGGGTACAGCGGTCATTTCCTCCTCGTTGCTCTCATCATGCTTTGTACACTTAATCAGCAGCCATTACTGAGGAATTATTGCATGTAATAAACTGCACAGAATTTATTAATTTAGTAATTGTAGGCATCTAAATAAAAGGCACAGTTCCTGCTTTCAAGGAACACATGGCAGAGAGCTTGAGATAGACCAGAGGATAATTACTTTGCCCATGTTCACAGGGAAGGGGTTCCCTCACCTCATTCTCAGTGTGTTGAATTTATTTTTGTGTGGCTTCTCTAGGTGTGAGTTCCCTAAAGCTAAAAACTCATTTCTAGTTCACCTCTGAGTTCTGGCCACTTGTGCTCAGAGTCTAACAAAGAAGCAGCCTCTATATTTTGTTGTTGTTGTTGTTAATGAACATTTTTTAAATGAACTTTCATCTTAAATTGTATTTTACATTAATTCATTCTCTTATTGGCCCCTCATTTCTATAGAGCTAACACAATCAGATCCTCTTAAAGCAAACAAAAGCATTAAATGAGCATGTAAAAGGACATTAACAGGCAGAAAACAGAAGGACTATGGGGGTGGAGGGACAGGGGAAGTGGGTAGCTCTTCTGTCTAAGAGATATTGTGTATAATAAAAAACATAATGGATATTTAGCCAAGAGACCTGTACTAAAAACACTGGACCTATTTCCTATCTTCTAGGATAGATAATTATATTCTACATTTAGTGCTTGAATTTGAAATTGCATGAATTTCCTGAACATCAGATATACCTACACACACACACACACACACTCACACACACACACACACACACACACACACACACATACAAATACACAAGCTAATCAAACAGAAATGGATTTTTGAGCAACTGAAATGTCACTGCACTTTCACAGCTGTGGAAATGTTGGACACTTCCACCGCTGAAGATTATCTAGATTGAATATTTGAATTCTCTCTTGGCTTTGCCTGAAATATATGATGTTAATATAGAAAGAATAAAATAGAAAGTTGAGGCCAATATATTAAAAATTTCTTTTAAAAAGATAATTAAGATAAGCAGAAGATCGAATACCCCAGCGCAAAGACAAATAGATTCCTAAACAAGGCAGGTAGAGCCAGGCAAAACATTTGTAAGTCAAAAAAAAAACAAACTATAGTGAAGTCTCATGAAAGTTTGAGGACAGGAAGAAATCTATTGCCAAAACAAAAATATATGAACTTAGAAAAGTAGAATTCAATGCAATTTCTATTTCCCAAATTCATTGTGCCATCAGTATAATCTTAAATGCTGGGCATGGTGGCACACACCTTCCATGACTCCGGAGGCTGAGGCAGGAAGATCACAAGTTTGAGGTCAGCCTTAGCAATTCAGCAAGATCCTGTCTCAAGATAAAAAGGGGTAAAGATGTAGCTCAGTGGTAGAGCACCCCTGGATTCAATCCCCAGAATTGTAAAGAGTAAAGAAGGAAGGAAAGAGGGAGGGAGGAAGATTGATTTAGATTGAGATGATTTGGGCTGAAATCATTCTATGATACACTGAGAACATAATAGAGAGATCTCTTACAGCAAAGCAGATATCTTGCCAAGCCTCTGGGCTAGCAGTTTCGCCCTTTCTTCTGATAATATTCACACATGGAACACATCCCTGTGGATAAACCCAATTTTCCATAACCTATGGGTATTGCACCCTTTCTGGCTAACAGACGACGACTGTACAGCCCGGTAGAGAAGCACCAGTCTAAGACAATACCTTTGTTTACAGACTGAAGCCTGAGGTTAAGCAAACACCCAAGGATTCCCGGGTACTTAATGGCAGAAAGCCATCCAATTCTCGATTCCTTGTACATTTAATTTGTCACTCTGAATTGGTCCTCCTCATCAACATCATTATACTTCATAGTTTAAAGGTGTTTCTAAACATCATATCTTGATGGAGACTCTCAACCCTGTGAGGTAGGCACTACTACTGCCACGAGCATTTTAATAGATGTCTTAATAGAAGATCTGCAAGAAGAGCAATAGTAGGAGGGCTTTATTATTTATTTACTTATTTATTTATTTTTGTCTCTCTGAGAACTTGGGCCACACTGTACCAGTTTCATTAAATAGTTTAACTAGCAAATCTGGTTGATGGTGAATACCTGTGTGTCTTTTCCCTAGACTAATTTTACCCTATATTATTTTTCTGTAATAAGCTATGACCATGAGTGTAATAATTGTTCTTCCTCTTATGAGCCCTTCTACTGAATGACTGGACCTAAAGGTGGTTTTGCTCCCACATCCAGTTTCCCATTGCTGCTACAAGACATTACCACACGCTTGACAGCATTAACAGTACACATTTATTCTTTTACAGATGTTGAGGTCGGAAGTCAAAAATGGGTCAGCAGGGCTGTGTTCCTCCTGGAGGCTCAAGGGACAATTTATTTCCTTACTTATTCTGCATAACTTGGCTCATGGCCCAATTTCAAATCCAGCAGTGTAGCATGTAGCGTCTTCAAATCGCCCTTCTCCCTCCTCCCCACATTGGTCATTATGTTGTCTTATAACTTTTCTTTGGCCCTCCTGCTTCACCTCCCTCCTATAAGGAGCTCTGTGATTTCACTGGAACCATTCAAATAACCAAGATAATGTCCCCAACTCAAAATCCTTAATCACATCCGTGAAGTCCTCTTTACCATTAATATAACATTTGCACAGATTCCAGAGAGTAGGACTTAGATTTATCTGGGGATGGGGAGCGGGGCATTATTCAGGCTACCACCATATGAAAGGCTTCCTGCCACACAAAGGCCAAAATGGCGGTGGCTCCTGTTGGCCTGTTTCCTGCACAGCTGCAGGACTCACCTCTCTCTGCCTGCCCCCTGCTCTTGGCAAGAGGAAGACAGCAAAGGGAGAGTGTGGAGGATAGCTCTCTAAGATCAACGCAGTTGGCCTCTTCGTGGAGAAACTGATTTCTGGTGATTCTTGTTGAGAATTTGTTTGGAAAAAGATGTGATTCTCAAACTGCAATCATAAGGGCCACCCCCAACAGAATCACATGGAAATTTGTTAAATTCAACATTCCCGACTGTGCCCTCAATCCACAGAGGTGATGGTTTTGTAAGGCTTCAAGGGCTTTGGCTTAGAAAATTTTGTTTTGTGGTTTTATGGAGAAAAGCAAAATAGCTCCTTCATTTTGCCTCCTGGAAAGATTATGTCACCTTTACCTCCCCAATTATGTTTCTTAAAGGGTATCCATTTCCCAAGAGGCTCCCTGAAACCTCAGTTAAGATAAACCCTTTAAACCCAGACATCATCACCATTACTTTATGCCAAACTATTATTATTTGGCTTGAAGACCTTTCTTTCTCAAAACACTCTGGGATAGATATTGATTCTTTTAATAAACTGGGTAAAATATTTCTAACATTTACAACTCTGAGGCAACTGGAGATAACATGCAGAATCACTGATTTATGCAATGTGTTTGAGAAGGAGAACAAGTTTGTGTGAAGGTAAATAAAGACTCAAGAGTAGAACTGTGAACCTAATTAGGCATTGGGAACCTAATTAGTCACTGCCTCAGCACTGAGCTTATTCAACTATGAGCACATTGGAAAAGGCCGAAATATGCAGTTTTCTGATGGGCCCCTGATTTATCTGGTTATTTATCTGAATTATAGCAAAAGAAACACAGGAGTTGTGATCCTGCCACTCAAAGCCCTTGAAGACCATCAGCCTTTGGGGAACAAGCCAGCAAATGCTTGAGTTTTTTTCCTTTTCTTTCTTTTCTTTTCTTTTTTTTTTTTTTTCCTGCTGCTATAACCTAGCCTAAGGCGGGTTTCAGGCAAGCGACTCTGAGCACAATTGATTCAATGTTTTGGGTCATGTAAATTGCGCAGCTGGGTCACCATATGCTTAATCCTGGAGAAAGGTGAAGTACACAGTTATTAATGTGGCCCCAAATACAAGTGGCTCACAGCCAAATTGGGAACTGCTACAGGCCTGGCCGTGATTTGATCTTCAAGTTAAATCACACAAACCAAAAAAAAAAAAAGACTTAAGCCTTTTCAATTTGTGTGATTTTTCCAGGAATCAAGCTTTTGTGTTGGATGTAAGCAGGATTTGGAATGACCTTAAGTTTGACTTTTGTGAATGTCAGTTCCTAGCCCGGTTCCTGTGAGGAAGCCACACCTCCAAATTACCAGGCCACCACCTTGGACAATTTTGCTGTGTTTAAAGAGCTTACAAAACAAAATTGCGCTTGTCAGCATATAAGCCTTTGCCACAGGGAGAGGCTCTGAAAGGCTTGCCTTCAGAATTTTCAAAACGATGGCAAATTTAGCCAAATTGGGCAAAAACGAATCAGGTTTCACAAATTTAGGAATGTTTATGTAAATCTTTAAAACATATGTTGCCACAGCTGTGTTTAGCATAAAATTATGATGAAAATAATCCTAATGAAAATGACGGTGTATTTATGTAATGCCGTCCACCCAACAACGCCAAATCTGCTACACAACTGATCTCATTAGGCCTGACTAAATCCCTTTGAGCTACAAGGTAAATATTAGTTCCAATTTGCAGAAGAAGAAACTGGGACATGGGCAAAGTTATTCGTGGCTAAGTAGATTAGTGCCAACCAGCCTGCCTCTTCCACCTGTGATTGCACTCTGAGCAGACTCTGGAGCAGAGAGGAGGGCAAATCGATGCCTACCTCCACACCTCCCCATGTCGGTATCCTGACCTTGCTACAGGGAAAAACAGAGATGAAGAGAGCATCACGCCATTAACTGTATACAATATTCTTAGGAATTCACTGTGTTCTCAAGGAGAGATCCTATCCTCTCCAAATGCACCATTGAGGACAGGAGTTGTGAAGGTAGCAGGCAGTTTTGTATCTTGGTTTTACTGATGGGGGAATTCAAGACATAGAGAGGAAGAAGTTAACTCAGAACCACCCCTTCCCCAAGCCAGGACCATCTTACTCTGTTCTTCTCACTATCATGACTGTATCCGTCTATGTTCTGCTACAATAATAGACCACCACAGACTGAACAAATTACGAACAACAGAATTTTATTGGGCTCATGAATCTGGAAACTGGCAAGTCAGAAGTCAAGGGGCTACATCTGGTGAGGGACTTCTTGTTCTGCTACAACAGAATGGAAGGAATGTGAGCATGCACCAGAGAACACGTAGGAGAAATCCTCCTTTTATCAGGAGTCCACTCCCAAGATTATTAGCCCACTCCTTCTATAAAGGCCTTAATTTATTCCTGAAGGCTGTGCCTCCTTGTCCTAATCGCCTCTTATAGGTCCCACCTAACACTGTTACAATAGCAATTGTATTTCAGAAAGAATTATCAAGGAGACATTCAAACCACAACATTGACTGAATTTTCTGTCTTTTAAAAATGTTGGAGAATGATAAGAACTGTTCACAAAATGCCCTCTGCAAGCTCAAGTACTTCAGTTTGGACTACAGAATGTTGTCTTTTCCCAAATCTAGATTCTCCCTAAGTGGTAGAATTTACCCAAGCATTCAAGCATATTGTAATGGAATTCCTAAAAGAGTCCCAGTGGGTTTCTGCCAACAAATGATATATTTTGGCACACGTTGTCCTCTTTTTATAGTTGGTTCATGGTAAAGCAACTGCAAGATCACTGCCTTAGAATGCATGAATAAAATACCTAACATAAGAACCTGCATGGTACCTGGAATGCTGAGACTACAAAGTACTAATTTTTATTCCATTTTCAGCAACACATTTTCAATTGGAGTTTCTAACTAGAAAGAAGGTTTTGCTTAATCTCTGCCAATCAGTATTGATGTTAGGTATGTGCTTTCCAAATTCAATTAAACAATGGCCTTTCTTCCATTCAGAAAAAAAAAAATTCCATCCCCACCATTTTTGCCAAAATCTCGACTTAAGTCTGCCCAGGAAAGACATTCTCTAGAAATAGAAGAGAAAAACAAACCCTTTAAAATATTTTTATGACTTTATCTATATTTGAATTCTCAAAGACCCAGAATATATTTAATTTTAGTAAAAATGTATTGACCTGTGTGTGGAGTACAGCTTTCATTGCCAGACACCTTTTCTATTGGGTGTGATGGACTGCAGGTGACCGAGGCTCTTCCTGTGATGGATTTGGGCTCTTATCCTAACTTGTTACTTATTCATTGGGAACCTTAGGAAAGCCACTTAACCCATCCACATTTGTTTTGTCCTGTGTAAAATGGAGATTAAAAATGATAGCTTAGCAATTGTGAAGACTTAACTTCAACATAGAACTTTCCCTCCTAAGAAGACTCTGAGTGAATGAAGATACTCTTCACTTCGACTTTCTAGTCACTTGCCCCAAATTGGTAAAGATCATCAAAATCAGTCTGTATCTTATATACTCTGTGTGTGTGTGTGTGCGTATTCATGGTATGTGTGGATTAATACACCAAAATATCAATAGCAGTTATCTCTAGAAATAGAATGGTGATGCATTTTTTTTAAGTTTTTGTCTTAGTATTTTCTGTTTTTTCCAAATTTCCCATCATGGACTAATAAAATGTACATTTTTTTCAACTAATTTTCAGAAAATCACTTCATAGCTCCACATTGTTTGGGAAAAACAAAACCAAGCCATAAATATTTATTGTTGTAAAAATAAAATTATAAATGGCTAACCAAAAATCTTATATTTTGTGTAGAAGGGAAATCAAGACCCAAAAAGAATTTCAGCCAAAGCCTTCTTGGCTGCACTGATTGGAACTTACTTCCTTGGGTAACCAGATGACCCAGAGAGCTCTAGTGATGGGTATAAAGGAGGTGGCCACTTGACCCCAAGCTTGCTGCTCAGCATCCCTCACCACCTGACACTGGAAAGATTTCATCCCTCCCCTTTATTTTGATGAACTCGACTGTTAGATAGCCACCCTGTTCATTGAGTCACTGATTTGCACAGATTTATAGAGGTAAACTTAACAAATCCCTGTATCATAATGCGGTCACTGTTTTAGTCCACTTTACTGCTGCTGTGATAAAAAGAACTCACAAGAACCATTGGAGGAAGAAAAGTTCATTTGGTGGCTCACGGTTTCAGAGGACTCAATCCATAGTCAGCCAGCCCATTCCTTGGGAACCAAGGTGAAAGCAGAACATCATGGCGGAAGAGTGTGGAGGAGGAAGCATCTAGGGACGTGGCAGTAGGAAGCAGAGAGAAAGCTTTTACCCCAAGAGCATGCCCCCATTGACCCACCCCCTCTAGCCACATTCTACCTACTACTGTCACCACTCATATTAGGGAATTAACAGATCAATTAGGTTAAGGCTTCTAACCCAATCATTTTGTCTCTAAACCTTCTCTCGTTGTCTTACACATAAGCTTTTGGGGACATCTAATATTCAAACCATAACAGTCACTCAATTAATGTGGCAAGGATACGGGCTTAGGTTAAGGGTCTTGCCATCACTACTTCTGTCTGGGACTTCCAGCTCTCAAAGATGAAGGGCTGAGAAGCTGGGCTGGGTCTAGCGGGAGGTCAATGAAGCACTAACCTCAGAGACCAAATTCAAGCACATGCCAAAAAACTCACTAATCAAAATAAATAACGTCCGTGCGTTATTTTCAAAAATCAAAATTAGTGGGAAAATTTATGATAAAAAAAAATCAACATTTCAAATACAACATATATATCATGAACACTATGTATTTGGTCTTTGTTCCTATTTCCTGGCACAGAGCTCCTAAAACCTTCGGGATTCCCTGAGTGATGAGAATATCTTTAATTATAGGGTTATTCATAATGAGCCCCTTTTAACCATACTTGAGTCTATCCTAATAAGGTAGATTTCTAAACAGTTTCAGGATAGAGGAAGCAACTGTGTGGTTAGAGTTGGAACTCTGAGTCTCAGCTCCAGACCTCCAGGGAGGAAAGAGGGCTTAGAAATTGAATTCAGTGACCAATGGCCAAGAATTTGATCCATCATGGTTTCACAACAAAATGTCCATAAAAAGCTCTATAGAATGGGTCCCAGGGATCTTCCAGGTTAGTGGTCCCATGGAGGTGCTGACAGCATCAGTTAAGTTGGAAACTCTACACGACACCCTACCCCTAAACCTTAACCTTTGTATCTCTTACATTTGTCTGTTCCTGAGTGGCAACTTTCATAATGAACCAATAAAAAGAAGAAGAGTCTGGAGAATTCAAGAACCTGAGGAGGGGGTCAGGGGGAATCCCTGAGTTGATAGTTGCTAGTCAGAAATGTGAATAGCCCAGGCATTAATTTTGTAGATGGCATCTGAAGTAAGGGACGTCTTGTGGGACTCAGCTTTACATCCATGGGGTCAGAACTAAATTACATATTTGTATTGGAGAATTTGGGAGGAGAAACTATAGTATTTGGTGTTGGAGAAAAAAAAAAACATACATTTGATGTCAGAAGAAGATAGATCAGAACACTGTGCCAGGCCATATAGTGCCAGGTAAGAGAAAGAATGATGACACCCAACTCTTCTTTATCACAACTTGTGATATTTTATCAGAGATTTCTGGCATTCGTTTTATTTTTCAAAAAAATATTTCATTAAAATATTTTTCTTGATTACTGAGTTTCCTGGCCAATTAACAAATGAATGAAAGAAATATGGTCGATGCAACCAAGAAGTCTATAACCGAAGCAAAGATTCAGCTCCTGATTTCTTCTCTAAGACCGTAGCCATGGAGAATGAGCTGTTCTACAATTCACCATAAAACAAATGCCCTGTTTCCAGATTCCAAGATGATGATTCTTCTTTGATTTGTAGATAATACCTAGCTTTTTACAACCCAAAACCAAGAAAATCACAAACGGCACCACTGAAATGGTGGATTTGAGGATTTGAGTCCTGGCAAGCATGGGCATGGAACTTAGCAGGCCATGGTCCTAGAGCCCCTACAAGGGGATAACCAGGAAACAGCCATCTGGGGGCAGCCAAAGGAGAAAGGGAGACCAGAGCTGGCTCCAGAGACAATGAACCAACTAGTATCAGATCCATGAGGCAAGGCAGAAAACACAGTGGTTAGTGGCTCAGCTCCTGTGGTGGGGGCTGTAGTTAATCGCTTGTGAGAACCTTATAGAAATCAACTGGAAAAAAAAAAAATAACTCAGATTCCATCGTATATATGGTTTTAGCATCAAACATTAGCCAAAGGGGGAAAAAAAAAGAATTTTTGAGGGGTATATTTCTTCACTAAGTTTTACATAACCCAGCTCTAAACTTCTGGAACTCTTAATATAACCTTGAAATCTCTTGGCAGCAACTTTCGAACACTACAGCTTTTCCTAACATCCAGAGCACCATGCTTCCATGTGCTAGTTCAACTCTGCAGTGTGAAACCGCTGTCTCGGGGCCGTGAGGAGCAATGACTGACAGTGATGTAATTCTAGAAGCCAAAAGCTGAGGTTGTACATAGAGTATCACATTTTCTACTCAAGGCCAATTGTTTCCCCAAGCTAAGAAATTTGGATTTTGACACTTGAAGGAATTTTTCCACATTGTAGGAAAGACAGGGTCCTCTGAAATGGTTCACTCAGCCTTCATGGTCATGTTGGGTACTCAGAGAGTGAGTGAGTTGGATTTTATGAGACTTAGTGACAGTTTTACTTTATAGAATCTCACTTTTTTCTAATCTCTCTTGATAGATTTTTTTTCCTCTTGTATTTCGTGGTACCTCCAGAAGGACACTACAGTTTTAAAAAGAAACACTTTGTTCCACCTTTAAATTGTTTGTGTTGTTACTCCTGTTTGTGCTCTTATCTTGGTTTTTGCTTTAAGCTAGTATGGGTGGGGTTGGGGAAAGAAGGATATAACAAGTCTTCCACTCAAAATTTTGTAGTTCTGAAAATTTATATCTTGGTGTCTTCACTGACAGAAAGTGGAGAATTTAGATCTATAGAGATTAAGAACTAAACCAATGTCATTCGGCTGGTTGGTGGCTAAACAAGGGATGGACTTGAGTTTCCAGTCACAACTCTCATCATTAAACCATCCAGTGTCACAACTCTCTAGCAGCCAAATGTGGTCTGTATGGATGTGTAAGTGATTAAGACAGAGTGATAGCAGATGTTCAACGCCCTCTTCCTAAATGGTATGAGGTTCCCAGCAGCTTCTATAGGGCCTCAAAGATGGGCAAAAGGCCTGGACTTTAAGCCACTTGTATCCCACAGGAGGCATGGGGAGCCCTCGGTAACATGGGAAGGTGTTCCTTCCCATGTCTGGTCCCTGGACTAAGGCAGGTCCCCCAGAGGCACTTTGGATTCTCCAAAGGCATTGAGTGACCACCCTGTACTGGTATCCTTAGGCCGTAAAGCACTGCCCACAGGCCCTGCACCTCATATTCAAACCCTTCCCATCCCCAGCAAGATACTCCCCTCCTGCCCTGCAGTGACTCTCTTCAGTCCAAAGCATCGGCCCCCATCTCCCAGAGGTCAGACATGATCGTGTTGCAACTTCATCAGTGGCCAGAAATGCACAACTATTTCTTTCCTGATGATTGTATAAAACAAACCCAGTATTATTGTAGGTCTGGATAAGAGAGAGAGAGAGAGAGAGAGAGAGAGAGAGAGAGAGAGAGAGAGAGAGAGAGAGAATTAGTCAGGTTTTTTTTTTCATTATGATCAAAATGCCTGACAAGAGAAACTTGGAAGAGAAAAGATTTATTTTGACTCCCAGTTTCAGAGGTCTCAGTCGGTGGTCTAACAGCTCCCTCGCTTTGAGGCCTGAGGTGAAATAGAACATCACGGTGGCAGGGCACTGCAGAGGAAAACTGCTCAGCTCCTGGCAGCCGGATAGCAGAGAGACAGCGAGCGAGTGAAGAAGGTCCCAGAGAGAAAATAAACCCTTCTGAGCCATATCCCCAGGGGCCTCCTTCCTCCAGCTAGGTTCCACCTCCAGTGCTCCATTCATCCATCAATGGACCAACCCTCGGTCAAGATCAGAGTCTTTATGACATAATCACTTCCCCAGATCCCACCTCTGAACAGGAGATTTGAGGGACACTGCAGATCCAAATCCATTTTTTGTTGCTATAACTGAGTACCTCAGACAAGTAATTTAGTTAGCTCATGGTTCTAAGAATCTAAAAAGTCCAAGAACTCGGTTCTGGCATCTTCTCAGGTTTTGATGAGGGCCATCTTGCTGCAGCACAACATGGTGAAGCACATCAAGTGGTGAGACAAAGCCATTGTATTAGCTGATGTCTCTTCCTATTATAAAGCCACTAAAGCTATCATGGGGACCTCACCCTCATGACCCCACCTAATCCTAATTAACTCCTAAAGATCCTATCTTCAATATTGACATATGAACATGAGGATTAAACTTCCAATGCAGGAACTCCTGGAGGACATATTCAAACTGTAGCGGTACCCAGTCTTGTGTTTCTTGTCAATTGCTGTGCTCAGAGATTCTGCTTTCTCCTGGGGGATTTTCAGGCAGCTGACTGCACTCTGTAAGACCCATGGCCTGCTCTCCTCGGTCTTCAGGAATCCCCTTCTCTATGTCGGAGTCACCAGAACCTTCATCCGCCCCTCCCCTCCACCCACCTCAGACCCCAGGCGCTACCTCTATAAGCTTCTGCAGGCCTGGCCTTCTTTACTGGCCTCTGCTTGACCTTACAGAAAGAAACCTTAAGGGCAAACCTCATGCCATCCTGAACACCTCCAAGAAATAGGGAGAAACACTAGAAGAGTCAACATGGATGAGCATTTGTTTAAATTATCCAGTTACCAGGGCTGGGATTGTGGCTCAGCGGTAGAGCGCTCGCCTCACCTGTGCAAGACCCTGGGTTCGATCCTCAGCACCACCTACCAAAATAAACAAGTCAAATAAAGGTGTTGTGTCCAACTACAACTAAAAAATAAATATTAAAAAAAATTTTTAAAAAAATTATCCGGTTATATCTGGACACTACGCTTCTTGCTATTATCTTTTTACTTGCCTTCCCTTCTTGTAGGCTTATTCCTTGAGATTTGAGGAGGGGGTGAAAATAGATTATGATCATCCTGTCATCTTCATTGGGCCTGCCCCATGCTTTCCTGCCATTTGGGAGTTTATGGATGCATACATTGATCTCGTCTGTTTTTTTCCTGCAGGTTTATTGAGTTCAAAGCTTGAATTTTAGGAGAAACCATGTTCCAAGTTATATTCAAATTATCACTGGACCCATTTCCATTTATGAATAACATTTCACAACTGAATATAACTTTGAGTTTTACGGGACATTTTTGAAGGTTCTAACTTAATCCTATGAGGTAGGCCAAGATCTAAGATGTGGGCGAATTCAGTCCCAATAGCTGTGAGAGAGATCCACACAGCTCGTCAGTGGTGGGCCCAGCTCTCAAACATGTCTTCTGGCTCCTGACGACACCATGTGAATGTGGTCTCTCTCTCTCTTTGTCATTTTGCCTTTCTTTTTACAAAGGAAACAAATCAGGAAAATGTGTTTCTTTTCACAAATGTGACACAGGACAGAAAGCTTGCTGAAAAAATAGTCACATTCCTGAAACAATCCCGGCTGCCTCCCCTCTCTGGTCCGATGCAGGGAAGGCAGTTTGCTAGCGTTGGGTTGGCCACATCTGTCAGGGTTTGAAGGTCTAGAATGTGTGGTAGGGACCGCCTACCCCACACGGGGGCCTATTGATGATTTGGCTCAATCTGAAACTCTACCCGCCCACCCTCCCCCACCCTCCATGTTCCTGGGGCTTCCTTGGTCTCAGAGCCTTCTGAAATCTCAGAGAAAGCATCTCCCTCTGGTCCCCACGATGTTTTCACATCTTTGCTCCCTTAAGGAGATCTGCACATCTGTTTCCCATGACTGTGAACTATGAGAAGTTGTCAGGGCCTTTCAATCAGTAGAACGGCCTATAAAAGCTTGCTGTATTTTCAGTTTTACTAAATATTTCTATAATTCAAAAATTATGGAAATGGATAATGTTTCTGTTCTTTGGGAATATATTTAACAGCTGTGTGTGCACCAGATGCAAATGAATATATAGAAATAAATTGTGCATTTTATAGACTGCACTTCATATTAACTGCCCTCCCCCACCCACCCACCCCCTTCAGATACCTCATCCCTGCTCCTGCCAGGATAGCCAAGATCCTGGAGCACCTTGCAGGGGACAGTTTGCTTTTTAGTTCCAACTCCCCCCCCCCAAAAAAAAAATGAAGTATAAATCCATCTGCAAAAGAGAGTATTTCCTGAGTGGAGAAGCAACTTGCTAAGGTGACTCTGACAATAGGAATTGTGGGAAATAGGTTAGGGTGCTAAATATCCAACAGTGTTGACCCAACATTAAACATGGTAAATTAGGTTCCCGATGGATCGCTAACTATGTAGTGAACAGTTGTCATATCTTGGCCTGCCCAAACTCTCCATCAGAAGCTGAAATGGCTAGTCTTTGCTCTTCCTCGTCCCTGGCAACGACCGTGCAGGGACAAG
This sequence comes from Ictidomys tridecemlineatus, assembly GCF_052094955.1. Lineage (NCBI taxonomy): Eukaryota > Metazoa > Chordata > Mammalia > Rodentia > Sciuridae > Ictidomys > Ictidomys tridecemlineatus. Next base: position 121,398,229 of record NC_135485.1, read on the forward strand.
ATTAAAAAAAGTGCCAATTGGTTATTCAGCCCAAGATTTCAAACTTGATGCAAGGGATCAAAAAAATCAAGAGCAAGTGCAGGACTCTCAGTGTAACAGCTAACAGCAATCTCCAGGGTCCAGCCCTTGCTGCAGAGTAGCTGGGGCACCTGATCACCCCCCGCCCGCCCGCCCGCCACACAGAAAACACCTGCTACATGATTGTATCATTTTTCTAGATGAAGATCCTGAGCCTCCGAAGAGATTCAGTAATTTGTCCAGGGTCCCTTGGCTTATAAAGGCAGAGCTGGGGCCCAGGGGTGTAGCTCAGTGGTAGGGCACTTACCTAGCATGTTTGAGGCCCTGGGTTCCTTCCCCAACCCTGGGGCAAAAATCAGAAGAACAGAGACGTCAGAACCTTGTGCCTTTCCCACAGAGATACATTCTTCAGTCCTCCTAAAAAATCTTCTGGTCAGCACAATATTGTGATTTTCATTTTGGTGGGTGGACTATCAGGCTCTGCCTGATTTTCTCAACTAGGGAAAAAAGTTTCAGTGATCCATAAAACTATCCCAGCTTGATTTCTCTCCCTGCCTTGTGCCTTTTTAATACTCAAAGTCAGGTGATTCCAGCTCCTAGGGCAGGTTGTTTGGGCTAAGGAGCACAGAAGCTAATCCCACGTCCGTATCAGACAGAGAGGGTCTTCATTCAAAATTGCATTTTGTCAAATTTAGTCAATTTCTCTCTCTTGCCTGTGAACCCTTTGGCTTTTGAAGCCTTTGATTGTGCACACCCTTGTCATCCTCTCACCCTTCTTTATGTTAAACAGCATCATTTCAGTCCTGGGAACTTGTCAGATTCCAGAGGGAAGAGCCACGATTTCAGATCCTTAAATTAAAAACAGGGAGAAAATGTTCCCTTCCATCCATCAGAAAGAACGCTCGCTCTCTCTCCTCTCGCTCAAATTTGCTTTCTCGTACTTCATCTCTGCTCTTTGTCTGAATAGACTTGACAGAAAAATTATTTGGATGTGTCATGTGCTTGTCATCTCAGGCCAACAAATTGATGGTTTAATGCAAAATGACAAGGCAGCTCAGGAATCTCATACCGAAACCTACCTCGCTCTATGGTTTCAGGAACAAGTCATCCCACCCGGGAATTTTAAGTAACACTTTGGCACAGATCTCATTTCCTGGCCATTGAGTTCTTATTGAAGACACCAGCTCTGGAAGAGAAAGAGTAGCAGGAAATGTACCACAGTCTCTTGTCTCCAAAGACAATGTTCTTCCCACCAAAGAAGGGGAGATTTTTCTCCATCTTCTCCAATGGAAAAACATCTCTTTGTCTCTCTGCCTCTGTCTCTTGTATCTCTCTCTCTCTTTCTCTTCTTTTTCCCCTTTTGTTCTCTTCCTCTCCCCACCAAAAAAAAAAAAAAAAAAATGCTCAAAAAAAAGCTCAAACATCCAACAACTCAAAAAACAATATCAAGAGTCAAACAATTCTGCTTATAGGATTACTTGTTTACCAAATAAAATGGCACCATGTTGAATTTTGATGGCTCCCAATTTACGATGGTGGAACTTCAGATTTTTTTTGATTTTATAATGGTGTGACTGTATACCTGTACAACCCTTCTGGTTTTTACATTTAGTACTGTATTCAGTGAATAACATAAGATATTCAATATTTTATTTTAAAATTGAGATAATTTTGCCTTTTGCTAATAGGAGTTCTGAGCATGTTTAATGTAGACTCAGTGAAATCATGACGTTTAGCAGGAAAGGTGTACCCCAAGCAAATTCGACTTTGGTATTTTCAACTTACATTGGATTTACGGGGAGGTAACATGACTGTCGGTGAAGGGGTATCTTGAACTACAATACAGCTGATTGGCAGAAAGCCTCAGACTTGGAGCAGTGAGGCTAGTTCCTGACACTGTGTGATTTGGGCTAGTCTTTTGATTTCTGTCGATATGTTTCTTCCCCATGAAAATGGATGGTGAGAGGTGGGGAAGAACTGAATGTGCATGCTTCATTATCTCAGCCTGGAAAATGGGGGCTGCCCCCTAAGAACAAAGATCTAATAAAAAATTGTGCTAGAAGTCTTCCCTCCAAAACATGGGGATGATTATCATTTTTTTATGTAGAAACTATATTAAATTAGAGATCTAAAAACATGACAACTAAAAACAAATAAGATTCCAAGTAGGCTTAAAGTGAGAAAGGCTTGTAGAGATCATCTGTCTGTCCCCCTCATTCAACAGTGATGGGATCTGAAGTCCAAACAGGCAAGGAGACAGAAACCTAGAGCATCTCACTTGTAGTTTGTCCCTGGCAATTGCTACACACGGGAGGCCCAATGCTGTCTTCCAATGTGGGACTCAGTATTGCTTGGCTTGTGAATCATTGTTCCATGAACTTTTGGCAATTAGAATCTAGGGAAAGAATGATGAATGGAGTCCCACCGTTGCCATTAAGATGTTAGATAGAAATCTCTCACATGCATTTTTGTGGGTTCAGAGGGAAAAACAAGAAGACAAATCTACTGGATGTTTCCATTGGAGAAATGGCCCTGATAATTACTGCGAGGGAAATTACTTGCTCACTTTGTATCCTGATTTCACCAAGGTCTTATCATTTACATATAATAGTCTTTCCTTGAAATTCAGGTTCAGGGGGCAGGAATGTTGTGCCTCCTAGAGTCTTATTTAATAATTATTTGTCACATTGCAAGAAAAATTAATATCCTCAGACATAGATGTTCTAATCTTTCCAGCTGCTGATTTGACCTAACCTAACCTAATTCTGTCCCCAGCTCTGAGTATATCTAAAGTCTATGATGGCTATCATATATTAACATTAACTGACCTCAATTGCATTTTTATACGTAATTAAATTGATTATTTAACTGGTGGGTGCATTGCTCACTAGGAGTGTTTATATTTTAAAAGGAATTTGAAAATCAACAAATAACTTCATAACAAAATAGTCCTATAAGTGTTAAATATGGTTTTTTACATGTTTCATATACAGAGTATGGCACCCCTGAATTAACTGCAGCCACCAGTTAAATAATTCAGTTGTGGCACACCAACAGACTACAAAGAAAGCAGAAGTTCCGTTGTTTTTGACATGCAAAGGAAAACAAATCCACGACTGGGACTATAAGTCAGTGTGCTCATTCGTCTAGCAACTAATGTTTGTTGGTGTTTTTTTTTCCCTACATAGTTGGATGCAAACCAAATTATCAGCTAACTCATGGGCACATATTTTAATCATAAATTTTTAGACAACAGGACTATAGAAGAGGATATTTGAGAGGAGAAAGATTTCTTTCTTCATTGTTTCAGCAGATGGGTACAAGTTTTTAATTCTACACTTTTCTGTGCACTATTTTAAGAAATGAGTGAATGTATCTAAGTACCTAGCTTTAAAAGTGTGGTTACATGTATTTTGAAAACCAAGCCAAGAAATACAAGCCCCATAAAATCCTGAAGCATATTAAATGACGGTTCCTTTTTCCTTAATCCACCACCACAAATATCAATTAAATGTAATTATATTAAATAGGTTCCCCTGAGAGCAAATAAAGATTTGCCAGAACACAAATTGCTACCCAGGTGAACAATATATAATTTTCTTGAGTATACAGACAAATACAGATGGTACACTCCAGAATGGAATGCAGCAAATCTGGGTTGACTGTAACATATACATTGATTTTTTTTACTTAGCTACCAAAATGGCAGGAGGCCAAAAACTACAAATAAAATAGATGAGTTTTTCTTTCTCTTTTCTTGGATGAGAGGATAAATATTGCATTTTATATTAATAGCTGTTAATTAAAAGGCTATTAATCAGAGACAGTAATAAATAAATGGACTCTACTAGAAGCAAATGCCAGAAATGAACATGTAAGTTTTAGCCAAAACAACAACAACAAAAAAACCTTATTTAAGTGACTTCCTAAAATTAAAAACAAATGTTTTGCTGAGCTTACCGTGAGAGGAAGAAATGAATCCATAAATAGGAAAACAGGTAGAGTACAATGAATTTTGTTAACTATTTTAGGAGATTATTATTCCACTCCTCTTGAAGTGAAAAAATAGATTTAAAAACTTTCTTAATTATAAGAATGAGCTGCCCAAAGATGTTTGAATTCAAAGATATCGGGGAATATCTAAAAAAGTGTTTTGTTTTTTTTATTCTGCAGGAAAAATGAAAAAATGTTGTGCTCATGGGCTTTTTTTTTTTCATTATATGATATGTAAGGTATAAATTTCTTCTGTCAGATGTTCCTAGGGATGGAAATTTAATTCATTCTTGGTGTGGTATGGAAAGCCTTGAAAAATAATCAATTTAAGATTGAATGTGCTGATATGTCAAGTATTTTTAGTCTCTGCCCTTTTTAAAGTCATAAAAATAATTATCTAAAACAGAATCTTGGAAGCAGGGACATTTTCCTTTTCCTATTGCTCATTCCCTTCAGATTGAAATCTCTGCCTCCACCCACCTCCCAGGACTAACTCTCAAAGTAAGAATATGCCACTTCCAGATTTAGGAAGTGCTATGGGCAAGCAGAAGTTCAGGCTTTGCATCTCCTAGATTCTTAGTTTCCTCGGCTAGAAAACATGAGAATTAGCCGTTAAAAATCCTTCTCCTAGACAAGTGCAATAACCTGTGATCCCAGCAACTTGGGAGGCTGAGGCAGGAGGATCGCACATTCAAATCCACTCTCAGCAACTTAGCACAGCCCTAAGCAACTTAGCAAGACCTTATCTCAAAATAAAAAAATAAAACAGACTGGGGATATGTCTCTGTGGTTGCACCCCTGGATCTACTCCAATACAAAAAAAAAAATATTTCTCCTATTGGTGATTCTATATCTCATAAAAAGATAAAATGCTATGATGTCAAGGAGGATCTCATCCTTCTTCCTGATGAGATAGATGCTGCTGTGCTCATTGCTGTCTGTTCGATTGAGGTCCTGGAAAAACTCTGTATGAAACTGGGTTGGGGGGACTTCCTCTTTTGCAGAGACACCCACATGCTGCTTAGAAAGCCCCCTAGGGGTTGGAGGGCCTGATTCTGTCAAGTACATGGTTAAGGAGCAGGGCCAGGGAAGGAGTGATCATTCTCCCTGACTGATAGACATGTACCCTGGAATAGAGCGGTAGGCAGGTAGATTCTACAAGAACCCTTTTCCTTTCCTCTCACCTCTGCCTTCTGCACCCTCCTCCACCCCCTCATCAATACCCTCTACTCCTTATTTCTCCCAAAGTTCCTTCTCCTCTCTATTTGGTATTACTAAACCCCAAGCTTTCTGATCTGTCTTATAAATCTTGACAGTCTCTTTAGTAACAATTAGCAAATTGTAATTATTTTCTATGGCCCTGCTCTGCAGCAGGGTGGGGGGTGGGGGTGGGGGAGGTTCCATCCTAGGACAAGGCAGGGAAGTTCTAGAAGGTCTTACATGTAAGGTGACCTCTTCCTTCCTTGCTGCTCTTCCTACCCCACTCTGCCTCCCACTATTGCTTTTTCTATCATCCCTCCCTCCTTCCTTCCCATTCTCCCTCCCTCCTCCCTTCCCTTTTTCCCTCCCTCCTTCCTTCCCTTTCTTCCTCCCTTTCTCCTTCCCTCTTTCCTTCCTTCCCTTCTTCCCTCCCTTCCAAACCATCCATCCCCCTTCCTTTTGCCCCTACTTTTCCAGAGTACCTCAGAAAGACCACTCATATCCCATAGTTCTTGGCTTATTATCTACCCTGGTTCAAGGAAGGCTTCCCTCATTAGTTAGTTATCCTTTGTCTCTGCTTCCTTCCCCTTCTCTTGTACCCACCCCAGGAAACCATTCTAATGTTTGATAAGAATCCTCTTGTTGATGTATGCCCCTATAAAGTTCATAAGTACTTCTCCATATGTGCCTTGTAATTTATCTGCATGGTATTCTACTGAAGACCTCATGGGGCTTCCTATCATTGTCACTCAGCATGTCATTTTTGAATATCTTACCTATGGCTTCTACCAGATGCATGGCACTTCCTGATGTGCCTTCACCATGCATTACCTGGGGGGTGATTGAGTAGGCCTGGCCTCCACCTACCTTTGACTACAAATAGCACTGCAGTGAGCATCCTTGAATGTGTCTCTCTGAGACGCATGTTCAGGAGTTTGATGCCTTACTATGACTGGATAGTGCCTGGTTGCTCTCCATAAGGGCTGTGCCAAGTGATTCTCCGGCCCATGGTACATAAGTGTGCTTCTAGCTTCGCCACCACAACAGCATCTGGTGCTTGGATAAATGTAATTAAGAATGAATACCATGCTGGGCATGGTGGCACCTGTCTATAATCCCAGCAGCTGGGGAGGCTAAGGCAGAAGGATTGCAAATTCAAAGCCAGCCTCAGCAACTTAGTGAGGCCCTGAGAAACTTAGCAAGACCCTGTCTCTAAATAACATGTTTTTTAAAAGGGCTGGGCATGTGGCTCAGTGGTTAAACTCCCCTGAATTCAATCCCTGGTACCAAAAAAAAAAAAATGCCATAATTTGTAAAGTGGAAGATTATTTCTCTACATTCTCTGGTCCATTGCTTTCAAAATTCTTTCCAAATTTCAGAAATGATGATGCTATACATTTACGTATATAGGAGATACTTTCTTTTAAGAAAGAATATGATATTATTATTATCAAATTGCAAAAGGAATGAAAATTCTGTACTGAGAAGAAATAAGTGATGAACAAGTGTCTAGAAAAAACACATTCTGGTCCCTTGGTCTGTTTGGAAGATCTAATTGAAAGATGTTCCCCTGGTCTCTGCTAACCTATTAGATCAAACTCTAATTTCCTCCTGAAAGTGCCCCCTGCCCCAGATCTGCCTGTATGTCTGCTTGTCTGCCTTTCACACTGGACTCTGTGAGTGGAGCTCCCTGAAAGCAGTGCTTCCCATCTGGTTCCTTGTCTTGGCTGGATCCCAATACCTAAAATACCGTCTGATACATTCTGGTCATTTAACAAATATCCAATGAATAAATGAATTCACAAATAAGTGAATTGGTTTGGGATTGCCAAACCCTCCCTCGGGGCCTGATAGAGAGCTTGCATTGACTCAGTGCATGGATGCACGAACAACTGATCAATCTCACTCTTTGGACTCCATCTTCCTTTCTGTCTCAGGATTCCCCCATTAGTTCTTCATCCTTGAATTTAGCCAGATTCCAGGTTGGAGGACAGGACCATCCTAGCATAACTTTAACTCACTTGAATATGGGTTGCCCCTTCCTCCCTCCAGGATGGGAGAGCTAGAAATAGCTCAGGCTCATTGAAAAGCTGTGCACTCCAGGGAAGGAGCGAGAGGGCATAGCCAAGAGGCAATATTCCAACTGGTGTGTGTGAGCAGGTTTCTGCAGGGCAGGCAGCCAAGGCACCCACCCACCTTCCCTCCTCCTCTCCCTTCCTCCCCTCCAGGCTTTATCCTTCATGACAGTCTAATAAAGGGCTGGTCTGAGGCTGGAGGTCCTCTGATTACACACAGATCTATACGTGCACATTCCAAAGAGAAAACACATATAATCATATTAAGACAGTTTGTTTTCATATCTATATAGTTTATAGTGATATAAAGTTGACAGTTTCTAGGCAGAGTTTTCCCTAAACAAGCCTTCCATATTTTTCCTGGATGTGAAAGACTATTTTCACAGCCAGAAAAGAGCACTTGGGAAATTCTTGAGGACTGAGTGGTGCTTCAGGCCATCTTCCTCGGTTAACACTTCACTGAAGAACTCGTCTTAAGTTGGGTCTCTACCTAATTAAAATCAGCAAGGGAATCTTTTGGATCAAAGCCATCCCAAGCAAACTATCTGGACCAGAGCTCAGACATTCGATAGCTCAAGCTTCAGCCACTTGCATTCCAAATATGATAGCATGTCGGCCGTGTGGAGGTCTGCTCAAGGTTTTTTTCTGAAAGTGTCCCACCTCCCTGTGTCAAGCTTGGTATCACAGAGGGATTTGCCATGGGACGCTAATAGTACAAATTTTAGGTCCCTGGCTTCACTTAGAGATTATTTTTAATAGGGCAGTATTTATGCTATATTCATGTTTATTAAGAACATAATCCATCAACCATTGTTGTTAGCACAGTCTTGCCCATAGAACAAGAGATTGAGATTGGTTTTCTCCGGATACACACTTTTAAAATTGAACCAATCCTATTGTCAGTGCTGGTTCTACCTAATTAGGTCAAGGATAGTTGTACAGACCTATCTGGGGTCCTCTTTTGTCCTATCTCTGACATTTCCCAAGATCCCTATCTCATCTGGCATAAGTTCATCTTCTTAGATCCTTTGGGCTCCTTAGAAAAAAAAAGGGGGGGCTATGTAGGAGCAACCTAAATAGGTTCCATTTTCAATAAACTAACTCAAACCAGTCAAGAACCTTTTATTTAAAACAAAACACACACACACACACACACACACACACAAATATATATATGACAAGCAGATTTTTTTTTTTAGAAGACCTCTATCCTTACAAAAGAAATAGGGTTTTATATTTCCATGCCATGGAATTTTCTCCCAGTGACCTGAGCCAGCGGGTAATTTTTCCTATAATTGAGCAGTATGAAAACCCTCATGACACTGTGTAAAAGGGCTCAGCTTCCCGGGCACTGTATTGTACACACTTAAACTTTTTGGAGAACAAGAGGATGGGTTGGTTTGGACCAAATGACTTTGGTACATTGGGATGAGTCATGGGACCAGTCCTCCAGCTCTAGATGATTATAGGTGCCCTCTGGAAATGTATCCTTTAAGCCAGGACATAAGTACCATCTTAAATTATTTCTGGAACAAAACAGGGAACATGTATGTATGCTATGTGTCCTCATGCTACACATGAAGGAAGACTCCAGTACCCCAAAACCTCAGTGTGAATAAAAATTAGAGCTAATAATTATTTAACGGTTATCCCTCTTCTTAGCCTTTTTCATATATTTTCCCATTTAATTCTATCACTGTTCCCATTTTGCTCATGAGGAAACTGAGGCACCAAGTAATTGAACAATTTACTCAAAGTTAAACAGTTTGACCAAGGCAATTTGGTTCTGGGGTCTTTTTTTTCTTTAAAAAGGACCCTACATTTCTTCCTTCTCTAATGTAGTTTTCTCTATTGCCTGAGTTAGAAAACAGTTTGGGGGTGCATACCTTCTGTGCTTGAGTCTGCTCATACAGATGAACTTGTTCTAAGACTCTGCCAGACATCCAACACCAGGCTGAGCTCCAAGGGAGTTGGGGGGTTGGGGGGATGGTTAGTCAGCTCTTCACTGATGTGACAAACATCTGAGAAAAACAACTTAGAGGAGGAAATGTTTATTTTGACTCATGGTTTCAGTCTGTTGTGAGCTGGCTCCATTGCTTTGGGCCTGAGGTCAGGCAGAGGATCTTGGTGGAAGAGCACGGTGGAGGAAAGCTGTTTAGCTCCTGATAGCTGGGAAATAGAGAGACAGAGAGGAAAAGGCCTGAGAAAAGATAAATCTTTTATGGCATGACCCCAGTGATCTAATTTCTCCAATCAGGTTCCAACTCCCAGTAGACCATTCAGCCATCAATGGATTCATTCACTGATGAGGTCAGAACCCTATGCCCAATCACTTCCCAAAAGGGAGACTAGAGGCGGGGGGGTATTCCATATCCAAACCATAAAAGGGGCCTACAATAGAAACAGAAAGCACAGCCCCTGCCTACCAGGACCTCACAGTTCAGGAAGAAAAGACTATGGCAGAGTTTCCAGCTTGTGAGAGTTGTGGGCACATACTGGCCCCACCTGGAAGCATGCCGGAAAGAGTGTGTGATACTCTCGCACCCCAATCTAATGGAGGCTGATCCCTGCCCTTCTCTCCTCACCAGGCCTTGTGGCCTGGACATGGGAGGAGCTGCTGAGAGTGGACATGGCCTTCCGGCAGCTGCTCACCTTTCACACCTGCAGCAAGTTCACAGCTACAGCAGGCTCACACCCAAGCAAGACCAGTCCACCGAGGTGTTTTGCAGAATGGTTTCCACTGAGGAAGCGTCATGGAGAGGTAAAGGAGGAGACTAAAATGAATTGAGACATTCACTAACAGCATATGTCTACTGAACCTCAGAATCTAGGACACAGTTACCCGCCTGTGACTGCGCGAACTCCCAGGTAAGGACAAGGCCTCTGTGCTTCTCACCTGTCCATTATTCCAGTGAGTAATTGCACTGACTCTGACAGCATCAACCTTCTCAAGGTTTCTCCAGAACATATCCTGACGGGGAGCAGGGCCTGCATCCCACTGCCTGCCTTTTTTCCCCCCCTTCTCGGGCCTCTCCTAAAAGCAAATCTGAGTCTGTTTCAAGAATTTCAAAGTAAACATTTTTAATCTATCAGAGCTCATTTATAAGTATGAAGCTATCATTTAAAGTGTGCCTGAGATAACATGTGAAGAGTTAGGACTTTGTATAAAGACACACTAAAAGATGAATATTGACGTATTTATAAAGCCAGTGTTCTTAAAGAGTTTTTTTTTAATGATTCAACTTCCAGCCCCATCCTCTCCCTCAACTGCATACTCCATCTTGTTTCATTTTAAGTCCATTTTCTCCCTTTGCCCTACCCCCACCCAAGAGAGATATTTATTGTGTGTATTCTGCCTGTGCTTATCTGGGAGCTTATCAGCAGAATTCTCTCCAACACCTCAAAATGTGTAGGTCTAATCTGGTGTTGAACCAGGGTGGTTTTAAAAAGGTTTGGGATCTCCGTCACCCCTTTGTTCTTGGCATTCTGTTGGATCCACGTCTCCTCTGGGCTCCCAATGAACACGCAAGCTTGCTGCTGACAAGAAAAAAAAAATGCTATTTAAATTACACATCGGAGCTGGAACAAGCATCCTGAGTCATAGCTCCAACCCGCAGAGGGACGTGGGCTTCAAGGAGACACATCAGAGCTGACAGTTACTGTAAGGTAAAGAGTTCGACTGACTGCAATGTGGGGTTTTCTTGGAAGCCAGTAAGTAATTTCCACTCTGCCTCCCAGGTGTAGGGGCACATTTTTTTTTTCCTCTGCTGAGGGAATTCTCATATCCTACTCTTAGCACCATAGAATCTTCTCTCCCAGAGAGCGTATCAAATGTCCCTCCGGTTTCCAAGGCTGAGTTTAGAGCTCTGTAAACGCAACTACATATTTTACACAGGCTGTGGCTAAGCACATTGACTGACTGTCTCCCTCTAAGATACTTCAAGTCAGGAATGGGTTCCATTCGGCAGGAGAGGGGTTAAAAAGACTAAGGTAGTGAAATAACAGAGCATCCCTGCGTGCTGGGAGATAAGGACAAGTCAAATAAGTCATCTGTCGTTCCTTCCACATGCCCAGGTCCATAGCCCAGGAGCTGGTTCATGCAGGTGTTTGAAGACATTTTAGGAAGCCAGGCTTCTACCCCCAAGCCTCGCCCTTAGTCTTCCCTTGTCACCTGGGCCAGATGAATCTTAGGAAAGGAGAGAATTTCCTCTGCTTATTGACAGAGCAGCAGAGAGGCAAACACAAGTGCCACCCTTGTGGTTCAGTACTTGCCATCTTAAATGAACGGTGTTGTTTCCGGCTTAGCCTTCTCATTCTCTGTATCAGGGCTTGAATGCAGATTCTCTGTGTTCCCCTGTATTTCCAGCCGGAAACAGTTCTTGTACAATAGTACAGTTGGTAACTATTTTCTGGTGAACGAATGTGTGAGTGAATGAATGTATGTTTCCTAACTCAGATGAGAGTGCAAAGGATTTTCCTCCACTGATGTTTGAGAAGGCAGGCAGCCCACGGAGGGGCACCATCCCCTGATGTTGACCAAGGCAGATGTTGGCCTCAACTCTCTTGTGTTTTCTCCAGATGCTTTTCTGGGGAGGTTTCTTGGGAAGCTGTTCATGTTCTTGGGAAGAGCTTGAGTGGAAGGGAAGGAGTCTCTTCTTCTAACACTCACAATCACTATCAGGGTTCATTACTTCCTTCCAGTTCTCCTGGACAGAATTGTTCAGAAGCCTTTGTTTATTCGAGAAAATTTATCAAAAGGAAAAAGAATCAATCATTTGAAATTTTCTGGATGATTTCAAAGTAGATAGGAGTCTCAAAAAATTAACCCAAGATTCCTTCCGAAGACTAAGAAAGCAAGGACATTTTAAATTAACTGTTTCTTATTGTTCAACCTGATCCTTTTATCATCATCATCATGATCATTATTATTATTATTAGGTATTGTGGATGGAGCCCAAGGGCATTTTTACCACTCAGCTACATCCCCAGCCCCTTTTACTTTTTGCTGTGGGTTTTGCTAAGTTGCTAAGGCTGGCCTTGAATTTGTGATTCTCTTGCCTCAGCCTCCTGAGTCACTGGAATTATAGGTGGGCACCAGTACACCCAACCACATAATCCTTTTAAATTGGTCACATGGTAGATATACTAAACCTTAGCTTATCTACTTTCAGTATCCCTATTCAGGGCTGAGTAGTATTCAGGCTCAGTAGTAGAGCACTTATCTAGCATGTTCAAGGTCGTGGGCTTGATTCCCCAGCACTGGGGACCTGGGGGGGGTGTATATATTTTATATATTTTAATAGATATAGATATATAGATATAGATAGATAGATATCATGGGTGTATGCATGTCTAAATTCATCAAATATAAATAGAGAGAGAGAAAAAAAAAGAGAGATAAATAATTTTGTAACCCTCTGGTTATACTCAGAGTGCGCCTACATTTCTGCTCAAGGAGGACTGTGGAATGAGTCTGGGGCCCTCTCCTTCAGCACCAGGATCTGGAGACTCGGTTCTCTCACCTGTGAACTGGAAGGGCTGGGCAACTCCTGCCAGCCTCAGGCAGAAGGGTGGCAGAGGTTAAAAAGTCACAGAGAAACTAACAAAGGCAGTTCCATTTTAATCTGAGATGATACTGACTCATTATGTAAATTTTTCTTTAATAAAAAATAGATTTTTCACTAAAAAATGAAAAAGTTTGCAAATATTTGGATTAAATGAATAATGTCTGAGGTCTCTTGGGGTTCCAAATTCCTATGGTAGAGATTCGTTTTATCATTTTACCATTTAAGTAACATTTTCAGCTTTATAGTCTTTGAATCTCTGGTTCAGTTTTTAAAGTAAGTAACAGCTATGCCTTCTCTAAGAATGAGATCTTTGTTTTGTTTTGTTTTGTGGTGTTGGGGATTGAACCCAGGCTTTGTGCATGTGAGGCAAACACTCTACCAACTGAGCTTTACCCCAGCCCAGAATGAGATTTTTGGTAAGGAATGCAATACCCTCATTCATAGCAGTTGCTCTGGAAAGTTTTGGATCCACATTTAGAAAGTCTGCTTTAGATCATATGATACTTTTATATTTAATATCTTAAGGAACTTCCGTACTGCTTTCCAGAGCAGCAGTATCATTTTATATTTCCATTATCAGTGGACAAGTGTTCCAATTTCTCCATTTCCAATTTCTCCTCATCAACACTTTTTAAAAAATGTTTATTATTAGTTGTTCAAAACATTACAAAGCTCTTGACATATCATATTTCATACATTTGATTCAAGTGGGTTATGAACTCCCATTTTTTCCCCGTATACAGATTGTAGAATCACATCGGTTACACATCCACTTTTTTACATACTGCCATACTAGTGTCTGTTGTGTTCTGTTGCCCTTCCTATCCTCTACTATCCCCCCTCCTCTCCCCTCTCCTCCCATCTTCTCTCTCTACCCCATCTACTGTAATTCATTTCTCCTCCTTGTTTTTTTTCCCTTTCCCCTCACTTCCTCTTATATGTAATTTTGTATAACAATGAGGGTCTTGGTAATAGTCGTCCTATGTGGTATAAGGTGACATCCACTTTTAATTTTGATTTGCATTTCTCTGATGATTATTGATGTTGAGTGCCTTTTCATTACCTATGGCCATTTGCATTTCTTTAGAGAAATGTCTGTTCAAATTCTTTGTCCCATTATTTATCTGGTTGCTGGTTGGTTGGTTGGTTTTGCTGCATTGTTGTTAAAGAGTTCGTTATCCCTTTTGGAGCTTAATGCTTTATCCTATCTATGACTTACAAATATTTTCTCCCACTGCATTGGTTGCCTTTGCCTTGTTGATTATTCCCTTGGCTCTACAGAAGTCTTTCACTCCTGGGTATATATTCTCTGCCACCCTCCCCTCCCCACTACCAAAAAACAAAACAAAACAAACAAACAAACAAAAACAGGCTTAATTAGGATTTTTAAGATATTAGCAGTTCCATGTTCATTGTAGCATTACTCAAATTGGCCAAGACATGGAAACAAACCAAATGTTCATCACTAGACAAATAGGTAATGAATATGTTGTGTACACACACCATATATAACACTGGAATATGGTTCAGCCTTTATAGAACATGGGAAAAGAAACTATGTTAAGTGAAATAAGTCATTCACAGAAAGTCAAATACCTCATGATTCCACTTATATGAGGTATCTAAAATAGCCAAATTTATGGAAGTAGAAAATAGAATGATGGTTACCATTGGGTGGAAGTAAGGAGAAATGGAGAATTGTTTAATGGGCATAAAGTTATAGTTATGTGGAATGAACGAGTTCTAGAGGTCTGCTGTAGAACATGGTGCCTATAGTAAACAACACACATTAAAAATTTAAGTGGGTAGATCTCATCCTAAGTGTTCCTACCACACATATGCATGTGCACGCGCGTGCGCGTGCACCCCCCCCCACATACATACACAAAATGGGGGGAGTCACAAATATATATTTAATACCTTGACTTTGGCAATGATATCATGGGTGTATGCATGTCTAAATTCATCAAATTGTATATATTGAATATGTGAAGACTTTTCATATCAAAATTTCTCAGTAAAACAGTTTTGTGAGTCTTTCTTATAGTAGAAAGTCTTTCTTATTCTAGAAAGACTCAGAAGAGGCAAGGAAACTCAAACTTCTGCAGCTGAGGGACATGGAGTTGAGGGAAGATAAACAATAGCAAACCAATCTCAATGATGGAGAAGAAATGGCGCTGGAAAGAAGCAAGAGTGGGAGAGGAAATCCCAAAGCAACCGCTAACCTTGGGGTGGAGGAAGGGGAGGAGGCCAGTCTTGCATTGGTGCCTACAAAGTTGAAACAGGGCTGAAGCCAAGGAAAAGAGAAGATGGGTGAGAAGTGGCAGAAGAACAGGAGAAGGAGGAGATGGCTTGGCGTGCTCTGAGAAGGTTTTCTTGGAGTGATTGCCCGTCAAAGAGAAATAGAAAGTGGAAATCAGAAGATCAAGATGAACCAAATCGGAAATTCACAGTAAAGGCAGGGAAGGGAGATGGGAAGAGGGCAGTAGGGACAACACACACACACACACACACACACACACACACACACACACACATATACATGGAGAGAAATGAGAAATAGAACTTGGAGAATTGCAGCCCTCAAGAGGTTATTGTAAGCCAGATGTCTAAGAAAAGGGTGAGTCTGTGGTGGAAGCTAACAGCCCTAAAAGTTAATTTTTGAATCCAACCTTCAGTGAAGTTTCTTATAACTGCCTGACTTCATAGCACTCGAAGTCCTCAAGAATGCATTCTGAAGACGTCTTAGAGCTAACTTCTGACAGCTCTTGTTCACCAAGCTTCTCTACTTACCATCTGCACACCATGGCTCTTGACTTTGCCTTGGCTGAAAGAGTAAAAAGTTCTCTGAATAAGAAAAAAATAAAGATTTTTTCATAGCCCGGGGCTCTCTCAACTCCCTCTACCTGTTAGAATTTTATCAACACTTTTATATTTCAGGGATGGAAACAAGGTAGACGGCGATTTCTACAGAGAAGAAGAAAGGTGGGGGGGAAAACTAGTTAAGGAGAATAACTCATACGAGGGAGCAAATCTAAAATATGAAGTGATTTAAATATTACGACAACGTGTTTCCGTGAACTCATACTCACTTTAAACGCTCTATGTTCACCAAGATAGATGAAGTGAGAATCCAAGGGTGATATTAAGCTGAATAAATTAATGTTCCATTGAGGTTTGAAGGTGTCCAAGGACTTCTGCTGACTGTCACAAAATATGCCACTTTCTTTTTAAAATAGTGACAAGGGACTGGGGATGTAGCTCAGTGGTAGAGCATTTGCCTAGCACGCAGGAGGCTCTGGGTTTAATCTCCAGCACTGCAGATAAAATAAAATAAAATAAATAATGAAAGCCTAACATGCAGAAGACCCTGGGTTTAATCCTCAGGACTGCAAATAAAATAAAATACTGGCAATGTGTATTCTTCATTGATGATCACAATATTCATTTGCCCTAGCCAGAAAAGCCCTCCAATTAAGAAGAAAAAAAATAATCTTAAACCATTTGCATAGAGATATTCAATATTTAATACAAAGGATAGATGGGATAAAGCCTTAGTTGGCCCCACCCATGACGGAGAGCTGACGAAGTGGTAAGACAAGATCTATCACCATTCCTTCCTGGAACGGAAAAAAAAAAAAAAAAACAGGCTGAGGAGCTGGTGGGAGAAGGAACATGGGGGTCTTGTAGAGGCCAAGGTCAAAGAAACCTTTGGGTTGTGCTACTCCTCCCACCTAAGTACACCAGGACTCCACACCCATCACTAAGTCCCTGGCACTGGCCTAACCTGGACGCCCCCCCCATGCCAGCAGGGCCAGTCCCCTGCAGGGACCTGAACACAGCACGTGCCTTCTCATCTCTGCTCTGCTCTCCCAGAATGCAGTTCACAGCACCAGCTCTGCACATCTGCAGGGACCTCCTGACCCCCCAGCTCACACTCATCTCTTCCTTCTCTCCATTCCTTCCGGACCCAGAGTCTGACCTGCAACATTATCTCCCCTGCTGCCTTTTCTCTTGCGCTGTATCACTCTATATTGAGTACATGAGTTTTGCTGACCCATTTCTAAACTAAAAAAAAGGACCCACATCTCATATGTTTTGTTGTCTCCACGGCTTTAGCACAGGACTTAAGAATTACATGCTGAGTTGAACGGATTCCAAGTGAACAGTGAGGAGGAGGAGGACACAAAGCAAACACCTTCTCAGACACACACCTGAAATCTTCTGCCTTTGTAAGCCCACAAAGAAGCGACCCCACCATTCACCCTCTCTCCTCAGACTTGGGGTCAAATCCTAGCATGGGAGCAAGTGAGAATTCATTAGGAGAATAACATAGGTCTGGAGTATTCCGAGTACTTCTCTTCTAAAAAATTGAAGCTTTCTCTGTCTTTGATACTTTCCAATTTTAAAAATTGCCTGGAATTTTTAAGAAAAATGCAAGAATGAGTGGCTTATCCAAGCCAGTTTCTGAATCTTAGAAATCCAGTTGTTGATTGAATAATCTAGTGAATATTCTTTATTCACTAGAAATATCTAGCTACTAGTTGCTGCATTGTGCACTATGATAAGTGCTTGCTGTGCATTGATGTCAAAATATGCATGGTTGCTACCTTCATGGAGCCAGTAGTTACTATACAGGACAGATTTTTAAAAAGCAAATAAACTAAAAACCAAATGCAAATGGTTGGATTATATGATGTGTGAATTCTATCTCAATCAGACCATTCAAAATAAAAATCAAAAAACACAAAGACTATAGAAGGGTCCATGGGTTAGGGTCACTGCTTCCTACCCTGTGTTCCAACCCAGAGCGCTAGCAGAGTTAGTATCTGCATCTCCTAACGTGATACCCTGCAAGCCCTAGATCCCTCTTAAAATATCCGTGTCCCAGATGAATTTGTGGTGAGCATTGCTTTGTGGAACATTCCGGAGAACACAAGGAAACACAAAACATTTAGCTGCCACTTCCCGTCCCAGATGTTCTGGTCGCATGTGAACTTGTCTAATTGGTTTGGCTCCTCCAGGGTCCCATCCCTCTTGCCCTCTTTTTGAGGGTAACGTTAATCTCCAATGGCTTCATTTTCCACTTTGGTGAGTCATCTATTCAGTCAAAGGGATGGAGAATGTAAGTCATTACTTTCTTCATCTTTGCAGATAATTTGATACCGTACATAGTCCATTCGAGTGTTTCTTCTGTATTTATGTCTTGGCAAAGGCATGCTACATTGTTTGCAATTCTTCTATTCTCATTGCCAGATTTTTCTGGAAAAATCAAAGACAATAAGACGCAGGATGTATCAGGCCACAACTCCTTGGATCCCTGGCTTTAGGGGTTTTCCCATGCCCCCACACACCCCTTATTGGCTTCTAGCATGCACTAGCGTTCTCTCTCCCCCCCCCCACCTGCGCCCCCTCTCCTGATGATGCTTCTGAGGACACTCCCTGGAGAGACTTCCAGGGCTCACAATCCACAGCTGAGGCTGCTTGAGAACATGCTAATCCCCTTCCTCTTTCACACCCCGAAAATTAAACATTCCTGAAAATCTTTTCTTGGAGGTGAGACTGACTGGCTTGATTTCTGATAGGTTTTTCACTTGTGTTGACATGAGAAGCAGAGAAAAATTAGGTGCTCTGCAACAGGCTAAGAATGTAAAGAAAGGAAGGCCCTAATTTAAACCAGCCTAGAATTCCAAGGTTTTGGACATGTCCTACAGTCTGCAAATTGCGAGAGGTAACTCCCCCAAAACAAGAGGTAATTGCTGAACTTCCAGAAGATAAAGTAAGTTACCATCTTCTGCTGGTGCAGAATATAAAGGAGAGCTAGGTCCATCATCATAAGCATGGAAGTATCCCCTTGATTAGAGTTATTTACCAACATCTAACGGAAACTACATTAAAACATAAGCCTTGATCCTTGAGTCAGAGTAAAACTTTGTTTTCTTGACACGGATTTGAATGTTTTCACTATAGTTAGCATGACCATGTAGGAAAATATTGACATTGTATTTGTCTGCTTCTTGTCACTTATATATCTGAAATCTTTCTTCCAAATTACCATTTGACTCAAGTCTATTGGTGAGCAGCACTGGATCTTTATTCCCCAGAACCTCTATTGAGGGACACCTGGTGGGGACAATTTCTAACCATGAGAAGAGACTAATACGTTCTGAATAGAGAGAACTAAATTGGGAGCTTCCGCCATTCCCTAAATGGAATGCCAAACACCCAATTGAATAGCATATTTGATTCAATTTTGCAGAAAGAGTTGTGTCAACAATAGGACACAACAGTGAGCATTTGCTAATGAACTTGAAAATGTTCAGTTCTTTAAATCACATACACACAGGCAAAGGGTGGAAGACTTTAAAGGACCCATTAATTTTATTATGGATATAAACATGGTAGGGAGCCATATCAAGAACATGAGCACCCAAATGAATTTTATTTTTCCTGTTGATTTTGGAATTTGACATGATACAAGGTATTGATCTAGGTGATTAGCTCAATTAGGTAAATATGTCTCCCTTACTATTCTTTCCAGACACAAACCCAGGAAGAACACGGTGCTGCTGTGTGTAGTGACTAAACTAATGTGGTATATTTTGATATATAAAGGTAGACCTTATATTTTGAAAAACCAGATCTGTAACTAGCCTTGATGATGAAAGCAGTCCAGACAGAAATGCAAAAGCTGTCGGAATCAAAATGGAGTCACCTGTGTCAACCCCAACAACAACAAAATAGTTATAGTTACTAAAGCCAGAGGTTATAAAGGAAGGGCTCTTTCGCATGACTGCCTGGGAGTAACTATCGAAGACTCTGTCACCAGCTCACACAGAGGCCACTGCAACCAAATACAAATAGTGCTTCTATGAGGACATCTTCCTAGCAACTGTCTGTTCAGCCTTGGATGGATACCACTCTTGTTTTATATTTTATGGCCAAGGATTGCTTCAAGATATCTGATGTAATCTTCCTAATTTTTGTCTTTAACAATTTCTCCTTGGCTCCATCTCCTTTCAACACCTACATACATGCCATGGCAATGCTCTGCTACTTCTATTTCAATATTCTGCTATTCCCAGATTATTCCTTGTTGGTCATTATTATATTGTTATATCATTCATTAGCCTTTGGAGAACTTGCCTGTGGTTTTCTCTTAGGCTGACACTTGTCATCTCGGGTCAGTGGACACTCTACGCTCACCTGCAGTTCAGAAACAACAAAGGAGGGCCTGAACCACAAATGTCAAACCTGAATGGCCAGTGTAGTGTGGTGGCCATTCTCTGGAGTTTAGACCTTATTTTCTCTTAAACAAGTTGACCCTCAAACCTATGAATATGACCTCATTTGGAAATAGGGTCTTTGCAAATGTAATCTCATTAAGATGAGGACAGATTGGATTGGGATGGGCCTTAATCTGATGACTGGTAGGCCTTAATCCGATAAGGAGAGGGAAATCCAAACACACACGCATGTGTGGAGAAGGTCAGGGGAAGACAGAGGTAGAGAATGGTCATCTACAAACCAAGGATGAGAGAATAAATTTCTTCATTACAAGCCACCCAGTCTACGGTACCGTGTTCTAACAGCTCTAGAAAACAATTACAGGGCTGGGGATGTGGCTCAAGTGGTAGCGCGCTCGTCGGCATGCGTGCGGCCCGGGTTCGATCCTCAGCACCACATACAAACAAAGATGTTGTGTCCGCCGATAACTATAAGATAAATATTAAAAAAAAAATTCTCTTTCTCTCTCTCTCTCCTCTCTCACTCTCTCTTTAAAAAAAAAAAAGAAAACAATTACAGGTTGACAGTTCATTCTTCTTCCATTTCATTTACTTCATCTCTCTATTCCCCTTTTTAACTTCCACCATCTTTGTCAAGATTCGAAGGTTCCTTTTTTTATCTTAAAATATGTTTAGGGAAACAACAACAGGTTTTGCTGAGGACTTTGCACTGAAATGTTTGGGCACAAGGGGGAAAGAAAGGCAATGCTTCTTGTGTGGTTTAAAGTGCCTCTCCTGCCAAAGTAAAATGAACATTCGGCTGCAATAGGGCAATTAAATGGGGTCCAGTTGTATAGCAGAAAACCATCAGAGAAGGAGCAGCATGGTTCCCCGGGCCAAGTGGAGGAAGCTCCAGGGCCCACCAACAGGCTTCTCCATGAATCGCTTCTGGTGGGCCTCTCTGAACACTCACAGAGATGAGTTAGGTGGACTGACACAGGACATGGACTTTTGAATCCCCCTCATAAAATGGTCCTATCTGTGAACAATGAGATTAAACATAACAGAGTATCCAAAGATAAAATGAAGAGAAATTCATATTATTGTAAGGATACCCAAGACGGTCTCATTGTAAACCATTTTGAATCTCTTGGGAAAAGAAGCAAACTTTAGAAAATCATATGAAGCATATCTGGGGGCGGTAAATTTACTATTTCTTCTCTTGATACTCAAATACTCTCTCCCATTTCTATACCCTGGCTACAAATCTGTACCCCCATACCCCAAAGCCTATAACCATTGCTAACCCTGGCTTGCCCCAGTACCTCCAGTGTTAGCTACTGATCTGTTGGCAATAACCTGGACTTCAAAGTCTTGTGTTTGTCTAAAGAAACCAATGAGTTGGAAAATCTACCATGGCAGGGCCTAAAGCTGAGCCAAGAATACATTTTAGCTGTGTGCATTCTTTACGATCACCCTTAAATTAGTTGATATCTTTAGGGGTTAAACTTTAAATAAGATAATGCAATTTTTTGAAAAACAGTTGTTGGAATTAAAGCACAAATGCTGTGTTGGAGGGTGACTGGTTTGAGACATGACATCTGCACGAGCTGATGGGTTACATGGCCAAGTGCGACTTTGTGGAATGCCTGTTCATCTTTGCCAAGAGAGCACCTGGCTGGTATTGGAAATAAAAGCCCCTGGAGTCCGCTCTCTAGAATGGATGCAGCTGCTTTGGTTGCTGAAACCCCCTTGACTGGGCAAGATAGACTTAGTACTTCTCAGGAGCCAACAGACCACCTCCTGTCTGCTCTCCATGGGCTACACCATGCCTGGAATAGTAGGTATCCTTTCCCTCCCTGCCCTGGGCTGGGGACCTTCTCCCCTGCCCATCTCACCCCCTGTGTAGCTGGAACTTTCCATTTTACTTGCACAAGGTGATCATGTCATCTCTGTATGACAAACCATATTTAGAAGGAGAGAACCTGCACTGGGGCTATAACTGCCAAGCCCAGAGTTGAGAGAACAGGCAGTAGGTAGGCAAGGTAGAACACAGGTGTGGAATATTGTTTTCCAAGTGCTTTAGTGCCATCAAGTTTAATTGTCTGAATCTTCCTTTGTAACTTTTCTTTGAGATTATTTCAAACTTGGAAGTTTTAAGAATAGCACAAGGTACACCCAACATACACCCCGAGTTAGCAATTGTTTATTTCATCCGTTTGCATTATCTTTCTCTCACTCTTTCTCTTTATGTGTCATGTGTGTGTGTGTGTGTGTGTGTGTGTGTGTGTGTGTGTGTGTGTGTGTGTAAAATCAGCCCTTCATATTTGTGGGCTTTGCATCTCTGGATTCAACCAACTTCAGATAATAAATATTCTAAAAATAATTAGGTTTTTACTGAACACATACTGTTTTTGTTTGTTGCCTTATTATAGTTATTCCCTAAACAGTACACTGTAACAACAATTTACATGCCATTGGCTCTGTATTAGTAATAGATTGTCAGTAATCTAGAGATTATTTAAAGTGAGAATGTGAACAGGTTATATGCTAATACTACATTATTTTATATAAGTGGCTTGAGCATCAAGGATTTTTAGATTGGTTGGATCATGATGGAGTGGGATTACCTAAAACCAATCCTCAATGGATACCAAGGGATGACTATTCATATATCTTTCTATATGTAGACGCATGTGTGTACATATGCACGCACACACACACACACATATACACCCTATATATACACACATACATCAGCATATTATTTTCTAAACCACTTGAGAGTAAAGACCTTATGTTCCTTTAAGATCAACACGTACATTCATGGTGGCTCAAAATTTCAGGGTGTATTTCTTAGGAACAAGAATATACTCTTATATAACTATATTTTCTAAAATATGGATATTTAAATTTGATACAATTTTATTATCTAATCCATAGTCCATGTAAAAATTTGTCAAATGTCCCCAAGATGTACTATATAGCTAATTGTTTTCCAGTCAAGACTCAATCCAGGAACATACTCTGCATTGAGTGGTCATGTCTCCTTGGTCTCCTTTAATCAGGAACATTTCCTCAGCCTGTTGTTGGCCTTTACAGGTTGGAAGATTCCAATCCAGTCACTTTACAAACCAAGCCCTGATAGGGGGGTTAATCTCTAAAAAATTGAGATTGACTTGGTTATGATTGGATTCAAATTATATATGGCAAAAATGTCACCATGTGATGCCACACTCTTGCAATGCATCCTATCAGGAGGCACATGCTGCTGTCCCAGTAGGTGGTACCTACCAGATTTCTCCACTGTAGACTATGGATCACTCCCTATGTAAGTAATAATCAATTTGTGGAGAGATATTTTGAGATCACGAAAGCATCCAGCTCCTTTTCAAACTTTCATCCACTAGTTTTAACATCTATTGTTGATTTTCCAAATAAGTCCACCATTCCTTCTATATTTTTCACATAGCATTCTACTTTTCCTATTACTATTATTATTGTTATTAGTAGTCATAGTGCTGTATTTATTAGTTATTTTTTTGTTTTGTTTTAGTGGTTTACTCATTCATTGTGGTTTTACTCTTAAGTTTTTGTCCCAACAATTATAACTTCTAAAGTAATGCAATTATTTTGTCTATTTTGGTTGGGTTTTTTAAAATAAGTACTTTTCTAAGGTACAATAGACATAAAAAAAAAAGCTGTGTATATTTGAAAATACTGTTTGGTGGGTTTGAAGGTAAGTACGAGACCATCAACACAATCGATGCCACAAACTTATCTGTAGGTTCAAAAGTTTCCTCTGTCCTGTTAATTTAATTTTATTTTTCAAAACATGCCATAAGACTAATTTGTGGTAAGAGCACTGAACATTTAAGATCTACCTTCTTGGCAAATTTCTAAGTATTCAATACAGTATTAAGTATGTGGTCAATGTTAGACAAACAGTTTCTCAGAATTGACTCCATCTATTTCTTACTTGCATCAGTATGAACCATGGATTTTCACTTATTTCAATGTGTTATAGGCCATTACTATCGATACTTACGATTATGCTTAAATTGACCCATATTGGCCAGTAGATTCCCGTGGTCTAATTATATGTCTCCATTAATCTTTATTTCCTTACTTTCTAGCAAAATAAAATGTCTGTGAATACTTTTAACAAAGAAATTACATGTTTGCATTAGCTACAGCCACAAACACGATACCACTGGGGTCAACCTCCCTGTTGAATGTCCTTGTCCTGGAAGGCTTGTGGAAGAAAGGGAAGGGTCTATGCCACTGGGATGGCTTACTCTGACATGTCACATCCTGCAAAGCCATCGACGACCTATTGGTGACAGATGCCTCTTCAGGGGCTTAAAGATTGGGGTCCAGCGAGTAGAAGAAAAATGTGCTCATTCCTTCCATTTATTTCTTATTAAATCATCTTTGAATGTCTTCATAATTTTGAATGTCTTCTGTCATAATTTTGTGGTAATTCTTCTATTCCTACAAACCAGAATAAATATGAAAGAGGAAAAAAAAATCAGATTCAAAAAGCATCAAGGATCTTTGATCCAGAGGGCCTGTGCCTCAGTCACCAGTGTGATGACCGTATTACATCAAGCATCTCTAGGCCAGGAGACAAGAGCAAGAGACAGCAACGAGGCATGTGAGACAGCAACATAGATCGTGGGTAGATTTCAGAGTGAACTGCACATATGACCTTGGATCCTCTCAGTTAACCCACAGATGTAATAGGCTGGAGAATACGTGAACCCTGAAGGAAATGTGGAGCACAGTTTACATTTCAAGCTTAAAATCTAAATCCCATACCCCCGTCACAAAGGGTAAAGGTGGTTAAATTATTCTTCACTCTTAAAAAAAAAAGAATGCGAAAAGATTTATTTTTAACCTCTAATCCCTCCTTAGGCCTTAAAGGAAGATTGATGGTGTGAGTGGTGGATCTAATTCTATTGCAATTCTTCTAGCCTTAAGACCACATATTTCTAGCAGATTACATGATTGCAGTGTATTAATCATAATAGAGACCTTCTCTTATTTGGAGGCAACAGCTTAGTCCTGGAAAGTTGAGCTAGCCTTAATGAAAGGAAAATGGAATCGTAAGTCCCAGATTCAACCAGAAAATCAAATTCCATCAAACGGTAAACAAATTGCCTCAGGGACTTTATAGATGGCCTTAAATCTGAGCTTGCCAGATATAGGTCTTACCTCCGAAAGTGGGAAAACACAATATCCCAGACCTACACACATGCTGACAGACTTGAAAGAGGAATAAATGATACCCATAATCACCTTGATCTAATCTTTGGGGCATGGTTAGACTGAGCAGATGAAGTAAGGCCAAAACATTTCCTCACCTACCTCAAAACAAAGTGAAGCCTTTTATTTTGGCAACAGACATCAATTTTATGGTTTGGTTGGGCACCATCACCCTCACCTTTCCACTCACACAAGAATTTCCCCTCCACTGAAGCCCAGAGAAGGGTGGGGAGCTCAGAGAAAAGGAGGAGGCCACGAGAATGAGGTGGTCCAAACTCACCACGTGTTGCCTTCCGCTGTTTGGAAACGTGGAGACTTTAAAAGCACTTTAGAAATAAATGCGTTAGCATTTGGAAAGCAAGTCTTCATGGAATGTAGAAGGGGTCTCCTGGCATACAAAAGGTGTCTGATAAAGTGTGTTCCAGACCAAAGCTCCAAATTAAGTATTTGAGAATCTCATCCAAAAAAAAAAAAAATTAAACCAAATAGTTGGCAAAAAACACAGCTAAATCGTGCAACTGCGCGCCAAGCAGCCAAATCTCAAAGAAAACTCTTAGGTATAGTTTACTAAACCAACTGAATAAGAGGCAGCCATAAATTACAGATGAATGCAGATGTTAAGCCTATTAAAACTTTAAACACACTGGTGCCTGATAGCCCGAAAGGTTGAAGAGAGGGTAGTGGGGAGCAGCATGCAAAAGATGAGTGCGTGCGTGTAGAGGAGTCCTACTGTGGCCAGCTGCCCACTCCACTCTCCGTTCCTAAGAATGTATCTCAGAAAAGAAAAACACCTGTGGAAATTGCCCCGTGATGTCTGTTATGGTTTGGGGATGTGATGTTACCTGAAAGCTCATTGTGAGACAATGGGAGAATGCTCAGAGGCGAGATGAGAGTGTAACTTAATGAGAGGATCCATCCACTGCAGATTATTGGGTGATAACTGTGGGCAGGTAGGGTGTGGCTGGGGGATGTAGGTCCCTGGGGGAATGCCTTTAGGGTTTATGGTTTTCCCCAGGGAGTGAAGCTCTCTCTGCTTCCTCAAGGTCACACCCTTCAGTCCTGGTGGTCGGCCTCACCTCTGGCCCAGGGCAATGCAATCAGCCATCTACAGACTGAGACCTCTGAAACCTTGACCCCCAAATAAGCTTTTCCTCCTCTGTGTTGTTCTTGTCCGGTCTTTTGGTCACAGCAATGAAAAACCTGACTAACACAATGTGTCCATGCAAAATGTAAATTGCTCCAAGACCAGAAGTGCCCACCGGGCTGTTGAAGTCACAATGCTTTCAGGGGTTTTCCGAAACAAAATACCTGCTCTGGGGACTTGCTTTAAACAGAATTCTATTTAAGCTAATGCATGAAGGAAAGCAAATCTGAATGTTAGGTTGTGAAGCTAGTTTCTGCACTTCTACCCAGAGAAGATGAAGGCTCCATCACAAAGCTGAGAGGTAGACACTGTTTTTCTAGCTTGAAGGCCCTCTCTCAGCTTTAGGTCTCTTCAGATACTAAGCCATGGCTCCTGGGTTAGTCCTTTTCCTGTAACTATAATAAAACACCTGAGGTAAATACTTTATAAGAAAAAGAGAGTTATTTAGCTCACAGTCAGGAGATTCTAGGACATAGCTCCAGCTTCCACTCAGCTCTGGTGAGGACCTCATGGCAGATGGCATCTCAATGGCAGATATGAGAGGGGACAGTCACATGCAATATAGGAAGCATGAGGGCTGCGTCTGGCCAGGCTTGTATTTTATAACAATTTCCTCTTAAGAACTAACCAGGAATCCCATGAGAACTACGTAAATCTCTTTCAAGGGACATGACCCCAATGATCTGAGCACCTCCCACTGGGCCCCACTGTTAAAGTCCCACCTCATCTTATTGCCATGCTTGGAATCAGGCTTCCAGTACAGGAACCCTTGAGGGACATATTTAAACCATATCCAGAACCTAGCAGTTCCATTTCCCTGGGCGATATTACTTCCCTTAGAATAATAGATTATTTTGACCCATATCTGTGTTGCATTTTACACGACAGAAAGAAAGCTAGCCCATACATTGAGCCCTAGAAAGATCCAACTCTTTTTAAGTGTTGAGCCTAAAATTTTGTCCAGTGGTGAAATCATGGGATCTGACTTAGCTGTCTTAACTTGGTGATCAGGTAGAAAAGAAGATGGTTAGAAGCCAACTATCCAAAGAATTAACTTCCTTTACAGTGAGCAATATTCATACTTCAGCAACTTTCCTAAACTTGTTCCCTTCAAAAGGGTAGACTAGACCTGATGTGGCATATTGACCAGATAGAAGGTTTCTGTCTCTTCAAAACTAATAAATGAAAGCAAAATAACCAGGGGAAAGGATCTGCAAGCAGACAGATGAACCAACAGCATGAATACAACATAAATAGGCATTTAATCTCATGGTGAAGAGCACAGCCTCGGGAGTTGGGCAGAATCACAGCTACACCACTTCTTGGTACTGATGATGAACTTGGACAGGTTACCTAACTTCTCTATCCCTGGATATCACACTGGTAAAAGGGGATAACTATAAAAATAACCACCTGTATTAGTCAAGTAGCTGCAGAGAAGCAGAACCAAGAAAATGTTTAAGTAGAAAGAAATTCAAGGAACTGACTCATGGGATTATGGGAGCCATCAAGTCCAGAATATGCAGGGTAGACCTAGAGGCTGGAGACCAGGGAAGAGCTGATGCTGCAGGTCAAGTTCAAAGGCCATCTACCAGGGAATTTCCTCTTGCTTGGCAAGAAGTCAGTCTAGCGTTCTATTCAGACCTGCAAACAATGAGATGAGGCCCACCAACATTGCTTGATCAATTTTAAGCTACCAGTTTAAATATTGATTTCATCCAAAAACACCCTCATAGAAACATTCAGAAAAATATCTGACTGCATATCTGGGCACTGTGGCCCAACCAAGTAGACACATAAAATGATCACACTACTGCAAAGGATTTCTGCAGGATTGAGTCAGCTGATTTATGTGAAAAACGCAAGAGCTTTGTAAGTGTTAGTTATTAAGATTATTCCTATCTGGGGGCTGGGGCCGGGGCTCAGTGGTAGAGTGCTCGTCTCGCATGTGTGAGGCCCTGGGTTCAATCCTCAGCACCACATAAATAAAGGTATTGTGTTCACCTACAACTAAATATATATATTTTTTTTAAAAAAAGTTTATTCCTATTTTTCTTATTAAGCAAGGAGTGCTGATAGGTAAAGAAGCCATGTCAGTATTTTCCAGAAGACAGACTAAGAATAGTTTTTTCTTTTCTTTCTTTCTTTTTTTTTTGTACCAAGGATTGAACCCAGGGCCATATTCCCAGTCATTTTTCTTACCTTTTATTTTGAGATAGGGTCTCACTAAGTTTCTTAAGGCCTAGATAAGTTGCTGAGGCTGGCTTTGAACTTGCGATCCTCCTGCCTCAGCTTCCTGAGAGCTGCTGGATGATAAGCTTTCTTGTTTAGGATGTTGAAAATTGCCCACAGGGAGTTCCCTGTGAGGCGGACAGTTGAACCAGGAGGAGAGTGTTAACAAATGAAGCAACTGATTTCCAC
The DNA here is from genome assembly GCF_052094955.1 of Ictidomys tridecemlineatus. Taxonomy (NCBI): domain Eukaryota; kingdom Metazoa; phylum Chordata; class Mammalia; order Rodentia; family Sciuridae; genus Ictidomys; species Ictidomys tridecemlineatus. The sequence continues at coordinate 121,427,141 of NC_135485.1, forward strand.
AAGTAGCGTTTTCATCCCCTTTTCTCTTGCTGCGTAGCTTATCTCTCGCTTTACATAAATCTTCCCTTCTGAATTGATACCATTAATAAAACAGGACACTAATTTATTCTGCTCAGTCAAAAGGCTCAAACATAACACTGCATGTTAGACAGTGACAGATTATGTTATTACAGCTGAATCCAGCAGACATTCATAATCCAAAAGAAAAAGAGAGGAAGAAAACTTAAGTTGTGGGATCAAGGCACCAGTAAATCCTCCCACCTGGGAGGTTAAGCGGGGAGCATTCAGTGGGAATTAGGAATGGGCTTCAAAACCATTTGTAGTTCAACACCACGAAGACCACTCCCATGGACACCGCTTCCACCCCTTGTTTCTGCAGTTTTGATTCAAGTGAAGATTTTTTCCCCTTTCTGAAAACCACTCACATTTTATAATATGTTTTAGAAAAAAAATAATATTCCTCTTACATAAATTTGCTTTATAGCTACTTTGTTTGAATCCATCTTTTCCTTTCCACATCTTCAACAGTCTACTAGTGGGAAGAGATGTATCTGGATCTGAGGACAATCAAGAAACCCAAAGAACAGGATGGCAAGTGAAATGACCAATGGCCTGGTACCCCAGGTGGCAGTTTGGGACATGATGATGGGTAGCATTATCTATCCTGCATTCACCTCGTTCTGTTACTGTCTAAACGACCTTGAAAACTCTCCTCTGCCCAGACCAGAAGACAGACCCACAGTCCCAGCTCCTCTTTCCATCTGTCCTGAAAACAACAAACCCCAAATAGAGCAAGGTCAAGTTGGCTTCTCTTCAAGGTCAAGTTGGCTTCTTTTCAATGTGTATTTATCAGGCATCTATTACGGAACGGCTAGATGTTGGACAGGACCTACTCACTGATGGTCTCCTGTGAGCTCTCCACTTTGATCTTTAACACAAGGGGGAACAAGATCTTTTTCTTACAGAAACTTGATAGGAAGAGACTGTGGAGTCCCCTCCCTAAAGTGATTAAGTAATAAAATACACAGAGGTAGCTGTCCTCACAGGCAAGAGAGGTGCATGTTCATTCTGTAGATAAGGAGATGTACGAATGCTAGGAAACTTCAGAGCTGAGAAAAGACACTGTTTTCAGCTGGCTTCCAAAGATGGTGAGGATTTGGGTCGGCAGAGAGGAAGGAGGGCAGCAATAGAGGCTTGGGTTGCAACAATAAGCATGGTCTGGTGGGAATCCTTCTAGGCCCAACGGAGGGCTGGTCTGCCTAAGCAGGCAGAAATGGAGAAGTGATAGGCTTGCACTGTATCAGATGGCTCCTTGGGGAACCCTGGTCTTGCTTTCTTCCCTTGCCAAGATGAGAGTCCAAATGAACCACTGCTGGCCTAGAAGAACTGGCCCAGTGTCCAGCACATAATAGTGTTCAATAAGGGCTTGTTGAATAAATAGCTCATCTGATTTGCTGACGTTCATTTTTCCAATCACGGTGACCTGTTCCCTAGCTATTCTGACTACAAACATGCAATGACAGGCAAAGTCAGGTGCCTACAAGTATCCTACTTACTCTGGCTACCACCGTTGGTAGCTCATGTTAACGGTGGGAGATGACCAAAAGCAAAGCATGTTCAAATTTTTGTAGCAGATGATTATGTCAGTTAGCTTTCTATCCCTGTGACAAAATATCTGAAGCAAATGACTTATAAGGAAAAAAGGTTTATTCTGGCTTGTGCTTTCAGAGCTTGTGGTTCATGGTTGGTTGGCTCTGTTGCTTTGGGGCCTGTAACAGGGAAGAACTTCACAATGGGAGATAGTAGCAGAGGAAACTGCTTATGGAAACTGAGAGACAAATAGAAAGATGGGGAGGGAATGTGATCCCAATATCTCCTTCAAAATCATGTTCCCAGTGGTCTACCTTTCTCTCACCAGGCCCCACCGATTATACCTCCCAGTAGTACCACAGGCTGGTGACCAAGCCTGTAACAGGTGGCCTTTCAGGAACACTTATCCAAACCTTAGCACTGATGATGAAGGAACATCAATTATCTTTTATTTGGGGTTTAAATAAACTGGGAATCTGGAGAAACAATATGTTGAAAATCAATAAGAAGGGAACAACTTTAGAATAAATACATCCTCCTCTCATGGTACTGAGATCCCTTCTGAGAGTGAGCAGGGCCTGGTTGGTGATCAGAAGAACCACCATTCACTTGTTATGTTTACTGTACTTTCTCCAAAAGCAAAATCAGGAGAAAGGGAGACAGCAGCTAACTATAAAGAAAAATCCTACCTGGGGAAGTACTTAATAAAATTAGGCAGCTTCAGAGAATTGCTCCAGTGTTGCTTCAGTGGAAGTTTAAGAAGCAGTGCATGATTTGCCACATTTCCTTCCCCCAGGTTCTGGGCTTATAGAAGAACATTAAGATGGAGCCTCCATTACCCTGGGTGTCTGAGAGAGGATATGTGTAATCCCCAGAAGATATGCCATGAGTGTGAAAAATAAATTTGTGACAGATTAAATCACTAAGATCTGGGGTCATTTATTAGTGCAGCAAAACTTAGCCTCTCCTGACTAAGTCAAAAATCCTAAAATAAAAATTACAAAGGAGGAGGGGTGAAGGGGAGAATAACAATCTTCAAAAAATGTAACGGGTGTTAAATTCTAACCTCTATAATACATTCTTTGTGCAGGAAACTGCAACAGTATACCACTACCTGGTTCGTTTCCCTTCCCCTGACACATATACCCACAATAACCTTAAAACAAATAAAATAGGATAGTATTGTCCTTCTAAAGAATCATTATAGGTTATAGAAGTTGATAACACATGAAGTAAAAGTATTCCCTGTGTGTTCTCCATTAGCCTATGGAGCTAATCTACCATGAGAGCTCAGAGAAGTGAAGTGATTTACCCAAGGTCTCAGACCTGGTAAATAAGAGAGTTGGGACAAATCTAGAATGTGGCTCAGAGCCATTTGCCTAAGCAATATTCTTTCCTGTCACTTCATCCTCCCCAAGTTCAGAGAGGTTAAATGATTCTCCCAAAGTCAGAGAATTAGCCAACAACTGGAGTCTAAGTTTTCGTTCTCTCTTCCTCCCTTCCCTGTCTCCCACCAGCCTCTTCCCTTGTCTTTATCTTCTCTCCCTGCTCGCCTGCCCCTGTCGGGGTTCAGAGTCAGTCCTGGACGTCTAGAAAAAGGTACAGCTAAGATCCTGCACAAGGCAGCGTGCCACAGATGGGCGCTGGCAGAATTAAACCTGTGCATCGGGCCAGCCTTCTCTGGAGGCAGGTGATTTAAGCTTTAAAGCACTGATGCTCAGGCAGAAGAAGAAACACTGCTCAAGGGGTTGGAGATCCGAGAGGATCCACGCCACCCACCAGGAGGAAGGTGGCTCCCGAGGACCAGCGCTGGGACCACAGCGCAATCACCCAGAGGAGTCGCTATTGCAGGAGGGGATCGCCCTCTTCCGCTGGCGACTCTCTGGCCCTCGCTCCAGGCCAGGGAGAAATGGAAGGGTGGAGTGAAGGCCGGGAAAACTCTTGCCTTCCACCTTCCTTTTCCAGTGGCAAGTGGACTGCTCTGCGGCAGTCAGGGAGAGACAGGGACGAGATGGTACAGTGGACTCTGCGGGCGCTCTGGGAGCAGCCCAGCCCTGGTGCCAACATTCCTGAGGCTCCCGCGGCCAGAGCAGAGGATTGTGACCGCAGGGCCCTGAAGGATGGGACGTATCCTGTCCCTCAACTTTTCAGCTCTACTATTTCCTTTCAGACTTAGAAACTTTGGATGGGATCCCAAGAAGGGTGGAGAAATAAAGATCTCAGTTTACAAGAGAAACGTGGAGCGCAGGAGGCCGTCTGGGGAGAGGGGCACCCCATACTTTCCTGCCCACAGGGCCATCTCCCCATCCCCCTGGACCCAGCTCCTGCCAGGGCTCCTCTAACCAAGTCCTCCTCCACCAGGAGACAGGATGGCAGAGCCTCAGTCCCCTAGGGACTGGTGGAGACTTTACAAGCTCAGTTTCTTGCTTTCAAAGGTGGAGCAGAATTCCTAATGGTGATCTGGGAAGAGTGGGGGTGGGAAAGAAAAAGTGGGTAGAAATCAACCAGCATTAGTTCCCTGCTCTTCAGATTTATGGCAGAGCCGCGTGGGGATTCCCCACAGGCCCTTTCTGCAATCGTGCTTTTTTCTTCTCCTAAAAGTTGGTATATCTGAGCCAGGTCTTCGCTCTTCTTTCCCTGGAGAGAACAGGAAAAATGGCCTGTGTCCTGCATTTGAAAACATCTGGTGGGACCATCAGGAGAGAAAAAGCAAAGGCTATATAATTTAACTTACCTTTTGGGATAGTTTTTATTACATTTACTTTCTCGAATACTCAAAAAAAAAAAAGTTTGGCATTTTCCCATTAGTTAATGGGTTCGGAATTTTATTAATCAATGTCTAAATGTTCATAAAATAATGCCACCTTTTAAAACCAGAGGTAAGGACCGTTTCCAAATGCTTCCAGTCAGAAAGAATAATATTAAAATGCAAGTTGCATATGTGCTAAAATCAGTCTTCCAGGAGTGGGACGTAAGCTCTCAATTATCCCAATCACTTCCAAAGCTACAGATCAAGGCCAGAAACACACCCCAGACCAAGGAAAACACCCAGGAACAGGCCTATAGGATCCTCAGGCAGCCCAAGCAAAACCCTTCACTTTCCTCCATTCAATTCTCACACAAACCTACCTCTACCTGGAGTCTCATACCTGCCCCAAGGACTGTCACAGCTATTAATCGCACATCTCCAGGGTGTGTGCTGATTGGCAGGCCTAGTGTGGTTCTCTCTGGAGGTTGTAATGATGTGCTATGTATTCTGGGAAAACTGAAAATAGATCTCACATCTTCCTTTCTGAAAGTACTTTTTCCCACCATTATTTAATGTGACTATTTGGTTACATCAGTTTCCCCAAACAATTAATAAAATCAATAAGAACAGGGACCGTGTTTGTTTTGTTCTTATCTAATATCAAGCACTCAGCACAGGACCTGGTACAAAGCAGTACTTAATAATGGTTGACAAATGCCCAGGAATTCCACTCCTAGATATACACCAAAGAGAAATGAATGCATTTTTTTTCATTAAATATCATGGGTACAAATGTGTAGGACAGATTTGTTCCTAACAGTCCCAAACTATACATGACCCCAATGTCCATCAGTAGTAGAAATGAATAATGGAATGTGGAGTATTTGTGCAATTGCATACTATCCAGAAAAAAAAATTAAGTGTAAAAAAGGAAGCTACGGCTCTATTTGACAACACAATACAGAGCAAACGAGGCTCAAAAAAAAAGGTGTGATTTTATTTATATTAAAGTTTAAGACTATACTGAACAGATATTTGATGTTAGAAGTCAGCATGGTAGCTCCAACAGGGGGATGGGTGGTGGTAGATGGTGGGCAGGGACCAGGTTGTCGACAGTGAAGGGTCCCAAAGAGCTCTAGAAGGTGGAAGTCCATCTTTTGGGTTAGGATGGAGTAGAAACTAAATATTCAATATTAAAAATGACTAATATGGAAAAATTATGGCTCAGTACTCTGCCTAGAATTTGGCCCAATTAAATGACTTATAGGAAGGAAAACCTCCATGCAGCAGAGTCTTGTCCTTGTTCATACTGAATCCCAATGTTTATCTGCCCATCATCCAGTAAATTTGTTTTCAAATGAGACAGATTTGGGACTCTTTGGTCATCCAGTGGCTGTGGGCCTCTCTCTGATGAAGTCCCCTCTCGTTCTTCCCCAACCCATTCCCCACCCATGAAGGGCTCCAGTCAACATTCCTAAAACGATGTCTTCTATTCCCACCCTCAGCCAATTGCTTCTCTTGGGTTTCCTTTTTCTCTTCTACAGTTTCCCACTTACCCAGTCTGACACTTCAGCCATCTTTAACATCTCTTTCTCCTTTATCTACTGTAGCTATTCTGTAACCAAGAGCCATCGTCTGCCGTGATCTGTTTCTACTTACACCCTGTTCATCCAACACCAAAATGTGTAGGTATTTTTCACAACCACAAACTAACTCTTTAACTCTTTGGATACCAGCTGGGTGTCCAATGATTCAGTTCAAGTTTGACATTATCTATCCAGCTTTAGCTCAGACCCCATAGGTCAAGGACTTAGTCCCACAAAATGGCCTTCATTTTAGATACCAATCACAAGTCCAAGCCGCCATGATCAGAAGTCCATGCTTCTGATCAACCAGCTACAGAATATGATCAACTGAGTTACAAAGTCAAGAGGTTCTCACAACCCTCTCCTCAATCTCAATAATTGGCAAGAATGGCTAACAGGACTCAGGAAAACAGTTTGCTTAAGAGTATTGATTCATTATAAATGATATAATTCAGTAAGAGCTAGGGGAAGAGATGAATATAAGAAGATATGGAGGCAGAGGCACCCAAGCTTCCATGCCATCTCCAGATACGCCACCCTCCAGCACATTGATGGGCACCCTAACCCAGAAGTCCTCTGACTCCCATTGTTTAGGTTTTCACGGAGGATCCCACTATGTAGACATGAGTAATAAACATTGGCCAGTAGTGATTAACTGAAACTCTAGAATCTCCCAGTCCCAAAGATTTAAGTTCCTTTGGTCATGCCTTGGCTGACCAGCCCCACCCTGAAGCTACCTAGGGACCCCCAGCTCATCTATGGTCATTTCATTAGCATAAACTCAGGATGGTTGGAGGGAGATTTTCAATGTCAAGAGTCTCCTCTTATCCCCCATTACTTAGGAAATTTGAGGCTTTTAGGAGCTGTGTGTCAGGACCTGGAATGAGGTTGAAGACCCAAGGATGCACTCTTATAACATCACCAAGTCAAACATCTTAGTCATCTGTTCCCTCCCTTCGGTTCCCACCACTATCATCCTGGCTCAGACCTTATTAATTTGGCCTGGAATATCACCCAGAAACCCTCTGTGCACTGTCCCTAGAACTCATGGAGTCATGGCACTCTCCAGTTCTCAAACTTTCAAAGGCCCCCGTTGCCTGCCCAGGAAGAGATCACACTCACTGCCTACCAGGTACAACACTGGCCTGCCACTGAAGGTCTTCTACAAGTAGGCCTCGAATGCCTTTTTATCTGCTCTTACTTCCTCCTCCCCATACGGGCACTTGGTCAGATGAGACCATTAGCATTCCCCAAATAAGAGTGCCAGGTTCCCACCTCCGAATCCTGCTCATTGGTTTTCTCCTAGTAACACCTGCCCTTCTTCTCTCCCCAGGTACCCTGAACTCTACTGTCCTAACCCAAATCCTGAATATAAGCAAAAATAACCAACATGGTTTCGGCACCATTATGGAAGCATCAAGAACCAGGAGGGAAGAGGACCTCCAAAGGATCAGCAAGCTCTCCTTATTCCACAGTGGAGTCAATCCATCAGGCGCTGGAGGGGCTCATTTCTGGGTAGGAAAATGGCCCCCAGTTACAGAGGAGCTCTGAATTTTATAGTTTACAATGAGGGTGCTTTAATCATTGGAGACTGAGGCAGAATGTGTCAAGTTCGGGCAGTCAGGAAAGAAAGTTGTAAAAAGTCCAAAACTCATCGTCACTGGGAAAAGCTCAGAACTCAGTGTTCACCGCTTAATCTCTCTCTCCAGGATTCATTGTTTCCCAGAGCTTCACTGTTTGCTCTTCTCCTTCTAGGACTCATCAGCAATGGGAAAGGGTGAAAGTCCAGGGCCCTGCGTTCAGTGCCTGCCTCCACCCTACAGAACCCCTTGTTGTTGGAAGGGATTTACTGGGAGAGGTTTAACGTTTGTCTTATTTTTCCTCCCTCTTCCAGGGCCACACTGCCCTTCTGTGCTTCCCAGTTGCTCTCTTGGGGGATGTTATTTTCCATAACCCTTCACTGAATGTCCCTCATAAAGCTTCAATCCACCTGTCCCCTCCCCCAACTGGTGCTCCCTAAACTCTCCCACTCCCGCCTTCAATTAACTTTGGTCTATCTGTGCTACTCTTATAGCACATACCATATGGTACATTGTGGTGACTTAGGTTCCTTTTTAAGCTATATGCTCCTTCAAGACAGAGGCCAGGAATTAATTCTCTTTGAACTCATAGAGTTTATTTTTTGTTTTGTTTTGTTTTGTTTTTTGAGGAGGTACTGGGGATTGAACCCAGGAGTATTTAACCACTGAGCCACATTCCCAGCCTTTTTATTTTTATTTTGAGACAGGGTGTCACTAAGTTGCTGAGGCTGGTTTTGAATTTGCAATCCTCCCACCTCAGCCTCCCAAGTTGCTGGGATTATAGGCACGGCCACCATGCCCGGCTGACCTCACACAATATCTTAAATGCATGCTGATTGAAATAAAAAATGCATGAAGCAAAGAAAATCAACCCTCAGCTATGTGTTCGACTGAATGAGACTTGGTAAGTTATTTCACACTTAGATGTAAAAGACTGCTTAAAGGATTAGTTACATAAAGATTTTTTTAAAAAAATATTTATTTATTTATGTATCTTTAATTTAGGTGGATACATTAATTTGTTTTTATGTGGTGCCGAGGCTTGAACCCAGTGCCTCATGCATAGTAGGCGAGCATTCTACCACTGAGCCACCACCCCAGTCCCAAAGATATTTTAATTGTAATAGAGGATAATCCATTAACCGAAAAATGACACTATAAAGGATGAAACCGTACATGTGTAGTAATGAAGCTTCTTGGTGCCACTTCAAATTGGGATATCATTTACATTTGGCCCTCCCTATATGTGGGTTCTCTAGCTGCAGATTCAACCAACAAATGTATTCAACAAAATATTCATCTTTATTGAACATGCACAGATTTTTCTTCATTATTCCCTAAACAAAACAGTAGAACTCTTTTATATAGCATTTACATTATTCTGGGTATTAAAAGTAATCCAGAGAGGATTTTAAGAATATGGGAAGATATGTGGAGGTTATGTGCAAATATTATGCCATTTTATATAAGGCACTTGAGCAGTCACAATTTTGGTATCCAAATGGGGTCTTAGAACCAATCCCCTTTGGCTCCCGGGAGACAACCGCATTCTGCTTTGGGTTAAATCAGTCTTAAGGACTGGCTAAGCCAGGATCTTTCAGGGCTTCATGTGTACTTCCCATGTGGCCACAGCAACCTTTCAACATCATTCAATTCAAAGTCAAGCAAAGCGGTCACATGCTCTGCCAACCACCACAATATGTCACTTGAGAAAGTGACTGACCTCTCCAAGCAGGAGGCGGCAGTGTAGCCATCAGCACTGAGGTTTCCACAGGGGCCTTCTGCTGCCCATCGCAGTGCGTCTGTGGTTCTGTCTGGCTCCACAAGACTTTGGCAGGGAAAAGTGAACCTGTCCCTCTCCTTCGCCAGGCACTGCAGGGAAGCATTCTAACTTTGCTCTCCAGTCTTTGTTGGAAGTTATAATAGAAGATTTGAGGCAGGCTGCCTGATTCTTATGAATTCCCCCACCTCTGAGTTCACTAAAACCAAAGGAGCTCTTCCCAGGGAGAAGGGCAACATTCCGGTCTATGGACATCAAAATGCCCGCGGGATAGTCCAGGAGGAAATGCCTTGCAGGAAGAAGACTGAAGAGGTGGCGTGGCCAACGCTTTGGAAGAACATAAGGTCTCAGGGTCAAGCCCACAAAGTGAGAAAAGGAAAGAGTGCTTTTGCCAACTCCTTTAGATGGAGACGGACCCTGAGCACCAAGAGCGAGCATGCACACATGCACTGTAAAAATGCCAGAAAACAAATGCAGAGCTTTCCCTTGGAAAAAAAAATTATAGACCCTGGCAGATGACTGTGAAGTGAATTTGTGATGGGCTAGGTCTGTCCTGGCCCAGTTATGCTCAACCTCTGTCTCCATACCCAAAAGCTACTGCTCACTGGCTGGGCCAGAACCACAGGACAGGCCTTCTGCTCTTTCTGACTGGGTCTCACTGCCAACTGGCCGTGAATCTAAAGAAACTGGCAGGGCCCCACCTTGCTTTAAGTGAATGCATGTGCACCTCTCATCTTCACAGCAGACACCTACTGGGCTGGTTCATGAGGAAGCTTGAGATAATCTGTCCACTGACACCGACAGAGCCCAACTCTCCAAACAGGACATTCCCTGAGGAGCAGAAAGAGGGCCTTCGCTCCCCAGGTCCCCTATATGTAAAAAGACTTCTATTCCAGCAGCCTCCGCCTGGCGGTTTCTCATGCACTGGATTCTCCCTACACATTTCTGTGGCTATGTGCTATGGCCAAAGTAGAGAGAAGCTGGTAGAGCTAAAAACTCTCTGGAAAAAGTTAGCCACTGAACTTGAATCTAAATATGTCCCAAGGAACACAGCCCAAAAAGAATTGTTAATTAAATCTCAGTGGAAAACGAAGTCTGACCACAGTCATCTTGAGTCTAAAATGGATCAGTCTAAGGAACGACAGAGATTCATCCTGTGGTCACAGCGACCAGAGCCTTGTCAGGGTCCCAGTGCCCATAGGTGGGGGGGGGCTGCCATGCCCTGTCTGCTCAGGATTTCCTGAACCCTGACAAACATGCAAGACCCCAAAGGAAGACTTGGCTAAAAAGAAGCCAGAGTGGACAGTTGACATGAAACCTCCTTTCCCTTCTCCTATGAGGGGCCCTCTTATTCTCACCTTCTTTCCCAGATTCCATTTTAAGCAAATGCTTCAAAATAATGCATTTTTCAATTTGATAATATTATTCATCTCATTGAAAAAATGTTGGGGAAGGAATCGATTGCTACTTGCCGTGTGGGGTTGGGCCGGGTAGGTGTGAAGCAGCACATGGCAAATATTTGAGGAGAGTGAAGTCGGTTTGGAAATCCTTCAGAGGAGAATAGGAAACAATAAGCAGAAAGTCGCTGGGGAGCGCCAGGACCTGGCTCAAGGCCAACTACATGAAGGGTGTCACTCTGCAAGGCTGTGTGGCTTTCTCCAGCTGAAGTCTGGGAGTGAGCATGGAAAAACAGATAACAGGTATAACTGAAGCTATGCTGGAGATGGGGGGTGGAGGGGCAGTGGGGCAGAGGAGAGAGGGTCCTTTAGGAGAGCTGTTGACTTCATGGGCAGTCATCAAGTCTGCAGAGGAGGGGAGTAAAGACAGGAAGTAGCAGGAGGGAGAGGTGGAGGAGCAAGGGCTGGGGAGATAGTGCAGTTGGTAGAGTGCTTGCCTTGCATGCACAAGGCCCTGGGTTCAATCCCCCGTACCTTTAAAAAAAGAGAGAGAGAGAGAGAGAGAGAGAGAGAGAGAGAGAGAGAGAGAGAGAGGAACATTCTGAAAGTCCCAGCTCAGAGCCCCCATTCTTTCTGAAACTTCCTCTCAACAGAGCTGTCCAAAGAGATCACAGGTTCCCAGAGACATGTGTTTGTTCTAAAGCAAGCCCTTCCAAGTGGAACAAGGTCTAATTAGGTGGTCACCTTTCCATGTCCCAACATTAATAAAGGCTCTTTGTTTTCACATTTTTCTGTTTTGATTTTTGCATGTTCACTCCATCTGTAGAAAGTTTCAATAAAACCAAAGTGGCCATGGGAATATAATATATATCCCATTCCCTGGATATGCTACACCCAGGTTAGCTTTCTGATTTCTGTTTAGCCAGCCCTGGCATTCTGGAGACTGCACTTCTAAATTAAATTGATGAAGGCATAGGGAATTTTGCACCTTTATTGCTGTTTGAGAATAAAATTGGTAAAAGCAATCTGGAGGTACTGATAAGTATTCATCTTGCCTTTCTAGCAATTCCACCTCCAGGAATCCATCCTAGAGAAACATGCAAAGATTTATGCCTAAAACTAGTACTCATTCTCTTCTTTATAAAAGCAAAAAATAAATAAGTGTTAAAAGATGGAAATGTAATCGAGTGAATTATAGGACAAAGGAATACTTCTGAACTATTAACAATTATGTATTATTGTATATTTATCAAAAAAGGTGTCTATAATATTTGAAGTTATTAAAAGGTAATTGTAAACAGTATGATCCCATTCTGGTGAAATGAAATACAGAAAAAAGGAAGAGAAAAAAAACAGAGGAGGGAATAAGGAAAGAAAGAAAGAATCTAAGGAGACACACTTCATAATGCTTCTCTGGGACTGGGGTTGTGGCTCAGTGGTCGAGTGCTTGCCTACCATGTGTGAGGCACTGAGTTTGATTCTCAGCACTGCATATAAATAAATAAAGGTCCATCAACATCTAAAAATATATATTTTAAAATGCTTTTCTGGCCCAGCATGGTGGTGCATGCCTGTAATCCCAGAGACTTGGGAGGCTGAGGCAGGAATATCACAAGTTCTAAGTCAGACTGCAAAAGTGAGGCGCTAAGCAACTCAGTGAGACCCTGTCTCTAAATCAAATACAAAATAGGGCTCTGGGGACATGGCTCAGTGGTGGAATGCTCCTGAGTTCAATCTCCCATACCGTCCCCCTCCAAATGCTTCTCTGTGGAATGGCTTTTCTTTTTCTTTATACTTATTGTATTACATAAATCTTCCTTACCAAATATGTTATTTTTAAATCACAGGAAATATCATACTACTTACACACACACACACACACACACACACACACACAGTCCATAGCTGTCTCTAAGATGAGATTCCCATTTGCTAGCTTCCTGCCCTGGGTAGGCAGGCTCCCACCACCCAGGGCTTGGAGCATGTGCAGATGGCTCTTGCCCACCATTCCAGGAGGTCAGACAGCTCCCCCACCCCGGGAGTGGGGACGCAGGAGAAGGGCCGTGAAGGGATAGGATGGTAGCAAACTCTCCAATTCTCATTACTAACACAGACCTTTGAACCAAACCAGATCTCGTGTTACAGAATATTTTTGTTTTCCAAGCCCAAAATACAGGAATCTACAGGAAACAGAGAAAGCCCTAAAGGACTGGCTGGCTCTCCCTAGGTTATTGCAACCCATGGCTTAACATTCTTGGTCAAAGTAGTTTACATGTTTGCTTCCTGTGGAGTGAGCTATGAACATGGCTTCCCAAGTGGTGTCTCTACTGAGTGTTACAGAGCCAGGAGCCGGCAGAGCTGGGGATCTGCAGGTCCAGCACAGAACCAGCTCCACCATTTAACCCTCCATCCTTAATTCCCCAGGCCTGAGTGTCCTCCTCTACAGCAATGGGTAAGATGTGTCCAGTAGTAACCTGTATGCTATCCCACACTTTTCACTCCTGGGGGAACACTGTGGCTCACTGTGGGGCGGGTGTGAAGTGACGAAAGAGGGAGCCCAGGGAGAAGCTCAGTGGTTATACTGGACCCAGCATAACCAGGGCAGCTCCTCATCCATCTCCTCTCCATATTGAGGTTCAAAGTAAGGTTAAATATGGAAAATACATTTTGACAATTACAAGCTAGAAAACCCAGAGAGTAGACTGTAGCTCTGATATTCTCTGTAATGACATGTCACCTCTAAGCCCTGTAGATTACAATTCATTTTTAAGTTGAGGCAAGCATCTCTTTCCTGGACCCCTATTTTTCAGTGTGATTTATTTATTCATGCGGGGGAGGGCCGCTGTCTTTGACTATTTGCCTCAGAATTAAGACTCAAATATTCACCAGGCAAACATGTGTGATGAAGCCATTCTCTCTCACACACACACACACAAAAAAGTGAGAAATCCATGAAACTGGCATCTCTACAAGGCACCTGGCACCAATTAGTCCTGGCTCTGACTAAGTGGCTCTATGCAAGAGTGTTTGAAAGTGAAGTGGGGCTATTTTGAGCTCTTTGCTTAGGTTTTATGGTGTATTTTCTTTCCATATGAGGAAATGGTTCATTGCTGTGTTCTCCCTGGTACCTGCTGCATAGTAATGGTGAGATCATGTACATGTACACAAATGCAGTGGATGGTAGTGGATACCTGTATTTTTAGAAGTATGAATGAATGAAATGTTCCTATGTTCATATATGAATACATGACCAGTGAAACTCCACATCATGTACAACCACAGGAATGAGATCCTAATGAGAATCAGTTATACTCCATGTATGTCAAAATACACTCCACTGTCATGCATATCTAAAAAGAACAAATAAGAAACCAAAACTAAAAATTAAAATTGTACCACCACAGGAATGAGATCCTAATGAAAATAAGTTATACTTCATGTATGTCAAAATACACTCCACTGTCATGCATATCTAAAAAGAACAAATAAGAAATCAAAATTAAAAATTAAAAAATGAAGTACAATGAATGAAGGATCATGTGCAGAGTATTGTGTCTTAAAACAACAGCACCAAGGACGAATTTTCAAAGCAAAATCTGCTTCTACTGGGCAAGGTGGTGCACACCTGTAATCCCAGAGGCTTGGGAGACAGACGCAGTAGGATCGAAAGTTCAAAGCCAGCCTCAGCAAAAGCAAGGTGCTAAGCAACTCAGTGATACCCTGTCTCTAAGTAAAATACAAAATAGGGCTGGGATGTGGCTCAGTGGTGGAGTGCTCCTGAATTCAGTCTCCCGTACCCTACCCCCAAAATGCTTCTGATTGAGAGTAAAAATTCTCTCCATTCCTGGAAATAAAAAGGAGGAAGAACAGGAAGAGAAGGGAAAGGAAGGAACAGTGGAAGATAAAGAATTTAAAATTCATTTTAGAGCAATTTTTTAATCTCAAGTGTGCTAAATTTCAATTCTGCGTGGACTGAGGAATTGCTTGCCTGTTGAGTTTCTGTGAACCTGAAAAGCAAACCATCGATAGGAAGGGTCCCATGGGATCCCGGGTTTGATCGAATGTGGCTCTCACCTCTCCTGCAATGTTGGTTAGAACACGAAAACCATGTTGACAGAATCCAGAGGAATTCAGCCAGAACACTCACCCCCCCACACACACGCACACCCTTCCTACACACACACACACACACACACACACACACACGATAAAGATTGTTAACTACATGTGGCTTCATGTTGAGCCCCCTCTCTCCACACTCCACCCCACCCTTACCCCACCTAGACAGTGACGAAGCTCAGGTCAATGTCTCTGGGAGACATTCATGGGGAAGAGTGATTTGACCTGCCCCAAACATGGTGCTCAGAAACTTGATCCCAGCAGCTAGCAGGGAGGAGAAGCAATGGGAATGGTGTCAACCAAAGGGACAAAGTTTCAGTTAAAGTGCAATAATAAGTTTCAGTTATCCGTTGCATTACGACCACAGTCCACATATTATATATTTCAAAATTGCCAAAATAGATCTTAAAGTTCTCACCACAGAAAAATGATAAATTGGTGAGGCAGTGGAAATGTTCATTAGCTTGACTGAATTCCATTGCACCCTACAAATACACCCAATTACTATTTGTCACAAAAAAATATTTTTAAAACAAACCATGCAATGAGATTGAAGGGTTTCCGTTAGCCTTTAGAAGACTTGCATTGGATTTAAACAGACTGTTGCTTGCTTTTTGCTGTTTATGAAAAGTCAAATTTTTCTTACTGTGAAACATCTCCATGTGTATATGGGAAGGCTTTGAAGGTTGATAAAATTTTCCAGCTACAGCAGATTTTTATTATACAATGCCGAGAAAAACGGAAGTGACTTCAAGTGTAGGTTTGAGTTAGTGTCACAGCAGAGACATCAGCAAGAGGATGTGTCTGGATTCCACAAGCCCCTGTTGGCTGGCGAGTGCTGGCAGTGATCCGAAAGCTACCCTGTATTGGGTGACGCCCCATCTGAGCTCTTCACCTGATTTAAGCTAGTTAATCCTTACAATTTCCAGTATGGTAGGTCCTGTCCTGATCACAGTTGACTTCACCAATTAGCTGGTTGGGTGACTTGCCCATTCACACAGCCAGGAAGCTATATCCTAGGAGTGAAACCACCACACAACACCACCCTCTTCCAAAAATGAGTGAGATCGTCTCATTTGAGGAACTGCACACAGTCAATGGATTGTTGGGAGGATTAGATAAGACAGAAGGTCTGGCACTTACCGAACATTTCCATAAATACTGGCTCTTATCATGTATAAGGGACTATGAATCCAAGTGTCAGCCAACTGACAGCATCTCTGGGGCTGATCATCCACACCCAGTTGTGGGAGATTAATACAAATCCGAGATTCTGAGCTACCCTCCGATTTGTTGTATCTTAAGGATGGCTCCACTTGAGCGAGACCACTTCTGGGAGCTACTTTTATCTGTGGAAATCCTGTCCCTCTCAGTTTCATGTACAGCATTCAAGAGCTGGTGTTCTGACGGGTCCTAGGAACTTCTAAAAGAGCACGGCTATCCTGATTCTAAGGCAGAGGCAAAGCCTGGCTGTCCAGGCCAGCAGATCCACGCTGAGTATCAGCCATTCCCAGGATCTCCTTGCTCAGCCAACTTCTCCTTGGTGATAAAGCAAGATCAAGCCCTCAGAGACTGAAGTGTCATCCAAAAATATAAAAAAGAATCTACAACAAGATCTGGAGTTTTTTTTCCCACCTCTTTTTTTGTTTATTTGTGCATTTACAGACAATAAACTTTATTTCTTTTAGATGGATAGTTCTGTGGATTTTTGGCAAATTTTTATAGTTGTATAATCGTCACCACAATCAAGATAGATTTCCACTACCCTTGAACCATTTATAGTCAATTCTGTCCCATCACCTTTAACCCCTATGAACCACTGATCTGTTTTCTATCCTGATATTTTGCCTTTTCTCAGAAGGCCATATGAATTGAATTACAAAGCACTTAGCCCTCTGTGTCTTGCTTCTTATATGAGCCATAAAGTTCTTGAGATTCATTCATGCAGTACAATTATTAGTAATTTGGTATTTTGGTGTCTCTGTGTGTGTGTGTGTCTGTGTGTGTGTGTGTGTGTTTATGGCCAAGCACTGTTCTGTTACATAGAAGTTATTGCAATTTGTGCATTTATTCATTAGTCAATGGACACATAGGTTATTTGCAGATTTAGGCAAATAAATAAACTGTAAATAAAGTTGATAAAAAAAACATTTGCATAGCGGTTTATGTGAGGACATACATTTTCCTTTCTCCTCAGGAAACGCCCAGGAACAGATTTCTAGGTAATATGTTTAACTTCATAAGAAACTTAATATGCTGTTTTCAATATTTGCTTATTTCAATATCCAATTATTCATTGCTAGTATATAGAAGTACAATTGATTTTAGTATCATGGATTTGTGTCCCGCAAACAAGTTAAATTCACCTATTGAATCTTATAGTCATGTCTGTTTGGTAAAATTCTGCAATTGAAAAGAAGTGAATTGCAAGTGCATCAAGAGCTGAGGAATAAAATGTCACAGTCATGGGCTCGCTCTCTCTCTCTCTCTCTCTCTCTCTCTCTCTCTCTCTCTCTCTCTCCCTCCCCTCTCTCTCCACCCCCTTCCCTTTTTACCCTTGAACACCAGAAAGATTATGTCTCTTACACATTGGCAGGTATGATTTCTTTATTGCTTAGAATCTTTCTTGGTTAGGATCTGTTATGATCTGGTGAACCCCCAAAGGACCCTGTGTTGAAAGCCTCTCACCAGCTTGTGCTGTTAATGGGAGACAGAGGGACCTTTAAGTGGGAAGAAGTTGGGTCACTGGGAGCATGACCTTGAAGGAGATATCGAGACTCCAGCCTTTCCTATCTTTCTCTTTATTTCCCAGCCACCATGCGGTGAACAGACTCCTTTGACACTTACTCTTGCCATGAAGTACCGTGCTACCACAAGCCCAAAGCAACAGGGCCAGGTGACCATGGACTAAAACCTTTGAAACCAAGAGCCAACATAATCCTTTTTTCCTTAAAAATGTATGACCTCAGGTTTTTTGTCACAGTGATAGAAAGCTGACTAACAAAAAGTGCTTGATTGCCATAACTAAAGTCCATAAGAGAATTAATCCTTATTCGGTGATAAAGACTCTCTGAAAAAGAAAATAAAATGAAATGGAAATATGTTCATTATGTTTTCACTTTGGGGATTTTTACAGGAAAGCACGTTTTTCCCATGCTGAGGAGCTATATCTTGAAGACCCGAATTCTATTAATAAGACTGGAGTTCGGTGCAGCCCAATAGACCTTCCTATGAGAATGAAAATGCCCTATGTCTGTGGATTCCAATCAGGTAGCGCTAACCACCTGTGGCTTAAATGTAACAACAGGGCATGTAAAAGGTGCTGAGTGTGACCAGGAAACTAATTTTTAGTTTAATTTTATTTTTATTGGTTAAGTTTAAGGATCCACCAGGTGGCCAGTGACTACCTAGGTGGACAGTAGAGCTCTCAAGTACCAGTTCTGCCTCTTGGAAATTCTTAGGAACAAAAGTGTCACTAAAGAAAGGGAGAGAAAGGCTGAAGAACAGGTTGGAAGGCCATAGATGGAGTGTTTGTGGGCAGCCTGCAGGTGGAATTTCCATCCGATGGCAGACGAATTGAGTCTCAGTTCTTCTTGAATCTCTTCTGCTCTGGTTTACTTTAGGATTATTACCACCATCCTGACAAGAGAAAAAAAGTTGTCAATAGATGCCAACTGCATTGTTTTTTTGTTTTTTTTTTTTTAATTTTGGAAGTGATGTTCTTGCAGTGCTTGGCATTCTTAGACATATCCCCTCTGTGGGAGGTCTCACATTGAATATTGAACAGGACTCCTCTGAGATTCAATTCCCACATATTGAATAAATGTTTCGACCCTTGGGGGATAGCAGCATGAATATCTGAGCTTTTACATCATCATTGAAAAATTCAAAAAGGAATCAAACCTCGCTTTTGTTTCTTACAATTTAATTTCACTCTCTACCTTCCTTCTCTCTTCATAGTTGAGATGGACACGGTGAACAATTAAAAATAAACCGTGTGCCTGGGAGCAGCATTGATCTTGACTCCGTTTTTTATGCATTTCTCTGAAAAGATCTTTCATGGTAAATTGCTTCCTGGCTATCAGAGATGCTCACAATGAGCACAACTTAGAGATTCATCAAAATGACAAAACTGAGTCTCCGGGGCAGGAAAAGGTCACCGGACTCTGCGTGCAGCTCTGGGCTTGTAGAGCCCTTAACAAATGCTCCCAGGACGGCCAGGTTTTGTTCTCCTCTACTCTGGTGGAGAAGATTCACTGAATGCTCTGCACCTTTCTCTCCCTTCAATGCCACCCCTGACCCCTCGCTCCCACCCTTTCACATTAGATCTTTTTGCTTCACTGGCCTTTCCGGATGAGGAAGGGTCTCACGAAATCAAGAATGTACCTTTGCACAAAAGGTCAATTAGTCCTGGGGAGTCATGAGGACCACGCTGCCCGCTCCACTTTGACCATTGATTTAAACACTATTCCCAGGCTGCAGGATGCTTGGGAGGCAACTCTCTGGGAACATCATGTTGCATTCCCATAACCCATGCCCAGTCACCCCAGAGAATCAGCCACCAGTCACAGCTCCCTCTCACCCAGCTACATGGTAACCCAAACAAGCCCCTTCTGTATACATTTTCTGTAGCATGTAATTGCCAACTGGTGACAGAGAAGAGTGGAAAGAAAATGCATTGAGAGAGCTTTGACAGAATTATCATCACCATGGCCCCAAGCCCACAGGCCAAGAGCAAACTTCATGGCGTGGCCCAAGCCCAGAGCCAAGATTGTGCCCAGAGCTGCTCCATAAAGAACTCAGCACCTCCCCCAGTGCCACACACACCACAGGCACATCATGCACGCCGGCTTGTGCTTCCTAAAAGCACAGACTGTCACATTCAGGAGACTTGAGCCTTGGAGACTCACCCTTTCTCACAAGTGAATTCCCTCCTCAGATCCCCCCTAAATGGACACCCAGGAATAGACACCGCTGTTTCCCCAGAATAGATCCAGACTGAACCAAATATTCCACGATAGCTATCATACTTTTCTTTATTTGGTCATTTCGGCTTCAAGCTAAATTTCCTGGGTTCTTTCAGTGATGCTTCCTCTGACATGATTTTGAGGTGGTTCCTGTCCCAGTTACTCTTGCGGTCATGCGCTGGAAGGAAATTGAAGTTCAGTGACATCTATATTGATTCTGTTGTTGGCCTCTTATTTGAGTGTGGAGGCAGGAAATTGGGAGGAGGGGAAGGAGCGGTAGCTTTGTACTCTCTCTGAAGCAGCAATGAATGAGTATTAGGTTAAGGTTAAGGACACACGGAGACTAGAACAAGGTTCCTTGATATTAAAAAAAACTTCCCTCTTAGAAATAATTGTGTGGTTTCTGAGCACCTGTCAGAAGTTCTACCAGGTATTTTACATACATCAATCCTTATAAGAAGGTAAGCCTTACTATTCCCAATTCATAATGAAAGAAAGAAGCTCATAGAGAATAAGTGATCTACCCAAGGTCATACATAGTGCCCTCATCCAAAACTGAACTTCTGCTGGCCAATGCCGCATCCCAGAATGATGCAACCCTAGAAGTCCAGATGTGTCCTCTAGACCCTGAGGGTCCTTCTGCTCTGTACAGTTTGGTCTGGTGTCTCTGGGCTCAGATTATTACCTGCGGTGACCTTTAGTTCTTTCCTGATCCTGCAGACTTTCAGGCTCTGAACTTGGATGTCTTCCTGATCCCACAGGCCAGCTGCAGGGCTAGTTCTCCCTCACTGTTACGTGGGGACACTCTCGTTAACCCCTCCGGAGAGAGGGAGATTCCAGCATCCTGAGTCAGAGTCTCTGTGCTCTCCTCCCTGCAAATCCTGCAAACTGACACCTTGGGCAATCCAAGAGGACAGTCAGCTCTTACAAATAGGGGCCACCAGATGCCATTAGATGAACTTAAATTCTCCAAACTTCTCTGCTAAACGTTCACATTTTTTTCTTTGTGTGTGTGTATGTGTGTGTGTGTGTGTGTGTGTGTGTGTGTGTGTGTGTGAGAGAGAGAGAGAGAGAGAGAGAGAGAGAGAGAGAGAGAGAAAGACAGAGAGAGAGGAAGAGAAAGAGAGAGATTTTCCCCCAAAGGACAGAGTGTCCTGTGGATTCTTTCTGAATTATCAGAAATAGAAAAAAAGGAACAAGTATCCAACAATTTAAAGGCTCATGAAGTTGGCTTTTAGCGTAGCTCAAATTCAAATGAAGCAGCTTCAGTCAAATCTCCAGAGACTGTTTTTTAAGCTCCCCAGCTTCTAAAACGATTCAGTTGGTTGGGAGCCATTACAGTTCACATCGGATCTCCATTGAGGCTGAACATGGATGTGGTATTCTTACTGAAGACCTTGGTTTGCACAAACTGAAGTGTACTTTATATTTTTAACAACT
The DNA here is from genome assembly GCF_052094955.1 of Ictidomys tridecemlineatus. Lineage (NCBI taxonomy): Eukaryota > Metazoa > Chordata > Mammalia > Rodentia > Sciuridae > Ictidomys > Ictidomys tridecemlineatus. Next base: position 121,448,349 of record NC_135485.1, read on the forward strand.
ATTTAAACAACTAGAGCCCCATGTGGTCCAGTCCCTGCAAGTTATAGCATTCAAGTCATCTAGCAACTATAAGTCACTAAAAGCAATCCCAATCTTTTTTTTTTAATTTATTAAAACATGTCAAAGGAGAAACAATTTATAACCCACAGTGATGGTTCTATTTTTCATTATTTTTCCCTCTCAATATGAGTCATATTCCCAACTTCCTCAAAGCTTCTCTCTATGATTCTCAACCTCCAAGTTCCAACTTTTCCTCTAAAAACAAGTTGTCACAGATCTTTCCTTTCCTCCTGGTATTCCTCTATCCAATCCTCTCCGGAGAACCCTTGTCTTCAAGAAAGAACTCCCTGAGGAGATTCAGGCAGAGACCTGCAGTAGGTTACCAGTAACTGACAACAGCACCAAGTTCAAACACTAGATGTAAGATCCCTACAGTACAACAAGGAGGTCCCATGACTAGAAGGAAAGAGTTGGTGCAGGTGGGGTGGGAAATAAAGTTTTCTCTGGGGTGACAGAGCATGGGTGATGGGAATGTGATTTAGCAAGGGTCCTTGAAGAGTTTTCATCAGGAAAGAAGATTCTGAGTGCTACACAGAGAATAGTCTCCAGGGCATCCAAGAGCAGAAAGACCAATCCAGAGGCCATTCCTATACTTGAGGTATGATATGCTTATGGCTTAAACAGAGCAGTAGTATTGGACTTGGTGAGCAGAATTTTCTGGATAGTCTACTTAAGGTAGAATCAAAAGGATTATTTAATGTACTGGATTCACAGAGTCCAATCCCACTTTGCAAGGTGATTGACATCCTATGGGCAAAGCATGATTGACAGGAAATGGGAGCCAATAGATAAATGTTTCCTCATTTCTTCCTCTAGGTATTTCATAAGCATTTCACACTCTTCTAAAGAGATTTAGTGAGTTATTTAACAATCTTTAATAAACTCTTTTTCTTTTTTCCCCCTCAAAGTTGTTATAGTGAATTGTGTTGTTTGCAACCAAGAACTTGTCCAATAAATTGCTTCTAATAGTAATTGAGTTCCAGTTTCCCAAGTCCTTGCTAACATTGGTTACTCTCAATTAAAATAAACAAAAGAAAATCAAAATGAAACCAAAAACACTTGAGAGTCCAGTTTCATAGGACAAGAAAAGCAAACCAGTTTCTGAACAGAGATCACATTGAGCTAGCTCTTTATTCTATGAATGACAAACTGGGTTTGGGATTCACATATGAACCAGAGATAAGAGGAATTTAGCCTGAAGGCTTTTTCCATCCTTTTGTTGCTCTGATCATTTTGTATTATGACCCTCCAACCGCACTTTATACTGGTGTAGATGCAAAACCCGGTTTTGTAAAGTATGAATGTTTCTGGTTGGTTAACCAGAAGAGGGTTTTTTTTTTTTTTTCTGATCTGCTGAAGGGTATCATGGATTCCTTCTCAGCTGAGGATCAGTCTCTCTGAGCATTAATCCAAATTGTTTGCCTTAGGATAGCTTCTCCAACATGCCTACAAAAGTACCCCTAATAACAGAGTGACTATGTTCCTTTGGGGATCTCGTGACTGAGTAGAAAGTGGCACTACTCAAGTTTAAAGTGTCTTTTGAAATTTTGTTTTTTCTGAAAAAAATCAATTTAAATTTTACATTCTGCTCCCTAAATTGTCAATGATCTACTTTTAAATAATAATAATAATAATAATAATAAATTGGATTACTTACTAAGGAAAATTTTAATTAAGTAAAATAGGCAGAACAATACATTTATCTCAGCTCCATCCCAAAATGCCTCTAAAAATTCCAAGCGATCTAAATCTACAAAGAAAAAGACTCATGACAACAAACAACAGCAGAGAAGAGATGACAACCAAACTAAAGATGAAAAGGGAATTGATGAATACTAATTTGATCTAGCAGAGTAGGGCCAATTAAGACCTAAATTGACAGGAGAATACTACGCAAACAAATAAAAACTCAGAAGATTTGGGATATAAAATTCCAGGGAAGGCCAAGAATTGATTAATAGGATCTCCGAAGGCAGAGCTGAAGTCTGGGATGGAAAACAGAAAGCACTGTTGGAAAAGTCTGTAGAAAGAACATGGATGGAGTCCCCTAGGAAAACCAGTGGGTTAAGTGACACTCTGCAAATGTGCACTCTTAACTCTTACCCTCGCCCTCACACAGCTTCCTAAATGCTGGTGGCCATGCATATGCCCCCAGAGAAACACTGACTATCCCTAGGCAGAAGGCCTCGCAGCCTTGACCTGGGAGACATCTGCCTCAGTTGGTTGCAAGAGGAGGGCCAGGAACTGTGAGCAATAGGTGTGAGCAACAGAGATGGTCTCTAGAGAATGTAAAATCAATAATTAATTGACTAAGTGTTGGTTTGCTTTTTATTATCACCATGTGCCGCAATTCCAAACGACTTTAGGGATAACAGTACTCCCTTCCCACCACAAAAAGTTGCTACGGTTAAAATTATTCATAGCATTCATGTAAACATCAACCTAGAACATTTTTGTTTTCTGCCTGAAAGTTAATTCAGAAAACTCCCCATGATTTAGTCAGTTTGCCACTCACACAAACTCAGTTACAAATGGTCCCTTCAAGGGTAAGCTAAAAGGTTTGAACCATTCTACTTTGTTTTAGCAAGGTCTATGTCTCCAATCACCATACATTTCTGTGTTTAAAGAGTAGACTCAGAAATGATCAATGACACCATCAGAATGTAACAGAGCATTCAAAAATAAACAATGGCTTAGAGAGAGAGAGAGAAGAGAGAGAGAGAGAGAGAGAGAGAGAGAGAGAGAGAGAGAGAGAGAGACTGGAGTGGTGGAACAGGGCTGTAATCCCAGCTGCTTAGGAGGCTGAGGCAGGAGGATCACAAGTTCAAATCCAGCATCAACAACTTAGCAAGGCCCTAACAACTCAGTGTGACCTTGTCTCTAAATAAAATACAACAAGGGGCTGGGGATGCGGCTCAGTGGTTGAGTGCCCCTGGGTTCAGTACTAAACAACAACTACAAAAGTAACTGAATTTCATTTTGTCATACTATGTCACCTTGGACTTTTTAACTTTGCTTAAAATTTAAAGCAGTGACACAAAACTATGAAGGGTAATGCAGTAGTTCAGGCAAAAACTAAAATTTATTTTATGCATGAAAATATTTCACTTAATTTGAATAATATCTTTAAAACTGAAATTTATTTTTATTAATTGTTTTGAACTAAAGAATTAACAAAATGGTCATTGTGACTGATTTTTTTTATTATTGCTGAAAATAATTTAGTTATTTATGTATGCTATAAATATTTATGTATGCATATAAAAGACAGACATATTTGTACAAATTGATCTGATCTGGATGTCAAATATGATAAATATATCCTGAATTGAACCTTACCTCACTCCTATATCAGCACAGTCAGCCAGTAAATCAACAGATACATGAAATACAAAGACCAAGAGTAGCACAATCCCAAGAAACAGATCCTGCAGAGGCAGATGAACACTTCAACCTCAATCTAAAATTCTCAGACATACAAGGACATATTGTTTCCTTGGTTAGGAATATCAAGAACAGGATGGCATTTTAGAGAAAAGAAAGAAACTTTTAGGTGACAAAGAATGTTTGGAATTAAAAGCATAAGTACACAAATTTTTAAACTAGGAAGGATAAAAAAGGAGGTAAAGTTGAGAAAATCCTAAAGGAAATAGAACCAGAAATGATTTTTTTAAAAAATAGGAAAGAAAGAAAAGATTTTTTTTTAAATCGAGTATCATCTTGGAAGATCTGAGCTCTGACTAAGCAGGCTTCCAGAAAGAACACCAAGTAAACAGATGGAAGCACAAAAATCACACAATATAGGAAACGTTCCCAGAACTAAAGGCCGTGAGTTTCCAAACAGAAATGGCCCTCCAAGCGCTCAGCGCAATAAATGAAAGACAAACCACACCAACGCAAACCACTGTGAAATTTCTCAATATTAGGAATAAAGACAAAATCCCAAAATATCCCAGACAGAAAAAAATGGAATCTACTCAGCGCCCAGATGGCACTGAATTTTTCTAAAGCACCCTGAAAAGTAGGAGATATTGAAGTCATGGGGCAATCGTCTCCAATTTGAAAATATTTAAATATTTTAATCTAGAATCCTATGGGTAGTGCGAGTATATATCAAAAATATTTTCTGATGGGCAAGATTTCAGACAGATTGCCTGCAGTGTCAGAAAGCTACTTACTGGGCATGCTCCACAGAAACCAGACAGTGATCAGAGATCAACAAAGGCAAGACTTGCCGAAAAATGTGATCTCAGGAGAGTTGTAGAGAGAATTCCAAGAACAACTACAAAGGGAATATTCAGGTCAGCATCTATGCAGCCAACGGTGAAGGTCCCTGACTGCAAATCAAAACAGGAGATTGGATATTCCAGAGGCAGTGTCACCAAGAGAGGAAGAAAAAGGAACCAATTTCTGAAATGGTGTGCTCCTGGGGAATGTGGAAACTAATGAGAGTCAGGACATAATGCTACCCAGATTCTTTTAAAAAAAGAGAGAGACAGTCTGAACTCCAGGAGAAACAGAAAGCGGTACCAGAAGGGACATGTCATCATAATGAGCTGTGAGCAATATTTACATTATCCTAATAATATAAACCTTGAGCACTGATTGGATGAATAACTGCATTGACAAGATGGAGCTGGAGAGTGAAAAACCAGCCTCTACCTCAGAGCAAAGCCTGTCCAAGGAAGGAACATGGCCTTTGTCCTTGGAAAAACCCACAGAGCACTCCTAGGCACATTCCCACCCTGCTGAGTTGTTTATCTACAAATAACAGGAGAGATCTGCTGTGCACCAAGTGTCCCTGACCCAGTCAGACTAGGTGGGGACCCATAGCAACCCCCTAGCAGCCACCAATCAGCATGAGACAGGGAAATACCTGGGATGCCAGATGACCCTCCCAGTAGTTTATGGTGGTTGATAACATGTTGGGAAACCATGTAGTTCAGCAGGTACACCCCTCTTGGCTTAAACCAATCAGTTCAAACGAATACCCGTTTTGTACTGACCAATCACTCCTACCCAACTTGTTCCCGCCAGTGAATGTGCTAATCATGTTTTAGAGTTGTTATTTGATTTTCCCAAGGTGTGTGATGATTTGCTATGATGTATGTGAAGTCCCTGTCCTCTCCAAAGAATGTATAAAAATGTTGCAAACCCTGGGCTCGGGGCCTCTCAGTGTCACCAGTTGCTGTGTGTGCACGCGGAGGACCGAGCTAGCTCGCAATAAACACATCTTTGCTGCTTACATGGATCTTGGGGGTCCCGAATTCGAGCATAACAAGAGAATCAGGTGTGTCTGAGGTATGTGAGAGTTCAATTTCTATCTTTCAAAGGAAAAGTCAATCATCACTAGGAGAAGTAGCAATATCAGGACATATTTAGAAAGACTGAGTCACATGCTAAGGAATGAAACTACATAAAAGAGACATATGACTTGGGGTTGGAAAGCAGGGAACTGGTATTTTAAGTCTTATCTACTATTTGATGTTTTGAAAATTTTGTACACATGTTACTTTTGGCAACATGTTTAAAAGAGAAAACAGAAAACCAGAATTTTGTTGGAAACTCCCAGATTTAATATAGGTTGAAAATTATGAGAAAATTAAAATAAAAATAGGAGGAAGGGTTCCAACCGAATACCTTCCTAACTAATCTCTCTGTGCTGGCCTCTGGGCCACAGATGAGGCTTGAAGGGAAGGTTAGTAACAAACATTGGCTAAGCTCCTACTGGATACTAGCACTGCTGTGGAAGGTTGTCAGAGGTCCTTGTGACTGATTCCCACCATGACCCTGTGGAATGAAACAAGTTATTTTGCACTTGAAGAGATGAGTCTCTGAAGGGTCTCAAGAAGCTACTTGCCAGTATGTGTTTATATGTCTGTTGTGAGCCCCAGGGAGACTGTGGATAATTGGCAATTCATTCTCATTGTGACTCAGTGGGGCATGTGAAGCCATTTGATAGATGAGAGTCATTAAGGTTTGAGTTTCTCATCCAACTAGTCAGTGGCAGAACTGAGATGAGAGTCTGGCCTCCAGCTAAGTCCCCACTCTGGACCTGGGGAGGATGGAAGGCATGTTTTCCCTCTGTGTCCCCACCCCCACCCTCCAGCAAGTAGCACACCCTGCATAGTATAAAGAATATGCTCACCCAGGATCTATCAACTGGAGCAGGGGGGCCCTGAAAAGTCTTCACTGGTTGTCAGACCAGGAGAGTCTGCAGCAGAACCAAGTTCTCCAATAATCCCTGCTCCCTCTTCCTACCATGCAAGTGACCTGTGTAAGGGCTGTCCAGATACAGCTTCTGCAGGGCATAGAGGGGCCTTTCATCAAAGCAAGAGGCAAAAGGGAAGGGGGGAAAAACTGTGGAAACAACTGTGGAACCCACAGAAGTTTTGAAAATGTCATTAACAAACTATGAAATCAGAAAGATAAAACTCAGACACCCCTAGGGGGAACAGCAGTGCCCCCAGCTCGGCCACCTCATCCTGAGTCATGGAGAGACCAGTTTCCATTCTGCAGGTCCAGGAAGCAGGGCATAAGGTGTGTATCCTGCTCTGAGGTGGCTTCCAGGGTGGTGGCATTTGCAAAGCTGAGGATGAGTCAACCCCCTAAGACAGACCTAAGAGGAGATGAAAGAGAATAGAACCTGGAAACCCAGCACTCTGGGAGGAGGTCTTCAAAGGGGGAGCTCTTCCAAAGGTCCTGGGAAAGTGGGTTCATGCTCCAGCTCTCCCCTGGCTGATTGCACACCTCTGGGCAGGAGTCGGAATAACGGAGCCTGTCTTCCAGAGCTTCCACAATGGTATATTTTAAAATATTCCACAGAAAGTACTTGTTATAGAGATTAAATGCTGTGGAGCATTCACAGAGAGCAGGGTAGGATACAAAATATTTTCAAAACATCCTCTTTGTTCTCTAAGAACTCTGCCATCATGGTAATGTTAGCAGGATTGGTATGCTGCTCTTCATCAGGGAAATTCAGGAACAGCTCCCGTTATTCATAGAGGACTAGAGAGAGAATGAAATAATCCCACGAGAAGTGTGTGAGGTCCTACCAGGTGGAGGCTGGAGAGCCCTGAGATGCTAAGTCCACAGCACTCTCTGGGCATGTATGAGTTGGAGGGGGTTGCAGCCCCGAGGTCCAGGAAACGCAGACCTAAGGTGTGTTTCTGCCCCTCTTGTTCTCAGAAAAAGCAACACTCAAGAAATAGAATTTAAGGAAAAAGGTGAATTCCAGAGAAGTTCATCTACAAGGCCAAAGGGCCTGCTTCCCCCCAAAATAGTCTTTCCTGTTCTCCTGGCCACTGGGTCACAGGAATTTCTAATGGCCTCACCAGGGGGCCTCTACAGTATCACATTTTTGGACTCTGCTCTCTGAGAACAGATTTGTAGGAAACTCCAAGAACAGAAGAATCTTTAAAATTCCAACTCTGGGCATCAAACATTTTGAGGTATTTGCCAAAATACCAGGTGCCTGTGAGACCACCTTGGGGTCAATTTCCAAGGGTGATGAACCACCTCCATTCTCACGTCAATTGGAAGTCTGTCAAAGGTCAACAGGTGGGCTGGGGATGTGGCTCAAGCGGTAGCGCACTTGCCTGGCATTCGTGTGGCCCGGGTTCGATCCTCAGCACCACATACAAACAATGATGTTGTGTCCATCAAAAACTGAAAAATAAATATTAAAATTCTCTCTCCTCTATCTATCTATCTATCTATCTCTCTCTCTCTCTCTCTCTCTCTCTCTCTCTCTTTAAAAAAAAAAAAAGGTCAACAGGTGCAACACCACTGAAATACTCATTTCTCCATTTCATCTGTACTTGTTATATTGGGCCTCTCCCATCTTAGCCCCCAATCACTGGATTGTGAGGGCCAGCAGGTCACAGGCAAAGACATATAGTCAAGACAACACTCAGTCACCTCTTTAGGAATGTGCTCCGGCAATCTTTTTGCTCAGGAATCCTTGGAAATTCTACAGTATTTCCTGGAAGGTCTCTCTTTCCTCCTTCATGGTATTGTAGCCATCTATGTTAGTCAGTTTTCCATTGCAGGGACACAATACCTGGGGAAAGTCAACTTATAAGGGGAAAGATGTATTTTTGGCTCAGGGTTTTAGAGGTCTTAGTCCACAGTCACCTGGATCACCATTGCTTCTGGGCCTGTGGTGAGGCAGAGCATCGTGGTGGAAAGTGGGTGGTGGAGTGAAGCTGCTCACCTCCTTGCAGCCTAGAAGCAGAGGAAGACAGAGACAAAGAGGAAAGAACTGGGGACAAAATATGCCCACCAGTGACCTATTTCCTCCAACTAGGCCCTACCTCCTAAAATTTCCACCACCTCCCAATAGCCCATTAAGCTATGAATGCATCAAGGGATTGATCCATCGATGAGGTCAGAGCCCTCATGACTCAATCATCTCCCAAAAGGCCTACCCCTGAACATGGATGCATGGGGTAACATGAGATTTGAGGGTACATTTAGGATCCAAACCATAACACCATCCCATTCTACATCAGGATAGAATCATAGGCTTTTAGGAGTGATTTGTTTTATAGTCCTTTGGTCCAATGGTTGGGAGAAACAGACAGTGTGCCTGCCTGACTTGAAGGATTTGCAGTCCCAACACAGCTCTGCAAGTCAACAATTCCAAAGGACATTCAGGCTCTGTTAAGGTTTGGATATGAGGTGTCCCTCAAAGTCTCCTGCATTAAAGCAGGAATGATCAGGGGGGATGATTAGATTATGAGAGATGTCATCCTAGTGTGAATGGACTGACTGGGGGTAACTGTAGGCAGGTAGGGCATGGCAGAAGGACCTGGGTCACTGGGGGTGTGCCTTGGAAGTTCATCTGCCCTGGGGCCCCTTCTCTCTCTCTCCCATTCTGCTTTCTGGCTGCCATGAACGGAACATGGCATGATGCTCGGCCTCACCTTGGGCCCAGAGCAATAGAATCAGTTCGCCATGGACCGAACCTCTGAAATCATGAACCAAAGTAAACTTTTGCTCCTCTAAATTTATCTGTTGGGCATTTTGATGACAGTGATGCAAAGCACACCAAAGCAGGCTTCAAGTCAAAATTACCTCCAGCACATTCCTCAGACATATGACCCAAGATATAGGAAATGCTCCCGAGTTCCTTTCGCCTCTCCTGAGTGCTATTCAAGTTCAGTAATCGAAACCGTGTTCCCTGCCTCCAGAATCTTTTTATACAAGGCACAAGGCTTGTAATAAAGGTTGCTTCTACATTGATGGTGGCATCGAAATTGGCACAACTGCTCTAAATGATAATCTGGGACTATATATTGTCATAAAATTCCAAAAATGAGCACAGCTGAGGTCACACCTCATTTCCAACAATTTATTCTGTGGTGATTAAGTTGTTCCCAATGACTTTGTGGCAACAGCCTTTACAATATGAAAAACCTGAATCAATCTGAAGGTCCATCAAGGAGACATTGTTTCAATTAATAATTGTACATTCACACACAATGCCAAGGTCTATACCAAGAGTGCCATGAAGGTCTTTTGCACTAACAAGTAAAAAGCACACCAAAAACAGTAGGAGTAAAGTTGTCCACAAGGCAATATACACTCTCAGAAAGTTGATAACATTTACATGGACAGAGAGCATGTTCATGCATTCATTCATTCACCAAATACATATGGAGCACGTCTATCTGTTCCAGGAACTGGAAAGACAGCTGTGAGCAAAACATCCCCAAATCCCACCCATAGAGTTTACAATCTAGAAGGGTGAGGGAAGGCAATAAAGTTTAACTACAATGTCAGAGGTAAGCACTGTGAGCCAAAATAAGGTAGCATTAGGAATTAAGAGTGTGCAGGAGGAAACCATTTTAAGCAGTGTGGTCAAGGAAGACTGAAGGAAGAACAGGTTGCTAGCCCCTGACATTGACACCCAGTTAAAGGCTGAAAGTTAAGAGTCTGGCAGGCATGTCAAGGCACAGCAAGAAGGCTCCGTGGCTGAAGGGGAGGAGATGTTGCAGGACTGCTGGGTGGGCTACCAGGAGGCAGGACTTTTGGAAATCCTTGGAAGGTTTTAAAGCAGAAGAGAGGTAGAATACTCTGGTTGCTATGCAGGAAATAATCCATAGGGGGCGCAAGAGCAGAAGCAGAAAGACCCATTCAAAGTCCCTTGCTGTGTTTGGGATGCTTATGGCTTGAATAGGATGGTAGTATTGGAGTTGGTAAGTAGTTAAATTATGGATTTATGCTAAAGATAGAATTAAGAGACTTTTCTGATGCATTGGATTTATGAAGTGATGTGTAGAAAAGAGTGACATTTTTTTTGCCTAAAAAACTCAAAAAAAGTGATAATGACCCTTACTTGATCAGAAAATACTGAGGGAGGAATCCACAGAAGGGTGCATCAAAAGAACATACACCATGTGTGAAAATGACCATAGTTAACATTCATGAAAATTGCTTGTTTGCTCTGGGGCCAGGCACCACTGAAACTGTTTTATATTTATATTCATTCATTGAATTATAATAATAATTCTGAGATACATTACTATTATTGCATATGGGATTATGGTTTACGTTTGGGCTTATCTAATATTATATTTATTTTTTACAATGAACACGAATACCTTTCATAATAAAAGGAAACTCAGTGTGTGTGTGTGTGTGTGTGTGTGTGTGTGTGTGTGTGCGCATGCGTGCTCACACACAAGTGCGAATAATGATTTCAGTGAGAAAAAAAATAATGACGTATCCATATGTTTTAGTACCTAGTTAGTCCCTGGTGATTGCTCAACTTAGTGTTAGTCAAGGTGACACTTTCACAAATGGTCTTTTAGTACAGCAGATTTTCAACTAATTTCCTGCCAGACCAGATAAGTTCTCATGCAAAACTCAATCTCATGGACATGGTAAGAACAATGCCTAGTTCTCTGTACCTTAGTTGTAATCAACCTAGGCCCCCTCCCCCCACACACTTTAAGAAATATTGGAATGCAAATGAAAGAGAAATAAATATTAAGGGAATAAACTTGAATCTTGTTTAATGTTTATAGGAAATTGTACTAGTAGGTTACTTTTTAACTATTGTAACTAAAACTTCTTAGCATATTATTTGTAACACATCCCAAACAGATGGAGACTCACCAGAGGGTCCCTTACCCAGATAAGAGTCTCTGGTTTAGAAGGTCATGTGAATGAGACTGCTGGGTGGCACTGATTTTTTTTTTTAATTTCAATATTTCCGAAGTGAAAAGATCTCATTAAAATTTTGTTTTTTGCTCTTAAGTTACTACTATTTACCAAATTTGGTCATTTTGACCAACAATTTCTCTCTATGTGAATGTACTCAATGGAGAGGGAGAAAGTTTGTGGCTCCTTGCAATGGATGAGTTGGGGGGACATTTGGGACAGGGGCCCCTGCTAGCTGCCATAGTGACACTCTCTTGACTGAAAAATTGTGCAACTCTTCCTGCACTCTGGATGACTGATTTGCATGAAATTCTGGCTGTACTCTATAGGAATCTGATACTTTCAGGGTACATAAGTGGAAGGTGAACCAATTATATCCAATTTACAATGAAAATTAGATTGAGACCTCAACTCATTATACTCCATTAAATGCTTAGCAAATATGCTGATGATAAGATTACACCAAAGGCAGTCCCATTCAATCACTATAACTCCCAAAATAAGTATCTATTTTTATTTTCTCTCGTGAATGTAGAAAGAAATCCCATCATTACATGGACTTTATTAAATGGAATTGGATATGCCTTGGATCAAACTGAATCTTCGGAATCAGGCACGTTGTAAATGGAAAAGAATGAGAGTTTACATAGTCCAACCCTGTCATTTAATAGATGAGGGAAAGGATAATTAGAGAAATTGAACAATCTGCCTAGGACCACACAGAAAATCAGGACCAAAATCCAGCTGCCCTTAGCCTGAGTACAGTGCTCCTTCCACCCACTATATTATGCCACTTGCCAAGGCCACTGCTGATGGTCTCAGTTGGCCACACCATGGTCTGAGGAGAGGACTCAGAAAGTATTTCCATCAATTGTACCATACACCTTGTGTGCCCCTTAGCAGCAGAGCAGTGTTGTCCAGGGTAGGAGAAAACCCACGTGGGCAGCAAAGCCAATGAAATAGTGCCAGAGACTAGGACTCAGGCCAGCATTTGATTGTGAAAGGACTAAAGAGAGAAGAGAAAAGAGGATGAGAAATCAAAAGAATGTTCTTGAATGTGTAGAAACAAGAAGTCAGAGCATTTAAAAATTAAGCCTTTACCTTATAAATGCTACCTCCATGAACTATTATCAGAGAACTCTCACCCTCCTGATGAATGCCGACTTGCCTTCAGAACAAGACGAAATTCAGGGCCCAATTTGCTTGACTGACACCTTCTCTTGTGGCTCAGCTACATGCCTTTAGCAGACCAGCTAGTAATAGAATCCTAGCTAGAACTACACTCAATTGCCAAAAAAGCTCATGATAAGAATAGTTTTGGAAATTCAAGGTCGGCGTTCATAGAGCTCTGCAGTAACCATGAGCAGTATGTTATTACCTTTGAGAGTATATTTAGATGTGGAAATAGAATCTGTACTTGAAGCCAACAGTATAGAATAGCATTTCCCTGGCTGTAACAATTTGTTACAAGCTAGTAACCAATATGAGATTTTATATGCACTTTAGGGTATTATGAAGGTTGAGTTTACCAGACAAAATGCTTGACGCGCTGTTCTGATGCCAAGTGTGACAATTCCCAAGTAGCCACCTTTGAAAAGCCTTCCTTACAGCAATGACAAGTGAGATGCCACATCAGTTACACTGCTGGCTTTGGAACTCAACGAACAACAGCAGGTCTATCCTGGGGTAGCATTTTGGATTCTCACTGGCAGTTTAAGTTCCTAATTAGCCAGTTTAAGTTCCTCAATCATACCGATTGAGTGGAGTCTACAAAAAATGTTAATATGCCACATGCAAATCAATCCACAGAGCAAAACTGCCTCTCTGTCTTAACTGGTCATCTTTCAGGGAACCAGTCTGGTGGGGATGGGGGTTCATCCGGATAGTATCAGCTGTGCCACATGGGACAGGTTCTTCGTGTCTCATTCTCTGTTTTCTCATCTGTAAGATAAAGCAGGTGATGAGGAGAGGCTCTGTAGCCATTTTAGGCTCTGACATTCCAAGACTTGGCTTTGGAAGAAAGTAGGTATATAAAGCAATCAAAACGAGAAGAAAAAAAATATATGTATATATATACATTTATATTTATTTTATATATTATATATATATATTTCTTGTAGTTGAAGAAAGATACCCAGCCCTGAGACTATGACAAGACACTCTTTTTTTTTTGAGGGGTAAAGTAATCAGGGATTGAACCCAGGGGCACTTAACCACTGAGCCACATCCCCAGCCCTTTTTTTTTTTTAACATTTTATTTAGAAAACAGGGTCTTGCTAAGTTGCTTAGGGTCTCGCTAAATTGCTGAGACTGGCTTTGAACTCGTGATCCCCCTTCCTCAGCTTCCTGAACCACTGGAATTAGAGGTGTGTGCCACCGTGCCCAGTGACAAGACAGGTGGGGGAAGTTCTTTACTCAGGATAAAGCAGGTGCCAGCCTGGTTAGAGCAAAGAGTGATAACGTGGCTGTTGGTTTGAGGCTCTGTAGTTCTTTACAGAAGCAATCATGTTTAAATATGCATGACTGGGCTCTCTTTCCCATGGTGAGTACTGAGAACTTTAACATATTCACCAAGAGCTGGCATGCCTTCACAAAATGCACTCAGATTAGGTTTAATCCCAGGACATGTCCCTCAGTCAACATCATCCTCAGCGGGAGCCAGAGAGTATGAGTTGGCCAGCTACAGATTTCGTTAGTGTAACTGAATTCTTCATATCTGTTGTTCTGGTCCAGACCTTTTCCTGGTTTGGAATCGTGATACTTCATAATTTCTGAAGCTCTGCTTACTGTCTACAGAGTCAACAGCCTTCATGGTTCTTAAGCCAACAGACCTGCCCATCTGAGGGTATCAGGGATGGCATGGGAGACTTCTGAGCTTCATATTTCCATAGAAACCTCCAGAAAATACTGTCTAGAGAAGAGGGGATGGCAAGGATAAGATAGTTTGCAAAAGCTATATCACATCCTTAGTACTGGATTTATGCGAGGGAACTTGATAGAAAAATAAAATTATGCCATATTTTTATCAGAGAAACCATGTCATATCATCATTCTAAGTGTGTAGCTTTGACTTGTTTGAGGCAATCCCAATCTATAAAAATCTGGCAATGTTAAGTTTATAAATTCCAGAGGAGTTACTTCATAAAATGGTTATTAAATTTCCCATGAATAGAGGGGTAAGATTAATTCAGATCTCTGCACCTAAGACCCCAAAAGAAGAATCTTAATCATTTACAGAAGGATTCAATGATATGGGCCAAGCACAATTTTAGAAGTGCTTTTACCAATATTTATTCACTTAATCCTCAGAACAATCCTATGGGGTGGGTTTTATTAGTGTCTCTCTGAGACAATGACAGATTCAGGGTTTTTCCAAAGTCTCTCACTAGTTTAATAAAGGGACTGTGGCACCATACTATAAGTCCCTAACCTTACTGTACTTTTATTTCAAAATTTTACGTGTATTTAGTACATGTACAGATGATACTTTTTTTTACTTTTTGTTTTAATGTTATATTTTAAGTTGTTTATCTTACCCCAGGATCACAGCCAGGTCTTTGAGCACTGCCTCTAATGGATTTTGAAGTAGATGCATACATTTGTCATGAATCTCTCATGACATGAAATGAAAGAAGCCCAATCAGGAAAAGAAATGACTTATTGGAGACATAAAACTAAGATATCAGGGATAGAGTTGGCCTCAAGATCCCTATGGACTCAATAAATATCATCAAAGTACACGTTTACTATCCTTATTTATTAGCTTTGACATCCTTGGTCTGTTGACAACATTCTCTTCTGTTCTTTTGGCAAAGATGATCTTTCTCTGTGTATATATATTATAAAAATTTGTGTGTGTGTGTGTGTGTGTGTGTGTGTCTGTCTGTGTGTGTGTGTGAGAGAGAGAGAGAGTGAATTTGATTGTGCAGGACCAAGGACCATGGCTATGACAATTCCTGGCTTACCTGATTCCAGTTTAGCATCCCTTGATGCAAGAGACAAACTTTTGTTCCAGTATCCATATATGTGATCCCTGCAAATGCTTCTGATAGGTCAATCATGTGAAAAAAGAACTGATTGGTGGTCTCAGTGAGGTACTATGATTGGTTGATCCTTAGAGGCACTGTGATTGGTAGTCCCAGAAGAATGCTATAGATCACAGCCTATCACACCCTATCCACAGAACTCCCAAAGGAGGAACAGTTTCCCAAGGAAAATGAGATGCTTCTTATGTTCAAGAGGAGACAGGATGCTCAGAGTTGTGACTGCAAGTTGTCCCCAATATCTGCTCACCCTTCTTCCATAGTAAACTGGACACACCAACCCATTTATCTTGAAGCTAGAATACACCTCAATTCTGGCTGGTGAATGGTAAAATGAAAGAGCTTCTGTGTTTTGTGAAAAGACAATAGGAATTCCCTTTGACCATTTTTTCTTTATTTCTCCTTTATTTCTGTTAGCTAGAATGGAGACATGATGGCTGGAGCTAGAACAACCATGTTAGATGGTGAGGTAATGTGGGATGAAAAGCTTGCTTGATAGAGAAACAATAAAGAACTTACTTAGTCCCCCAGGATTCATGAGCAGAATGGCCAGCTGCACGGTCTATCTTCAGATTCCTACTAGAAAGAAACTCCTATCTTGCTTAAGCTGCTGATATCTTGACCCTCTATTACTTACAGCCAATAACAAATAGCAATTGAGTCTACAAAGTAATATTTAAGCCTTCCAGGACATATGAAACCTAGAATTAAAAAAACGGAACTAATGAGGAAATAAGGGGTGTTGTCTTGGTTACAGTATGGAGCCAGATAACCACGCTGGACACCCAGTTCAGATTATCTCATTTACTCCCTAGCATCAACTCGCTAAATTCTCTAAAATCATGCTCATTTTACAGCTGAGTGAATAAAAAGTCAGATAGAGATTGAACATCCCTAATCCAAAAATCCAAAACCCAGTGCTCAAAAAGTTTCAGTTTGGAGCATCTTGAATTTCATATGTTGAAGGATACTCAACTGGTTAAGTCTATATAACTATTACAAAATCCCAGAACCCCGAAATCCAAACCACTTCTGATTCCAAGCATTTTGGGTAAGAGCTACTCAACATACACATGAAATTCTTTTCCTTGGGTCATATTAGCTGGAATTGAGGGAGGAATAACGTGAGCCCATGTGAGGCAGTCTCCAAAGTCTCTCCTCTCTACCCACAGCTCCTCTCTTTGCTCTGCAGAGTGAGGCCTTACTGTTGGTGAACACAGCATGTGTAAACAAAACACCAAAGCAGCATTTTACCCAAGGATTCTGTACAGACGTTGCCTAAATGCTAAACTCGGCAATTAATTGAAAACCTTGTTCAAATTTTGAAGTTAATTTACAGCCAACTTTAGGACATTCTCTAAGAAGCCACCCTCAAGTTTCTCCTTCATTTGGGGGTGCTTGTGATACATTCCCACTTCCACTGGGCCAGGGAAGAGGTCAGTTTTACCTTCCAAAGTAGCCCAACAAATAAACTCTAGTAGGAAAGTTCTCAACCCTAACTTCAGAGCATAATGGCAGCACCATCAGGCCCAGATATTTTTGCTGCAGATTTGCTTCCTTATGTGACCCAACTCCATTCCAAAAGTCCTCCAGCCCTGCAGAAATCTTATAGGAGTTCAATGCCAGCACTTGGTCAACCACTATTATGGAGCTGACAGATTCTTGGCTCTCCCAAGCTTTTTCTTTCATTCTTTCTTTTTTTTTCTTCCTTCCTTTCTTTCCTTTTTTTCTTCCAAATGAAAAAGTAGATCTAGTTAGGTTTATTATAGGAACAAATGTTCTCCTGGAAAGCTAATTCTTTTGAATGGCTGAAATGAAAAATAATACCCCCTCCCCACCCTTCAGAGTTTACTCAGATTTAAGCAGATGAAAATACAAGGATTCCTAAACCTGAGGCTTTATTTGAGATGTAGACTATAAAGTGCCTTTTCCAGCCATTGTGACAGGCAAAGAATGCACAGGTTTCTCAAGTGACCATTGTAGGTCCCGCTTAGACTTCTTTTATGCATCTTCCCGCCAGGAATAGAATTTCATACATGTGGCACTTATTCAATGATTATTTGATATTTTATGTATTTGGTGCACATTTAGAAATATTTTTTAAATTGGGTTTTTAACAGAAAGAGGAAAAATGGTCCTTCCCACTTTCAACATCTGGACTGCCCATTGAAAAGTAGTCCTTACATTTAGGAGGGCGTGAATGATTATAGGACAATGCATGGAAAAGTGATAATCATTAAGGCCACAAACATCGTGTAAGGTTAGTGAGGGACCCGTGGTAGTGAGTCTGGCATTGGTCTTTGGAGTTAGTGATAATTATTTAGAGTAACTTCCTTAGCAAGGCAGTCACCCCATTTTGGCCTTTTCTGCAAGTGGAAGGGGAACGATCAAGTATAACCCTGACTGTGGATGTGCACTTAAGGTGACAAAGAACAGATGTGTGTCAGTAACCACGCTGGACAAAGCAGCTCCTCAGGAAGAGGATCTGCTCTGTGGGAGTTGCTATGGTCAGTGCGCGATAGTCTCTAAAGGTCTCTGTTAAGCTGAGTATTTTCTCAAATGTCAATCCATTTAGGATATAGATTACTTTAAAAAAATACGTCCATAAGAGAAGAAAATATCTATTTATGCATGAGACCATCATCATCTCCTTGGTTCTAAAGACGTGTTCTATTTATCTTCATAGGTCACCTTTGCATACATTTCCTAGGGCTGTAACAAATTACCACAATTTGGGGGGCTTAGAACAACAGAGATCTATTATTCTCTCCCTATTCTCTCTTCCTCCAGAAATCTGAACTTAAAGTGTCAGCAGGGTTAGTTCCTTCTGGAAGCTGTGAGAAGACTCCCCTGCATGCCTCTCTCCTAGATTCTGGTGGCTACCCACAATTCTTGGTTTTTCTTGGCTTGTAAACACACACACAGCTCCAACTTCTGCCTCCTTCTGCACATATGGGCTTCCCCTCTGGGTCTCTCTGTGCCTTCTTTTCATTCTCATAAGGAAACCTATCAATTGATGCAGAATTATTTTATTTCAAAATCCTAACCATAGTAACCACTATAAAGCCATAGCCACAATTCTAGGTGCACATACTTTGGGGGGGCCCGCTTTTCAACCCTCATTAGCAATAATGGTATCAGTCTATGGGCAATTCTGAAGTTCATTATCTGGCCTTCATTTCTAATCTCTCTCCTTTCCGCTTTCCTCTGTCTGCTTTCTACTTCCCTTCTCCTATACCACACACAAAACACAGTTTACAACTTGAATACACTTACTCCACTACAGTATTTGAAATATCAGAGCACTGTATAGACACAAAAATACTTTCACAGACTCTCTGAATTGAACTGTTTTTAATTTCATTGAAATATCCATAACCTAGAACCAAACTTAAAGTTCTTAAGCATAAATTTCTATGCAATTAGAGAACAATAACAAATTGTTTTAGCCAGTTTTTTGTTTCCCACTATGATCAAAGGATCTGACCAGAACAATTTTAAAGGGGGGAAAAGTTTATTTGAGGCTCATGGATTCAGAGGTTTCAGTCCCTAGATGACTGACTCCATTGCTCTGGGCCTGAGGTAAGGCAGAACATCAAGCAGAAGGGCACGGAGGAAGAAAGCACTCAGGATATGGCCACCAGGAAGCAAGGAGAGACTGCTTTGTTCACCAGGACAAAACATACACCCCAAAGACATGTCCCCAGTGGCCAACCTCCTCCAGCTGCACCCCAGTCGCCTACTGTTACCACTCAGTTAATCTATTCAAATAGATTAAATTCCAATGGAAAAAACCAGGTAATATTAATATGACCAAATCAATGGCTATTCATAACATGATTGTATGGTACTCGCAGCTTCTAGGCAGCGTCTCTTGAATCCAGCATATCTTTGCCTTGGTTTACCATGGGCTCATCCAATTCTGCTGACTTTTTCCTCCATTCCAATAACTGCGAACATCTCCCCCATATAGTGAACTCTAACATCATTCGGCATATTCACATCATTTACATGTTAAACCCACTTTCTTCTTCATTAACCCTTGACAGTTCAACAGTACATTGTCCTGCCACACCATCCTGTTTTCTTGCAAATCAACTCAACATCAAACAATTAAGAAACTAAAATCTTGCTCTGTGAAAGTTTCTTTTGATTGCAAAATTTGCTGCAAATGAGAAATTTTGTCTTTTGAACTGGTGAAATAATTTGGCGTGCACACTCTGGATTTTTTTTTTTTTTTTTTTTTTACATCCTAGCATATGGCCTTATCTGGGTTCCCTATATTTCTAGAACTTTAACTCCAGACCTATATTAGGATAGAAAATACTTGTTCTGACCCAATATTTCATGAATGAGTCCCCCATTTTTTTTCTTTCTAGGACTTAGTTTAAGAAATTGGATATGTGAGACATATTTTTCAGATTCCAATGTAGCATTTTAATACTTTGGCTTAGCTGTTACCTGAAAAACATGAACATCCTGAACATCTCAGGACCAGCACAGCTCAATCTTCTGAGAGAAATTCTCAGGGCATTCACTACAGCCAAGGCACTAGAGCTAACCATTGTTACCTTAAAGAGTTTTCTAAATAATTACTTTAAAATCATTTAGGACAATTTTTGTTTTTTGGGAACTTCCAGCACTTAGACTTGTGGATAAACAGTCATCTACTAACAGCAATGGGTGAGGGATGTTTGCTGTGATTTTGACACTAAGAAGCTAACCTAATAGCAGACAGATGTGCTTACCAGCATATTAAAAGTTAAATGCTGCCATTTTGACAGTGACACAATGCCAGCACTCAGCCACAAACGCAAAGAAAACACAGCACCTAAATGACACGGTAGGGTTCAGTTATAATGTGGTTATCTAGATGCACAAAAAGAAAAGGCAGCATTTTCAAAATATTTAGGAAGAATTTGTTAGACTCTGCCTGGGAAACAGATCTACAACATGTCTCACACTTTCTTAGTCTATTCCTGGTGCCCCAGTCAAACCTTTGCTCCCATCCATCCCAATCCATCCACTAAGCAGTAGCCTGAGTGATTGCCCTCGGTTCAACCAACATTTTTTCAAGACCTACTGTATGCCAGACACTATATAAAGTTCTAGGACTATCAGAGACAGATACATGATTTCTGTTCACAAGGAACTCACAAGTTTGTATTATCAAGCTTGTATTGTATTGTCTTCTTCACTAACCCATGATTCACTTTCTTCCTTTTTTGAAGTATTCTTAAAATTTTGCTTTCCTTATAGTCTTCCCAGACTCATCCCTTTGGATCCCATTCCTAATAAAACCTCAACTGACCTGACCATGAAGTAGACTTCAAAATCTCCAAGTTTATGTGTAAATTCATGTTTTTATGTGTATAGATATATATGCATGCACATATTTTTCTCAGAGTATATGCTGTCTCTTTGTTTCAGATAGTGAGCTCCTCAAAAGTTAAGATTCTGGGTCACAGATTCATTCTTCAAATTAATATTTGCTAGTACCCATCACTAATTCCTAGAAGGCAAACATCTTTTCCTGTTCTTTGTGAACAAAAGCAAGCTCTTGACTACTCAGTTCAATCTGAAAATTAACCCAAGTCAGTTTCAAAGGCAGAAGTCTTTGCTCCTGGAGCCCATAGCATTTGAGACAAGTACAAATGGGACCTGGACCAGAGTACGGAATTTTAAAAGCCAGCCAGTCTAGAAAGCTAGACTGTTCCCTAAACTCTAGATGCTGGACAAGGGCTAGTTCTGTAGAGCCCCCAGCTCTCCTGGATTCTGTACTGAGGACTCAAGGCACAGCGGTGTCAGCTCCCTGTAAGTTTGGTCGACCTTGCCTTAGTGACACCTTCACTACCTCTGCTTGGTTCCTTCAGTTTTGTTCTATTCTGTTCACATTGTATCATCTAGTAGGAAAAGTAGGCCAAATTTTAAATAAAGAATGCCCAGGGTGATTCAAAGGAATGATAATACCCACAACATACAGAAGACAAAGATGTTTCCAGGCACGGTGGCACACACCTGCAATCCCAGCAACTCTGGAGACTGAATCCAGAAGATCACAAGTTCAAGGCCCAGCCTCAGCAACACAGGGAGGCCCTAAGCAACTTAGCAAGACTTTGTCCCAACATAAAAATGAAAAGGGATGGGGATGTGGCTCAGTGTTTAAGCGCCCCTTGGGTTTGTTTTCTGCTCAAAAAAAAAAAAAAAAAGAAGGCAAAAAAGTTAAGACCACATGAATTGCCTAACAAGTTAATGCATAAAATAATGTCTGAACTTCTAGCAAGGGAATTTGCAATGTCAGGGGGGGAAAAAAAGCCAACAAGATATCAATGCACTCGCTTTAATGTATTACAGTTGTCAAAGATTCCAAGATTCTAGCCACCAAACACAAGCCTTGCACACATGTGCCCACACATGCACATACAATACCAACAAACACTCTAAGACCTCTCCATATCATTCACTTCACCCTCAGAACAGCCTTATGAAGTGGGTATTTTTTATTACCTCCTTTGTGATTGGCTTGGAGATATGTCACCAGGATCCCACTTCAAGGAAGGACTCACTTCTTAGCTGCTGGGGAGTGTGGTCAGCAGGCAGCGTCCAGTCCCTTCAGGGTCAGCCTCAGCTAAGTTACATCCTCAGCTCACCGTGGGAGTTTTATAAACATTATTATTTCAATTTATCTCATTTTGGATGAAGAAGAAGTAAAAATTATTCTTAGCTGCTTTGTCCAGGAACATGCTCTTCCCCCTGCATCAGGGGAGGAAAGGCCTGGCCACTGCATCCTGATCTGGGATGACGCTGGTGGACAATATTCTCCCCATGGCTCCCCACTGGCTTAGTCTCTAACTTGTCAGGCCTGCATCATTGCTTGGAATTCTCCTTCTGCCAATGTCCTGCCTCCTTCTTCCTTTTGTGGGTGCTTATCTGTAATCTACACCCCGCACATGGAACTCTGTCTTATCTGCTTCTACAGAGCCCAACTTGGAACGTGCATTTTACAGATGAAGGAATTGAAGAATGGCCTTGGAAAAGCAGTATCAGGAGCCAGATTTTTATCAGATGGTCTGGCTCTAGAATCTATACTTTTTAGACATTTTGCTATTCCACTTTGCAGTGGATTCTTCCTTTCCACAACTTCAGTTAGTCTTCAAATCCTTCAGCTTCAGGGCTGTGTGCAGAGACTAAGGAGAGCTCTACTGATCGTTCCATTGTTTGTATCCAAGTTATTCTACTCAGATGATTATCAAACAGCTCTGTGGGTTTTCTTTTCAGACCCATGTCAATCACACAGTATCAATAAGGAACATATATAAATAAAGTTAATGACAAGATGTCTGAGGGAGTTTTCTTTTTTTGTTTTTTGTTTGTTTATTCGTACAGTATTGGGGATTGAATCCAGGGCCACATGCATGCCAGGCAAGTGCTCTACCACTGAGCTGCATCCCCAGCCCACCGAGGGAGTTTTCTAAATATTATTATTTCAATTATCTCGTTTTGGATGAAGAAGAAATAAAAATTATTTTCAATATATTTTAGGTCCAGGTCCTAGTTGTGTTTATGTGTGACAATTACATTGACTTGGAAGGAGATAAAGCAAATTGACCACACACCAAAACATGTTTTCAATCATCAGTGTTACTAAATATACTCCTCAGAATAAGTTGCAGCAAGTTGAGACAATAGTAGTTTGACTCCCAACTCCACCTCCTCTCAAAATAAGCCAATGAGAGGTAAGATACTACTTCCAATATGGCAGCCTTCCAATATGGGAGAAAGACCAGTAAGAAGCTGAGCCCATTAAAAATTACAGGAGCAAAGGAGAACACTCCATATATGGCAACAGAGACCTCTTGGGTAAGGGATGCAGCAGATAGCACATCGCACAGAGTGTGCAGATCAAGCAATGAGACTCACCTCAGGTCAATCTACCTTCCCTCAGAGAAACGGATCAACCAATAAAGGGACAGCAAACACCAAGTGACAGCACCCAAGTTTTGGTGATATAGAAACTATTGATGTCCTAATGTACTGCCTATGACATCCGTTATAAAAGAAAATACCCAAACCATGAGAACACTGAGGTTTGGGACCAAGAAGAGACCAAAGGTATGTCTTAGGATGGGAGGGATAGGAGGGTGGTAGGAAGAAGTTCCTTCTACAGCCACAGTACCCAGGTACCCATGAGCATGTCTGCTCGCTCTCTCTCTCTCTCTCTCTCTCTCTCTCTCTCTCTCTCTCTCTCTTCCGTTTTTTCTTTTCAGGGGTCTTGTTGGAAATGTCCCACATGATCATATCCTGTGGAAATACTATGAGAATACTTCACAGTGTTCTGATACCCAGACTTCTAGAAGAAGAGAAGATAACCTACAACAGCTATAAAACCAACTACTAACCTGATTAGAAAACCAAGGAAAAATCAGAACTAATCTTTTCAAAGATCACTCAGTAAAGCAGTAACTGCTCTTCTCAACTCTCATGCAGCTTTCTGTTTGTCTCTATTTGCCTCACTAGTGTGTGTGTGTGTGTGTGTGTGTGTGTGTGTGTGTGCGTGTTCACTCTTCTGAGAGTCTTTGAGGACACTTGGATGGAATTCAGTGAATGAGCAGAAAATGAAAACTATCTTATTATCTCCATATAGTGATCTTTCTAACAGATCTTTCTGGAAAGATCTGTTAGTCATTTTTGTAGTGGTTTTAAAGGGTTTTATACTTCAGAAACAAAATGATTTCTTGCCTTTCAATAGATGAATGGATGAAGAAAATGTGATGTAAATACACATGGAGTATTACTCAGCCACGAGAAGAATGGCTTTATGATATTTGCTAGCAAATGGAAAGATCGGAGACTATCATGCTAAGTGAATAAGCCAGTCCCCACAAACCAATGGTCTAATGTTTTCTTTAGTAGGTGGAAGCTAACCCATAATAAGCGGGGAGGCAAGGGTGACAGGAAGAATAGAAGTACAGGAGATTAGACAATGGGGAATACGGGAAGGGGGGGGATAGCAAAGGAAAGACAGTGGAATGAATCTGACATTGTTTTTTCCCCTGTACATATATAAAAATAATACAGTGAATCCCACCACCATGTACATCCATAAGAATGAAACCTTAACTAGAATAAAGTATATTCCATGCTTGTATAATTATATCAAAATGGATTCTGCTGTCATATATAACTAAAAAGAACCAATAAAAAAATGATTCTGTGAACTTCCATGGATCTTCTGAGGCTAAGATAAAGGTAGAAAATGCCCCTTCCAGGTGACTCTCAGTAATAAGCCACTGGGATCATGACAGTCAGATACCCTTAGGGCTAGATAATGCCTCCTCCTCTGCTGTATGGTATTGCCTTAATTACATAAAGAACAAAGTCATGTCATTTGCAGAAAAACGGATGGAACTGAAGATCGTCGTGTTGCAGAGAAGCCAGACTCAGAAAGATAAGTGTTGCCTGTTTTCTCTCCCATGTGGAATCTAGCAGATGAAAAAGAGAAGATGTGAAAGTAGAAGAGAGACTACTAGAGAAGAAGAAGAGGTAGGGGGGAGAGGCAGGTGCATAATGGGAAAGTGGAAATGATCATTGTTATATGTATATATAAAAATGTCGCAGTGAAGCCCATTATTCCATATAATTAATAAGCACTAACAGAAATGGATCTGTATTACACCAGCTATGCTGTCTGTGTACATGGTCTCTTTTTACCTTTCATGTGGCTGCGAAGGCCACCAGTAGGTTTTCACCCGACTCTGACCTTCTGTCCCACACACTGCCTGGAATTCTGTCCTCTCCACTTGTCTAGCTCATCCCTTCAAAGCCTGCCTCACATCTGGTCTCCTCCACGAAGCTTTGCCCGATTCTCCTGACCTGGAGCAAGTTCCCTCGAAGCCCCACAAGCCTTCCACACTATAGTCCTAATTTGAGACCTTGTCGTAGTGGTTTCCTCTTCATTTGCATGTCTTGCTAACATGAAGTCTTCACTTGTTCAGAAGCCAGAGTTTCTCATGGGGATTCTTTTTTATTTTATTTTTAGAAACTGAAGAAATATAGAGAAACTGAAGAAATATAGTCACATCGCTCAGACTCAACAACTTGCAAAATATTGCTTACAGAGTCCTGCCACCATCCCTTACCTCTTCTCCTTCTCTTGGACCACAAATCTCTACTCCAGTGAGGTTAGTGTGCCTTTTACAAATGTGTATTTTTATGTAATCATTATATGATGTTTTATATATGAACATTTAAATTTCATCTGGGGGCCTCATATTCTGCTATGGTTCTGAGTCATTCACCGTGATTTTTCCACTGTTAATTAATTTCATCTCTGCTGCATATACTTGACAACCAGAAATGTTATGGATGATGATGGTGATGATGATGATGATGATGATGGCAAAAAAAGAGAAAAATACAAAGCAAGGGGGAACAAGAAAGTGACTTGTAAGATTTTCATGACCATAAGTACTGAGGGCTAAATATATATTTATATATCCCATATTCTCAATTTGTTAACTGTGTAATATGGTGCTAGTTACTTGATTGATCTGTGCATGTGTTTTCTCAGCTAAAAAAAATGAAGGATCATATCAGTAACCAGTTCACAGTGAGAAGTAAATTAGTTAATGCATTTGAGTTCTTAGAGCAATGCCTGGCATGTAGTAAGCTCAAAACTTTATTCTATTTCATAGTAATCATCCTTAATATATTATGATACACCAAAGACTTTAGCTGGAGAAGTTTGAGCGTTGCAGATTTTGAATTTGGGAAACCAGAAATGAAAAAGTTCACTGGAAAATTTATTACATTATCCATAATAATTAATTTTATCATTAGTATTTTCCCAGAAAGCCTGACTCTTAAAGCCTAGGCTTTTTGCTCTTTGTCTAGTGACTATCAGGCCTGTAGGCAATCAGCTGTCAATCATTTTCCCTCTAAACCTAACTCCACACAACAGAGTATTTCTCAGAGAAATCTGAAAAGTGAATTTATTGACTACATCTTGACTGCAGTCTCTCAACCCCTTACAGAATTCTTAGTTGGTAAAGAGAAATCCCCTCTAAAACCACTGTGACACAGTTATTTTAAAGCTTCAGTAGTTTTTCTTTCTTTAAGCCACGTTTAAAAAAAAAAAAAAAGTAAAGTTACCCTTACACTTTCTCTATTTATTTATTTTGGCCTCGGTGGACTAGACCACAGCTAAAACTTTATGGACCTCATAAAATTCCCAACATTCTCAGACACGGGTCGTGGTGTTTGCGCACTGGGCAGAAAACAAAGGTGCTTTATGAGGGTGGACATAGTCAGAGATAAATGAACTGAAGTCCGTCCCACTGTGGCCAACCTGTGAGGCAGGCAAGGAAGGCCTGTGCTGTGTCCCTCACTGTCCATCCTTCCTCTCCTCTGTCCTCTTTTCCTGGCAGAGTTCCCATGCTGCCCCCCGATTACCAGGAACTCCCATCATAACACTGCCCAAGGCCCATCCTGCCCTGAATGAGCTATGTCTAGAACTTTCCATGCTATCTCCACACACTGCCTTCAAAAACTATCTGCCCAACATTTCCTTCACTCACCGCATGGTTTTCTTAGATGAGAGTTGGTTAATCTGATAAAATATGTGACTATGTTATCTGTGTGCCACGGAGGAAAGTCCTTTCAGCAAACACCTTCTGGAGCCAATATGGCAGTCCAATGCAGAGGTTCTACCATTGAGGAGGTGAGCAGAGCTTGTGGACTACAACACTGGCTGACTCTTTTAACCACATATAGGACTGGCCTCCAAAGCTAGTAGAGTGTACCACACTGTATTTCACTGTGGCTGTGAACAGTTGATTAGACATCACAGTTTCATCTTGCATCCTATGTACTTTAGAATTTTTCTATACACCTTTGTCTCATTGATCCTCACAACACACCTTGTTAAGTAAGACACAACTTTTCCAATTATTTCCTTTTCCCTGTACTGAACAAATTATCTTACCATAAGGATGACATGATATTAATTACTTAACAGACCATGTCAGCTAAAAAATTAAACAATTACTTTCAGTGCCTTGTATGGTATTATGATTTTAGCATTTTAAGTAAGAATCACTGTTCATGAAAGAAAATATAAATCTTTGGAAGGTCCGTGAATATGGCCATTCCATCTTTTAAGATCTGAAAACTCAGTGGGAATATATTATAAGATTAATTATGCTGAGAGCAAATAAACACTGCTGTCAATCTTCAGATAAGATTAAGGTTAGATTTTTTTTCCTCCAAAAATATTTCATCTATGCACTTTCTATCACACATGATGTTTTTAAAAACTGCTTTTAACATTAACATCTTGCCATACTTCCTGTCCCTATATTTTCTCCCCTTGCTCCCTATGTCTGCACAAGTTTTCAATTTAGATTATATTTCCAGCAGATGTTATATCTTTTCGTCTTTGCTTTCTCTTTCATTAAAAATGACGTGTTATACGTTTTATTGTTTTGAGACAAAATAACTTAAATAATGATGTTCAGAAATCCTAAATTACTGCTGTGTGTGTGTGTGTGTGTGTGTGTGTGTGTGTGTGTGTGTGTGTATGAGAGAGAGAGAGACAGACAGACAGACAGACACAGAGACAGGTAGAGACATACAGGGAGAGAGAACACACACTACATACCATGTCTGAGAACAGGAGAACTACAGAGAAGAAAGTTTGTGTTACACAAATGCCAAGAGGGACTGAGACTATCTTCCACTAGTTCCTAAAAAGGCAATAGAGCTGAGCATTTCAAAACACAAAGCTTCTACCACAGAGCATTTTCAATATTCAAAACCATATTGCTCTCTCTATATATGGATGTTTATATTTTCTGAAGTATTCCCTAATGCTCAGTATAAACATTGGCTCACAATTCCAATGAACAACTCTCTGAGGATGTTTCAGTTTGTAAAAATCTGCATTTAGCTCTATTAACACAAGTCTAATTACCATTCTTTCTAACAGGCTAGTAGCTCTGGAGCAAAACTGTGACTTCATCAAAATTCACTCTTTTTTTCTCCCTTCTGAGTTGAAAACTTTCACCCAAATTATCAGTGCTCTCCATCCCTCTCTCTCTTCCTTCCTTTTTTCAAAATGGTTAGGAATTCAGTTACTAACACCCTTTTTTGGTTAAAGTCTATGATATCTCTCTGGGGTAATTTAGGATTTTAAATATCCCTAAAATATTCAATAATTTTGGTTTCTACTCCAGAAGTCCTGGGCAATCTATAATCAAGGAGGGGAGTTTAGGGAGAAAGGAAAAAGCACTTTCCCTGGGCTCCTGAGATCACCTGGTTGCTGGTTCATTTCGCAGCAAGACTGACCTTGTTAACTATAAAACAAATAGCAAAAAGCACTAAACGACAGCAGAATCTCCATGGCACTTTAAGGCTATAAAAGTCTCTGAGCCTGTGAAATCCGCACATAGGGTTATTCTTTGCTTTTCGCTTCTCTTGACCAGTGAAGCCATTTTCGCACATCCTGGGGCAATTTATCCTGAGTTTCTTGCTTTTGACTAAATCATCTTTATGGTCTCTAGCAATTATAGAATTCTGAGGTTGTACTTATCCTAGTACTCCCTGGGTTTAGCTCAGCAACACGAGTGGATAACCAAGAAATACTAATGTTTGAATGAATGTCCTAATTTGGGATGGAAGCTGGGACTTGCAGATCCAGGAGACAACAGGAGAATGATTAATGCAAATACCTGAAAGAGCATTTCCGAGATGGAAGCCATTGCATGGCCAGTTGCTGACATGAGACTCTTTGGGATGGAGAGTCAGCTTCAATCAATACACATTACTTAGAAACTGCACTGAAGGAATGAATCTCCTCACCAAAGCATCGAGCAAGGAATATAGGGATAAAACAAGGAAATAGAGGAAGAAAACAGAAAGACAAACATCAGGAAATGCTGTATTAAGATTTGATATTTTTCTGTTCTACACAGGAAGGTTCCAATTAACCACCTACTCAGGTTTCTGGAACTTCAACTGGAATTCCCTAAGTACCTTGAAAGTTCACATTAAGGATCTGCAATTCACCCACATCCTTTACGATTACATCTGTGCTGGTTAATTTTAGGCCTCAATTTGACTTAATTAGGAATCCCTGGGAAGCTGGTAAAACATTATTTGGAGGTGTGTCTGTGAGGGTGTTTCCAGAGGAGATAAGGCAGGGAAGATCCAACTTCAATGTGGGCAGGCACCAGGGGCTCAGAGAGAACAAAACCAGTGGAAAGGCAAATGTGTCTACCTATCTCTGTGAGTATGCTAGTCAGCTTTTCATCACTGTGACCAAAATACCTGGCAAGAACAACTTAAAGGACAAAAAGGTATTTTGTGCTCACAGTTGCAAAGGTTCAGTCCAAGGTCAGCTGGCTCCATTGCTGTGTGCCCAAGGTAAGGCGGAACATCATGGCAGAAGGGCATAGTGGAAGACCTGCTCTGAGCATGGTGGCCAGGAAGCAAAGACACACACACACAGGGGTGGGGGGAGAGCCAGAGGGGAGGCAGGGACAAAATATCATTCCCAAAGGTACACCCCCAGTGACCCACTTCCTGCAGCCACAGTCTATCTGCCAACATTTACTACCCAGCAGTGCATTCAAATTATTAATCCACCAAATGGATTAATCCACTGATGAAGTTTCAGTTCTCGTTATCTAATCACTTTAACTCTGAATGTCCCTGCATTGCCTTACACAGAGGTTTCCCTCCCCGCATCCCCACCCTCAGGGGACACCCCTTATCCAAAGCATAACAGGAGGTTAGAATAAACTCTTGCTTTCCTATCCTTGAACATCAGTACTCCAGGCTTCCCAGCCTTTGGATGCCAGGACTATATAAGCACCCTTCCCCTTGCTCCTGGTTCTGAGTCCTTCCAACTTGAGTCACAGAACTGACATTGCGGGATTTCTGCAGCTTCCATGTTCACATGAGCCAATTCCCAATTCCCTTAATAAATCTCATCTCTCATGTGTATTATGTAGGGTGTGTGTGTGTGTGTGTGTGTGTGTGTGGTTGGTTGGTTCTGTGTCTCTGTAGGACCCTGGTTAATATAGCCTCTTCACTCTGAGGTCAACATTTCTCTTTAATAGATTAAATGAAACTTTGCCTCCCCGAATACCTCCTACGTAGCTTGGTTAGCAGCAAGCAAAGTCTTGCATTCCACAGTGAGATCTGAGTCTTAAAATAGAAGAGCTGCCCACTTCCCTCCTGCCAATAAAAGTAAATGGTTGATATTAGATTCTTTCCTGATATTCCACAGATTGAGCAAGAAGGAAAGGACCTAAGGACTGAGAGTTGGAAAAAGAAATATGAAAAGGAGGCTGAAACCGATGAGCAATCAAGAGACCTGGGGCACAAGGAAGGTGGCCTGCTTATCCCTGAGTCAGCCAGGGGAGTTGCATGGTCAGGACCCCTCAACATCCAAGCCTTCTTCTTCCCTGGGGTTTCAGGAAGTGACAGTCACAAGCCACAGCCAGGGGACAGATAAGAATCAGCAAAAGCTTTGTCCTTCAGTACTATTTCAAGACCCCTTCCAAGACTGTCCTCAGCCATATTTGACTCCCACCTGCTTCTACCTATCTATGATAAGAAGATGGAAGAACTGAAATCACAAGAATTCTCAAAGCAAACCAGAATCCTCCCCACCTGATCCCCCAGAGGATCTAAATTCCTCTCATTGGCTCCACTTTGAGGCATGCCCAGCCAGAAAGGTCAACGCCTCAAGGATTTGGAAAAAGAAATACTTCCTAGGGCTCAGTACCACCTCAACAGACCCACACCCCTTTAATACCAATGGTATGGCCACACTACAAGACTTCCCTGCCCCTCCTAATCTTTCATGCGCCCACAAAGAAAGAAACAAATGAAAGATCAATGATCACTCTCAAAGCAGAGAGGAAAATGGTTTTTCAAAAGGAGTTTGATGGTTGGTTTGATTTGAGAAAAACTGTTCTTGATTAGTTTATCTTGAAATTCTTAAATTTAAATTGACCATTAATGGGTTGGGTGTAGAAGACAGCTTTATTTACTTATATGCTGTAACCAATTTACTCGACTAAATTACGAATTAATACACTTTACCAAAAAAAATTCAAAAACTTAATAACAGCGTTTTCCCCCTTGAGATGTATGTCCTTGTGTACATGAAAGCATCTTGCTAATCCTATTTGGATCATCATTTATATGTCAGTATTATTAGTGGGATATTTAAATTTTGTTTTCAAATATTTTAAAGCATTAAGACTCTGTCTCCAACCAAACACATATTAACAGAGCCATGGTAATAAAACAGAATTTATAAAATTTCAAACTGATAGAGAAACAAGTTATAAATCCTGAGACAACAGTCTTTGATTTCTGCAGAAACATTATCATCTTTTAATATTGCTTTTACCTTCTTTTCTCAGGTTGAAAACTCCTTGTTTATACCCTTCAATTTTTCTGTGAATTTTATGACAATACATATTCTCCAAACTTTCTCCCATCTCTCACTCCTCAACATAATTTTTTCCAAATAAACAATACTACCTGAAATGTTTTCCATGAAAAAGTAGATCACAGATTAAATAGATGGGGCAGGTTGGAGGCAGATTTCATGAATGGCTTCTGTGCCATAGGTGTCTCCTTGAGATCAGATATTTCCTCCCCCAATTTCTCTGGTGATGAAAATTTCTCCATTTACACTCTCATAAAGCACACAGAGCTATGGTATCGATACCATGCTTTACAAAACTGGTTTAACATGCTATGAGTTGTGTGTTCTTTTCTGTTCTGTCAATTTGAGCATTTTCTCTGGAAGATTGACATTCGGTAGGCACATGGAGAAGACCACCTAATTCTCTTATGTCTCTATACCATCATCCTCATTGCTATAGTTACAAAATTTTTTCATTCTCAGGGACACAGCCACATCAATGTTTATTGCAGCACAATTCATAATAGCTAAACTGTGGAACCAACCTAGATGCCCTTCAGTAGATGAATGGATTAAAAATGGGGCATATATACACAATGGAATATTACTCAGCGATAGAGAATAAAATCATGGCATTTGCAGGTAAATAGATGCAGTTGGAGAAGCTAAGTGAAGTTAGCCAATTCCAAAAAAACAAACGGCGAATGTTTTCTCTGATATAAGGAGGCTGATTCATTGTGGGACAGGGAGAGGGAGCACGGGAGGAATAGATAAATCTAGATAGGGCAGAGGGGTGGGAGGGAAGGGAGGGGGCAGGGGGTTAGCAAGGATGGTGGAATGTGATGGACATCGTTATCCAAAGTACATGTATGAAGACATGAATTGGTGTCAACATACTTTATATTCAGAGATATGAAAAATTGTATACTATATGTTTAATAAGAATTGTGATGCATTCTGCTGTCATGTATTTAAAAAATAAAAGCAATTAAATTTTTTTTCATTTTTCTAGCACACATTCTATTTCCCATCTTCAATTACAAGTACATTCACCTTGATCATTTCCTGGATTGGTAGCCCAATTGGCACACAGAACAGAGGAGAAAAGATTCGGGAGAAAATAAAAAGAGCCTCAGGACCTGTTAGCCTAGGCACATGCATACAATTAGAGTACCAAAAAGAGAAGAAGCAAGAAAAAGGAGAAGATAACTATTTGAATAATGACACACCAAACATCTTCCAAATTTGATGAAAGATATAATTTACAGATTCCAGGAGCTCTATGCATATCAAGAAAGATAACCACACAAAACACATCTGAGTCAGACTCAGAAGTCAGAAGCCAAAGCCAGAAGCCAAACATGAACAGTAAAGCTGGGAAAGCACAACAGACAAATGACACATTATATACCAGTGGCATTCAATAGTCAGCCAGCTTTTCATCAGAAACCATGAAGGGAAGGAGAGAGCAGAACAATGTTTTAAAAAAGTAGTAGGGGATGATACAGAATTCCATATCCTACAAAAATAACCTTTTTTTTTTTTGGTACCAGGGATGCTTAACCACTGAGCCACATCCCCAGCCCTTTTTATATTTTATTTAGAGATAGGGTCTTGCTGAGTTGCTTAGGGCCTTGCTAAGTTGCTGAGGCTGGCTTTGAACTCACAATCCTTCTGCCCCAGCCTCCCAAACTACTGGGAATATCCTTCAATAATGAAATAAATACGACAAAAGTTAAAAGGAAATCAAGAGAATTTTTCACCAGAAAACTATAAGGAATTCTTTTAAAAATTCTTCAGGATAGATGAAAATGATATCAAATAAAAAATTAAATGCTCAAGAAGGAATAAAGAGCAACAGAAATGATACAGGAAAATATTATGATAGACACCCATGCCAGGATATGATAATGATACGTATATAAGCTTATTTCAAATTAAACTTCCCATAAAAAATAAAGCAAATAAACAAACTTAAGAAACAGAAGGGTAGGCTAGACATTAGGTTCCACATTTGCCTTCAAGCATCTGCTCGTTCTGAAGTAAAGATCAAAAGACTGAGAAGCTGAACAGAATTTTCAGCTAAGAGGACAAAGTTGGAAATCAAGTTCGTATTAGGTTGGATGTTGTCTGCCATGTCAGTCTACTTACGATTTACCCTTGTTCTTAGACTCTTCCTCCATAGTTGGGTTTTGAACTAGTGTCCTAGGACTTCCATAAAAAATTTTAAAAGAAATAAAAAAATAAAACACAAAAAACCTGCCAAGATAGTGGCTTAAAGCAACATAAATTTATTCTTCACAGTTCAAGAGGTTGGAAGTCCAAAATCAAGGTGGTGTCAGGGTGGCCCTCCCTCTGAAGGTCAAAGGCAGGATCCTTCTTTGCCTCTTCCTAGCACTTGGTGACTGCAGAAATCCTTGATATTCCTCAGCTCTGGGCTGCATCTCTTGGATCTCTGTCTCATAGCCTCTTCTCTGCAGGTCTGTATCCACATGTCTCTCCTGCTCTGCCTATAAGAACACCAATCATATTAGATTTAGGATATACCCTACCCCACCATGACCTCCTCTTAATTAATTACACCTGTGAAGACACTATTTCTAAGTAACTAAGTATTTTTACATTCCGAGGTTCCAGGTAGACATGACTTTTTTTGTGGGGGGCGGGTAAACAGGGATTGAACTCAGGGGCACTTGACCACTGAGCCACATCCCCATCCCTATTTTGTATTTTATTTAGAGACAAGGTCTCAGTTGCTTAGCACTTCACCATTGCTCAGGCTGGCTTTGAACTCGGGATCATATTGCCTCAGCTTCCTGAGTCACTGAGATTACAGGCATGCAACAAAGCCCAACTATGGAGGAAGAGTCTAAGAAGAAGGGTAAATTGTAAGTAGACTGACGTGGCAGACTGAAACCCAGTTCCAAATCAGCTTCACACTGAATTGAATTAAGATGTTTCCTGTCACCTGAATGACTGTCTAAAGCACAAATAAGCCCCTTCTGAAGAATCACATGACAATATGTCTGTAATTTCTATATACCTTGCCTATAATTCACTTAAAAATAATCCAACATGCTGCAAAACAAATTCTCGAGGCCCAGCTTTCTTCATGAGAGCTGCTACACAGTCTCTGCACCTCCAAAATGCCTTCAGGGCTCTTCTTGCCAGACCATTACAAGGAGTCATATTTTGCTATTTTTTTTCCCTAAAAATTGCTATGTCTGGCCTCCCAGGCAAGGGCTGAAACTTTAGTCTCCACCTCCCTTAGCAAAAACCGCCCTGCTCTGTGGAGAGTGGTGACTTGGATCATGGTCTTTGACTGCCTTGGAGCTGTGGCTGCACTTTGCCCTAGGAACTTTCTGTGCAAAGGTGCAGGATGGAATTGCCAGGGGGGCTGTGGAAATGCCTTGCCTGAGGAAAGTTCTGTGCAAAGGCTTGGAACCATAACAGTTTTGAACTTGAGTTCAGGCATCTACCAGCTGCTGGGGATAGGGTTCTAAGCACAAGAAGTTAACCACAGTATCTTTTTGTTGTTGTTGTTGTTGTTGTTCATTTTAGTTATACATGACAGTAGAATGTATTTTGAC
Source organism: Ictidomys tridecemlineatus (assembly GCF_052094955.1). Classification (NCBI taxonomy): domain Eukaryota; kingdom Metazoa; phylum Chordata; class Mammalia; order Rodentia; family Sciuridae; genus Ictidomys; species Ictidomys tridecemlineatus. The sequence continues at coordinate 121,483,655 of NC_135485.1, forward strand.
ATATCACACATGCATGGAGTATAACTTCTTATTCTTGTGGTTGGACATGATGTGGAGTTGCATGGTTGTGTATTCATATATGAACATAGGAAAGTTATGTCTGATTCATTCTACTGTCTTTTCCATTCCCATCTCCTCTTCTCGCCCCCCCACCCATCACCCAGCTCCATCCAATCTGGTGAACCTCCACCCCTCACCCTCCCTCCACCCTCGTCTGTTGTGAGTCAGCATCCTCATATCAGAGAAAACATTTGGCCTTTGGTTTGGGAGGATTGGCTTATTTCACTTTGCACAATACTCTCCAGTTCCATCCATTTACCAGCAAATGCCATAATTTCATTCTTACTTATGGCTGAGTAATATTCCATTGCATGTATATACCACATTTTCTTTATCCATTCATCTGTTGAAGGGCTCCTGGGTTGGTTCCATAGCTTAGTTTTGTGAATTGAGCTACTGTGAACATTGATGACAGCAGTATGCTGAGTTTAAGTCCTTTGGATATATACTGAGGAGTGGGATAACTGGGCCAAATGGTAGTTCCATTCCAAGTTTTTTGAGGAATCTCCATACTGCTTTCCAGAGTTAACCACGATATGTGTGTAAGCACTGCGAACCTCAAGTCTGCCTGCTTTCCAGAAACTTGCCCACAAATAATCTTTTGATGATTAAACCTATGTAATAAGCATGCTGAGCTAGCTCTGGGTCATTGTTCCCCCATCAGAGATCAGGGTCCCACCTGGGCCCAGCTTTCTCTTTATAAATGTTTGTGTGTCTTTCTTAATCCTCGTTGCTCCTCGCTGGTCTCTAGGGTTCAGCCATGCAGGTCGCAGCCCTGTTCTATGTCCTCGCTGTAGGACTGAAACCACTCATTCTGAAAGAACAGGGTGCTGGACATCTCTGAAAACTTCTAGCTCTTTGAAACTTCAAGCGTCCAGTCTTCTCCATCTTTGACAGCATTTATAAGAGATCTGAAATTTTCTTATTCCTTTTATTTCTTACTTTTGACTAAATGTATTTTGAGTTTGTTTATTGTTGTTGTTGATGCTGTTTATTTATTGTATTGCTAGTATATTTCCTAGGAGAAAAGAGATGAGTTGGGGCACTGTCACACCATGTTCTTACAGAAACTAAAACTCACAAATATTATTTCTTAAAAAAAAAAGAGCGAGAGATACAATAGGATGATGAGAAATGAATGGCAGTTGCAGTTGATTTTCTTTCTTATTCTCAGTGTTTTTAATCTTGCCTATCTTCTGTGATTACAGCCATCCCTCTGAACTCATAGGGGACTGGTTCCCACACTACGGATGCCAAAATCTGGGGATGCTCAAGTCCCTCATGTAAAACAGTGTAGTATTTACATATAACCTACACGCATCCTCTTACAGACTTTAAATCATCTCTTGATTACTTTTAATGCCTAATACAATGTAATGCAATATAAATAATTGTTTTGTTTAGAGGATAATGACAAGAAAAAGTTTGTACATGTTTAATACAGACATAATTTAAAAATATATTCTTGATCCATGGTTGGCTGAATTCCCAAATGTAGAACTCATGGATAAGGAGAGCCAATTGTACATGCATGTTATGTTTTATATTTATAAAAATAAAATGGTGTCAGTACTAAATTGCTGCATATACATTCAAGTCAAACTTTAAGTATAAAAATGTATTAGTAGGAAAGTACATGCTCAGCTCAGTCTCGAACACAGACGATATATATGAGAGTCCCTTCATGAAGGATCTCAGACTTTGGTTAAGGAAAGATGAGAGAAGTAAAAAATCATTTTAATAAAAGGAAAATGTGGAAATGTCCCAAACCTCGACGTGTTGCAGGATCTTAGAGCAGAAGCTAGCCACATTCACTTAGAATGATGAGGAAGAATCTGTTTTAGGAAGATCCATGTAGATTTTGACCAAAAATGATGGCAAGAGGGAAGAGGGATGGGAAGAAAGACTCCAGTGACCGGAGTCTAAGGCACTGAGGTAAGAGAGCCTGGGATGTGTTTGGCGATTGCACAGTTTGACCTAAGAGTGGGGCTAATGCAGGGAGATGAAAGATGGATGCTGTGGCCTCCTGTGAGTTCAGGCTAAGCAGTCCAAACCTAAGTAATGAAATCCTTGGTGCTCTGGGGAGCAGAAATAAACACTAAAAGGGCTGCCCTTTGGGAACATGAATCTAGCCATGGTGAACAATAAGGTTGTTAAGGATGGTGTCACTAAAAACATAAGGGGGGAACAGTCACACAATAAAGACCTATTTTCTAAGCATCTATTTTGTTCCAGGTTCTGTGCTGAGTACTGAGTCTCAAGTGGTAAATGAAACAAACATAATCTCACTTGCTACATAATGGAAAAGAGACAAATAATTGAAAAGTGAAATATTAAAATATGATATTTCTGCTGTACTAGAGAATTAAAAATCATGTAGAGGACAAAGTTAGTAATCAGAGAAAGGCATCCTTGTAGGGTCATTTAAGCTGAGATACGAAGATGAGAAGGAGTTAGTTGTACACAAGCGTGAAAGAAGAGAGTTCGGGCACAGGAGCCAACGTGGAAAATCCCTCAGCCAAAGGCAGTGCTCTGAGGCCATATTTACTGATGGGGTGGGGATGTGTAGGCCAGACTAAGGATTAGGAGAATAGTGCTCTAAGAAACCACCTGGACTGAACAGAATGGCAGAAGTACAGGAAGCCCAGTGGACATAGGAATGATCAGAGAACAAGGGTGTCATTTTGGATTCTTCAGGAAGCGGATGCCATGATGGATTCAGACACACAATGGAATCAGAAATACAAGAGCCTGAGATGGCGTTGCTTCTCCAAGTGACAAGAGAGAAGCAGCCCAGAGCAAGGCGGCCTGGGGAAGCAGTCCCATGTCAGGCACAAAGGGTCAGCTCTGGTGCTCTTCTGAGTCCTCCATTGACCGGGGCAGCCAAGGAGAGCAGAGACCCGCATAACCCTGCTGAGGCTTCTGGCAGTGCATCAATGGAGGCTGCCAGCTACCACGCTCCTGCAGTTAAGTTCTCACTGGATGGGACAACTGAGCAGGGGCCCTTCATGGCTCCTGATTTACCCATCACGTTTGGTAAATATAAATATTCTATTTTGAGGAGCTATAAAAATGGGTTTAAATAAAATATCAAATAATAGAACATAGAAGGTGAAGAGGGAATTTGGGTTAAAGCACTTTATGATTTTCAGGAGGGAATAGAGACCACGATAAAGGTTAGGTGGCCCATTAAAAATCTTAAGGGTAATCATTGCAAAGAATATAAGCTGTGCACATACCTTCTGAAATCTGTAAAAGGGGCTGAGGAGTAGAGAAACCCTGAGCACTCCAGCCAATGGAAGAAAGCGGGGGGAAAATCAAAGGGAAAGCAATGTACAGTTCAGAGAAGTTAGATAAAGGAGAGAAAATACAAGTGAAAATTATCTCCTGGTCTTTCAAAGCAGGCAATAACATCTAAAATTGATGGCATAGTGAACAAGAGATTTAAGTCTATTATATAATGTAAAATTATTATATATTATTATAATATCACAATAGAATTTTGGAGGATAAAGCAGGGAGAGTATATGCATGCTAATTCTTCTTTTATAGCAATAAATTAATAGATGCAACCTAAAATTAGCAAATCAATTAACAGACATATAAACATGTTAGTGTGTTGAGGGTTAAATTAAGAAATTCAAGGCATAAATGGTTAAAAGTAATCGAACCTGAGGCCCTAGTGAGGACAGGGGAATGAAGGTAAGCTTTCGCGTTTATTTTTTTGTACTTCTATGTTTTAAAATGTTCTGCCAAGTGAACAGATTACTTTAATAATAAAATAATAAGGATCTTGGAATGGATGAGATCACCCAGAAAGTGGGGTGAGGGAGCTGAGCCTGAAGCCCCAAGGCACTCCAGCGTTAGAGACTGGCTGGGCAGAAGAGGAAGAAGAAGAGCAAGAGCGGTGGCCATGGGGCAAAGAAGAACCAAGTCGGGGGGAGGGGGGGGCCCTGGCCACCAAGGGAAGCTGCTTCAAGAGGAAGGAGCATGACCTTCAACGGAGCCTTAAGTCGTGTTCAGAGAGGGGCTGAGGTTGGCACGGAGCAGTGGCTTTGTGTTTTAGCAGCCCACAAGTCCTCAGTTACCTTGAGAAAGCAATTCCAGTAGAGTGAGATATGGGGAGAGTGAATGGGACTTGAGCAAATCAAAATGAAGTGAGAAAAGAGAGCCAGGGCAGGCAGGGGAAAGATACTTGGCAAGAAACTAAAAAAGATTTTGTAACAATGTATGAGGTCCAAAGAAAGGAGAATTCTCAGATGGCTCCATCTATGAATCAGTGGTACCTCAGCAAAATCTGAAAAGCCAAGGAGTATGGAGGATGAATTCCAGTCCCCCTTGTCAATCCACTGTGTCCAATTTCTGTGTATAAATCCATTCTCTGATGAGCTCTTTGACTCATAGAATCCATAGCCCAAATGCACAGGCAGCCTCAGCACAGGTGTCTCAGAAGCGACTGGAAGACTGGTTTCATTGTAAATGCATTAAAAATGGTCTCCTTTGCAAATTCTCAAATTGCTTAGAGAAGGACTAACATGGGAGCGCTTCAGGCTGTAGCATCAGCCCTGAGTACAAAATGTTTGTTAAAAGGTGCTGGATTCTCAGTTCTCCTCCTGGCAGAATCATTCTCACTCAGAGCACTCCAAGGCTCGGAGACGTTTTCAAAAGGAAGATTTAGAAACCTGCTTTGAATTACAGCACAGCTAGGCAATATTTTCTTAGCCAGTGAGGCTTTTCTCTTTATTTTGCTTTGGAACACATTGGAAGAGAAACACTTGGGAACATTGGAAGGGAAGATCTCTCAAGTTCACATCTCCAAGTTTAATAACTTGAATATAGTCTGGTAAGTCACCTTCAATAACTTGTATTCATTTTGATTGCGATTTTCATTTTCCGTAAAGCCATTTTCCAGATTTTCAGCTCTTCGTAATAGCGCCATCCTCAGAACAATGAATTTGGATTTGTTATTATCAGTAAGCCTTCATCACCTTCAGCTTCCAACATCCCTAAATTGGAATCAATCTGAAAGTGTATGCATCTGTCTGCTGGATTCTGCGTGTCAACATACACTTTTTCCACACGCTCTGCCATGGTATGCTTAAAATCTAGTGCTATTTTTGTTGTCCAGGGAAAAAGAATCTTTATCCTGGTGTGACAATGACATTGAAACTTGGGGTAGTTGGTTATGACTTGCAAAGGAAACACAAAGAGCTCCTCTGTGTCTCTTCCTCCAACTCTGCTCTGACATTCCCCCAGGAAGTTCTTGGTTTTGCTGACCCACCACGACATCAATTCATCAGTGTTACAATTATTTTTCTTATTTGTCTTCTATTGTTTCTTCCTGTGTGATATGGATAATCATTGAGGTGAAAACATGGGCCTTACAGAGCCAAGAGTACCAAATGGTCCATCAGAACCTATACTTATGAACTCCAAGAAACACAGATCCACACGAATCTCATCAAATTAATCTCACCAACCCAGCTGGTGGCTATATGTCTAAGATTCTTCATCAATTCATTATTTTTATTTCTGATTTATGTATTTTTTCCTTTTAATATTTGTGTATGTGCACACACCCACATATCTTTTTAACTTGGTGAAATTTCTTTTCATTCAGGCAGATTTACATTGCATCCTCTAAATCTGAGATATTTTGCTTCATGAACTAGAACTTTCTGCTTTTTAGGAGATATAGAAAGAAAGCTATCTACTTTTTCCTGGCACTTTATATATATTACTATATTTAGAAGTCCACGTGATAGCTATTATTATCTCTATTACATGGATGGAGAGAATGAAAATAATAGAAGTTAAATAATTTGCTCAAAATATTACAAAACTCGTGGTGGTGATACAGGGATAGGAATAGAGAACTACCGAAGCCAACAATATTTTCTCTCCCCGACTGCTTCATCACAGACTGGGTTGCATTGGGAGTTCATGAAAAAAAGCAAAACTAAAAAGTACTAAAAATCATCATTGAAGAGAATCCAACATAATATTCATAACAAAGATAATCAGGATCTTTCCATATTTTTCCCCCAAATGTAGTCAAATACAACTGTCTCAATCCCTTAAGGATTGAATAAGAGTTCATGTGAACCAGTAGACTTGCCACACAATTCGATTACGTAGAGAAGTACTATTGTATAAATTCACTGGAGTTGGACTTCCAAGACCTCAGTAAAGCATCTCCATTTAATAGCTATGTGAACTTGCAAAAGCTATATATTTGGAGTTTTCTTAGTTGTAAAATTGTGTTTGGAAGAGAAGGGCAAATCTCTCCATATAGACTATTGATCTCTCTGCTGACAAATTGAGGCCATGTGACTTACTAGAGCCCATGAAAATATGAAATCATGTGCCTTGGTCAAGGCAGGTATGAGCCAGTGCATCTCCTCTATCTCTTTGTTGCCTGAAGCAACCATAGAGGCCACACATTTCAGATTTCCATTGTATAGAACAGGGTAGCTCAATTGCCTTCATATTTTTCCTCAGTGAGAAAGGACATCTGTGTTGTATAAAATCACTGAGATTTCATAGTTTACCTGTTGTGGCAGCTAAAGTTAATTAACCCAAATAGCACAGGAGGGTCATAACTTCTGCCATGCTAGCTTACATTATTGTGAGACTCAAATAAGACTCAAAATAGATATCTGCTAACCTTAGCCTTATATGGATTTAAGGATTACTATAATTCATATTTTTAAAGAAGTCTGATTTAATTACTGTTTTTATAGTGTAAAGATTATGTAAAAGTTGTTTCAATTATCTTAACAATTATTTGCAAAAGATAGATGTTTCTACCCTGTTGAAAATACTATTTTAGGATCTGAGGTTGTGGCTCAGTGGTAGAGTGCTCGCCTAGCATGCACAAGGCCCTGGGTTCGATCCTCAGCACCACGTAAGTGTAAAATAAAGACATTGTGTCCACCTAAAGCTAAGGGTTAAACATTAAAAAAAATAAAATACTATTTTATGTTTTCTCTACCTTGTATTATTCTCTTGTTCAGTAAGCTTCCACAAAGAGTACAAATGCAAGCTTTAACTCAATTCTAACTGAAATAATATGAATATCCATGTACTCTTTTCTTAATTAATGAAACTTCATTGGAGTTTATTCTCTAGAAAATTATTCTTTTTCCTGCTCATGTGAACAATGTCATACCCATTGGTATCCATGAGAGTAACAACCACAGGACAAATGACTCCCAGGCATGGGAAGGTGCCCAGCTTTCAGTCCCACTCTCAGCCTTGTCTGAAACAAAGCCAATCCATTCACTGCACATCAAAAGAAGCAAGCAGCCGCAGGGCAGGGCAAGTGAGAGGTGCCATGCCTCCCCCTACTCTCTCCCTCATGTGCCCATAAACTTGAATTTGGAGTGGAGACTAAGTCTGGAGTCAAAGACCGTGAGTCAGCTTTCCAGCACAGGCCCAGTGCCCTTGGCCCTGTGTCCAGGTGGTGCATTGTGATGGGATCAGGTGGTGGAGGGAACATCTCAGCTCAAGGCAGCCAGGAAACAAAGGGAAGTGAAGAGGAAGAGCCAGGGTCTTGATGTCCCTCTCAAGGGATGCCTCCAATGACCGAAGTCCTTCCACTGGGTCCCCACTCTGAAACGTTCCACCACCTCCCAATAGTGCCACAGGCTGGGGACAAAGCCTTTAACACATGGGCTTTGGGGGACACTTATCCAAGTCATAGCAGAGGGTCAAGGCATGATCATGATCTAAATTCACAAAGTTGATTATAAAATAAGCCTGTCTGGCCCGGCTCAGAGCTGCACGCCTGTAATCCCAGTTGTTCAGGAGGCTGAGGCAGGAGGATGGCGAGTTCAAAGCCAGTCTCAGCAACTTAGTGAGACCCTGTCTCTAAATAAAATATAAAAACAGGGCTGGGGGATGTGGCTCAGTTTTTAAGTGCCCCAGTTTCAATCCCCAGTACCAAAAAATTAAAAACATAAAAAATAAAAATAAACTTGTCTGGATTGTGCGTGTGTGTTGGGAAGGAAGATAAAAACGGAGTGAAGACAAAATACACAAAAATGTATACCAAATATTACTTATGAAACTTCTCCTCTTAAAAGTTTTCTCACTTAATTCTGAAGAGGTATGAGACATGATATTGCTCATTTCCCATATTTCAATTATTGGATCATAAAAAATAGGCAGATTGCAGTGGACACAATTGGAAGACTGCTGTTTGTAGCACCTCTGTGAATATGGTTTGTCACTCACACACACACTCATATAGAAGTATAATCCCCAAAGTCATATTAATGATATTAAGAGTTCGGAAACTTAATCCAACTGCAGTGTTCAAAGGTGGAGCATTTAAAAGGCAATTGCATTAGATTAGGACATCGAAGTTTACTCCCCATGACTGAATCCTAGTTGCTCTATAGACAGAGGGAGAGAACTAGAGGTAGAGCTCCATGGTAGAACACTTGATCAGTATGCACTGGTTTGATCCTTAGCACTGTGGGTAAATAAATAAATAAATAAATAAATAAATAAATAAATAAATAAATAGATAAATAAACAGAAGAGAGATACACACAGCAGTTCCACCATGATGTGATACTACCAAGCGGGGCCCTTGCCTGAGTTATACAGACTTCTAGCTTCCAAAACTGAGCTAAATAAAACACTTTTCTTTAAAAGGTAGCCCACCTTGAGTATTTTGCTATAGTCATAAAGAGCTGACCGATACAAATGCACATACACAAATACCTAGACTACAAACTATGTAATTGTTTTCAGTGCATTTTAATGTTATCAAGAATCCATCAAGTCTTGAAGAAAGCAGCAGTAGTGATAACTGACAGTAGAGACAGGGAAGAGGACAAAGGAACTGGAAAAGGGAGGGTAGAGGGAGAGGAAGAAGCAAAGAATGGTACAGCTCTTACTACAGGCTGGAAGATTATCTTCGGTTGTATGCAAATTGCATCCTCAGTGAGAACAGAGTTAAGGAAGGTAGAAAGGCAAAAGGTTATCTAGGAAACCATGTTTCAAAAGAATATTTGAATTGGCAATAAAAACATTTTTTCTTTCCCAGCATATTTCACAATTAAAAAAATCTTTTATAAGCCTGCCAGAAATTTAGATGAAGAAGGTCGAAAACATCAAGGATATTTTTTTTCTGAATTATTGTGTGTATATAGTTTTTTTTCTGGAAAAATAATGCAAACCATTAAAATTAAAAGGATTTTGAAATGTTGGCAGAAGAAACTTTTTATTGACACAACAAAGAAAACCCAGCTGAGAAGTGCATTATGAAGCAGGAGCTAAGGCAGTTAACGTGGATTTGCAAAAGTGGTTTGTTTGGTTTTGTTCTAAGTCACAAACCAGAGGCATTTCCTGGGGTCTTACCCAGCAGTGAGCGAAAGCTGGGTGCAGTGGTTAAAAGGTCATGTTCTCCAGGCATTTCCAAGCAGCCGAGAGAGAAAAAAAAAAAATACCAGCAGGGAGATACCCATTGTAGCAACGTGGATCAGGGCTTATGTCTGAAAAGATGGCCATTGCCATTGTCCCAGGATGATCACCTGTAGCCACAAGCATCTCATGTCCTTCCACAACCTCCTAAAGAAATTCTCAGCACACATTTTTCCCCATGATCTTAGTTCTTAGCTCTCAATTCTCAAATTTTTTAGTTCTCAAAACATAGCCAAGGAATTGAAATATTGCTCCAGAAATGTCACAACATGTTGAATCTTTCTGGCCTCATTTTAACAGAAAATTCAGACATAGCAGCAGCTATGTTAAAAATCACTACTATCTTGGGGCCGGCTAAGCAGTCTACTAGCTGACAAAATATGTACCTTTATGGAGCTGATATTGCCTGGACCTTGGGGACCCCCTCCAGGTTTTTCTCTGTCTCCTTCAGATCCTTGTGCTAAAAGCCCAGCTTTTAGCACAAGGATCTCCCCTTATTAGTAGATCTAATGTCTTTGAATACACAAAACCACCCAACCTCACCCAGTTCCAGGCCAATCCTGCCCTGAAGTACCAGCAACCCTAAGAGACTGAGAGTGACATGTGAAGGCATCATTGACAGTCCCTAACCCTCTGCTATCTTTTTACAGTCCCAGTTATTGCCCTATGTACAGCCACAAAGCAGGAAGGTGAGCAATTTTGTGAAGAAATATTACGTCAAAAGAGAGAAACAGTGAGTTGGAGGAAAAATAAAAAAACTGGCAAGGAACTCTTGGTGTGGGTGGCAACTTGATGAGACTTCTTGGGAAAGTGATTTGACACACACATAAAAGATATTAATAATAATGTTGCTTGTAGAAACCCATTCTAAAAATTCAGTAAGGCCAAATGTAGTAGTACACGTATATCATCCCAGCAACTCAGGAGGCTGAGGCAGGAGAGTTACAAATTCGGCCAGCCTCAGCAACATAGTGAGGCCCTAAGCAACTTAGCCAGAACCTGTGTTAAAAAAAAAAAATATATATATATATATATATATATATATATATAAAAAATTACATCTGCGATGTAACTCAGTGGTAAAATGCCCCTAGTTTCAATCACTGGTACCAAAAAAAAAAAAAAAAAAGAAAAAATCAGTATTGGGGCAAAGATATATCTCATAAGAGACAAAACCCAAAATATATTCATGGGAGCAATGTTTATAAGAACTGAAAATTAGAATCTACTGAAATGCCCCAAAAGAGAGTATTCGCTAACTCATTGAATGTACGTACAGTAAAATAATGTAATCTTTAAAAATTATATTGTAGAGAACTATTCAGAAGATGTGGAAATATATTCACAATATATTGTCATATGAAAAGGCATCCCAAATTAGTATGCATAGTACAATCCAAATTTATACTACAAAACGGTAACTCTGAAGATCCTAAATTCTCTACAATGACCAGGTATCAGTTTTGTGATCAGAAAAATAAAAAAATTACTAGTTGTAATAACAATAATGTACCAACGACTACTGCATATGACCCCTTACACGTCATTGTCCAGAAATGTACCTTGGGTTACTAGAGCGAAAAATGAGATGCAAAATAAACAGGGAAAGTGGCAAGTCCTTTAATATATGAGAAAAAAATGTTTTCATGTATCTCAGAAGCCTATGGAGGGTCCAAAGGGCTGTCTCAGTGCAGGTAAGCAGTTCAATGGACCAACGCTTATTTTATTCAGCGTCAGTATTTTTCATCTTTCCCACAACACACTGGGAGTGGTGACTTTATCAAGTCCACTGCTAAGTGACTTAATAAAAAATAAATTATCCATAATGCTGATGGACTTGGAGCCCACCTTGCTCAGAAAGAGCCATGCATCCACCAAATGGGAACTGCAAGGTTCTCTGAGAATGTGTCCCGATTTCCATAAGCAAGCGAAAGGATGTTGCATGACTTCACAGACTAGTTGCATGGTTCACTATGCAAGCACAGGACGAAGTGTTCGTGGTCCATTTGGAGCACCTCTGAGCCCCAAGGTTCTTGGCTGAAAGCTGTCTCCTCCTCAGCCTTAGTTTTTCTGTTCCTAAAGTGGGCTGAATAATTTCTAGTCATCTCCTTATTTTGCCACTGAAGAATCAGCGTCCCTGAGATCATGTCTGGACAAGTGCTACTTGAAAGTCTATAAACAGTAGGTGCTTTTTGTGAATCAGAAAATTCTCTTTCCCTTCTGTTGTAGTTGATACAGTCAATCCTGCAAAGGAAATTTCTTGTCCAATATGCTATTAACTCATTGCACAAGGAGGTTTGTCCTTTAAGTAATGGATATGAGTGTATTTGTTCATATCTACTAAACGTTGTATTGAGTCTACTTATGAAGGAGACAATGAGGTAGCTTAGTTTTATTTTTCCATATAGGGATAGAAGGTAGGGGGAAGCAGGCAATCTGATGATTTGGTATCAGATTCCCAAGATGTCCACAAATGAATAACTAGGACAAGAATTCGACCTTGTGGTTAAAGTAAACAATGATGTCTTTAAAATTTAAATATTTCAGTATTCCAAATGAAGAAAGTAAAATTAAAGAGGAAGGTGACTTCAATTTCCCCGCAGTCCTAACTAATAAAAGAAAAGTGGAATCTCCAGTTTAGAAAAATACAGGGACTTTAATCTTCAGAATACAGAATTGGAAGGTCAAACAAATGAAGTTAGCCTGATTAGCTAGAGATTTACTCTGAGCAAAATAAAATGTCCTGAGTGATCCATCTTTGAGATTATTTTAGAGCTGACACTTTTACCTGAACGGAATTTTCTAGAAGAGAGAAGAGAATTGTAACCCCAAACCGTGAAAGTTGATATTAGACATCCTGACAGGAAAGACCTTCAAAGACCAAAGGGTGCCCCTTTGTCCTAAGCACACGGCCAAGAATCTCCCACAGATTCTGTTCCAACAACTTTGCCAGAAGGAGGATATGCTTTCAGTTCTCTCAATTTTGCTTGATGCAAGACTGCTTGGAATCAACAGCTTAAATGCTGTGATAGGGAACAGTTAGTTCATAATATTCAGGAACACGAGTGTCTAATACAAACACACCCCTTTATGTCTGGCACCGGCTCATACTGTTCAGCCCCAGGGTGGTCCACCTGCATACATATGTATGCTTGGCTCCTTGATTGTCAAGTACAGAAGTAAATCCATACACATGGGATATAATTCAGCCTGTAATTTTTTCTGCTTCGACTACATTGGTCACCTTGTAATCACATTCGTTTTGTTTTAAAACAGCTGCGTTAATAGTTTGGATTCCCCAAAGGCCCTTGTGTGAAAGGCTTAGTCACCACCTTGGTGCTATTGGAAGGTGGTGGAAACTCTAAGAGGTGGGCCTGGTGGGAGGCCTTCCGGTCATTGGAGCATGCTCTTGAAGAGGATGGGGAACCCCAGACTACTCTATTTCTTATATTCCAGTCACAAGATGAGCAGCTTATTGCCAGGTGCTCCCTGCTATGCTGTGCTGCCTCGCCACAGGTCCGAAAGCAATGCAGCCAACGGACCATGAACCGAAACCTGCAAAACCATGAGCCAAAGTGAATCTTTTCTCCTTATAAGTTGATTATCTCTGTTATTTGTTACAGTGATAGGAAGCTGACTACCAGAAACACCACTGATAACTTCAAAATGCACTCATGTGCCACATAATGGTCGACAGGAGACTACATATATGACAGAGGTCCCATAATTTTACAATGGAAGAGAAAAATCCCATCAGTGAATGTATTTGGGGTGGTGCTGATACAAATGCACCTACTGTACTGCCAATCATGGGAAAGAATAGCATGTACAATTAGGCACAGTACATAGTTCTTGGTAATGGTAATAAGTTACTGTTACTGGTTTATGTACTTTCTATGCTATACTTTTTATTGTTTGGGTTTTTTTTTTACTCCTTCTACTTATATTAAAAAAAGATGATGATAAAACATTGTACCACATTCTACTAGCAGCAGCCACATCACATCTATCCATTGTTTAGGCATCTTCTCATTTTATTGAGAGGCCAGGACCAGTGATGCACCCAGACAATGGAGAATGTGTACCTTAGTTGTTGTGGCTTGGATATGAGGTTTCCCCAAAAAGCTTATGATTAGGTTGAGAGTTCTAACTTGATCCATGGATTAATCCATTTGCTGGATTGATAATTGGAAAGGACCACTGTCTACGTGATGCCTGCAGGCAGGTTGGTGTGGCTGGAGGATGCAGGCCAATGGAGACAGACTTTGGAGTTTATATTTTGCGCCCAGGGCCTTGCTTTCTCTCTGCCTCCTGGCAGCCATAAGCTGAGCGGCTTTCCTCCACCTCGCCCTCCGGCCCTGATCTCCTTCCTCACTTCAGGTGCAGAGCAAGGGAGCTGGCTGACCAGGAACCTCTGAAACCATGAGCTAAAATGAACTTTTTCCTCCTCAGAATTGTTCTTGCAGGTATTTTGGTCACAGCAACAAAAAGCTGGCTAACATAATGGTGTCTGCAAAATTTCTCAGAACGGATGCCCATCATTAGGCGCTGCGTGGCTATACCTGACTATTTGCCTTCTACAAAACTAGTTCCACCAACCTTCCTTAAAATGTGACATTCAAATGTAACAGACAAAAATAACAGGATGTATACACAACAGACAAAAAAAACACAAGCGTGTGTTTTTGTGTGTAAGTGGGTGAATGGGTATGAACACATGGGAGGGAGGGAAAGAGAGGAGATGCTACAGGGTGGAGAAATACCCTCTGGACCAGCATCTCAGCAGAGGGCTTTGTCTGAAAGAGCTCACCTGGAGATGTGGAAAGCAGTTCATTACATGACTGGGCAGGCTGATAGTGGAATCCTTATTGCTGTTATGGAAAAATCATAAGTTCATGTTGCTGGGATGTCTCACAAAATAATAAACAGGGTCACTCCTCAGAGGGACTTCAAAGAGAACACGGAGACACTCAGTTCTTCTAGGAGACCAATCCTGTGGCAGCAGCGCTTGAGCTCACCCTCGCTGCCATGTGCTGATTCAGAACCTGCCGCCTTCTCAGGCCCTCAGCCCTCTCTAAAAGCAAGTAAATCGGAAGGCAGAGGTCTTTTCTCTTGGGCAGCCTGACCCTTGACCCGCTTCCCTCCTCCCAGGCAGAAGCCTTTTAAAATCTCTTTCCGTTTTTGTTCTGGATGACTGCTTCCATTTCTCCTGACTCCAGAGCGGCTGAGCCTGTCGCCAAATCCAACAGCTCCAGGAAAGAGCCCAAAGCTCCGCTAGACTTGGAGCATTGCGCCACAGCCCCTCTCTTTGTGAAGCCATGTGCTCTCCAAAATCTTTTCCCATTGAAGTATTTTATAACCTACTGTTTAATTTGGAAACAATGGAAATGTTTCTAAAGAACCCAAGAAACAGCCCATAGGAGGATGCAAATAAACAGTTCAGTCAGAAAAGAGAACATAACATCTCCCTGAATTGGAAAATTACACACACACACACACACACACACACACACACACACACACACATACACACACATACACACACATACACGCCATAATCCATAATTGTTTTGTCTGTTTTTGTCAAAAAATCTGCTGGAAAGCTTTGTAATCTAATGGAATTTAAGCAATCTATGAATTTAAATGGGATAAAAATTAAGTCTTTATTTTCACTAATTTCTAACTGAAATTTATTGTTTCCTTTCATTATTAGAGTTCCTTTGGTTTGGTCTCCAACAGTACATGCAGATATTTCTCAAACTTTAAATTTTTGCTCATCAACCCTTCAAAATTAAGATAATTGTTAGATGTGCTGCTGAATATTGTTATCAGGCACCTTAACAAAGAAAAGGTTCACGTGGCACAAATTTGTTTTTCTTAATATTTTAATAATTCCCTTTTAATACCATTTGTTTCTTTTTTAAGTTTATGTATTTTACCATATGCATTTTAAAAGGTCACACACACACACACACACACACACACACACACACACAGAGACACACACACAGAGAACAAGAAACCTCCGCAGTAAAGGTGATGGGAGTTTGCTCGTGGTTTGAATGGATGCAAATTTAGCTGGAAAAGCCAGCTATTTTCACTTAATATATTTTTCTTCGAGTGACTTTCAATACTGTTCAAAGAGTGGTGCATTCTCTATTTAAATCTGCAACTCTCCTCATTTTCCAACTACAGAAACAAAAGAAAAATCACACTTCCTGAGTTTGGAATGAGAAATGGGTTTCTTAAAGCAAATTCACCAGAGGAACATCCCTCTAAATATTCTTTCTCTATGCCCCTGGGTTCAGAGGATGGAAATGAGAGCTCTCAATAAGTCTCCTCAGCTCTCCTGGCTCACGGTGGTTTAAGAAGCTCTCTTTAGGCAGCATCCCACAAGGATGGTAGGATCACTCTGGGAGGGGAACAGACATTGCCTTCCTACATGGTGACAGGCTCACAGGGAATCCTCCACTGCGTCATGCTACCAAACTTCATGGATATGGAACATCTAGGTTCAAGCAACTGTTGGCAGCCTCATAAATGCAGAAGGCATGGACTTTCCTCCACGACGCTGGGACACAGGAGATTTCAGATTCACTTATTTCTCCAAATCAAGTTAAATCTGCCCTCACTTCTCTACCCATGAGGCTAGTGGCAAACTCCAGTCCACACTGAGAGTCCCTCCCACCCCAAAGACAGTCATACTCAAATCCAGGGCTCTCCTAGGGCTGGGAAATGCAGGAGGCGTCAGCTTTGGGGTTGCCGTCTATTCCATTCTTCCCCATCCTTCTGTTGACCTTGGGCTTCCAGGGACTCCATAGATGCCCACTCAGTGGGCACGGCTCGGCACACAGCCTCATCCTCAGACAGCCTCACTGCATTTCCAAGGCTGAAAATCACAAAGTCCACCCTTGACAGGCCTCCAAGTACCCAGAGAGGGGCTGCTGCACCCAACCAGGTACCCTCCAGCCCACCCCTACCCTTGATCTTACCTCAGAAAAAGCCACCCTCCATCCAGTTTGGCTTCTCTGGATTCTGCCTCTCAAAATCCTCATCTCCCTCTTCCCTCCATCAGAGGAGCCAACACAAGTCAGACTTCAGAAGCCAACAACAAGATGGATGGCCATCTTGAGGTGCCTGGAAATTTCTCCTTTCAACCTATAACCCCAAGTCCCCTGAGATAAGGAGACAAATGCCTGGCTACATTATGGAAATAAATATAAGATCCATAGCCAGAGAAATAAAACACAGATTAATATTCCAATCAAATAACACATGGGCTAGAGATGCAGTTCCAAGGACAATAAACTAGTTTAGGTAGTAATGCAGAGTTATAGGAATGGAGCTATTTTATGTGGCTACTGGAAACTAATTTGGGGTTTAAGTTGATTCATTGCTCATCTCTCTCTCTCTCTCTCTCTCTCTCTCTCTCTCTCTCTCTCTCACACACACACACACACACACACACACACACACACACACACACACACATACTACACTACAGTTTCACCTTTCCCAATCTCAAGAGTTAAAGACAAATGGAAGCTGCTGAGCTGGCAATTGTTACCATCATTTTCTAGCATCCTTGAGATTCTGTATAACTGGAGACACATCCAGGTTTCACACCAGGTAACACAACTACTTTAAAAATAAACGCAACAATGATGACAACCCTCATCATGCCACACAAGCCACTCCACAGATCTCCGCGACTGCAGCCAGGCCATGTTGAATTTCCAAACTGCATCCCAACTCACAGAGGAAAAAAAATATTCCAACTCTTATGGTCATTACTCATTCTTAAAAGATTAATTTAACAAAAATGAATACCCACCACAGTAATGAATGTCATTCAGCGGGAGAGTGGTTTGTGAAAGCTAGCCACACTGGAAAACATTACTTTTTAAATTAATGGCAGAACTGAAGATTATTTTCGGATTTGGTCAGCATTTTTGAGAAGTAATGATTAGCCAGGGTGGGAAAAATCCAGATTAGTATTAAGTGTTTGCATGTTATGAGGCAGAATAGGCTAACCCCAAGCCTGGGACTTATTATTTAGTCCCTCACCAACCACTTTACTAGCCAAAAGGGACACACAAGGTCAGACTATGCTGTAAAACTTGGAGATTCATAGAGCTGTTACACTAAGGCCCCAGGTACATGGATCCATCATGAGTTATCCCCAGCCACTGGCAAAAGCACTTTCTATGTGTTATTGTGTTTAAGCCATAAAACTATACAATGAGGGAGATATTATTACATATTATTATTAGTGTTGTTATCATTAATCTCACTTCACAAATGAGGATGCTCAACAAAGGTTGAGTAATTTGCAGTTGGACACACACAGAGTGGATCCAGGATTGGATCGTGAACAATGTGGCTACAGAGCCCATACATTTAACCACATTTAAATACTGTGACAAGGACAGAACACACACATGCACACTCAAACCCCTCACACATATACACATAGTACATTTATGTAGCATATAAATCACTTTCACGGGAATTACAGTTAATCCTCACCTAGTTGGAAGTGGATTCATTATCATAGTCAATCCGTCCCTGAGAGTAACAATTACCAGCTTTTACCCAGCACTGACCATTTCTCAGCCTGTGCTTCTAAGCACGTCACTTATTGTCATTCACTGAGTTCTTCAGGCAACTGAGAAGGTGCTTATAATTATTTCTATTTCACATATGAGGAAACCGAGGCAAGGAGAGGCTAAAGGAGTTATCTACGGTCATTAAAAAGTAACAAAGCCAGAGTTTGAACCCACTGGTTGGCTCCTAGGTAGCACCAAGGATAAAATCCAGCTAGTCAGGCAGTGACTCAAGAAGCAGGAAACAAAGAAGGTTCCTGGCCTCAGGAAATTTGTAATAATTCCAGGGAAGGAAGACATAAAATAAGAAAATAAAGACGTAAATGAATTTCATGAATGATGAGATTAGGAAAAAATAGTAAAA
Organism: Ictidomys tridecemlineatus; assembly: GCF_052094955.1. Classification (NCBI taxonomy): domain Eukaryota; kingdom Metazoa; phylum Chordata; class Mammalia; order Rodentia; family Sciuridae; genus Ictidomys; species Ictidomys tridecemlineatus. Next base: position 121,502,120 of record NC_135485.1, read on the forward strand.
AGGATGAAAGACGAGGGAAGCAGTAGGGAGAGACTGAGGTTTTCTGGTATGAGATGGTCAGAAAGGAACTTTCTAGAGCTGGGCCCAGTGGAGCACACCTGTAATCCCACCCAGCAGCTCTGGAGGCTGAGGCTGATTGAAAATTCAAAGCCAGCCTCAGCAACTTAGCAAGGCCCTAAACAATTTAGGGAGATCCTGATTCAAAATAAAAAATAAAAAAGGCTGGGGATGTGGCTCAGTGGGTTAAGCACCCCTGGGTTCAATCTCTGGTGAAGAAGGAGAAGGATAAAAATGAGGAGGAGGAGGAGGGGGGGGGACTTTCTAGAAAGACTGCAGAGATCCGGAGGAAGTGAGGGCATGAGACATGCAGATTCGATGCATTCTCACCTGCAAGGCATTTAAAATAGACTTGGCTGGTAGGAAGCACAATAATTGGGCTCTCCCTAAGGCGAGAATGTACCAAATAGAGGAGTTAGCCTGCTCAACATCTTTAAGAAACTGCAAGGAAATCAACATGGCCAGAGCTCAGTGAGTGAGGGTTGAGCAAGGGAAAAGATGTGCTCAGAGAAAGAATGGATTCAGGGAATAGAAGAGCAGATTCCAGAGCCCAGACCGACAGAGTAAAAAACTGGCTTTTACTCTGAGTGAACCAGGGAACCAGTACAGAGGTCTAAGGCAGGCAGCTCCATGTTTGATATTATATTTTTAAAGTCTTCTCTGTTTGCTGGATTGAGACTAAAATGAAGCCAAAAGATAAGAACACAGAGGGGAAAAAGCGCTAGGTGTCAATCACAGTAACCTAGCTAGGTGGTAGAGGACCGGGCAGAGTGGGGGTGGAAGGTGGGGCGGGGGGAATGAGTGGATTCTGGATTTATTTGTAAGAAAATTCAACAGGATTCACTGATAGATTAGATGGCTGTGTGAGAGAATGAGAGGATTCAAGGACAACCTCATTGTTTTTTATTTTATTTGGTTGGTTTATCTTTTGTGGGGGCAATTAGAAAAATGGGATAACCATCTATGAGATGGAAAAGTTGGCAGGGGAGCAGGATTGGGACTTTAATGGATAAGGGATGGAAATCAGGAGCTTAGTTTGGGTTATATTAAGTTGGAGATGGCTTAGGCTTCCAAGTAGAGGTACTCAATGGGTGGTTGGATACACACCTGAATCACAAGAGGGAGATGAACTGAGCCATTGCTAGCTTATGAGAAATATTCAAAGCCAGGAGACTGAATTACTTTGCATAGAAAGAGAAGTGGAGAGGTTCAAAGGTTAATCTCTGGTATACCCCAGTACTTGGAGATCAGAAAATGAGGTAGAAGAAAAACAAAGAGAAGAAAAAGCCAATACAGACAGGTAAAGATTTTTCTATAAAGGAGCACAGGAATGAAGAAGCAGCTGAAAGGTGGTGAGAAAATAAGAAAGGGTAGGATTATTTAAGATGAGAGATATGACAGTGTGTTTGTAGACTTGCATGAATCTGCCAGGGCTTCCGTAATGAAGAACCCCACATTGCATGACTTAAGCAACAGAAATTCATTCTCACAGTCCTGAAGACTAAAGTCCAAGATCAAGGTGCTGGCCGTGCTGGTGACTTGGTTTGTTCCCTTGGTGTGTGTCCATGTCCCAATCATATCCTTGATGAGGACACCCATCATATTGGATTAGGACTCACCCAAGTATCATTTTAACTGAATTAAAAGGGTAGGACTTCAACATATGAATTCTAGGGGGGGCAGCATAGAGGATGTAACAAGGTTGTTACAGGAGGGGATGGCTGAAACAGTGTCCCTTCATAGGCAAGAGCAAGTGCAAGCAGGTGCACAAAAGGAGAAGCCAGCTGTGGACAGGACACAGACGGTTCACCCATAATAACCAGAGACAAGACGGAGGACCTTGAAACAGATCCAGGTGAATAGGTGCATGTGGAGGGGAAGACAGCTTCCTTTAGTTAACTCTCTCCAAGAGCAAGGCAGCAATGCTATCCCTGGAGCATGTGGGTAGGAAGGAGGTGTGGGAAGGCTGAAAAAGGGGAAGGTCTATGATGGCCATTTGGATGGTAGAGTGAACGGACTCTGGGGAGATATGGTATGGCAGCTGGGTATGGCCAAAGGCCCAGTTCAGGTTAATTAATCTGAGTTATAAGCAAAACCATTCAACTTGCATGTGTTCTGCTCCCACAATGTGCTGCTGTTCAGGCTCAGAGTAAACAAAGAATTGGATTAAACCAGGATGATCGAGGAGCGTTTGGTTGCCAGACAAGCAGGACAAGGATGAACTGGCTTTATGGGGTGGCTGTGATGACAGGCCAGGGCATCTCTGCTGTCAGGAAGATTTAGCCCTTTCCTGGGGCTGCTGTAGCAAAGTCCCACAAACTGAGTGGCTTAAACCACAGAAATGTGTGGTCTCAGGATTCCGGAGGCCAGACCAAAATCAAGGTGGTAAGGTGGGTTCCTTCTGAAGAATGTGAAGAAATGGTAAGCTCAGGCCTCTCTCCCTGGCTGGCAGAGAGCTCTCTTTGTGATCACGTGGCATCTCCCTGTTGCATGTGTCTGCCCTCCATGTTCCCCTTTTTATAAGGACACAGGTCATATTGAATGAGGGCTCTCCCAGTGACTTTGATGATCTGCATTAGGACCCTCGTAGCAAATAAGGCCATATTCTGAGATACATGGAGGAGGGATTTCAACATCTGAATTGCAGGCGAGAGTCCACACAATTCAATCCATAATGGAAGAGAAACCAGGACAGGAGGTCAGGGTAGGAGAAGGATAATTTAAAATGACCAGGGGATTGTGTCCTGGTAGGGTCAGAGGAATGGTGGAGTAGGAGGGCTGGAAGGAATCAGCTGGGAGGAGGCAAAGCATGGTGCCCATGAAACTCGTCTCATATTAACACTACCTGGAAGACATCTGTCCATGACTCAGGTGTTCATACCAATACCTCTCAGCAACCTAGGATTTCCTGTTCTCTCTGCTCTCTTTTTCTTAACTATAGCTCCAAGTTTATTTGTTATTTTAATTTTCCAACCTAGTCCATCTGCCACTATAACAAAACACCTGAGATCGGATAACTTATAAACAAAAGAGGTTTATTTTGGCTCACGATACTGGTCCAAGGTTGAAGGCCTACATCAAGTAATGGTCTTCTTGCTGACAGAGTCCCAAGGCAGTGGAGGGCATTACATGGTCAAAGACAGGAATGTGCCTATGTATGTCTATTATCTGTAAGCTAGCATACCCGCCCCCCTCTTATAAAGTCATCAGTATTCAATCATGGTGTGGGGGGGCGCTTCACCAAAGGACTTTATCTAAGACTGATCACCTCCAAAAGGTCCAACCTCTAAATATCATAGTAAGACTGTTTCTACCTGGTTTATACCTCAAAATGAGGATTATTTAACACCTGAACCCTTGAGGGCCACACTCAAACCATGTGTAGACCATTGCAAACCTTATCTTCTGTTTAGCTGAAGCCTCAAGGAGACAGTAGATAACCCTGGATTTCTTCTTCTTCTTCTTCTTCTAGGCCATGTGATGGCGTGGACACGTTGAGATGTCAAATAGATACCAGACGGTGGACAACACATTGTAGCAGCAGCAGGAAGTGGGCCCCTATGGTTTCCATCCCCCCCCCCCGCCCCTGCCTCCTCTCCAGCAGATACACCGTCTGCATCACTATGGAGGTGCACAAATAGCTATTGGGTTTCTAATGCGCCAGGCCCAGTCCTGGTCTGGGAGAAGAGAAGGCACTGAGACAAGCAAGACACAGCATCTGCGTGTAGAGGACTCATCATCGTCTAAAGGAAAGGGAAAGAGCTGAAGTGGCAGAAATTACAAACCATAAAGTAGGAAAAGCTGCCCAAAGCAGAGTAGGAGGAGGGTGGAAAACTGTCAGACCAAAGGTCCTGAGAATGGAAATGCAGACGAGCTTAGTGTGAAGGAGACAGCCTTCAAGGTGGAGTTCAAAGAACAGAGAGACTGTCAGTGGCAGAGGTGGAGTCTGTGTGACTGCAGGAGGCAAGATAGCGAGGAGAAAATCCATGGGTGTGTCTGGGAAATGGCAAGTAGTTTAGTTTGCTTGGTGTCGGTCAGAAGGGCCCAAGTGCATATGCATATGATCCAGGAAGGTTAATCAGAAAGGTCGGATGATTTTTTGAGCAAGTAGAAGACAAGATCAGAACGTGATTAAGGGAAATATTCTGATAAAAGCCCCAGAATAGACTGGAACACGGGCCTAACAGGGCAGGAAGAAAAGTGGAAGGTGTCCACATGGTGCTAGATGGGGATGGATGAGAGGAATGAACGGGAGAATGTTTCCTGTGGATACTGAAGAGCTGAACTTCGTACCACCCACCTGGAGATGTATTGCTCTGTGGACAATGAATGGGAAAGAGTTAGAGATGACATGAACTTTTGAACCTGGGGGGATCAGAGAACAGAGAGATTTTGCAAAAGAGAAGCTGGTTTTGATGGAAAGATGATTTCTGTCTTGAATACGCTGATCAGAAGATGCTTGAGTCAGACATGGTGGTGCTCACCTTTAAGTCCAGCCCCTCAGTAGGCTGAGGCAGGAGGAGCACTAGATCCCAGGCCAGGCTCAGCACTTAATGAGATCTCAAGCAGGTTACTGAGACTTGCCTCCAAATAAAAAAATACAAAGAGCTGGGGGTGTATCTCATTATTAAAAGCCATCTGGGTTCAACACCTGTGTCCAAAAAAAAAAAAAAAATACCTGAAGACATCCAGGTAAATTTCTAGCAGTGAGTTGGAAATATGGGATTAGAGATTAGGGTGGAGAGGTCTAAGGAATCAGAAACCGGGGGTGTTGCTTACCTAGAGAAATTGATTAAAATGGACACAGTGTGATGCCAGAACTTTGGTTGGAGAAGACGTGTGGAGAAACATGGAAGACCTGGTGGTAAAAGTCAAAGGGACAGGGGAAAGAAAAGAAGCAACTGAGGGAAGGGGACTCCACATCATCAGTGCCAGGTGCTGGAAGGCCACAGCGGAGCGGAAGAGCAAGTGCCGGATGTGGCAGTCCATTGACTGGAAACAGACAGTCTAGAACCTTTCTTGAGGTCGGCCAGCTACAAGATGGGCAAGCCAGTCCAGCTGTATTTCAACCAGAGTACGTGAGCCTCCGATTAAGAGCACTGAACCTGCTCATGGCCTACTGACTTCAAATCCCACTCTACAGATTAGAAGCTCTTGGCCAAGCTAATCAAACTCCTTTCCTTTCTACAAGGAGGCCTCATTGAAGAAAAGTCTCGTCGTCCTCATCCGTAAAATGCCAGATCTGTTCAGGGAAGCTCTAAAGCTACTTGAATCCCAGAGAATTTTCCATCACTCACCCACACAGGATCGTTCGAGGTGACCCACCATTCCTCCCTCAGGTACATTTAGGAATCAGACTGTGGTCTACTTCTCTGAAGTATCTTGACCAAACTTCATGTTCCCGGAGAGTAGCAACGTCATCTGAACCTGGCATTTCTTAGATTTAATTGTGTATGGGGAAGCATTGACCACCTTCTTGTCCTGTTTCCACCTCTCTCTGAGGTCAGGGCATCCCCTTGAAGCACAGAGGCCCAGATGGACACGTGGTTCCTGGATATGGGGTAGTTGAAGAGAGAGGGCCCTGTGGTGGGGTCATGTCACGGGATACCTGGCCAGGTGTCTAGTTCAGATGTCCTGTGGGTACAAGATCTATTCACACATTTGAGCTCAAATATTTATCTATGTATCCAATCCCTCACTCAGCTGTGAATTTCCTCCAAGGAAGGCACGGTGTCATTCATGTTTAAAACCCCAAACACAGGGCTAGTGGTATAGCTCAGTGGGTAGAGCGCTTGCCTAGCATGCACAAGACCCTGGTTTCAATCGCTAGCACTATCACCCCTCCAAAAAAAAAAAAAAATGAAAAACAGTTACTAGCCTGGCCTGGAATCGATGGGAATAGATGCTCCAAGAATGTGGAGGCAGAGTAGCCGCATGGTTCACAATGAAGTTCTAGCATCGGATAGCACTAGAGGAAGTTCCACCATTCCCCATCAGAACCTAAGGATATGAAGGTAGCTTCATAACCCTTCTAAGCCTTTGTTTCCATCAGATATTTTATCGTTGTTGTGACTAAAAGACCTGAAAACATAGAGGAAAAATGTTTATTTTGGCTGATGGTTTCAGAGGTTCGGTCCATGGTCAACAAACTCCATAACTCTGGGTGCCAAAGGGGAGGCAGAACATCCCAGTGGAAGGGAACTTTTGTTGGATACCTCATACCTAAACCATAAGAGCCTTATTTCCTCTTCTGTAAAAATTGGGATAACAATACCATCTGAATCATGGGGTTGTTTTGAAAATCAAATAACACAAGGGGAAATTCAACAGACTGCTGGACATCATAGCCATCAAGATTATTATTGATAATGTTGATCGTACTGAATGGGTTGAACACATGAACATTCTAAGTAATGTATTATACCATATGAATTTTAAAAATAATCTTTAATTTTAAAATAAGTTAAAAACAGCAATATAAAATAAAGGAACCCACATGTATTAGTTAGCTTTCTTTTACTATAACAAAGTACCTGAGATAATCGACTTAAAAAGAGGAAAGGTTTATCTTGGCATACAGTTTTGATATTTTAGTCTATGATTGGTTGGCCTCATTGCTTTTGGGGCTGTGGCAAAGCAGTACATCATGGTGGGAGTGCATGGTGGAGGAATCTGATCACCTCAAGGCCAGAAAGCCAAAAAAAAAAAAGTGGAGGTGCCAGGTCCCAAAATTCCCTCCAAGGACATGCCCTCAATGATCTAACTTCCTTCTACTATATCCTACATTGCTAAGGTTCCACCACCTCCCATAGCGCCATAAGCTGGGGACCCGGCCTTCAACCTATGGACCTTTGGGGGGACATTTTATATCCAAAGTACAGCACTACACATTTCCTATGGGTTAAACACACATGTCCCACGTGTGTGGCATCCTCTGGACCTTATAGTTCCTCCCCAAATCAGGAGAAATGAAGAAGAAAGAGAAGAAACCAGAGTCCACTAGCAAGAAACTTCAATGTAGTAGGAACAAACAGGTCACCTTTTAAAGAAGCTGTAGCACTACGTATTTTCTATGGAAACAAGAACAGTGCAGACTACAAAGATGGTACTAACTGAGCAACAACAAATGAACACTTCAGACGACAACAAGGAGACAAACACATGTGTTCTTTTTCTATTCAACTATGTGGGAAAGGGCAAACATGCTCCAATCGGCAACCAAACCTGGACAAGGTACAACTTCATAAATTAGATAAAGATGTTTGACGTTTCTCTTCTGTAGTAAACTAAAGTGGTCACAAATTGCAGAATACTTTATCCCAAATGGACTCTAGTTTTACAGGCTTAAGACAGGAGGAGAATGGAGTCTGTTTCCTTCTGGCCCTTGTTTACTTGTTTTTAATGATTAAAAGGCTAGCGAGGGAGCACACTGACTCTGATATATTTATGGGGGGTGAGTGAAGGGGTTAAGAGTTCAGCCATTTTCTTTGGGGTTTGGGGATATTCTTATGTCATGTTTTTGTGTGTGTGTGTGTGTGTGTGTTTTTTGTTTGTTTGTTTTGTTTTTGCAATTGTCTACTGTCGACAACTTCAGTGTTTGTAAAATGCTGTAAGACATTCTGATTTCATAGCAAGGTATTCCAAGATAGAAGTCAGGAGATAGAAGCCTTGGTCAACAATCCCCTCTCTGATTGGCAAAAGTGTGCTTTCAAGAACGTTGGAGGGAGTGGACCTGGCACGTGCTGGCTTTCAACCATGTCATACCACACAAAGTAGGGCCACCAGGTCACCGTCAGTTCTAGAAACTGTTCAAATTCTAAAAAAGGAGAAGTTTTCAGAAAGATCAACATTTTAGCCAGATAAATCCTTATTGGGGAAAAAATGTCATCCTGGGCATCGTAGGATGTTTCGCAGGATCCCTGGCTGCTATCCTCCTGAGGCCGGTAACGCTTCCCAACCAACCAAGAGAGTTGTCAGATTCAACATGGTGCCACTGTGTCAAACCTGACAACCTGAAGCCAGGGGAGGCCGTGAAGGGAGAGTTCTTGTGCACAATGTGCCTGGTTACAGGAATCATCACAAGAAAAGTTTCTAAACCACAGCCTACGACATCGGTCACGTGAAGCCATTTATACAAGAACATTTGCCCTACCCAGTGAAACAGACTGCTCTGACTGTGCAACCCCTCCACCTGCTAACCGCAGCCACCTGCCAATCAGCTCACCAGCCCTCTCATAAAAGGGCCAGTCAGCTCTCTCTTTACCCAATAAAAATCTCAACTTTCCTTTGCTCTCAGACATATCAGAGGCTACCCTGGCTTGCATACTTGTGTCCTGATTAGCCACCCTCTCTTTGTTTTGCATGCGAATTCATCTCTATATCTTTGTTTGACCTTGACACTAATCATGACAGCCCAAAATGTCTCTAGACATTGTCAAATGTCACCTGGAGGGAAAGTTTGTCCCTGATTGAGAACCAGTGAAATTCAGAAACGAACACATAGATGATCACTTCAGATTTTTCTTTTCTATTTTTTTTTTTACAAAGTATTTTGGAAAAAAAATTACTTCTCTCTGTACAAAGAGCTTTCATAAATGGTGAAAATCCAAATTTGGCAATACTTGCCATTCTGGAGAAGTCTTATCGTGTTGACTCACCAAGGAGAGGCAATTCCTATTCCTGATATCAAGAGATTGCTATTACCTCATTCCATAACAAAACTCAGACACTTTATCAAGTTTCAAACCCTATCCCACTCCTTTTAACCTCAGCTATCTATGACCAAAAGATTCCAAACTCCACACATCTAAGTTTGAACTGTGGGGGGAAGAGTTATGGGACAAGGATTATAAAGATGAATCTTTTTAAATTTACTTAAGTCTATAAAGTAATTGCTGAAGAAACAAATGCCTTGCATAATTCTTTCCAAAGAACAGAATAAGAAGGCTATGAAGCAGAAAACCGTCATGCCTTATTAAACATTAACTATGGAGATGATGCCCTTAAACACCTGTGGAGTATTAAGATGCACAGAGATTACGGGTCCCTGCAATTTATCATTTCTTTTCTGTCTTGGACTGTTATCCTTTGGGTTCATTCATGAATCAAACACAGAATCTAAGATAATTTTTAAAAGCAATCATTTGACATCTTGGTTTTAGACTCCATTTCTCTGGACATCAGTTTCTCATTATTCATTTTGGAGGTGAGATTACTTTATCTCCATAGTTCCTTTCCACACTAACAAAGCACATATTTTATCTTAAAAATCCAGAGTGGTCTTGTCCTCTGACTATCTCTTCTCCTTGGATGGGCCCTGCCCCAGCCCTGTCAGCCTCCAGCCACCATGTCCTTGAGACTGAACACCATGCCTTCAGTTAAGTTTCAGAGGTCTGATAGAGAGAGTTGACATATAAATTTCCAACCTCTGACTGGAATGTTGGAAGATTTGGGAATGGATGATGAAGAAGACAGTTACCAGGTTCCTCTTTGGAGGCCTTTCTTTACTCCATCTTGTGAGGGTTTGACACAAGTGACTCCATTGTAAATGTGACAAGTTTCTCAGTGGGGGAGGGGTGGGAGGAGCTACTGACATCTGAAGAATGGTTGCCAGGGATGCCGATAAACATCCTTCAGTGCCCAGGATCAACCCAATGTTAATGCAGCCATATTTGAAAAAGTCATCAGTGGTTTACCCACCACAAGAATGACCTTCCTCCTCCTGCAGATAATGAGAACAAAGAAAAGTGATAGAGGATAACTCTGTTTGGGATCAAGAATTCCTGAAAGTTGACCAAGGAACACTTTTTAAATTTATTCTGGCTGCAAACTACTTAGACATTAGAGGTTTGCTGTTACACACAAGAGTGTTCACAATTATAAAGTGGAAAACTTTTAAGGACCTTTGCAAGAACTTCAACATCAAAATGACTTTACTGCCGAGGAGGAAGCCCAGGTATACAAGGAGAACAGCGGTATGGAAAGAATTGAAAGGTTACGTCTGACTGCAACACTATAGAGACGGTTCCAAACACAGTTTCATTGCGCTTTTCATGATCATTTATATAAACAAATAAATAAATACCTTTATATTAGGCAACCCATAAGTGCGGCAGCCAATCAATTGTATTAGCACAATGTCGTCCTCATTGCATGTGAAGTTTGAATACAGATTCCAAACGTATGACTGGGTTTCTTCTTAACTGATCAGAAGTTTCTGTTGTGTTTGCTCGGAATAAAATTGAACTATGGGTTCCCCATAGAATGTGGCATTGGGGGCTTTTCCTCTTTTTTATAAAGCGATTTCTGCTTAGTTTATTGTCCTGTTAACTTTAGTGAGCTTTTAAAAGCTGGCGTTGTAAATAAAACAACTTGCAAAAAGAAAAAAAAAACAATAAATCCAAATCAGCAAATAGAAAATTTTGAGAATGGTAAGAATTCTTGAGACCGTGTGTTCCATTCTGGTCACATTTATATTGGCTTGGGCTGTTCGAGGCACCATATTGTTTCTAACAAGACAACAAAAATCTCTCCTGGAAGATCTGGGTCACACCAGGTATTCCATCATGGTATAGATGGAATCTTCTGTTATGGTAAGGCATGGGTCTGTTATCCTGGGGGAAATTAAAATTTAATGTAAAGAAGGGAAATCCCAAATTTCTGGCCTGAGGATTGGTGGAGAGAAGATGCGCAATAGAAATAGAATTCAGTTTCTCCCTACTAAAAAAAAAATAAATATAAAAAATAAAAACCCTTTATTTATATTTTTGTTACATGTATAATAAGCTAACTAGGAATTGAATTCTTGATGGGGAGAAGAAAAGAATATGTACCTGATAAACTAATTTTGCACATGAATTGGAACATAGAATATTTTGCACTTTTGAAGAGAAACCCTCTCAAACTGGAAAAACCAGAAGATTCAACCCAGACTTTTTCTTCTCCAGGTGGTGAGTCTTTAGAAAATCTTGCCAGGGTCATTAGAAATAGCTAGAAAATGGCTTCATGCATCTCCACAGTATCGCTTATGGCCATAATTTTTACCTAAACTGTCAGTTGCCATCTTTCTTTGCAATATCATGAAATGAAGACAGATTGCTACTCAGAGCCCTTGGACATATATCTGCTCGTTTGAGAAAAACTGCGTTGATAAAAGTGCAGATGCGAACTCCACATGAACACTACACCCTTCAGTACGAGGCATGGAACAAACGTGGTTTTGATTTTATTATACAAGAAATGCCATACGTGCTTTAAAAGCAGGCCTTAGTGTGTGGCAGGCTCACTCATGAGTCCTGAAAAGAAAGAAACCCAAGCTGACCAAGCTGCCTAATTACAGGGAGTGGAATCCAGAGGCCCTGTCCTTATGGATTTTTCCAGAAATTTAGGAAAATATGATTACAATAGGACCTTCTTCTTTCGACATTTTTATACTCTTTTTCCACCTGGCCAGATGTCCCACAGCTTTCAAAACATCCTGATGCTTTTTTTTAAAAAAATAAAATATATATATAGCGCTACATATTTTTACTGGGATCTTTCAGCATGCTAGGTTTTGTTTAGAGCTCATGGGTTTTCATTGTTTGGGTTGGGATTTTACTTTTATGAGGTGTTAGGGCAAAAGAAGGGGTGTGTTATAATTTTATTTTGTTTTTATTTTAATTGCCACACGCTCTTCTAACCCTTCCCCTGAGGTTGACCTTTTCAAAAAAGGATGATCATCTGATTTCCTGTATCTTAAGAGAAAAAATTCTTAGCAGGTCAAGAATCAGGTTGAGATGGTTATGTTAGCCTTCCTTGTCCTCCCAATGACGTTAAAACAAAATGAGTCAAAATGAGATGTGACTCTTTTTTTTTTTTTTTTTCAAAAATGCTTAAAAATACACACACGGTTTCAGTTCTGGTGGTGGAACAGTCTGTTCCAAAGAAATCGCAGATTTCTGACCCTCCTTATCTGTCGGCATTGTATTTCTAGAAATTCCACCCAAGAACAGTTAGAATCTTCCTCCTGAGACCACGAGTCATGGAAAGGGACAAGGACAAGATATAATAAAAGGTCTTTTCAAAGCCACTCGCTTCCAGATCCAAAATGGGAATTGATTTTCTCTTCTGATTCTGAAGCTGGAGGAAAGGACCAATTTAATTGTGCAATCCCCTCCAAGGCCTGCGTGCTCGGGTCTGAACCGTGGGACGTGCAAGACGTCTCAAAGGAGAAGAGAACAGTAGTTTTCTTTATTCCGGGAACACCTGTTAAGAGGTTATAGGGGGTTTTATATACAGCAAGTAGAACTCCAGTCTTCTCTCTCTCAGGGAAAAAGAAAAAAAGAGGCCTCATTAAAATATGTCCTTTGCCAAAGTTTCATTGCTCAAGAGCCAGTGCGACTTTCAACCCTTAGGCTCTCTGCAGACTGCGCTTTCAACCTTTCCAAGAGCCTCCTTGTAAATTCTGAGCTTAAATACATTCCCCATCATTTTCTAGGCTAAAGTGGTTTCTGAATTAATATCTACTTCACCACAATAGTGATTAAGTGAGTCATTTCTTAATGAGGCAACACATTATTCACATAGCTTTCCTTCACAGTATTTATGAATATATATATATATATATATATTCACCTCTGTGTATGGTGTGTGTGTGTGTGTGTGTGTGTGTATGTGTGTGTGTATGATTTTGTAAGTGTAACTGAGAGGTTAGAATAACAAAATGTTCAGGAATGTCAATAGGTCACTAGAACATTTAAAGTAGAATAAAAATACTAGACAGTCAGTAATGGGAAACTTCCCATCAGTAGACTGAGTAGACACAGAGGATGCCTCTGTCCCACTCCAAAGACATAGAAATGCTGACTGGAAAATTAAAGGACCAAAAAATAACAGCGAGCTCAGAACCAAAACAAGAAAGAGAATTTCTTAGGTGCCAGAAAGAAAGTGAGTCCTTACAACCACAGCGATGACCTGAAGTCACATGACTCCCTGGGTGTCAATCGCAGAAACAGGCCCAAGAGCCTGAGATCTGGTTTAACATAAGATCTCAGGACCCAGAAACATGAGAGTGCGGGAACTGTCTTCTGGACAAAGTGGGGAGCATCGAGGGCCACTCTGTTTCAAGAAGGGGAACAGAACAGCTCTGTCCACTGGCTTGGACAAGCTTCATGAATCTGCCCTTCTCACTAAGGCAGGAGATAAAACGAAGTTATTGTGAGCCATCAAAGACTTTAGCCTGAGCTCATGCGCAGATGTGGGGTCTCACTTCTACCCTGGGTAGCACAGAAATCCAAGAGTGACATAATAACATTTAAAAAATGACCTGAAACACCAAAATCTACAGGGCCCTGACTGATAGCAACCCCAGACCACTCTATGAAGATACCTCGGTGGTCCAGAGTGCCTGGAGCTTCTGAAGCAACCTCTGTTGCAAATCAGATGACAACAAAAAATAACCAACCAGGGGAGGAAGCAAACCACTGAGCAGTGGAGAATTTGCTCCTCCAAGATTAGAGAGAACAGTTTGTCGTAGATAGTTTTCTTTTACTATAACAAAACACCTGAGTGAGTAGTCCATAAAGAATAGAGGTTTATTTCGCTCACAATGCTGGAGGCTGCAAAGTCAAAAAGCGTGGTGCCAGGAGCTGCCTGGCACGTCATGAGGGCCTTCTTGCTGCATCATGGTGGAGGGCATCCTATGGAGAGGCAGAGCAAGCTGCTACCTAGTCTCTGTTCCTCTGTTTATGAAGCCACTCTTGTCATCATAGCAGGTCCACCTTCATGTTCTCTTCTATCCTAATTACCTCCTCAAGTTCCCACGTCCAAATTCCATCATCATATGGGTTTGGAAATTAAGTTTCCAACATATAAAATATGGGGCAGGACACACTCAAACCGTAGCATAGATACGTTGGAAAAGAACTTAGGGTGAATGTTAACAATATTCAAAGCAATAAAGAGAGGGAAAAACCCACAGGGTGTAATAATATCTCCTGATTGTGAGCATCCTTTTGTCCATTACTAGGCAGGAGAGGGGAGAGACAGAGCCCAGTTTCCTGGTACTTGAGAAGAGCTCATTTGTCTGGACTATGTAAGTAATTTGTCTTCAGATAAGGGGACGCCCACTTCAGGGAATGCTGATAGTTCCTATGTGTGATCTCAGGACTTAGTCTTTTTTCTTGAGATGGAGAGACTGCATGGACAAAAGAAAATGGAAATGCATTCTTTTTTGACCCTTGATTTGCCATGTACTAGTTTTAATTCTCTTTCAAAGGTGAGGCAAGGGACCTTGAAGAGAGTTCTGAATCCTTTGCTTTTCCTCCAGTAAAGTTACTCATTTGTTATAATGTCTTCCGATGCCAATAAACTCCATAATTTTTTTTTTCAACTCATGATAACCAAGCAGTTTCCCTACTCCCTTGCTTCTGGTACTCTTCAAAGTAAAAGGAAATTCCCTGAGTAAAACTAAGATTGTTATTTCTAAACAAGCCTTTGTCTGCTTGGGCTGCAATAATGAGATGTCACAGACTGGATGGCTTCAACAAGAGACTGTATTTCTTTTAGTTTTAGAAGCTGGGAATTCGAGATGAAGAGTTCAACTGAACTGACCAATTTGATTCCTGGTGAGGGCTCTCTTGCAGATAGCTAAATTCTCACTGTATCATAAAGGCACTAATCCCATTATGGAGGCCCCACCCTCATAACCCTACCTAAACCTAATTACCTCCCAAATTCACCACCTTCCTAATACTATCACATTGGAAATAAAGGCTTCAAATATGAATCTTGGGGAGACAAAAACATTCAGTCAGAGCATCATCCCCAAAACCTGGAATGCAATCTTAGTTTTGTCCGTAACTAGATGCCTGGACTTGGGCAATTTATCATCAGTTTATTCATGAGTAACATAAGAAAAAAATAGCATTTTGGTAATATTTTGGAAGCTTAAATAACACAACAATCCCAGGTGCTGCTGACTTCCTGCCTACCTTTCAATCAATAATCTTGAGTTACATCTGTTTGGTTCATCCATGAACCCTAAACTACCTTTCAACAAAAAACAGTCAAGGGACTGGGGTGTGGCTCAATGGTAAAGTGCTCACCCAGCATGAGCGAGGTCCTGGGTTGGATCCTCAGCACCACATATAAATAATAAAATAAAGGTATTGTGTCCAACTACAACTAAGAAATAAATATTTTTTTAAAAAAGAATAGTCAAAAATATGTGATTGATAGGTTGACTTTACACAAGGTTTTGGGCTACACCAGTCCTCACTCATTTTATATTTTTTACCCACCTATTCTCAAAGGCTGAATAATTTGCTTCTTGATCATTGTTTAACCAGACATTCAGGGTAAACTGGAACCTCTACAAAAATCCTTAGGGATGTTATATGAAATACTTCTGGAAAGAAAATTGAATATTTTCAGAGGGCAAATTGAGTTTTTTGTCTTATGAACAAAATACACATTGTAACAGAGGATTAAATTTCACCGTCTATCTAGGAAAGTAACTCGAACAATAAAAGTCTCTGTTCCTATCATTATGAATCTAATTGTTTTCTCGAATACAGAGGAGATTCTAAGAAGCCAAAAATGGAAATTCTATGGGAATGATTAATATAAAGTAAATATTCAGCATAACAGAAAATGTTTTTAAAAAAAATAGTTCATTAAATAGCTAGTGTGGCATTATATTATAAAGACAAATTTCCATTTAGGAAAAAAGTTCTCATTCAAAATGAAGCCTGATAATTATTATGAACCCATATAAAGGCACAATTGACAGTCAAGAAACATGCATATTCAGATGACTCTCATAAAACTTACACAGGAACAGTGCTTCCTCATAGTTCAACCTACAAAGCTTCAGAAAAATTAAAGATAAGCTTTGAAATTAAAAAGCAAAACAGAAGAAGAAAACAATGGCATTAACATTAGAAGATATTATTTTATAAACATATTCAATGTTAGTCCCCATGGGGGTGTACAATGCAATAGATCTCATTGTTTCATATATTGGCCATATTATTTCTTAATACCCAATGTCCAAAATAATAATATATCTTTAAAAATTCTGGAGAGTTTAGCTTAATTTATGTTGTTATTCATGCTTGGGCGTTGTCATGCTACCTTGATAGACCATAAATTCTTTCTTGAAACTTTATAGAGAAAATAACAAACACATTCCATGATCTTCCATGACACTTAAACTAATTAAAGAATTTATTGAATACATAACTCCTAAGAAAAACTAGCCCTAAAAGTTCTGCCCAAACTCTGGATAGGCAATGCAGAAAGAAAAAAAAAAAAAAGCCCATTGAAACTCTTCACAAAACTTTTCTGTCAATAGTTCTAGAATGACCAGGCTTTACCATCTGGAATCCATTGCCTTGTGATGGAGAATCAGATGTTCTGTCAGGGTTGCTTTTGGGATCAAGTGGTTCAAGAAGTGTAGGACCAATTCCTGAAACAGAGGGAGCCCTGTAGAGTCATAAGAAAGGGGAAGGAAGAAAAGAAAGTAAATTGTCTTTGTCCAGAAATGAAATGAACAAGGCTAGAAGTTATACTCTGGGTCATGCACAACCTCTCCAAACCGTGGCAGATAAAAAACTAACCCCACATGTACTTCTTGGTCTCTGATACATAAGATAAAGAGAAATTATTATTACCATGTGTAATCCCATTAAAATATACATTCTCACGAGGGACACATCTTCATCAATTTTATGCCATGCACAAAGGAGATTCTCAGCTTCTTATTGCATGGAGAGATGGATGGATGGAAGGGTAGATGGATGGGGATGGATGGATGGACTGATAGATGGGTAGGAAGGTGGAGTTGATTTCTCTTGAACTGACACCCTGATTTGGACACTTTTCTCACCTCTTTTTAAGTTGACACCAATCACATAAAAGACCCTCAGACTTCTGCCCTTGATTTGGACAGCTGTTGCAGAAGTTCACTTCCCACAGAATGAATTCAGTTCATTTCCCACTGAATGTGAATGCAGAACAGAGGAAGAATGCACACCGTGGGTGCTCACAGGATGGATGTAGGACTAATTCGTTCCTGATCCCAGAAGAAGTACAATTTGGCCCTAAAATAAGAGTAATTTTACTCTACCTGCTTTTAAAATAATTAAGTCTAATATTTATGGGCAATTAATCTTAAAATTTTACTAAACTATTGAACTTGCCTTTTATTTTCTCCTTCTTTTATTTAAAAAAAGAAGTTAACGGACTATCGTGGAGCCAAGATCCAGTCCAGACTGCCCACACCAGCCCACTCTGGATCCAGGCTCTCAGTAGGCCCGGTTCACCCCTCTCCCAATGGAGCAGACACTGCCAGGGGTCTAGCCTTTGACATAAGACAGCCCCTTCTGACCAGCAGACTACTGCAGGAAGTCAAGCCCTGGGGCCCAGATCTACCCACACAGGGCTGTGCTGGGGCCCAGGCACACAGCAGGCCTTGTCCAGCCCTTTCCCAGCTCAGCAGACATTTGCCATAGCCTAGCCTCTGGTGCAGGACTGCCCCTTCTGACCAGTGGACTACCACAGGAGGTCAAGCTCAGCAGCCCAGATCCATTCACTCCAACTAATGCAGGACCAAACCCAGGATGCAGCAGCATCCATTGAGAGGGTCTGGAAGCCCAACATCAAAGTGAGGAAGAGACAATCTACACAGTATGACAAGAATATAGGGAAGAAACTGTAATATCTCAGATCCACACTGCAAGAAAGGAAGACACATAGATAACATGAAAAAACAAGGGAGGAAAGTGCCCCAAACAAACCAGGTCACTATAATAACAGAACCCATGGACAGCAAAGTTGATGAAATGTCAGAGAAGGAGTTCAGAAAGTTCATAATTAAAATGATCTGTGAATTAAAGAATGACCTAAATGAGTAAATACAGGCAAAAAAAAAAAAACCTCCAATAATGAGATAAGAGAACAAATACAGGTAGCAAAAGATTACTTCAAGACAGTGATAGACACTCTGAAAAAAAAAAAGTCAAAAATCCTTGAAATAAAGGATACAATAAATCAAATTAAAAAACTCAACAGAAAGCATAACCAACAGACTAGATCACTTGGAAGAAAGAACATCAGATAATGAAGATAAAGTATATAATCTGGAAAATAACTTGATCACACAGTGAAGACCAAATCTAAGAATTACTGGGATAGAGGAAGGCACAGAGTTTCAAACCAAAGGAATGCACAATCTCTTCAATGAGATAACATCAGAAAACTTCCCAAGCAGGAAGAACAAATTGGAAAAAAAAAATACAAGAGTCTTACAGGACATCAAATGTACAAAATTACAACAGATCTACACCAAGGCACATTATAATGAAAATGCCTTAGCATACAGAATAAGGATAGAATCTTAAAAGCCTCAAGAGAGAGGAATCAGATCACATATAGAGGAGACCAATTCATATCTCAGCAGATTTTTCAATCCAGACCCTCAAGCCAGGAGATTATGGAACAACATATACCAAGCTCTGAAAGAAAATCAATGTCAACCAAGAATCTTATATCTAGCAAAACTAAACTTTAGATTTGATGATGAAATAAAAACCTTCCATGATAAACAAAAGTTAAAAGAATTTACAACTAGAAAGCCTGCACTACAAAATATCGTCAGCAAAATATTCCAAAAAGAGAAAATGAATAAAAATGATGAAAATCAGCAGAGGGAGGGATTACACTAAAGGAAAATCTAATCAGTGAGAAATCAAGTCACATTAAATACCAAAAATAAACAAAAATGACTGGGGATACAAGTCATGTCTCAATAATAACCCTGAATGTTAATGGCCTAAACTCACCAATCAAAAGACATAGACTAGCAGATTGGATTTTAAAAGAGACCCAACAATATGCTGCCTCCAAGAGACTCATCTCATAGGAAAAGACATCCACAGACTGAAGGTGAAGGGTTGGGAAAAATCATACCATTCACATGGACTGCAAAAGCAAGCAGGGGTTTCCATCCTCATACCAAATAAAGTAGACTTCAAATTAAAGTCAATCAAAAAGGATGAGGAAGGACACTACATACTGCTCAAGGGAACCATACACCAACAAGACTTAACAATTATAAATATATATGCCTCAAACAACGGAGCAGTTATGTTCATCAACAAACCATTCTCAAATTCAAGAGTCAAATAGATCACTACACAATAATTTTGGGTGACTTTAACACACCTCTTTCATCACTAGATAGATCTTCCAAACAAAAGCTGAACAAAGAAACTATAGAATTCAATAATACAATCAATAACTTAGACTTAACCCACATATATAGAGTATTCCATCCTTCAACAATAAAATATACTTTCTTCTCAGCAGCATATATATCCTTCTCTAAAATAGACCATGTACTATCCCACAAAGCAACTCTTAGCAAATATAAAAAAGTAGAGACACTACCCTGCATTCTATCAGATCATAAAAGAATGAAATTAGAAATCAATAATAAAATAAGAAATAAAATCTACTCCAACACCTGGAAACTAAATAATTTGCTACTGAATGAACAATGGGTTACAGAAGACATCAAGGAGGAGAATAAAAATTTTTAGAGGTGAATGAGAACACAGATACAACATATCAAAATCTCTGGGACACATGAAAGCAGTTCTAAGAGGAAAGTTTATTGCATGGAGTTCATTCCTTAAAAGAAGAAAAAGTCAACAAATAAATGACTTAACACTATATCTCGAAATCCTAGAAAAAGAAGAACAAATCAACACCAAAAGCATCAGAAACAGGAAATAATTAAAATCAGAGCTGAAATCAGCGAAATTGAAACAAAAGAAACAACTGAAAAAAATTGACAGAACAAAAAGTTGGTTCTTTGAAATAAATAAATAAAATTGACAGATCCTTAGCCATGCTAACAAAGAGAAGGAGAGAGAAAACTCAAATCACTAACATATGTGATGAAAAAAGGAAATATCACGACAGACACTACAGAAAAACAGAAGATAATTAGAAATTATTTTGAAAACTTGTATTCTAATAAAATAGAAAATATCAAAGGCATCAACAAATTTCTAGAGTCATATAATTTGCCCAAATTGAATCAGGATGACATACACAATTTAAGCAGATCAATTTCAAGTGAGGAAATAGCAGATGCCATCAAAAGTCTACCAACCAAGAAAAGCCCAGGACCCGACGGATACACAGCCGAGTTCTACAAGACCTTTATAAAAGAACTAATACTAATACTCTCCAATTTATTTCAGGAAATAGAAAAAGAGGCAGCACTTCCAAACTTATTCTATGAGGCCAATATCACTCTAATTCCAAAACAAAGCAAAGACACATTAAAAAAAAAACTTCAGACCAATATCTCTAATAAACAGAGATGTATAAATTCTCAATAAAATTCTGGCAAATCAAATACAAAAACATATCAAAAAGATAGTGCACCACGATCAAGTGGGGTTCATCCCAGGGATGCAAGTTTGATTCAACATAAGGAAATCAATAAATGTAATTCATCACATCAATAGACTTAAAGATAAGAACCATATGATCATCTCAATAGGTGTAGAAAAAGTATTTAACAAAAACATCACCCCTTCATGTTCAAAACTCTAGAAAAACTAGGGATAACAGGAACATATCTCAACATCATAAAGGCTATCTATGCTAAGCCCCAAGCCAACATCGTTCTAATGGAGAAAAATTGAAGACATTCCCTCTAAAAACTGGAACAAGACAGGGATGCTCTCTTTCTCCTCTTCTATTTAATATAGTTCTTGAAACAATGGCCAGAGCAATTAGACAGATGAAAGAAATTAAAGGGATTCACGTAGGAAAAGAAAGACTCAAATTGGCACTATTTGCTGATGATATGATTCTATACCTAGAAGACCCTAAAAGTTCTATAAGAAAACTCCTAGAACTAGTAAATGAATCAGCAAAATAGCAGGATATAAAATCAACACCCATAAATCAAAGGCATTTCTGTATACCAGTAACAAATCCTCAGAAAGGGAAATGAGAAAAACAACCCCATTTTCAATACCCTAAAAAAAAATACTTGGGAATCAACTTAATGAAAGAGGTGAAAGATCAATATAATGAAAATTACAGGACCCTAAAGAAAGAAATCAAAGAAAACCTTAGAAGATAGACAGATCTACCTTGCTCTTGGATAGGCAGCATTAATATTATCAAAATGACCATGCTTCCAAAAGCACTATACAGATTTAATGCAATTCTAATCAAAATTCCAATGACATTCCTCATAGAAATAGAAAAAGCAATCATGAAATTCATCTGGAATAATAAGAGACTCAGAATAGCTAAAGCAATCCTTATAGGAAGAGTAAAGCAGGTGGCATCACTATACCAGAACTTAAACTGTACTATAGAGCAATAGTAAAAAAAAAAAAAAAAAAAAAACAGCATGGTATTGGCACCAAACCAGACTGGTAAACCAATGGTACAGAATAGAGGACACAGAGACTAACCCACAAAACTATAATTGTCTTACATTAGACAAAGGTGCCAAAAACATGCATTGGAGAAAATATAGCCTCTTCAACAAATGGTGCTGGGAAAACTGGAAATCCATATGCAACAAAATGAAATTAAACCTCTGTCTCTCACCATGCACAAAACTCAACTCAAAATGGATCAAGGACTTAGGAATACAACCAGAGCCCTTGCGTCTAATAGAAGAAAAAGTAGGCCCTAATCTCCATCATGTGGGATTAGGCCCCAGCTTCCTTAATAAGACTTCTATGGCACAAGAATTAAAATCAAGATCAATAAATGGATGGACTCAAACTAAAAAATTTCTCCTCAACAAAATAAACAATCTGTGAGGTGAATAGAGAGCCTACCTCTTGGGAGCAAAACTTTAGCCCTCACACATCAGATAGAGCACTAATCTCTAGGGTATATAAAGAACTCAAAAAGCTAAACACCAAAAATACAAATAACCCAATCAATAAATGGGCCAAGGACTATGAACAGACCGTTCTCAGAAGATGATGTACAATCAATCAACAAATACATGAAAAAATGCTCATCATCACTAGCAATTAGAGAAATGCAAATCAAAACCACTCTAAGATTTCATCTCACTCCAGTCAGAATGGCAGCTGTTATGAAGACAAACAACAAGTGTTGGAGAGGATGTGGGGAAAAGGGCACACTCATACATTGCTGGTAGGACTGCAAATTGGTGCAGCCAATATGGAAAGCAGTGTGGAGATTCCTTAGAAAATTGGGAATGGAATCACCATTTGACTCAGCTGTCCCTCTCCTCAGTCTATACCCAAAGTTAGCTAATCCCAAAAAAACAAATGCCAAATCTTTTCTTTGATATAAGGAGGCTGATTCATAGTGGGATAGGGAGCAGAGCACCGAGGAATAGATGAGCTCTAAACAGGGCAGAGGGGTTGGAGGAGAAGGAAGGGGGCATGGGGTTATTAATGATGGTGGAATTATTATTATCCAAAGTACAGGTATAAAGACACTAGTCGGTGTGAATATACTATGTATACAACCAGAGATATGAAAAATTGTGCTCTATATGTGTAATAAGAATTGTAACGTATTCTGCTATCTTATATAAATAAAAATGTGATCCTGCAATCTGTACACGTGGTAAAATTAAGAATTTATAAGCCACTTGAACCAAATGTATGAAATATGATATGTCAAGATCATTGTAATGTTTTGAGCAACCAATAAAAAATAAAATAAAAAATAAAAAAGAAGTTAAATGGCAAGCTTTGTAAGATTGTTGCTTTAACACATATTCACATATATGTAAAGAAAATCATATAAATATCTATTTTGTATATATAGAAGTTATCATTTGATTTTTTTTAATTAAGCCTCATTCTTTTATAGCCATGTTTTTTTTTCTTTTAGTCAGGAATATGTGTGAATGGTTTTGATAATAAATTACATTGATTGGTTTTGAATATTAAACCAATCTTGCATTTTTTAGATATCCCCCACTTCATGTATATCCTTTTACATGCTATTGGGTTTAATCTGCTGATATTTATTAAGGATTCAGTATCTTTGTTCATGAGTGATATTGCTCTATAATTTCCTTTTCTTTTTTTCCTCTTTCTTTATAACATCTTTGACAGGTCTTGACATCAGGGTTATGCCCGCCTATAAAGATAGGTTGGGAAATATTTTCTCCTCCTTTATTTTCTGAAAGAGCATGTATAAAATGATCATTTCTTCCTTTAATATTTACTAAAATTTACCACTGAAACCATCTGGATCTGAGTTTTCCTGGAAAAAAAAAGCACTTGTTTTGCTACCACACTTTATTCTACCCCAGTCCACCTGGGGAAATACACAATTAATATTTTCTCCTGGTATCTCATTTAAAACTTTTCAGTCACTGTTATTCAATAGGAGAAGGATAGTAGCCTTATCTATAGACATATAAATAACTGTGAATTATCAAAATCAAAAGTTGATGCAATGTTCATAGAAATTAATGTTCAATTTATTTTTTCAGATTGAAGATGATCTGATGGTACAAGAGAAGCAGAAACCTGGCTGGGTTATCCTTACCCCAATCCAGCAAGTCAAGGCTTGGGCACCAATACTTGCAATGCTTTCCAGAGCACACGCAGGATAATTTGTCTTTTATGTCCTTGGCACTCTCCATCACTGACTATGCTCCTATTTTCCAACTAAAATAAAATATCGTTGAACCTGCCAAGGCATTGAAATTGGTTCACTGAAATAAAAACTTCCAACAACAGGGATATTTGGATTATTACAGATTACAAATTTGGGGATTTTAATCTTCCCATTCCCAAATCCAAGTTAGATTTTCAGAACTCTGTTTCTTTAGGCATGTACTTGATTCCATAAATATGTGCTTGTGTATTTGTGTATACACTTCTAATTTATTATCTCATTTTCTCATTCTCAAAAAAAAAAAAAAGATTTGTTCCACCTGAAGGCTGATGGATAATGAAAATGTCTTAATTTGTATTTATTCAAAACCATTCACACATGTTCCTGACCAAAAAAAAAAAAAAGACATGGCTAAAACAGAATGAGGCTGAATTATAATGAATGAACTAAAACATATGCATTTCCCCTGCTAGCTGAATACTTACTCTAGGGAGCTTATATGCTCAGCCAATGTAAGGGGGCCCTTATCTTAGGACTGATTTCAGCAGCTACCCCCCATCCCCAGGTCCCCCCGGAAAGTCTCACCGACATCCCATCCTGCATTCCAACAGCAGCTCCCTCTCTGTATTCCTTTCAGGCCTAGAGAGAATAAGGGCTTATCCATCCCTTGTTGGTTTCTCATTATCTTTCACACTGTTTGTAAACACACACACACACACACACACACACACACACACACACACACACACCTATGTGAATGAGCAACATGCTTCTGTCCCAAACCTGATTTAAAAAAAAAAAAAAAAAGTCAAGTCTTGTCACTAAGGCATATGATAGATTGTCACTAGAAACTGGCCTCTTCCTAAGCAGAGCCTCTGTAATGTGTTGCTGGGACTGGAGATGAGCTCAGACTTCAAGACCCAGCAGAGGGGCCTCCACGTTATGGCAGCCAAGGAAACTGAAGTTGGTAGTGGTCAGAAAGGTATCATAATTTTTCTTCCTGTTTCTCAACTGAAATCTTTCCAGAAAACCCCAGTCTAGCTAGTGTGTGGATTGGACAGAAAACTCAGTGGGAACCATGTGGCTTTTATTGCTCAGCGTGGAATTCTGCCTAAGCCAACGCAGAGAAACCATACAAAAAAAAAATAAAAACAAGTAAAAGCATCCCAGGAGCCGCACTGTGAGGGCTGCACATGATGTGACCCTTGAGGATACGGTCTTCCCAAACAGAATTGTGGGCAAAGGGATGCACTTGAAACTGGATGGCAGCCGACTCATAAAGGTTCATTTAGACAAAGCATCACAGAACAATGCGAAAATTAGGGTTGAAACTATTTCTGGTATCTATAAGAAGCTCACGGGCAAGGATGTTAATTTTGAATTCCCAGAGTTTCAGCTGTCAACAAAAATGACTGAAGTATCATTCACAGTAGGAAAAAAAAAAAGTCAATCATCTGCTGAACAAGGTGGATAATGAAGAGCTAGGTCTTGCCTCTTCATTCAAAAGATAAACTATTAGATCTCAAGAATAATGTTTTAGCATTGTCCTTTTATTGGCCATGAACTTCCTTCTAAAAGAAAAGTTCCAGAATTGTTTAGATGAGGGACAGTATCATCCAAACATCCAGTCTCCAAAGGTGACTACTTGGCGGGAAGTACTATTATTAAAGTTCTGGATGTTTGTTATTTTACTGCCCCATGATCCCATTACATCTGCTCATCATTACCCATCAGAAAATAAGTACCGGGGCTGGGGTTGTAGCTCAAGGGTGGAGCACTTGCCTAGGACAGGTGAGGCCCTGGGTTGGATCCTCAGCACCACATAAAAGAACAAATGAACAACAACAAATAAATAAAGGTTAAATTCTTTTTTAAAAAATAGGTACCTTGGAACTTCTGAAAGCATAACCAAATTGTTGAACTCCTCAGGCCCAGACAAGAAAACAGAAAATAGCTTACTACCAAAAGAGAGAGAGAGAGACAGAGAGAGAGAGAGAGAGAAATTTACTTGAGGATAGATTTGACATCGTGAGTACTGGAAAAAAAATAAAATTGTTTCCAAAACCCATGTTTCATTAAGTGGACATATGTAAAATTATTTTCACATTGTGAGAGGCAAGTTGTCTATGATTTTAGACATAAAATATGCATGTGCTTGAAGAATCATTTATTTCCTCAGACTCTCCAAGAACCCGTTTTCTTTTTTAGAATATTAATATTTAAGACAAGAACTTGAAACCTGAGCTGATGGCTAGTTCTCTACTTAGTTAATTTCATAAAGCTGGTGTAAAATTTGTCTCTTTCTTTTCTCTGGACAAAACGTACTACATTAAGCTGTTATTGTGGCTTAAAAATACATGCAAACATTTTGAACTTTCTCAATGTTTTTAATTTAGATTTGCACAATCATAGAAATTAGAGATGGAGAAACCATCTCAATAGGAACCGTAGTCCTCGGTCTGGTCTTGGTTCTCCTTTCCTGATTAATAAAGCTATTGAGGAAAAAAAAAAACCCTCTATCCATTACTCCCATTATATCACTATTTCTGAGCCAACATTATCTCTTGAAGGGAATGCCATTACTCTAATGATTTATTCTAGAATCCTAAAAGACCATCTTTCTCTTAGCATAACCTTTAAACTTATTGGTTGGCAGAGGCTGTGTCTGCATCAACTGCATCTTTTGAGCAAAAGATGTGATGATTGCAATTAACTGTAACAGCAAGATTGGCCTAGAGAAGACAGAGAAGTAGAACTTCCTGAACCACTTGGCTTGGGCCTATGTACACAAATTCTGCATGTCTTTTAGTCATATTTCATTCATATGAGGGACCATTGGCAAACACAAAATTCTAAGTAGATTATTTTTTAACAATGAATTTGTATTTAACTTTGTTAATATGCCCAATAACTTAATAGTTCTGGGGTTTTTTTTCACCTCAAGGCAAAATAGCCACTTAAATACCATATTATTTCGTAGATTCTCTTAATTTTGTTCTTTCATCTTCAACATGGCTCCATATTAAACTCATTTTACACATGAGGAAACTAAACTCTAAAATTGATTCATCATCATCTCTTTCTTCCAATATTCACTAACAAGGCAAAATAAGTTGGACTTTTGAGAATCATATTCAAAAAACAATATGACCTCCTTCTCAAGAGTTAGGCAAAATAATTTTTTTTTATTTTGAAATTTTACTAAAATGATTCTTTTATTTCAAAGCAGTTATTTTAAAACTGAATTCATTGTTGAAATTGCCCATCCAAATGCACATACACTAGGAGCAGATCAAAACTCATTGGCCCTTTAATGTGCCATTTTAACTAGCTGTATATTTTTATTTGTCTTTTTTTTATCATCCTAACCATATATTATTAAGCTCTTTCTTATTTCCCTCTCTCAATTTTCCTGGCCCCCCTGTTTTCCATGAAATCAAGTAGACTGACTTATGGACGTTCTTGGCAACCTAGAATCCACAGCTCTTTATTCCAATTAATTAAGCAGTAATGTTAACATTGGCGTGAGAAGAAATGAATTAGCATTTATTTGGCTTAAAATATGCACAGAGGAATGAAAAGATTGATCTTAACAGAAAGAACCCAATACATATCTGATGAAAATGCAACAGAGCTTAAAAGCAAACATATGATTGGAACATTGGTGTGGAAAAAACTCTGCTGGAACCCAACCATGCTCTTTGATTGGTCAGAACTGCCCTGTTGAGTGTTCCACCTAAGATTAGCACTTAACCATCAATCAGTACAATAAAATTGCTAGAGGACTTCTACTTGAACTTAACCTAAAAACTCACAAGCAGTAGATGTTTTCTCTCTTTGGCTAGGAAAACTTCAAAAGGATGATTTTGATGGACTAGATTTATGGTCAATTATAAACGCCTCCTATGTTATACATATAGTTCATATGACTTTCTTTTTTTTTTCATTTTTTTGCGTCTTTGTTTACATAAACAGTGGTTTCCATCTAAGAACCTCAATCTGTTTACAATATTAATTAGTTAAACCTAAACATGTTTTTTTCCCTGTATTACTTGTCTGACATCCCTTGGAAAGAATTTTTAACCAATAGGAAAAAATTAAAGTTTATACTGGAGAACATTTTCTTAAGTCCATTTGGCCAGGTCAGTAGGTTTGGAATTTGGCAGTGCCTGTAAATTTAATTTAATTTTATTTCATTTTGAAATTTTGCTGAGTGAATAGATCCAACTGAAGAAATCAGAAAATGATTTATTATAGGAATTTTTTTTCAAATATTACCTAAAATGTGGAGGAAAAAGACATCATCAAGTAAGCGTAAGTTGAAAGACAAGAGAAGCATTCAGCATATTAACCAGAATTTTAGAAAGACAAGTAATAACAAAGTATACACAGGAAAAAGAGACCCCAAAAGAATTATTTTATTCTTCCTGGATATGACTTATCAGTCATATCCTACAGAGCATAATCAATATTTAGATAGATTTCACTGATATTTTAGTATTAAAATATAGATTGGAACTAAAAGACATGAGAAGTTTGAAGGATTTATTGAAATTCTTCCATGCTCTGATTACAAATGAACACACATTTTTGCATTATCTGAAATGTGAGACCATTTCATCTCTCAATGGATGTCTTCATTTCCAAGGTTGACTTCTCAGGGGAGTCTAGAACTCCATAATTTTTCACAAACCCAAGATGTTTAAGAACAATATCCCTCATTGGAGAAAGGGGATCAGCCATATGGGAATATTAAGGGTCACATAAACATAGACTAAATCATTGTTCCAACATATGGAATATTCTGGTAAGGTAATACTTCAGGAAAAAAAAGAACCATTTTATCCTCAATTTCCCTCGAGACACCTTTGGAACAAGTGCCGGTTGACCCTGGGGAAGGAGATTCCTGCTCCAAGCCCTGGACAGTCCACATCAGCATGAAACACCCACCATGTCAGAGCCGTGGCCAGTGGCAAAGGAAAGTGCAGGTTCTCTTCCTTGCCTTTCAGTCACAGGCCAAAGAAGGAAAACTCACACACAAAAGTAAAGGATAAGTTCTTTTTCCAAGGAAATTTTTTACTTGCATTTTTATATGAAATAGGAGCCCTTGGAGGTACAGAGTGTCAAGTAAGAATTCGCTGTTGTGAGGCATCCAGTCTTAGCATCATTTAGAAAAGTCATCCACGTTTAGCTCAACAGGCCCCTTTTTAGTCCCTATTATGTAGTGAGCTTTCTAGTACAATTCACGGCTCAAAGAGGAAGACAAATTTAAAAGGGCAACAGGAAAGGTAGATTGCTCCAGGAAATGGAGTTAAAATCAGACAAAACACTGCCTGCACTGTTTCCGTCTTCCAAGGAAAGATCATTGCTAAGAGTGCCACATTTGGGGCTTTAATAACCAGCTCATAAATGCTTATTCCACCCTTGGCCAGGACCCATAGGGCCAGACTCTAACAATGTTCTCCTGGTGCTCATAAAACATGGTAGTCCTCTCAAGTTAATGAGACCAAGAACAGCTTTCTCAAAGCTGTGCCTGGAAACTCCCTGGAGAAAAACAGATAATTTTAATGTGCAGTCGTCAAAAGGAGGCATGAAGTCAGCCATGTACATTCAAAAGTTGTCATGTATTCGAATTTAGGAAAGGGTATTGGACCATGTGACTCGTGACATTTATTTATCAAAATAATTTGGTGTGGCTGAGATATGAGCATGACCATATGAATGGAAAATAGCCAATAAGGCAGCCAAAGGCAAGGGGGAAGAGGTACCTTCTGAAAAGATGAAATAATTTATTAGATTTGCTCCATGTCATAGGAAGTAGGCATCTTGGCTGTGTTGAACTGCCTACTGAGCATTTCATCATGGATGTACTTCAGGCATCTTAAAACATATGTCCGGTCAGGCATGGTGGCACACACCTATAATCCCAGCAGCTTGGGAGATAAGACCTGAGGATCATGAGTTCAAAGCCAGCCTCAGCAAAAGCAATGCACTAAACAACTCATAAAATATAAAATAGGGTTGGGAATGTGGCTCAGTGGTTGAATGCTCCTGAGTTCAATACCTGGTACCCACTCTAAAAAAGAAAAAAAAAAAAAAAAACTCCACATGTTCAAAACCATATGCATTGTTTTAAAATTCCAACGTAGAGCGATACAGTTCGTGATTGTTCAAGGGTCTCTAGGAACTCAAAGGCAAGAGAACTAAGTGCATTGTGAATGTCAAGCCAACCTGAGCCACATGTTGAGAAGGGAGCAGCAGCTCACACAGTGAACAGGTGCAGGAAGAGCATTTGAGGTAAGGAGCAGAGAACATGCAGACAAGAGGCAAGAAGAGTGTGAGATTTTTTTTTAAAACTCTAAAGCATGCATGTAGGGGCATGATAGGACCCAAAACAGGAGAGCAGGGACAAAATTATAAAGAGCCTGCATTAAATTTAAATTGCATCCAGAAAGATTCAAAGCAGGAGAACAATATGGTTACATTTTTGTTTCTAAGAGAACCCTCTGGGAGCAGTGTGGAGAAGGGATCAGGGACAAGCAAGACTACCTGCTAAACTCAATGAAGACTGGAAGACAGCAATGTGATGGCACTTGAGGGATGTGGACAGATGGTGAGATTGTGGTAAGGTAGACACCGAGGAAATTCATAAGACAGAAGACAAGCGTAGTACATAGGAGGGAGGAATTAAGGATAACTCTTAAAATTCAAGCTTCTGTGGCCAGTTAGACATCGACCCAAGTAGACAAAATGCAAGCAGAGGAGAAGTAGCAGGCTTTGGGACAGGGCAAGAGGCAATGGAAACTCTTTGGACATGTTGAGGTCCCAGTCATCTTTCTGGTAGAAAGATCAAGGAGGAAATCAGAGAGAGAAAACTGGAGCTCAGAAAGAAGTTCTCACCAAAGGTCAGACCTGGGAACCCTAGGCCTGGCTGTGGTTAGCCATAAGAATGATGAAGGTTTGTTTTTGAGTTTGTTTTTGGTTTTTTCTTTATTTTGTTTTATTTCATTTGTACTGGGAATTGAACCCAGGAGTACTTCACTTCCAAACTACATCCCCAATCCTTTTTATTTTGAGATGGGGTCTCACTAAGTTCCTGAGGCTAGCCTCAAACTTGTGATCCTTCTACCCCAGCCTCCCAAGTTACTGGGATTACAGGTGTCTGCCACCATGTCCTGCAATGATGAGAGCTTCTAAGTGAGACGGAGGTAAGAAGAAGGTTGAGGAAAGAACCCTGGGAGCAAAACAGACATGGAGAAGTATTCTTGGGAAGAGTCTGTGTAGACACCCACTTCTCTCACCCATAAAAAGCTAGTCTAACTGGAGGGCAGAACGAGCTCATGGTGGTTCCAAGAGAGGGGCCCACTAATGAAGTTCTTGGATGAGGAGAGGGAAACCTAGATCTGCCATAACGAGTCTTTCTGAAGCACAACTATTAGGAAATAGGAGCCCTTAGAGGAATGGCTAGAAGCCATTCTCCTCTACGGAGCCCGTGGGAGGGATGCCACCAATACAATGCCACCAATGTGGAGTTCAAAGCCTATGTGTGAAACCAGAATTGAAAGCTAAAGATAACCAGATGAGATCAGAACGTGTGGTGATGTGTGCAGCCTGTGTGCACATTAACTACCAATTTTCTACATATTTGCCTACTGAAAATGTACTTGCAACACCAGAAATTAATGCACACAGAACTACTGTAGTAATTCAAAAACATGCATGGATGCATGGAGTTGCATGTAATTTGAGTCCCCAACACGCATGTTTCCTGGTGAGGTCAAGTATGCCAATGCTCTGCCTCTTATCTCGGCTCTCATACTATAAACATGTCTCATTTTCACAGTCTATTTAGTGCCAGATTTTTTGGATGTTTGAACTTTTTGTTGGTGATTTTGCTATTTAACATGGTCCCCTGCATACTGCTGAAGTGCCGTCTAGTGTTCCTAAGCACTAAAAAGCTGTTGTGCACCTTATGAAAAAAAGTAATGTGTTCATTCAGGCAAGAGTTACTATGGTATTTCTCATGAGTTCAATTTTAATGAATCACTGATATTAAATAAGATGTCTTTTTAAAACAGAGACGCCCATAATTAAGGTCATGTATTGATCGTTTGATGAAAACACTGTTCTGGTGAGAGGCTTAAGAAATCTAATCCTGTGCTTTTCTGAAGGCGCAATTGTCCAGTATGTGTGGTAATCTAACAGAATAAAACTACTGCAGATAATGAGAACTGATAGTGTAGGTAAAGGCTCGAATGAGCAGAGAGCCTCGTTTGTCCCAAATGAAATCCTTAACTTACTCAAATGTTTCATTTAGACAAGCACAAAAGACAGGGGTTGGGGGTAGGGTTTTGAATATTTATTTGGGTTTCTCAGGTCAAAAAAGAAAAAAAAATTTTTTTCACTTTAAACCACCCAATCTTTGACTGCGATCCCATGAACTGAAGGTGGAAAAGGTACATATCATGGAGTCCAGCATCGTACCCTGCCACATGCTTGCTGTGTGACCTTGACAAGCTTTCCCAGCTCCAGATCTTCATGCCTCACCTATGAACTGAGGCAAAGGCACCATGTGACCCTGGTGTCCAATCCCTATCTACTCTCTGCCTGTGACTCTGCAGCCAGTTCCAAAGCCACACAGGCTTATGAAGAGGGGCTTCATTAATCATTGATTCATTAGATCATTGATTAAGAATTCTAGGAGGTGCCCAAACACAGTTAAATAGAAGTAAAAAGTTATCGTGTTCTACAGCACAGTTGGGGTGTCCATCACTTGCAATTGTCTATGATTTATGTTATGAATAACTAGAAGAGAGGAGCTCAAAGGCTTTGAACACAAAGTACTGATAAGGAGATGGAAACATGAATTACTTTAATCAGCACACACTGCATTAAAATATCATACCGTGTCCCATACATACATATAGTTATCATGTTAATCAGATAAATGTTTAAGGAGAGGTAAATATAAACTAGTCTCATTTGATCATTGTATATGGTATATATATTTTTCAGATTATGGCTCTGTACCCCCATAAATTTGTACCGTTGAAATTTTAAAGATTAAAAGAACAAAGGGACTCTAGAACTCTGTCTAGTTTTAACTACAACAACAGAATAAACCCAAAGGAAAACTTACAAAACTGACAGAGTAAAATATCCTCAGTCATTTCAAACGTGAGCAAATTAAAAATAGGAAGAAACGGCACAAAGGGAAGAGTGTTTTACCACGATTATTTAGAGCACATGACTTGAGTGTTCGAAACTGAACCCAAACTATGTGCATGCCAGGCTGCTCGGAGGCCCTGGTCCTGTCCTTTAGGTCTCTCCAGAGGATCCCAGTGTCTCTTACCAACAATTGCGTGCTCCACGAAGCACTTGGCACAGGGCTGGTTGGACATGTGTGACCCAGACGTTTCCATGGAAGGTTAGTGCTCCCAGATGGAGTCCTCATCTTAAGAATGTGTGCAGGATTAAGATGTAATCCATCGTGGCAAAGAATACAATGATGCATGAAATAAATGCTCAAGTTGACTTTTCCTCTAAAGAATCCTTTAACTATACAGGAGACATTAATAAACAGAACCCTCTATTTAGCAAAAGCTCTCTCTCTCTTCCATCTACATTGTGAGAGGGGAAGGCTAGGGATAAAATGCAGAAGGTTGAAAAGATAAAACACAGGGGACCACGTGCGTGCACACACGTGCACACGAAAATCACCTTGCTTTGTCTCTTGATTAAGCCAGTGAGGAAATCACCATTGCTACATGCAGACCACACCTAACATCTGTAGGAGTCCAGCACCTTCTCTTCCCCCGTCTCTATCCTACACCTGGAGGGGGTCTTGTGTGCACAGTTGCACACAGTGATGTAGGCAAGATTCAAAGAGCCCCATAGAAGAAGCCCTGGCAGGCTCTGGTCATGGGATCAGGGCCCTGGGGTAAGGAATTTGAGATTCTGGAATTGTGGGATGCAGTCTAGAAGCAGGGTGCAGGCTCTGGCCAGCATCTCCTTGGGTCCTCAGGCTCTTCTTACAATGGAGAGGGACCCAGCTGGGCTGGCTCGTGTGCAGCACCTCTCTCGAGATGCCATTTTATTTTTCTTGACATTTGATAATGCATATGTCTTTGCATGGATTTCCCAAACACTGTTCCAGCTCTCAATGTCTCAACACATCAAAAGTTGTCCCTCCAGGAGGATTAAAAGTTAAACCGTGTGTTGCAATGTCTGTAATACACCTGGGAATTTATGAAATCCACTGAGCTGGATTTTGGAGGATAAGAGCAAAGTCTCTTCTTTACAGAAGCTGCTGAAGACCTAAAATAACTAAAGTTGATGTTTCACTGAGAAATGACAATATGCTCTTCATCCCATTTATGAAATATAGCAATGCCTAATCACTGCTCTGTCTCCCTTTAATAAACTCTCCTAGAGATATCATGAAAGCTCCATGACTATACATCAGACGTCTGTCTAAAGCACATGAACTGTGCTTGGCATCTAGTGGATGATCAATAAATAATTGTTAAATAAACAATTATTAATCTGCAGAACTTTAGCACCTTTGCTCTAAACAATGGATTGAATTTCAAAACCCACATAATAAAATAGATCCACGCTCCCTAGCCCACGTCTCTTTCTGTGACTGCAAATGTTTTTAATCGCAGGCAAGGCATTAGCCACATGGCTCTGCATTGTTCGCTCAGCCCTTCTTCATTATGAGAACCTAATTTACGCAGAGAAGGATCTTCAAAAAGGTTATGTGCGCTTTCAGCCCTGGTGGCAGCAGCTGTGAGAAGAAGACAGTCATTAGGCAGAAAGACAGATGAGGATAAAGGGACTCAGTCATCACCACTTCTTCAGAGCATCTTCATGAAGCGCCAGAGTGTCCTGCAGCACTGGGTGGAAGCCACCAAGGTCCAAGGCCTTTCAAGTTAGATTATTTTTTGCCGTTGTCCTCCCTATACTTTGTAGCACTCAGACCTCTATACGCACTAAGCCAACCAACTACTGAAGCAGAGGCAAGAAGATCTGTTAGGAGCTGGCGACAGTGGAGAGGTAGGCTCTCTTTTGTGGCTTTGCTCATGATGAAAGGTATTTAAAGCATTTAGATATTGTAAGTGATAAATATAATCCCATAACTAAATATCCAGAGGAAAAACATTTTTAAAATTGTGAACGTTTGTAAAAACACCGATAATCGTGTTGGGATTACATGTTGATAGAGAAAAAGAGGTCAAGTACCAAGTGTACATACTGGACACCCAGGGGTGGTGGTCAGTCAAGATGGACTCATCTGACCAACTTGGACTAGCATGGGCAAATAGCTGCCACTGTGAGTGTCCTCCTGCCTCACTGGCCCCTTCTCTGGGGTCCCTCACCATCTCCACCATCCAAATGGCTACAATGGGTCAGTGCCCTGATATACATGTCATTCAATTTTTAAAATATTATCACTAAGTATGACCCTAATTTTTGTAATGTGTGTGTGTGTGTGTGACAGAGAGAGAGAAAGGGAGAAAAAAATACAACAAAATTCATAGCCAGGATTATACTGAAAGCTATAGTGAAAGCAATTATATTGAGATTTGGAATTGTGATTTTTTTTTTAATTGTCTTCTTTATATTTTTAGGGTTACCATGGTTTCCCACACTAAGCTATATATTACCTCTATGGCCCAAGAAAAGAAGAGCAAAGATGTCATTTACTGATATAGATACTCTTAAAAGGAAATCAAACTACTAGTCACTCATACCAAATTCATTCCTGGTAGCAATTTTTTAAACCTGATAAACACCAAGTTCAATAAATATGTCTCAAGGGCCTCCTGTGAGCACAGCACAGAGATTACCAAGTAACATAAAGCACACCCCCATCAAGGAGTTTGCAGTCTGGTTGGGTGGTAAGACACACCACCCCACACACTCGCATGTGTACACACACACACACACACACACACACACACACCACCACCACCACCACCACCGCCACCACCATCCTTCAAATCTTTGCTCAAATATCATGGTTCCCCCTGAGATCATGACCACCCTGTTCAATTCTGAAACCCCACCTTCTCCCCAGACACTGGCTTCTCGTACCATCTTACTCTTTCCATACCTCTTAGCACCTGCTTAAAAGCCCTGAAACAGTAGTTCAGGGAGTATTATAGACTGTCAAAGGGGCGGGGGGAAATAGGGACCTAGATGGTTCCAGAAAGTGCTATGGAGGAAGCAGGGAGGGCCAAAGAGGATACCAGACTTGACAGAATTAATATACTTAATCCTCATGCACAGGATCCTCGGGGTGACGGGGAAGACCACAAAGAGCAAGATGATCCAGTTTTTTTTTTTCTTACTGACGTGCATTTCAATCATCAGACCCACCACCTTACCTTGTCATTATGATTTCAGGTATAGGAAAATTCAGGGCCTTAATTCTACTGGATACAAGCTAAGGTTCTGTCATCAACCATCTGCTTGGACTTGAAATCAGGTTCCAAATATGTTACCTCCATGATCCCAGGGTAAGTTATTAATACCCCTAGCCTCAGTTTCCCTACCTACCCAGTGAGATAACAGCAGAGCCACCCATGAGGGGCTGACAATGAGGGTGAGGCAGAGCACTTCACCCATAGCCTGTGCCAAGAGGGAGGAAGGCAGACCTGACCCACCCAGGCAGCCCTCTCGCTGCACCTCTCTCCCTGCCCTCCACTCCCACACACCTGCCCCTGCTCCCACACACCTGCCCCTGCTCCCACACACCTGCCCCTGCTCCCACACACCTGCCTCCGCTCCCACACACCTGCCCCTGCTCCCACACACCTGCCTCCGCTCCCACACACCTGCCCCTGCTCCCACACACCTGCCTCCGCTCCCACACACCTGCCCCTGCTCCCACACACCTGCCCCTGCTCCCACACACCTGCCCCTGCTCCCACACACCTGCCCCTGCTCCCACACACCTGCCCCTTCTCAGTTCTTCTGTGGGCCACTCTGTATCCACACACCACGCAGAGACATTCCCAGCATCTGTGGCCACGTCAGACCCACGTCTTTATGAACCCCGCCCTCACCCCTCCTGGGAGACCCTTGGTCTGTTTTGCTAGTCCCTGTCATCTTCCTGTGAGATGCTTGTCAGGCAGATGCTTGCGGAACGAGCGATGAAACACTGAGTGGACTCACGTGTTCGATGAGTGAAGATGTCCTCAGGATCCCAGGGACATGGAGGAATCCAACTCCACTCAGCTCTGCTTTCCCCCACCCCGCAGCTGGCAGAATACTCCTGGGGCTGCTCAGCGGGTGGAAAGAAAACCCCAGATGACGATGTTCCCTGCAGCCTTCCAGGGGCCCTGAGAAGAGCCATTTTTCTCAGAGAGAGGCCAGGCCCAGCCTCCTCAGCCACAGCGAGGTGGAGAGGTGGGTCTGGGGCAGAGGACATCTCAGGTGCCCTCAGGAAGCAGCTTGAGGAAGGTCACACAGAAGAAGGAAGTGCTAAGTGGCCGATGGCCTGAGGACAAAGTGACCAGGAGACCAACTGGACTGTGGTGTCGAGGCCTCCGTGTTGTTGTAAGCCAGGCCCTGCTCCTCTCAGTAGACCACAAACAAACCAGCAGCACATATGCTCCACAGATTTCTTGAATCCATTTCCCCTCAGTGGGACCACAAAGGTCAAGTGTCTTCTTTGCCCTAAAGGGAAATGGAAGTTTGTGGTATCGGGCCACATGTGTCCGCATCTTCTCTGTGCTTTGGAGATGGGACCGTCCCTGGAGAGACGCATGGGGCCAGTCATTTAGAAATTCAGTTTTACTCCTACCCCCATCCAGCCCCTCAGGCCATACACCACTCCGTCATTACAGTTAGCCTGTTGTCCGTGTCCTCTCCAATCCAAACAAAAACTCAAATAATATTATGAATCTAAAACCAGAAGGAGCCATGTTAATGGTCAGGCAGGCCCCAGAACCGAATGCATTTTTAACTCCTTTTGGAACCAACACTTTTTTGGGATCTCTCTTAAATCTACTTAAAACAGAACCAAGTCTGTTTTCTAATTGTTAAATCTGGAACTAAACTGGGTGGCGGGGGGGGGGGGGGCAGCAGGGGAGACTGTCCTCTGAACCGAGTATGCCAAAAAAAAACTTCTTCATGTCATTTGAGTAAAGCAGTTGTGAAACATTCTGGTGTCACATGCTTTATTTGGAGCAGGGTGGGGCATGGAGGTCTGAAAATAATATTACTAGAGTGAAAAGTTCAAAAAGCAGTGGAAGAGGAAACTTGCACTAGTCAAAGTCGACTCAGTAGTCTGGAATAAATCAGACCAAAGGTCCTCAGTGGGAATGTGCCTCAGTTTGGTAATGTCAGAAGAAGGTCGTGAGCCAGCATCTGGTAAGGCATCCAAGGTCAGAAAGAGGCAAGAGCAAAGGACCAGAGAAAGGACCAGGGTGGGCAGGAAAGAAACAGGCAAATGGTTCAGAAGGCCAATGGAGGCAGGGTCTGAGAGGCTGGAACAAGAACCTGGAGATTAGCAGGAAATGGATAAAAAAAAAAAAAAAAAAAAAAAAAGTAGATAAAAAAATAACCAAGACCCCAAAAGATCTCAATAATGGTGGAAATTCTCTGGTTACTGAAAAGATGAGAGCTGACTGGCCTAGCCAGGCTAGCACGCTGAGAGGGTCAGAAGTTTCCTGGGGGCTAGACTGACCCACAACTGAGCTTCCAAAGGATGTGGATATTCTGCATGTAGCCTATGCTCTCAAAGCATGTGTTTTGAATGAATGAATGAGTTCCTGCAGATTTGAGCTACAGGTTCATCACACACACACACACACACACACACACACACACACAATGTATGGCTCATTCAGACAAGAATAAGTCTTGGGATAATACTGTCTCTAAAAAAATGCTTTGAACTGGTTCCCCCATCCTGCCTTCAAACATTAGACTCTTGATTCTAATAATTAGCTAAATATCTAGTATTGCTCTTTAATGCCACCGGGGGTCTTTAATTCTAAACATAACAAAGGTGATCAAAGGCTGTTTTAAAGACAATATTCAATCTAACAGTTATGCATCTATATACCATGCTGAAGAAGACCTAAAGGAACAGTTGTAGTGTTGGGATCCTTTTCCGAATGTCGCACATATTCTACAATTATTTTTCTGAAAGCACCTCTCAGATCAGATCTCTTTCTGCTCAGAAATGAGTTGATGACCTCCCACTGTCAGTTCAATGAAACCCACATTCTGGCTTTCTTTAGTATGGTCTTCCACTAGCCCTGCCATGTTCTTTCCCGCTAGCTGAGCAGAGATGCCTGCTGTTTTCATCCAAGTCTTACTCTTTTCTACTTTTATGCTTTTTCTCAAGCAGTTCTCCAGCCTGGGATGTCCTGTTCTCATTTCAGTTCCTTGGGTTTAAATTCCACCGATCCCAAATCACAGGCCATCTCTATTGGTCATTGCTAGGTCTCAGAGGCTCCGTCCCGTGCTGTGTTTTCCTGAAATACTACTCCAGGGAATTTTCTGCACACCCTCCCTTGGGGTAGATGGTCACACTTAACCAAATCTCATTCATTTGGAGGAAATTTTCAAATTGTATAGCATTCTCAGGAAGATGCACTTTGTTAACAGAAGAGCAAACTACCAAGATGAGCTAGAAAAAACACACTTTCACCATGGCCTAGAATTGATGACCCAGGGACACTTCTCAAGGACACACAAATCCCTGCACAAAAGC
Source organism: Ictidomys tridecemlineatus (assembly GCF_052094955.1). Classification (NCBI taxonomy): domain Eukaryota; kingdom Metazoa; phylum Chordata; class Mammalia; order Rodentia; family Sciuridae; genus Ictidomys; species Ictidomys tridecemlineatus. The sequence continues at coordinate 121,541,550 of NC_135485.1, forward strand.
ATAAAAGTCATTCTACACAGACAGAGAAAGGGTGTGATGATGAAGCAACAGCACATGGGAGTTTGGAGGGTGATGAAACCTGATTGCAGCATTGGACACGCAAATCCATAAAACTGTTAAAATAAAGAGAACCGAGAATACCAAAAGAATGAAAAAAATCAATCTCACTACATTAAGATTTTTTTTCCATTTTTAAATGTTCTACCAGAGATGTGAAGTATGCATTAATGATTTTTTTTCTGAAAAAAAAAAGTCATCCACCAAGTCTAATTATTGACTTACCTTTTGCATTTGCCCAGGTCCAAGGAGATAAACAGTACTGGCTGTGTCTGGGGAATGAGGGGAGGAGACTGTGGGAAAGAAAATGTTTTATGCTGAACAATACTGTACAGTTTGGAAAACTTTGGCTTCTAGTATATGTAGCACCAGACTTCATTTGCAATTTCCTTTCTCACATTCCTTAAAACAAAACCTTAATACAAATATAACATACAGATTTTATATATAGCTTTTCTTCACCTAACCTAGACCTTTATATTTATTTTTATGCATTCTTTCTTATCTAATTAGTTCATTTATTTCAACTAAACCTGGCTGCAGGTGATGCAGTCGATTGGCCTCAGAGTCATAAAACTATGTGTGTTTTTATCGTTACTATAGTTTTCCAAAGTATGCTGTCATCTCATCATTTGTGACATACTTCATCCAAGGAATAATTCATTTCTGTATTGTGAGAGTTGTTGACCACAGTAAAATCTAGATTTGTGGATCATAAATTTCCGGACATGGTATCTTTTCCATTGTTTCTTCCCATTAATCTAATTTCCATCCTCGCCTAATTCTATAACAATCCTAATTGAAATCCGCAAGGGGTAGTTAAAATCCAGACTCCAGTGAGAAAGGATTTAAGTGAGTTCTTAATGGAACCCGGAGACCAGCCAAATTTAAAAGCAGCCTAATTCCTAGCCAGGTTTTAAAAGACTTTCAACACAGAAAAGGTGCACCCCAGAATCTCCACAGATCTCTGTGAGGGCTATGAGGGCCAGGCCAAGTTTTGGTGCTTTGTTTTTTGTTTTTTTTCTTGGTTTGTTGCCACAGAACATGCAAAGACAAACAAAACATAAAAACTCTCTTCTTATTAACGTTCAGAAAAGCACTTTCACTCAGTCAGTTTATATATTTTAAGTTTTATGGTGTGTCTCTATTTTGCATAACAACAATTGGGATGTACGATCAACAACAAAAATTGACTAAAATGTGGAATTTGGAAAATTCTTAGCAAACCGTTCATGCTAAATTAACCTCCATGCTGAATCAATGTACTCTCTGCCCGTGAAGTCACTGGGTTTTAGAAAAGTAATATTCTAAGCCCCAAAATAAAAGTTTCAGCTAAAGACAAAATTGTTGCCTCAGTTCTCTGCCTCAGTTAAAACTGCTTTAACGGAGGGCAGTGTGATATAAGGAAAATTTAATAATGGCTAGACCAAAACCCAAAATCAATATACAAAAAGGGAGAGGGTCAGCTTTTGCCAATCACATACATCTGTGCTTCCACCGAATGAAAAGCAACTGACCCATTTTCTCCAATTTTGGCTTCTTACTTTTCTTCCTCTGGGAAGGATTTTAATGGTGAGGTACAGGAAGTCCTCCCATGACAAACAAAAGTATCTTTCATGAATTCTTCTACCAATTTCTCACTGGGGAAAAAAAAAAAAAAAAAAAAACCTTAGACAAAAAGTCTGAGGAAATCTCTGCCCAGGATGGAATGTTACTCTGGAAACTTTCAAACGACCATCATAATGAAGAGAAAGCCCACTTCAAACTATTGTTCCCAACAGAGATGATGGATCTGTGTAGATTGGTCAATGTTCTCTTGGACTCACTTATGATCTAGCTGCTAGTGGAGAAAAGGCATAAGCCATGACCAAAAATCAGAGCTTTTTCCTACCTTCCCCTTCTATGAGACCTCAGAGACATGAGTATAAGAGGACAGTAATAAGAATCGGTGATTGAGAAAGACACGGCCTTGGGGAGGTGTATGCAAATAAATACAAATATTTAACATGGAGAGTAATAAACTGGTTTGGAGCGAATAGTGGATATTAAACAAATGGATCACAAAATATTTTAAAGTGTATATTAGTTCTGTTGATGGTCTTATCTTTGTTTTTCAAAAATCAGTAAATATTAAAGCAATCATATAAAGATTTCAAGTGAAACACACAAACTCCCAAAATGTTTTTGCCTTCACTGACAGCAGATAAGGAACTTTGCTCATTACTTGATTAATAAAGGATCTTAAAATTAACTTTTTAAACCAAACTTCTGGCGCTATTTTGATGGCTTAATGTTCATATTTTACATAAACTTCAGACAGGAACGTTCTTTTGGAATCGCCGTGGTTCTCGGCCTTGGGATCTCAGCATGGTGCTGTTGAAAGGGAACCTGGAGGTGATCCGTGTCAAACCTCTTCATCTGAGAGGATGAGAAGACCTGGGGGACTGCGTGCTGACCCAGGAGGACCAAGAGGTAAACGCAGCATCTGACTTTCCTAAGCCAATGCTCACTGCACCACAGCAAGCCAACCACACTGACCTACAGCTTAACTACCTAACAAACCAGAGTGGAAAGGAGAGAGAGAGAGCACCCGTCCTTTTGTTGACTATCATGAGAATGTCATTGTTTTACAATTTTTGTGTCTAAAACCCCAGATAGACACATCCTTGTCCTCTCAGCTTGAAGGAAAAAATAGATGACAAATTATTTGAGAAACAGGAACACTTTCCAAATAGATACTAGAAGTGTTCACTTTATGAATCCTGTTTTGTTAAGTAAAAATTGAATGAACAACTGGAGGTCCAGGATCCTTCAACCCAACTACTTTTTCATTTTTTCTGATAATAATGCATGTTCAGAGAGGAAAATCAAGCAAATACACTCTTAGACTATACAAAGATCTTGGTCCCAAGCCCCAAGATAAGTCTAGGACAGCATTTTTGTTTTGTTTTGTTTTGTTTTGTTTTTGTTTTTTGTTTTGGTACAGAGCCTACTCAGGAGCACTTGGCCACATCCCCAGCCCCATTTTGTATTTCATTGAGAGACAGGGTCTCACTGAGTTGCTTAGTGCCTTGCTTTGGCTTAGGCTGGCTTTGAACTTACAATCCTCCTATCTCAGCCCCTCAAACCACTGGGATGACAGACATGCTCCACCATGCCTGGCTCCCATGATAAGCTACTTATGTCAAAAGGAAGGCTGAGTGGTCTCTGATCCCTGTATTTATAACCCTAGCCCACATCAAAGTCTCTTCTTCAGTTTTCCACTCTGATAACAAGCAAAGGTTAGTCCAGGAAATTGTGTCAAGGAGAAAAAAGAGAAAGTGAAATTCCCTGTAGAGCCTAGAGCTGGTCTAACCTCCTACCACAAGGCCTCTTTAGCACAAGACAAGCTCCAGTTACAATAAAGCTCCATACCTTTATACTGTAGGCCAATAAATATCCTTGAATTCTATTCATCCTTATCTAATTTTCTTGATTGGGTTCCAGGCAAGGAAAAGCAAATCCAAAGCCTTCCTCTCCCATGGAGTCAAACCCGTCATTGAACTCTGCTTAGTGTAGACGAGCATGGACTCACTCAGCTGAGACAAGATCTGAACAGAAACCTACATGCCAGGTGCCCAGCTTCGCCTCTCTCTTGGTTTTGATTGATAGAAATAACCCCTTCCACTGTCTTCATTTGCTTTTGCTCAAGCATGATGAAGAGTATCCATCTTCTCTTCAAACATATAATAAAATCTTATAACTGATCTTGGAAGCAAACCTGGTTCTAGTTTCCTGAGCCATTTGTAGGAGAAGAAATTTAACCTACTCAGCTATCTTTATGCTTTAATGTTTACACTTTATGTAAACAGGACTTCAGGCATGAATTTTCTTTTGGAATTGCCTCGGTTCTCTGCTTTGTGATCTCAGCCATGATCTGCTGTGATCTACTTGGTGGTCTCAGGAGACTGAAGCATGAGGATTGCAAGCTCAAGGTCAGCCTGGACAACATATACCTGGGGGAAAGAAATACAGTCTAGACCACTGAGAACTAAAAATGTAAACACTTCTTTATTCCTTCTCTTGGGTTGCAATGCAATCTCACATTTGCTTTCAAGCTTCCTTTGATATCTACAGTGCATCTCGCCTAGCTCTCTCCTGATGGGGTTCAAGCTCTCAAGATACTACAGTAGACCAAATAATGAGCAACAGCAAGCAAGGTCAGAGCATACCGCTTGATCCAGGAAGGCCAGGCTCTGTCCTCCGCTCTCATAGAATCCTATTCTTTCTTTCTGAAACCTTTTTCCATTCATGCTCAGAACCATTTGGTGGAAATTTTCTAAGTAAAAACTGGATAGCATTTTGTTAGGTCAGGTAGCTCTTTGCTTGGCGGGAAGGGAAGCCAACATGTAAATAGTGTCCCATTGCCAATTTTCTGTTCGGAGAGTGATCTCTCCCTTGAAAGTCTCCAACACCCAAGAGTAAAAGCCCAGATGATTCAGGTTCTGAGTGCATGGGGTCAGGTTGGGTCTGTGGCCACCAACAGGTGCTCCTCTCTGGGAGAAAGGACCACTTCATTGAAATATGTTGATACAGGTCAGTCAGATTTTGTGTCTTCCAGCCTCAGAATGGTGAGAAAATTTTAGCTACTGAGGTTTCATTAACTATAATCACTGAGTCAAGTGTAAGGTACAATACTATCTAGATATTATTTGGAAGAGTTGAATCCAGCTTATCCACGTAAGGAATTTTCTTTTCCTCTGCTTATTCATTCATTGTTATTATACTGTCATTTCCCAGAAAGTAAGTTTAACAATTTAGATTCATTAAAATTGCCGGGATGCCATCCTATCTGAGAGCTAAAACAGTTCTTTTCACCCCGTTAATAGACTTCTCCAACTTTCAGAAAAATTCCTCACTGGGCTGCCCTTTCTTAAGTGGTCGAGCTGAGAACAGGACCCCAATTTCCTGGCTGTTGTGGTTTTATCCCCAGTTGCTCTCGGTTTCAGAATTACATATACATTTTTCGGTGTACCTCTTCGGCTCGGGCTGTGTTATTAAACTATGATTACCTAACAATACTCCCATTAATCACCATGACAGATGGAAACCAGCCCTGGTCATGTTTCTGAACTCAGCGTCAAACAGCCCCAATGCTAATGGGGATGACGCCAGCCATGAATTAGCTCTAAAAGCTTCTGTTTCTGCCCCCACCCCTTTCCTATTACTCGTCATGGCAATACTTTTTTTTCTTGTCACAAGACCCCGTACTTCTATATGGAGCAAATCTTTATGAAATTCTGGGAAGTGGTGTTCTGTTGACAGACCCCATATAATGATGATAAATGATGGACAAGCCAGCAGTCTTAGCACTCTTATTCCCCCAGCAGCCCAAATCCAAGTACATGGAGCATGTCTATAGGCTGAAGCCATGGAAAACTGCAAACTGGAAAAAAGAAAATTCTCCCTTCAACCTCCTTGCATGGACCAGGGGAAAGAAGTGCTACTAAACAGAAAATGTAAATCACCTGTGAGGTAACAGGCTTGAAAGTGTTGAGGGTACACACACAGTTTCTTCACAAAAGACCTTTGTTCTGACTTAACTATGAATGGGGGTGGGGGGCTGGTTCTCCTCACTTTCCCTGAACAAATCACAGCTTGGAGTGACAGTCCCGCATAATAGGGACTGTCCGCGTTTGTTAACAGGGCTCTTTTGGTCTCAGCTATTTGATATCCTGCCTCCTAAGAAGATACCAGATCAGTAGCCACACAACGAACAGGTGATTAGCAGAAGGAACTCATGTAATAGAGAGGCCAGCCCTGAAAAGCACTAAGCAATTAATAAAATATTCTCTGCTGCTCCGCTGCAGGATGCTGAAAAAACATTTCAGAAGGTGGTTTTTCATGGGCTTGTTGGATAAAGGTGTCCTACTCCTCCACTGATCCCATTAAGAGATCAAAAGAGAAAGCACCTGAAAAGAGGGAAGAGTCCAAAAGTCGCTGCTGTTCTTGCTGTTGACATCATGATAGGATCTCACTATTGGTTGGCTCCCTCACTGAGTATTTGTTTGGGTTGGGCGTGAGCTCCTCCAAACGCTCATGTGTGAGACAATGCAAGGCTTAGAGGAGAAATAACTGGGTTGTGAGAGCCTCAACAATTAGTGAATTAGTCACCTGATGGGATTAATTGAAGGCAGATAGGTGTGGCTAGAGGAGGTGGGCATTGGGGTGTGGCTTTGGGGTATATATTTGTATTTGGCCGGTGGAGTCTGTCTCTGCCTACGGATCATCCTGTGAGCTGCTTCCCTACCACACTCTTCCGCCATGATGTCCTGCCTCACCTCGAGCCCTAAGAAATGGAGCTGGCTGTCCATGGAGTGAGACCTCTGAAACTGTGTGCCCCCGAGTAAACTTTTCCTCAACAACTTTTATGGTTAGGTCTTTTAGCCACAGCAGTAAAAAGGCTGACTAAAACAGAACTGAATGCTAAATACAGCTTCAACATCTAATGTAGTAGCCACTAGCCACATGTCAAACTTAATTAAAATTAAATAAAACAAAATTCATGTTCTCAATTGGCTCATGTCAAGGGTTCCATAAGCAACTATGACAAGTGGCTACCATACTGAGTCGTGCAAATGATAGAACATCTTCATCAGTTCTACTAGACAGCTCTGGTAGTCGTTCGCTTACCCACTCAGTAACTATTTATTGAACACAGTGGTCACCAAAACAAAGTTTGCGTACTCAGGGAATTTAGGTCCTACAAGGGAGAGGCAGACAATAAAAAAGTAATAAATAAGTGGCTATGATTGTTTTATTCAGCATTAACTTCAGTGAAGAAAATACGATCTGCTGATCAGGTAGACAGTGACTTGCCTGAGGGAGGAGAGGAGATGGAAGTGTTTTAATCAGGTGGCCAGCGAATCTCCCTCTGCAGAGGTGACTCTGAAAGAAGCAGCCATAGAAATTCAGGGCAAGGCAAGAGAAATGCTCAGGACCTAATGTAGGAACCACCTGGAGCGTGCACAGGACAGGAGGAAGGCAAGTTGGCTGGCAGTGGTAGGAGGTGCCATCAGGTCCTTATTGCTCGTGGGACAGGGTTCAGATTTCATTCTTGAAGGAACCAAATATAATACTCCTTAAAGCTCTCAGTTGAAAAAATAAGGAAATAACCCACTCTGTTCTCGTCCCACCAAAAGTGTTTGCATGGCCTAGATTTGCAGGTAGCGGCTGCCAGGAGCAAAGAAACCCTTATACATATTGGGCACTTGCTCTGAAGCATTTCATGAACATCCATAGCTTCCTATGACGTGTCTTGGAGACTATGAATACAGTTCATGGTGGGGGAGATGGGTAACCAGAGAAGAGAAAGACTCTACCCGATAAATGGCAAGTGAGTGGCTTAGGAAGAATCGTCACACCAACAGCTTGGTGTTTGAGATGGGACAATGTGCAAGACCACACAAATAAGAAGCACAATCATTCTGCCCGTTTATAAGAAAATACTGCCATCATTTGCTTACATTAGCAATAGAATAAAATAGGCTCCTGTGATGGCAGGACACCTGTCAAATCCCTCTTTTACAGGTGAGGAAAGTAAAGCCCAGAGAAGTAATAAGCTACTTTTCGGTGCCATGTAAATTCATCATTTTTTAAAATGAAGTAAGACTGGTTTTATTCATGAACGGAGCAAGTACACTTCTATATTAGAGATGAAACTGGGTATTCAAATCCCCATGAAAGAATACATTGTCTGCTCCCTACAATAGCACTGCTCTGCTCTTTCAGACAAGAAGGCAGCCAGAAGAGTGCTGTGGGCAGGCTGATACTGTGTAAGGTTAGGGAGGAAGCCAAAAAGACCCTTCAATTTCCTATGAAACCTCAAGGGACAGGAGACTTGCTATGGACAACAGGAAGGTCCACAAGGGCAAAGGTGAACTTCCATCTTCTTTTTCATTTTCAAAAATTTTTTATTAGATTTGATTAGTTTTACATGACATTGGAATACACTTGGATCCATCATATATAAATGGAGTATAATTTCTCATTCTTCTGGTTGTACATGGTATAGAATCCCACTATTGGTATAGTTATATATGGACTCAGGGTAATAACGTCTGATTCATTCTACTATCCTTCCTGCCTCCATTCCCCCTCCCTTCCCATCACTCCCCTCTGTGTAATCCAAAGTAACTCTATTCTTTCCTCCCCCCACCACCTTATTGGGAATTAGCATCCACATATTGGAGAATTCATTTGGCCTTTGTTTTTTGGGGATTGGCTTATTTCATTTAGCATGATATTCTCCAGTTCCATCCATTTACTGGCAAATGCCATGATTTCATTCTTTGTTAAGGCTGAGTAATATTTTATCACATTTTTAATCCATTCATCTGTTGAAGGGCACCTAGGTTATTTCCATAGATTAGCTATTGTGAGTTGAGCTGCTACAAACATTGATGTGGCTGCATGACTGTAGTATGCTGATTTTAAGCCCTTTGGATACAAACTTAAGGAGTGGGATAGCTAGGTAGAATGGTGGTTCCATTCCAAGTTTTCTGAGGGATCTCCATTCTGCTTTCCATACTGGTTGCACCAATTTGTATTTATTCCCCCCAGCGATATATGAGTGTACCTTTTTCCCCATATCCTTGCCAATATTTATTGTTGCTTGTATTCTTGATAATTGTCATTCTGGCTAGGGTGAGATGAAATCTTAGAGTAGTTTTTATTTGCATTTCTCCAATTGGTAGACATGATGAACATTTTTTCATATGTTTGTTGATGGATTATATTCCTCCTTCTTTGAAGTGTCTGTTCAGTTCCTTAGCCCATTTATTGATTGGGTTATTTTTGTTGTTGTTGTTGTTAAGTTTTTTGAGTTGTTTATATATCCTGGAGTTTAATGCTCAATCTGAAATACAAATGGTAAAGACTTTTTCCCATTCTGTAGGCCCTCCATTCATGTTATTGCTTGTCTCCTTTGCTGTGAAGAAGCTTTTTAGTTTGATTCCATCCCATTTATTGATTCTGCATTTTCCTTCTTGCACCTTAGAAGTCTTGTTATGGAAGTCAGATCCTAAGCCGACATGGTGAAGATCTGGGCTTACTCTTTCTTCTATTAGGCACAGAGTCTCGAGTCTAGAGCCCCAGTGTTTGATCCACTTTGAGTTGAATTTCATGTTACTCTCTTTCTTTCTTTCCTGACAGTGTCTCACACAATAAAACCTCAGCGTTTTATTTTCAATGGAGAAACAAATTAACCCCATTGTTGTTCAACTTTTCACACATTTATTACACTGGCTATTGTTTTCAAGCATTTTAAGCAAAACTCTCAAGTTGAAATAACAGAAACCTAAAGTAAATAAGAAATGCTTTTTCTCCTTTTAAACACTTTATTCTAAGCCAGGCTCAGTGGTGCATGCCTATAAGCACAGAGGCTCTGGAGGCTGACAAACAAGAGGATCACAGGTTCAAAGCCAGCCTCATCAACAGTGAGGCGCTAAGCAGCTCAGTAAGACCTTATCTCTAAATAAAATACAAAACAGGGCTGGGGATGTGGCTCAGTGGTCAAGTGTTCCTGAGTTCAATCCTCAGTACCAAAAAAAAAAAAAACAACAACAACTTTATTCTAATTAGGTGGTTCATTTTTACTTCCAGATGCTAAGTCGGAAAGTTTTTTTCTCCCTTCTAAGATGTGCCAAGAAGTACAAGTTCTGATTTTTTTGAAGTATTTTCAACATCAGATTCTCTGATATGTTTGTTACCTTGCTAATACACATGAAGAATGAGCAGAAAGGGTACATGCTTAATGACTTAAGTGACAAGACCTAAAGATCAGGATCCCTGGCCCTTCCATGGACTAAATGAGCTTGAGGTAAGATGCTTATATTCCCAGGCTTCTGATCTCCTTCATTCACATGCAGATACCACTGACCATTGGCTGGTTACTGGGATGAAGTTAACACGCAATGCACAAATCAAGATCTTTAGAAAGATTACCAATTAGACAACACAGCAAGATGAATTAGCTCTCCCTCTTCACTTCTTTGAGAAACATCTCTTCTAAACAAAACGTTGGGGTCTCAAAATATGATCCAAGTGAAAAATCAGAGATCATGGGTGAAAGGTACAAATGTCCATTGCAGGGAAAGGTGCCAGGACAGAGAGTCAGAACAGATTCCCACCAGGGTGGGTCTTGTGACCAAAGATCACTGCCCGCTGGTTATGAACAGACCCAGAGCTTCATGGACACCTCAGTATGAGCCACGTGCACCTTATAACAGCAGACCCAAAAACTGTATTGCCAGCGAGAGCAGACCCCAAAATTAAATCTAAGCTAATTATAACCACAGACTCAGGACAAAAGCAGAATAACTATAAACTGTCCAATCAAACCTTAAACATACTGAAAGCAACACCATTGAGATTTTTGAAATGGTGAGAGGAATATACACTATCCTGCTGAGTGTGAATTCTATTCACAACCATTAATTATGTTAAAAAATGAAAACAGAATATACCTTGCAATAAGTACAGATAAAAAAATTACAATTTCAAGTTCAAAATTATAGGATGTAAATTAAATAAGAGCTACTTTTGTACAGAGCATCCATGCTATGGATCCTAAAATAAAATGTGTGAGCAGATGAGCAACCACGATAATAATAATAATACATTTTCCAGCACTAGACATTTCACCAAAATTATTCTGGTTGCAATCTCCAAAAATCCCAACGTCTGGACAAAGAAATGAAATCTCTTCCCCTCCCAAGCTCAGTATTTTCTGTGGAGGATGTGGTTTTATTTGTTGTCAATCCCGGGTCTTGTTGGAACACACTTTCTTAATTCATCCAGAGAGTTGTCAACAGGTTGCCCGACTTGCCCTTGCCTTCCTAGGATGCTGTTCCTTGTGGTTTTATGCAAGAACTCATAAATAACTCGCCTCGCCACTATCTCTGATCTAAAAAGTAAACTGCATTTTTCCTCTGTTTCGGAAAAAATAAAAGTTGTTCAAAATAACAGAGTCACCAGATCAAAGAGGCCTGATCATGTATACAAGCCCAAGAAAGCCATGCCTCACTGAGTCAGAGTCATGAATGGATGGCTTTTGAAAATTCCCTCTTCAGTGGATGCAACAGAAGGCGATATAGATATGTCCGTTTGCTGAAGTCCTCTGTGTATGTGTGCACACGTGTGTGTGCATAGAGATAATAAGAGCTTCACACACGATAATAACACCTGAGATTCCTGACTTCTTGGAAAATATGTTTTTTTTAAATATTTTTTTCAGTTGTAGTTGGACACAATACCTTTATTTATTTACTTGTGTGTGGTGCTGTGGATTGAACCCAGAGCCTTGCACATGCTAAGGGAGGCTAAGGGAGCGCTCTGCCACTGAGCCCCAGCCCCAGCCCCAGAAAATGTTTCTGGATGGACAAGTCACAGTGAGCAATTCTAGAGACCTCGAAAGTCAGGCATCAAGTAAGACCCTCCAACTTTTATAACCCCTCCTTAAGTCGGCTGCCTTCCTGACTCACACATGAGAAGCTGCAGCCTCAAGGAGGCATAGAGAGAGGTAGATCTGGCTGGTGCTGGAACAAGTTAAGGCCAGGCTCTCTCAAAAAATGAGAGGCGTTCCCTGAGCTCCAGTAGGAGAACAAATTCTGGCACCAAGCATTTCAGTTTTTCTGTAGCCACCCTTTTCCTCATGTAGACCCCTCACAACCCTGCCCTTGGCAGCCCGGCCCTGGTGAAGGTTTCTCTGTGATACTTCCAAGTTCTAAGAGCTGTGCTCAGTCCCTCTCAGTGGAGTCTCTTCCTCCCTTATTTTGTATTCGGCTCCTCCCTAGGTGACATGCTTCATTCTTGATCTTGTATATATTTTTTTAAATACCTATTTTTTGAGTATTTCTTGAGTACCTACCATGGAAGTTACTATGTTATATGTGGTTGTCAGAGCTGTAAAGGTAAATAAAACTTAAGGAGCTGGCAATCTAATAGGGAAACAAGAAAAGGTTTTCCATAATGTAAGAAAGAAACAGCACAAGTAGAGGACTACAGGAAAAGGAACGTTTTGTACTGGATGAATTTGGCCGTTTCTTGGGTGATGATGGTTTGAACCTTGACTGGTCAAGATTTCAACTAGAAAAAGAACAAAGGGCACTCCAGACTGAAGCATCAGCTCCTGGTAAAATGAACTACCAAGAAATTAACACAAGTCCAGGGAGCATAGAAAATATTGGAAGGAATTGGTAAGTATAGACAAGAATAGTTAGGAGCAAAAGAATAAATAATATAAAAGGAGGAAGCAGAGCTGGGCATGATGGGGTGGCACACAGCTATAATCCCAGTGACTCAGGAGGCTGAGGCAGGAGGATCACAAGGTCAGGGCCAGCCTCCGAAACTTAATGAGTACCTAATAAAAATTAAAAATAAAAAGGGCTGGGGATGTGGCTCAGTGGTTAAGGGAGGGTTCAATTCCTAGTGAAAAGGAAGGAAACAAAAAAGGAGGCAGTAGAGAATAGATATTGAGGAAGGTTTATATTTATGGAAGGAAGAACAATGAGAAAAAAAGAAAAATTTACTGGAAGAAATGTAAGGAGACTACAATCTCAGAAACCATGAAAGAGCAAGTCTTGAGAAAGTGCAAATATAAACAATTATTTATTTGGCAAATGTATGTTAATGCCTCCTTGTGCCAAAATCCACTGGGTATGTTAAGGACGGAACAGAAAACAAGAAAAACAGGAGTCTTGCTCCTACAGAGCTCACTTTCTAGATAATAATTAGCAATGTTCAATGTCCACTGCCTCTGGAGATGTTCAATAGGATGAGAATAAGCAAATAGTCACTAAGCAATATACAAGTATATTGGCAAATATAATCTTCAATGATCCATCTTCAATAAATTTGAAAGATCAGTAAAGTGGAGCAATAAAGATCACATTTGTGACACACGTCTGTTTTTTCCATAACCTCCTCAGGTCAGTAGCCAACGCTGTTGTATGCAAACAATATCTAGCATTTATTGGTTGGCTGCATATATGAATTAGTGTATGATAGGAGTTTAGGGAATAAGTGTTTGGTGATGAGGTAGCCCAAAAAGAACTCTTCAATTAAGTAAATTCATTTAATGTCTACCTGTTAAATGAGTTAGCAATATGGAGCATTTATTACCTTGGAAGTTGTATTTGCTTACATCAACTCAAATGTACAAAAGACCTCAGAATTAGACCAGAAACCTTGCAACTACTGGAAGAAAACATAGGGTCAACACTCCAACAAATAAGCCCAACAGGTAAAATCAGTAGGATTTCGAAAACTCAGAAAATAATACCAGGAATTAATAAATGGTGTGGCATTAAATTAAAAATCTTCTGTACTACAAAGGAAATGAGCAAGAAGAGAGAGCCTCCAGAATGAAAAAAATCTTGCCAGCTACTCTCCCAACAGATGATTAATACCCAAATTATAAAAAGAACTCAAAAAATCATAATAACCCTGTCACTAACTAGGCAAATGAACTAAACAAACATTTCCCAAAAGAAATACAAATGGCAACCAATATATAAAAAAATGTTCAAAATCTTAGCAATCAGGGAAATGCAAATCAAAACAATACTGAGATTTGGTCTTACTCCAGTTATAATAGCAATCAGCAAGAATACAAATAATAAGTGCTGGCAAGGATCGGGGGCCACACTTATAGATTGTTGGTGGGATTGTAAATTACCACGATCACTATGGAAATTAGTATGGAGCTTCCATACTAGGGAGGGAACCACCATTTGAACTAGGGAGGGAACCACCATTTGATCCAGTACTTATCCAGTAAATACTCCTCAGTATTTACCTAAAAGAACTTATCAGTGTACTATAGTGATATATGCACACCCATGTTTATAGCAGCACAATTCACAATAACTATGTTATAAAACCAGCCCCTATGTGCCCACCAACAGATGAAAGGATAAATAAAGTGTGGTATATATAAATAGTGGGATTTTATTGAGCCATAAAGAAGAACAAATTATGTCATTTGCTGGTAAATGGATGGAACTATAGAACATCATGTTAAGTGAAATAAGCCAGACTCACAATGTTAAGGGTCAGATGTTTTCTGTTATATGTGGAAGATAGAGAGAAAAAGGTGGGAAGAAGGAGTTCATGAAAATAGAAATAGTAGAGGATGGAGATCAGAGGAGGGAGGTGGAGAAGGAAAGGGAAGGTGCTGGCACTGAAATTGTCCACATTATGTTATGTGAACACTATAAAGACATCACAAGGAATCCCACTATTTGTGTAATTATAATGAATATTTTTTTAAAAAAACAGGATTCATTTATGTTAGAGCTTTGACAGAGAATCAATGTCACTATGTGCAATGTGGAATAAGGGAAGTGATATGGGACTGGCCTTATATACTTGTAGAACTGGTAAGGAATGCAATGGAGGACCATTGCCTCTGTGTGTCTGCCGCAGGCCTGAAGTGACTGTAACTCTGAGCACTGGCAGGCAAAGAATGGGTGCAGGTGAAGACATACTGGAGTCTGTAGCTGTGTCTCACCACTCCAAGCCTTAATAGAGATGGGCAGAAAGCGTTGGTATCCTCCATGAACTGTGTACACACCCGACCTAAGATTCAGAGAAACTGAAGGAGGAGATCTGATGGGAGATGGAGGAAGGTGGCATTTGGGGGAACTTAGCTCCAGCTTAGTTAACTCGTGACAAAGCCCTGAAATCCTCCCTGGTCTACATACCTCTTTTAACCATGCTTAACTTCCAAGAAAAACAATGATGAAGTCAGGCTTCTACCTAGCAGTATGCAACTCTCATCCAAGCTGAAACACTAACCTTCTCCCCAAGAAGAAGCAAAATCCCTTTATCCATCTTTTGGTGATCTTTATAGTTTTTCATGTTGATTCTCATTCTCCCTTCAGTATCCTATAACTCAACAACTAAAATACAAGTTTAGATAGTAGGGGAAAAAAAGATGTGTGTGTGTGTGTGTGTGTGGATTCATACCAAAATGAATAAGAAATACTTGTAATATTACCATCCTTTTCACTGCAACTCACCATGTGGTCTGATACTTATGACTTCCTTCTTCCATTTCCCATTCCATGTTCCCTTTGCCATCAGCAAGTACTTCAGCTCGGATACATTCCTCATTGTCCCCATTGTTTAGTAGCAACCCTCAATGAGTCAGAATCAATCACACCCACCAGCCACCAGTACAGGTTTCTGCCTGCCCCCAAATATTGCATATTCATTCAGGAGCTCAAGGGACCAGAGAGCAACTTCAATTTCCAGCTTAATGAAATTATCACTTTGTCCCCAGGTAGATATCATCCCCCTATGGAAACTAAGTCTTCCACACTAAGAGAACCCAAAGTCACTGGGATAGGACGCAAAACTTTCACCACTAAAACTCCACGGTTGGGCTGGGTTATATCTCAGTGGTAGAGCACTTGCCTAGCACATATGAGACACTGGATTTGATCCTCAACACCACATAAAAATAAATAAAAATTTAAAATATTGTATCCATCTACTAAAAAAAATTTAATAAAATTCCAGGGTTAATAGTGAATGGAGCTACTCCCATTTCCACCCCTTTTTCTCCTGGATACATGAATTCTGAATATGAGACAGAAAACACTGTATATAATAGTTGCTGATTTAGTCGAAGGACATTGCCTCTGCCACGTGAGGAGGCTGGCACTCCCAGGCAGCTGGCACTTTAATTGAATCTTTAAAAGCCCATTCCACCATTCTGTCTGGCCAGCTGCTTCAGGGTGTTGGGGAAATTGCTAAGACCAGTGAACTGCATGAGCAGGAACCCATTGCCACACTTCATTGGCTATAAAGAGAGTCCATTGGTCAGAAGTAATACTGCATGGAATGCTACGATGATGAATAGGCATTCTGAAAGCTCACAGATGGTGATTTTGGCAGAAGCAGGGAAGGCAAATCCAAAGTAAGCGTATATTCCAGCAAGAATGAGAATTGCCCCTTCTATAACTGAAGTGGTCTAATGTCATCAATCTGCCAACAGTGGCTGGCTGATACCCTGGGGAGGGATGCAATATTGAAGGCGGAGTGTTGGCCTCTGCTGTTGCCAGTTTGGGGAATCAGCTATGCTGTAGCCCCATTCCTTTTGGTGGATGGAAGTTCATGTGTCACCTCTAGCCCTTCTGCGATGTCCATTTTGTGCATGAGCAGAATGGGCAAAGACAAAGGTGGCTGGGGAAAGAAACAGACTGAACTGCATGGAACCAATCATCTAGTCCACTTGATTGTTTAGAGCATCCTTACTGATGCTACTGTTTGGTGGACATTCCCGTGGGACACACGTCATTTCCACACTGTGCCCATTTGGAAGGTCTGTCCACTTGGTCTCCCTCAGACTTCTCTGTCACTGGTTGCTAATTGTATTGCTTCCAAGTCCTTGAGAATCCAGCCAAATCATTAGTCTTTATCTATGAGCCAGGACATCTGTTTCTTCAAGTCAAATGAGCAAGCAGGCACAGTGCTCAACTTTCCACCCACCAACTACCACCAGGACTCCCGGGGGTGGGGCGTCAGGGCTATTACCATCTACACTCAGGTGATGCCGGCCTATTGTACAGAACCCTCTGAAAACTAGACCCACGTTTTCTAACCCATTTAAGTAGAAAGGGAATTTTTATGCCAGGTTATAAAATGGCTTGCCAAATAAATGGGAAGTTTGAAAAGAGAGACTCAAGGGTAAGCTTCCAGGAATGACTCCCAAAGCCATCACACAGAACCAGGCCACCAAGGAAGCTGCTGCCCCTGCCACGACCAAGAGGCTATAAAATCAGGAAGTCTCCAGAGGAAATTGGAAGCTATAACTCTAGCTATTGGATGCAAAAGTATGTCACCTCTGCCACCATCCACTCCAGCAAAATGCGTCTTCCATCTCTGCTTCTCAACAGCCATAAATCCAGACACAAAACACCAAGGCCTCAGCTACAGCCAACTACAGAAAAATGACCTACTCCACGACTCTGTAATGGAAGAAGCAGAATTGAAAGTCTGCTCTCATGATACTTCATTTTATTTCCATTATCCAAATCTCATACAGGTACCTCTTACTGACTGAACGTACACCACACCCGGGATCCTGGCTGAAAGATATTCCAGGCAAAGTCATTTTTAGCCTCCCAAATTCTATAGAATAGGAAAAGAGACCAAAGAAGGTGGAAGACCACGTTATGCAAGCCGGTTCATGTTATATGACAGAAGAGGGGTGGTTCCAAAGTGAGGTGTTCTCACTTTCTGAGTAACCTGAATATGTTTATAGGCAAAGAAGGAACCAAAGGAGGAGGAGGATTGACACACAAAAGAGAGAGAGATGGTCAAAACACAGGAGGAAAAGAAAAGGAAGAGGTCAACAGATGGATGGAGGTCTCCCAAAGGAGGAGGGGAACTTGGGCCTCCAGAGTAACAAAGAAGTCACAGAAATGTTGAGGTGAAACAAAGAAAATTTGTCAACTGTTGGATGACCCCAAAATCTTCAGTGAAGTGGGAGGCAAAGTCCCCTGCTACCAGTGGGCAGTGAGGGTCTGAGGGTCTTGGTGGAGTGGGAAGACCTGGAAAGTTAGCGAATGGCTTGAGAGTCCATTTCAGATAAGTGAGAGGAGATAGCACTAGGGGCTCAAGTAATAAATAATATGAAGAGTGCGTGCGTGTGTGTGTGTGTGTGTGTGTGTGTGTGTGATGCAAGTATTTAATTAAAAAAACCATTTTCATGTTTGCCAATCTCCTTTCTTAGCTGACAATGTTGAATTAATGCCTACACCAAAGATGGACACATCTCAATCCTAAAGGACTCCTGGACTCTTCTCAGTACATTTCTCCTCTCCCCTGTGTAGGTGCATCTTTAAGATGAAACCAACCTTCAATCTAAGCTCTAAATATACCACTGATAAAGATACCACATGATAAATTAGATGGGAAATATGTATAGTAAAACCAAACAGGCTCTCTATTCACCTCACAGATTGTTTCTTTGGCTGAGAAGAAACCTTTTTTAGTTTGATTCCATCCCATTTATTGATTCTTGATTTTAATTCTTGTGCCGCAAGGAAGTTGGGGCCTAATCCCACATGATGGAGATGAGGGCCTACTTATTCTTCTATTAGACGCAGAGTTTCTGGTTGTATTCCTAAATCCTTGATCCATTTTGAGTTGAGTTTTGTGCATGGTGAGAGATACGGGTTTAATTTCATTGTGTTACATATGGATTTCCAGTTTTCCCAGCACCATTTGTTGAAGAGGCTATCTTTCCCCCAATGCATGTTTTTGGCACCTTTGTCTAATAGAAGATAATTGTAGTCTCTGTGTCCTCTATTCTGTACCATTGGTCTACCAGTCTGTTTCGGTGTCAATACCATGCTGTTTTTGTTACTATTGCTCTGTAGAATCCCCAAAAAAACAAATGCCAAATGTTTTCTCTGATATAAGGAGGCTGATTCATAGTGGATAGGGAGAGGGAGCATGGGAGGAACAGACAAACTCTAGATAGGGCAAAGGGGTTGAGGGGAAGGGAGGGGACATGGAGTTATTAATGATGGTGGAATGTGATGATCATTATTATCCAAAGTACAGGGATGAAGACATGAATTGGTGTGAATATACTGTGCATACAACCAGAGATATGAAAAATTGTGTTCTATATGTGTAATAAGAATTATAATTCATTCTGCTGTCATATATAAATAAAATTTTAAAAATTAAAACAAAAACAAATAGGGACTACCAGAAAATATCCGGAACTCTTATAAATCAACAGTGAAATGTGGGGTCAAGACTCAATGTCAGTTCCCTCAAACTACTTCATTTTCAATAATTCCCCCTGCTACTCCCCCACACACCCTCAGCAATGAGTCTGGCAAAAAAAAAAAAAAACAAGCACTAAGAGAAAATAATTTAGGGCCCATGACAGAGGGTGGAATAATGGGGTACTTTGGGGCTTGATTCTGCAGTTCTCACTCGAAGCCACATAACCACCGTGAGTCAAGAGAAGTCTCATTTAGAGTCACATCAATTAAAGAGAGAAGTTGCCTCCTCTGTCATCTTCAGGGCCCAGCCTCCCTGTCCTCGCGGGACACCACACAATATGACACTAAAACCACCCTGCTGTTTCAGTGGCTGCTCTTTTTCTTCCTAAACTGTGAACTCTTTGAAGGCAAAGATTTAACACAATGTCACAGAGGAAGTGCCTCTTGAATTGGATTTGAAATAATTTTACTAAAAGAAGAGAAAACCTCTAAAACACCAAGAGAGAGATAGAGGAATGAAGTAACTTCATTTAAAATGCCAAAGTCTGGGATGGTCCCCAAAGATCTTTATTTTTGACAAACACCCCACTTGATCTTGATTCTAGCTGGAGAAAGAACACAGTTTATATATGTTTTGGGGGTTTTTTTGGTTGGCTTTTGTTTTGTTTTGTTTTGTTTGTTTTGGTTTGGGTTTTGGTCCTAGGGAATGAACCCAGGGGCTCTCAACCACATCTCTATCCCTTTTGTTATATTTTACTTAGAGACAGGGTCTTGCTAAATTGCTTACGGCCTCACTAAGTTGCTGAGGCTGGCTTTGAAGTCGCCATCCTCCTGCCTCTGCCTCCCAAGCTGCTGGGATCACAGGTGTGCGTACCATGCCCGGCAAGAGTGAAATCTTATCCACAACTGATGTCCAGACCCATCCTGACATGCCGGTCTCTGTGACAGTTTCTCCTCCTCTCCTCCAGTGAAACCTGGTTTAGGGAAGATAGAGAACAGGGCCCCTGGAAGCAAATCACCATAAATGACCATGAAGCTGGAAAGAATGAGTCAGACCAAGTCTGCACCTGATGCCAGGAGGGCACTGAGGATCCAGGATGCAGAGCAGGAGCCCTCCTTCCCACCCCCATGTGCTCTGTGAAGAAGGGCCACCTGGGAGAAAGAAGTAAAATAATGAGCCCTTGAGCCCACAACGGAAAGAAAGCTTCACTCCTTGGAAGGAAGTGGACATTGCTGGTAATGTTCTTAGGATGCAATCAAAAAAGTAGAAACAGCACCCATTGCTTCAGAGAGAATTTCACCAGGGAATTGTCTTAATATTGATTGAAAAGGCAAACAAGAACCCGAGGTAACACAGAAATTGTTACTGCAAGAGGCAGCAACCACCCCTCAGACTAAGGGAATAAAAAGAAGCAACTAGAATTATTAGAAATTGGAAAGCTGAGCTAGAGAGCCTACAGAGTGAGGACCCAGAATCCAAGGAAACGTGCTACATGGCTGGTGCTGGTGTCTCCAGAAGCAGGAGAAAGGAGCCTGTAACACTAGAACTCAGATCTCCAAGGCAGAGCGCTACTATCTGGAAAAGAATCCCTGAAGGAACCTATGAGTCTGATCCTGAAAGTGGAGGGTAAAATTGGAAATGGTGTAAGTTGACATGGAATAAGAATGATAGCCACTGGGGCAATACGGACAAGAACAAGTAGTGAGGAAGGAGCAAGTCTCTTCCTACTCCATTCCTGCAGACTCCTGGTGCCCATGGTTGGCAGAAGCTAGCAGGGAAAGCAGAGTTCTAGCTCCTGCATCACAGTGCACCATATAGAGGGTAGATTTGGAGCCACTGAAACAGCATCAATAGCTATCAATAGCTCAATAATCAAGGTGTTGGTCAAGGGAACACATCACCAGACCACCCCTGGTGAAACAAGAGCAGCCAAAGAGAACTGGCCACCTGGACTGTGTGTGTAAAGGACCTTTCCTGTCTAGCCCAACTGATCCTGTTTTCACACAACTACCGCTAGATGTCCAGTCCAGTAGTCTAAAAGCATACATCAGCGTTTTGCAAACCAGAAGTCTTTATGAATTTATATAAATGTAAGCAAAATGGTTAAGATGTGTTATGTAAAGAGTAAACCCTGGAGACGTTCTAGAACAGTGGTTCACAAAGGGTAGTCATAGCATCCACATCCACTGTGGTCAGGGCCCAACCTCCTGTGCTTTGACAAGCCTTCCATGTGATTCTGAGGCACACTAAAATTAGAGATCCTCCCTCCTAGCACACTTAGTAGCATAATTTATCTGATTTCTGAATCGAAGCATCTTTACTAGCTTCCTCCCTGATGCAAAATTTGCATGTATCTTCTCTGGTTTTCATGTATCATTGATGACTATCATGCCCAAACAAATGACAAATGCTCAAAGCTAAGCACAGAATAAATTATACAAGTGCTCTGTTTCATGTAGTACATGTAAGCATTCTTTCTTGTTTGTATCTATAATTTTTTTTCAGATTTGTCCTATAGTATCACAACCCTTTTTTAAAAAGTATTATTTTCTATTTCATTTTTAGTAATAAGCTAAGTAATTAAGTCCTTTCTAGTTGTTGGAGCAATCCAACATTTCAGAGAATTATTAAATGAACAAATAAAATTCAGTTAATAGGCATAGACATAAAGGAATCAACTTACTAAAATTAAAGTTCTGGAGAGATCAGAGTATATAGCCAGATTTAGAAGGATTAAATACATAATTGTGCTTCTTTTCTCCAACTATCCATGTTATTTTCCATATTAACATTTTTCTCCATGGTTTTACAGGGAGGATAGTGTTGATAAGTGAAAATGCTGGAAAAAAAAGAATCTTAATCCCCAAAAGAGATTTTTCTAAATCAAATGTTGCAAATTGGTGCACAGAAACCAGACAAGGCCAGCAGACATATCTTGTCGGACCTATATATATATACTATTGTGATTATTTACTTGCTTACTTTCTTTTACTATTTGCCAACATTTCAAAATTGGGGGATTTCACATAAAACTCCTGGATTCTGGCTTTTCTGGATCCAGCTACACAAGACTTACATTCTTCCGTGACCAACAGAGCTGAGTCAAATAGCAGCTGCCTCCCAAAGGGAGCACACTCCACAGGCTGCCAAATCCTACCCACCATCCTTCACTCACCCTAGAGCTCATCATTTCTGCTTCGTATCCTAGCTGAAAGGTTTTCAGACTGGAAGAAGCATGTTTCATGAGAAAAAAAGTCATTCTGCAGACTAGGTCCGCCCCAAGCTGCTTTTCTGGGTTACCTCTATTTTCTAACTCCCTGGTCACTCCCCAACCTGCCGCCCTCCAGCTTCTACCCCCAGCATTCTACTCAAATTTCTCTGGCTTTTGTCACTAATGGCACTTTCTTGCCAAATCCAAGGGACTTGTTCCTGTATCATCCTGCTACTCTACAGTACTTTCTCGGCCTTCTTCATCCTTGGGTGCCGGTCCAGTCCTCCCTCTCTCTCTGCTGAGTCAGCCCAGGGCTCTTCAGAGTTGAGTTCACCTCTGTGTCAGGCTCTTGTGACATCCTTGTCTCCACTGTCCTCCCCGTACTTCATAAATCCCAACTCTCATTTAAGAATCTGTCTTCCCACTGAATATTAAAGAGAATGCTTTGTTCATCTCTATACACAGTGTCCACCGAGGGCAGTGGTTGGCACACAGTAAGTACTAATAGTAATAAATAAATAAACGGATTTAATGAACCAAGAATTAAGGAAATTTTTAAGTTTGGTAAGAGTTGGAACGCCCAAATTTCTTACAAAAACTTTTTGTTCCAAAATTTTAGCTTTATCCTGCAGGCCACCTTACATAATACTAATTAAATGAGACGAAGGGGGGAAAAATGTACTTTTCTCCCTTTCTCACTGGACATTTACAAGAGTTTGGATTAATAATGTCCTTTGGCATTTATTGGGATTTTTTTTTTTAAAGAAACTATGCCAAAATGGTTTACAGACCCATTTGCGCAATAATGGAAGGATTCAGAAAAAAAAACTCTGCACTTGGAAGAGAGGAAAAGTGCTCTAGCAATGGAATCCTGAGACTCAGGACAACAGGAACATCCTAAAGGAAGAATAAGACAAGAATGAAATATACATGCCCCAAAGCCCTTTAGGGAGTCGTCTGTGAGCATCAATATAGACTGACTGGAACAAGACCTGGAAGCTGCGGTCACCTCTCATTCTTCTTAGACTTAAGCCATCACCAGTTCCTCCTGGACTAGTAAAGAGGTGACATGCAAAATCATGAATTAGGCTTGAGGGCATTGGTTCCAGGCATGACAATGTCTGAGTTGGCAAGAAGAATGGACTTTGGGAGGGAATCAGTCTTTAGTGGCAGGAAAAGAAAATGTGGCCATCTCACCCTGGAGGCAGACTGCCCTCCAACCTGGCCATTCACACATCACTGTCATTTTGCACACCCATTCATGACATACGTATCTATACATATGACAGACATACATACATACAGAGAAGGCATAATTTAATCAGAAAGAATTTCCCTTCAGGAATTCCAATACATAGACATCTCTCTAAAGTCTGAGTTCAAAGATGGCCCCAGGAAGCCAGGCATGGTGGTGCATGCCTATAATTCCAGCGGCTGGGAAGGCTGAAGCAGGAGGATCGCACATCCAAAGCCAGCCTTAGCAATTTAGCAAGACCCTGTCTCTAAATAAAATATGAAAAAAATGGAGTGGGGCAAGCTTGGGGATGTGGCTCAGTGGTTAAGTTCCCCTGGATCCAATCCCTGGTACAAAAAAAAAAAAAAAAACAAGATGGCCCCAGGAAGCTCTCAACTTCTATCTCCTGTTACTCCAGTACCTCCTGGCTTTCAGGTCACCAAGATAAAATTCCAACGCTCTGTAATGGTTGAATGCTCTTGGTGGTGGGATTAGCTGCTCAACAAAACATCCAAGCATTTTTTCTTTTCCACTAAGCTCCTAGAATCCCAAGACAGACTCACCTCTACATCCCATCTGGGTATCTAGAAACATCTGAATTGTCTGGGTGCATTAGTCCTAGGCCCATGAGAATCTCTAAGCCCTTCAATAAGCCCCTTTCCAATGAACAAAAAGAAGAAGATGCATCCAGTGTCAAGGAGAGTCTACTTTGGTGAAGGGGGACCTCTGATGCCCACTTCCACTCTCCTTCCTTTCTCTTCTCTCCACACCCCAAACCCTCTTTCTTCTTCCTTTCAGTGTCAATTGACTAAACATAGTAAGACCAGAGAACTCTATAGTAAGACTACTGTAAGGACCAGAGAACGGTGAGCATCTCCAACAAACAATGAAAAGGAAAAATGTCAATTCCGTGCCTGCCTTTCTCCCAAAGCAAGGGCCTTGCCTCACCCACCCTGTAGCAGTTCTCCAAAATGACAGTGCTGGAAACTGAAAACATTTCATTAGTCAATGGACACACACATCATGTAGTAATCAGGCAACTGTTATTAGATATACTTAAAAGCATAATTTCAAATATCTCAAATTACTGCCTCATTAGCTTTAAGAATATTCCTCAAATTTATGACAGCTTTTATAATTGATGATTCATCCTTCAAAAAGACCTCTCATAAGGCAAAATTAAGTAACAGAAAGAATGATAGCTAAAACTTCCATTTCGTATGAAAAAGATATTTGAAAGAAATTTGTGATCTTTCTACTAGAGAGAGGATTATTTTGGTGATTGTGTCGCTGACAATAACTAACATTTTCTGAGCATCTCTATTGTCCCCTCTGTTTTCCATTTGATAGCCACCATAGAAATAAGGACATTTCAACTCAGTCCTAACAAAGGAAATTCTAAAATTCACAGACATAGAGTTTTATCTCCAATATCTCAGCTCCTACAGCCAGTGCTTAGAACAATTATATTAATCCTTAGTTTTGAATTCACATAGCTTAGATGGAGAATGGTCTGGCATTCAATGTCCCATCAGAGTTGAGCAGATTGTCTTGAAAGGGCACATTGTTATTGTCACATTGCCAAAAGTGCCTGCCCCACAGCTGACTTTAACCTCAGTTCTACCAAACTCAGCTGCCTGAGCGTGCAGTCCCAAGAATGCAACCGATTGCCTAGTTTTCCAAAACCATTCACCTCCCTTAAGATACTTAAGGGGCAGAGAGTTGAGAGATTAAAAGATTTGAGAGTCCAGAGAGGATTCCGACATCCTGACTTCTGGCAGTTCCTCCTGCCCTGCTTTCCTACAGCCCAGATGGTGCTTAATTGGTGATGAGTGCTAGAAAATCACTTAGCATTATTGAAACTTCTCTACTGCATTGCTTTCTCAGAGCAGCATATACATTATCTCTGTAGCATACATTTGCATTGGGAATTTTCTGGATGCAATTACCCTTTGCAACTAATAAAATAAGATGTAATTATAGATGTACTGTTTGCAGTGCCACTTTACATTTAGGTTGATCTGTTTGTGGCTGTCTGGAATTCCAGATCTGAGTGCTGTTTATTACTTTAAGCCACACATGTTATTTCTGGAGATGGTGTTGCTCACGGGGAGAGTGATCTGGGGCAGCAGGATCACACTCCTTTGGGGCCCTCTCTGACTTTTGGGGCTCTTAGCTCTTAGCCGCACTTTTGACCTTCTCCTAAATTGCTTACTCTGCACAATTCAACCCAAGCAGGGCCCCCTGGTTGCTGCCTGGCACCCACAGTCTAGTGGCCCGACTTTAAATGTCAGTTTAGTGTCTCCTGATTTAAACGAGGGGCAGAGATTTACATGCAGGAACTTCATTAAAAATTTCAGAAGGAGCCCACTAAAACTTGGACATGACCAAGAGCTCTACAGAACTGCCTGCATTTTCTACAAAGAGCATGGATTATTTTTTTTTTAAGAAAAACAGAAAAAGCATTCAATAAGTGTTATGTATAAATTCAAGAGCAAGAAAGGACCTTCCTTTTCAGACATCTCTAACAGGACTCCTGGAGGAACATAAAGACCTACCATGGGGTCCAGGGACTCAGGGAAATTTTAAGGTTATTCACTTCTAGAAACTTCAGTTACTGAAGCAAATCTGACTGAAAACTGTGTCTGAAGATGTGTACAAGGTAACCCTTCATGTTAAAAAAAAAAAATTAAGAATACTTTTATGTAGAGTGTCCAGAAAATAATAAATGGATGAACTTACCTTGGATTTCTCTTGACTTTAACATCTCAAATGCTGAAAGAAATAAGAATATATTATTTTCATATAACTTACATACAGCCTCCAATATACTTTAAATCATCTCTGCTTTACTAATAATACGTAATACAATGCAAGTGCTATGAAAATAGTTGCAATACTATATTATTTAGGAAATAATGACAAGGAAAAGAAGTCTGTACATGTTCAGTACAAACTCAATTTTTTTTTTCAAATACTTTTTTATCCACAGTTGTTTGAATCCAAGGATGCAGAAGCCACAGACATGAAGAGCCAACTGTGCGTGCGCGTCTGCCAAGGAAGTGTGTAAGTCTCATGAATATTCAGAGCTTGCCATAGGAAACACTCTAGCCTATGAGAACAGTATCACTTGGGAGACAAGCCACACAGGGGATCTAGTGCCTCCCCATCAAACAAACAAGGTGGGCCTCAGCGCTCGGTACAAAAGGAAATCAGAAATTCCACCTCAACACAAGGTCCCCATGGATGGCTAAGGCCTGGAAATGATTGAGACATCTCAGGGAAATCAGGCAGGGAGGGGATGATCTCACCAAGGACCAGGTAAGGGGACTTCTTAGTGAAAAGAATCCCAAGGACTGGCAGGGCAGTTAGTCCAGCGTCTCCAAGAACTGTGGAGAAGAATCACCCAGCAAAGGAGACAGAGGATGAGGGCCTGTGAGCTGTGTGGCCAGGGAGCGACTGGGGGCCAGATTGCTAGAGGTATACAGCTCTGAGATGGGCCCTGCTATGGGAAGTTCTAGGAAAGGTTCCAAGTAGGGACACAGAGTTGATGAACAGCTCAGTATTAAGAGTATCAGCCTTGACCTCAGAGAGCCCTTGACAGGAATCCAGCTCTGCTATTCTACCCATGCTTCCTGGGACACCTATGGCATGCCAGTCTCAGGTACCTCCATACACTCCTCCATACAATGGGTTATAATCCTAGTTATAGAATAGAGTGAAATTGGAAGGAATAAATCAGGTGAAGCAGTTATCAGAGTGTACAGCACAAGATAAGAAGCAAGCTGTCAAAAATTTAATTTGCTTTTTTATTTTTTTCAGACAAAGGAAAATATTAAATATTGGTTGAAATAGTCTCAATCACACTTCTGAGGCAGAATTATAAAAAAGAATCAAAGATAACTGGGGGAGAGAACATGGCCTGTAGATGTAATGAAAAAAATCAAATATCAAGAATTTTCTCTGTTTTTCCCTCCCCAGAATGCCATGTAAGTCAGTTAGCATCCTGCACCCTGACAGATGGTTATGAGTGTCAGGAGGGGGACTGTGGGCAAAGAGCATTAAAGAATTCAGGGAGAATTAATGCCCCAGAGATAGATGAGTTTTATTCAATGTGGATAGATCACTTGGTCAAATATAAATTCATTCAGACTTTTTTCAGGTGTCAATAAGCCTTTACCACTAAACACTGTAAGAAGTGCCCAGAACACAAAGATTTAAAAAGTATTCTCACTCCTAGCTCCAGCCCTCAAGGAGGGTACAGTCTAAGATAACATAAGTTAATTTCTCACTCATGTCTGAAGAGCAGGAGAAGCAGGGTCATCTACTCCACATGGTGGCTCAAAGGCCAAGGATGACAGATGCCCCACAGCTGAACACTCTCCAAATTACTAGACCAGTGGAGGAGAGAAGCGGAGGGCTTCACATGGATCCTTACGTGTTTGAGCATCGACATAACTTTCATTCCTTCTGCAACAGACTTTAAGGGAGTTCACGTGCAGAAACTCAACTTCCGAAACTAGGTCTTCCTGAAAACAGAGACAACAATAACGTACAGAACTGCCCCTCATATTTCCTTTTGTAACCAGGCAGGGCTATGTGATGACTAACTGCTGATGACAACACATTTTGGTTTGTTGACATAAGCTGCAACTAAGGAAATGGTGAAGTCTTCCTGAACCAGGCAATGTCTTCCACACAGATTGTGTTCGTCCACTTTCCATTATGGTAACAAAATACCTGATATAATAGACTTTAAAAGAGGAAACACCTGTAATCCCAGTGGCTCTGGAGGCTGAGTCAGGAGACTTGAAAGTTCAAAGCCAGCCTCAGCAATGGTGAAGCACTTAGCACCTCAGTGAGACCCTGTCTCTAAGTAAAATACAAAATAGGGCTTGGGAATGTGGCTCAGTGGTTGAGTGCCCCTGAGTTCAGTCCCTGAACCAAAAATAAAAAGAGAGAGAGAAAGAAAATTATATGCAAAACTACAATTTTGGAGGTTTCAGACCTACTGCTTTTGGGTCTGTGGCAAGGCAGCACATGATGTCAGGAGCATGTGATGGAGCAGAGCAGCTTATCTCATGATGACCAGGAAGCAAAGAGCAGAAAAGGAGAGGTCTGAGCTCCCAATATCCCCTTCAAGGACTCACCCCCAATGACCTCACTTCCTTATACTAAGCCCCACCTTTTAAAGGTTCCACCACCTCTCAATAGCACCATATTCAGGTGGCCAAGACTTTAACCTGTGGGCTGTGGGCTATGGGAATGGGAGACATTCTAGATCCAAACATTTGGAACATCCTTTTTATTTCTGTGTGTGTGTGTCTAGGAGTCATATTCTGCCACTGCCTCCAGGAACTCTTTCTTGAACTCTCAGTAAGGGTGCATGGCTGCCCTCTACCCTCCCCCCCAAGCTCTAAGTTTCCCCTTTTTGGCCAGTCCAAGGCTCACTTTCCAGACTTCTCACTAGGTGGCAAGCTCCACGTGAGCAGAAACCTTGTTCAATGTAATATTCTCAGCCATGGCCCACTGTTCCGCACAAAGCAGGCACCCAAAAGTACACATTGACTAAGTTGATGAATAGATTTACAGAGGCAAGGAGAAGCAAGGTGACAGAAAAGTTTAGACTTTCTGAAATAAGAAAGAGGGAGTCATAGAAGTTTTTGAGCAACAGGATAAAATGATCAAAGCTGAGCTTTTTTATTGTTCTGGTTTGCTTTATGAGTCTTATTAGGTCTTTGGAATAAAATGAAGTTCAGAAACCAGGGTTCTGAAGCCAACTAAAGCAATAATACAAGTAAAAGCAATAAATGCCTAATCTAGGGTTATAGGAGTTAAAATGAAATTGTATTTAGAAAAGCAAACAACAAGACTTCCTTAAAACCCATTCTGAAGGCTGAATGTAACTGGACACATCAAGATCTTTCTGTCTACTTCAAGAGTCTACAGTCCAATATGAAGAGGTGACAAGGTAACAGCTGTGCTATATGATGTTTCTGACTTCTTTCCTAAAAGTTATTTGCCCTGTCTTCTTCATTTTATATATCCTATAAACTGAATATCATGCCTTTACCAAGGCAGGTACTGATTGACCAGATAAATGGATTTACAAGTCCTCTTTTATTGCTTTACAAATAAAAAGTAGGCAGTATACAACTATATACACATATAGTTGGGCAGGAGCATTTCAGGTTCGAAGCCAGCATCAGCAGCTTAGTGAGGCCCTAAGCAATTTAGTGATACCCTGTCTCAAAATATAAAAATTTTTAAAAAGGGCTGGGGATATGGCTCAGGGATGGATCGCCCCTGGGTTCAATCCTTGGTCCCCCCCCCAAAAAAAATCAGATATATAATTATATGTATACATATACATATATGATTATGCCTATATTGTTGTTTCCTTTAATGTCTTTTTCAATATACAAAAGTTATAATAATCATATAGAATTAAATCTTTTCCTTGAATTTCTCTAATCAAATGTTAATCTCCTGTTAATAATCCTTTCTCCAAATCTTTTTCTATCTGACTTATTAATGATATGCATTTTCTTCCTAAAGATATTATTATCCAAACAGATTTCATCAAAGAAGATACGAAATGGCCAGTAAGCACATTAAAAGACCCCAAACATTTTTAGCAATGCAAATCAGGAAAATGCAAATCAAAATTATAAGACAATACCACTTCACATCCACTAGGATAGCTTTCATCAAAAAGAAAGATAACAACAGATATCAACAAGGATGTGGAGAAACTGAAACCCTCATATACTCCTTGGGAAAATAAAATATAGAGCCATTGCTTTGGAAAAGTAAGTACAAGAGTACCTCAAAAAGTCACAGATTCAGGGCTGTGGATGTGGCTCAGTGATTAAGCACCTGGGTTCAATCCCCAGTACCAAAAAATAAAAAAGCTAAATATTCAGTTACCTTTTGACCCAGCAATGTAACTCCTAGGTAGATGCCCAAAAGAAATATAAATACATATCCACAACAAACAATAACAAAAACTTACACACAAATTTGTATAGCAGTATTGTGTAGTCAAAAGGTGAAAATAAATGTCCATCAACTGATAAATGGGTAAACAAAATGTGGTCATACAGTCCATACAATGAAGTATTATGTCACTATAAAAATAGAATGAGTACTGATAAATGTACAACACGGATAAATGTAGAAGCTTATGCTAAATAAAAAAACAATAAAGTCAGTCATAAAAGACCACATTATGGATTCCTTTTATCTGACTTATCTATGAAAGGTAATCTATAAAGTCAGAAAGTAGATTAGTGGTTGAAGAAAGGGGGAGACCAAGGAGGGTGATGGTTAAAGGGTATGGGATTTCTTTTGAAAATAATAAAAATGTTCTAAATTTTTTTAAATATATATATTTTTTTTAGTTGTCAATGGACCTTTTATTTATTTTTTTAATGCACTGTTGAAAATCGAACCCAGTGCCTCACACATGCTAGGCAGGTACTCTACCACTGAGCCACCACCCCAGCCCAATGTTCTAAAATTAATTGTGGTAATGATTGTATATCTCCATAAATACACTAAAAAAATCATTGAACTGTACACTTTAAGTGAATGGATTGTTTGGTGTGTGATTTATATAACAGCAAAGGTGTTACAAAAATATTGTTAAGGTAGCTGTCTCTTTTTTAGAGCATTATAAAGAGTCATTGGGTCCATCCCCACAAAATCATACGTGCATGGAATTTGACTTTGATTCACATTGACCCCTGTCCCCTTCCCTCCTCCTTCCCCCATTCTCTTTTCTGTACTCTACTGGTCTTCCTTTGGCTCATCTATTTACTTATTTTTGATTGGTTCTTTCTACTTGTACATAAATGTGAAATTCCATTTAGTATATTTACATATGCACATAACATGATTTTTTTTAAGAATTCATTCCACATCTCTTCCTCTTTCCCATCCTTCCTCAATCTCCTCCTCCTACTCTACTAATCTTCTCTATATCTTTATGATATCCCATCTCCCCCTACTCTTTCCTTCATTTTGCTCTAGCTTCCACATATGAGAGAAAATACTTCACCCTTGATTTTCTGAGTCTGGCTTATTTCACTTAGCATGCTCTCTGTTTCCATCCATTTACCACCAAATGCCATAATTTCATTCTTATTTATGGTTGCGTAAAACTGCATCATGTATATATATACCACAATTTCTTAATTCATTCATCTAATTTTTTTAATTTTTTACTTTTAGTTGTAGATGGACACAATACCTTCATTTCAATTATTTATTTATTTTTAATGTGGTGCTGTGTTTCAAACCCAGTGCCTTAAGTGTGATAGGCAAGTGCTCTCCCACTGAGCCATAACCCCAGCCCAATTCATTCATCTTTTGACAGGCATCTGGATTGATTCCATGATTTGCTATTGTGAATTATGCTGCTATAAACATGGAGGTGGCTGTATCACTATATTATGCTGATCTTATTTCTTTGGGATAGATACCAAGGAGTGGGGCAACTAGGTCATATGGTGGTTCCATTCCTAGTTTTTTGAGGAATCCCCAAACTGCTTTCCAAAATGGTTGTACTTGTCTGCAGTACCACCAACAATGTACAAGTAAATAAACCATTTTCCCCACATCCAGGCCAGAATTTATTATTATTTATGTTCTTAATAGTTGCCACTTTCTGACTGGAGTGAGATGAAATCTTAGTGTGTCTTTGATTCCCATCTCCCTGATGGCTAGAGATGCTGAACATTTTCTCACATATTTGTTGGCCATTTGTGTTCCTTCTTTTGAGAAGTTTCTGTTTAGTGTTCTGGCCACTTATCAATTGGGTAATTTGTTTTTCAGGTGTTAAGGTTTTTTTAATACTTTACATATTCTGGACATTAGTCCCCTGTCAGAGGAGTAGCTGGCCAAGATTTTCTCCCATTCTGTAGGCTCTCTCTTCACACTCTTAAACATTTCCTTTGCTGTGCAGAAATTTTTAATTTGATAGCATCCCATAAATTATCTCTTTTGTGTGCTTGTTTATATGGACAAAAGGAAAAGAGAAAATAGGGGAAAACCATTTTCAGTGGTGGGAGGTAGGGCATGTTTACACTAACTGATAGTTCAGGAAACAATTCTGGAAAGGATGCATTCAGTATTAATCAGGAGCACTTTGAATACCACAGAAGTGTTTCTTTCTTGCCTCCACTTGTTTCAAACTTTGAATTAAATTTAACTTTGTTTCACTTTACTGAATTTTGGTTCACCCATTTTGATCAAGAGGAAATAAGACAGAGAAATGACAGAGAAAATGTGGCTGGTCTAATTAAGAAAACATTGAGATAAAAATTCTTTCCTAGGGGGGAATGTTAAACTGAAAGATAACTCAATTCTTCCTTTCCTGATATCCCATCCAAACTCCATTTTCTCATGTGCAGAATATGGAAGAGAGTATGTAATTAGATGCTCCTGAACTTCCTCCTAATTCCAAAATTCTATGACTATTTTACAGAATTAAATCATAATATATATATAAATTTAAAATGTATAATATCATTAGCCATCAGGGAAATATAAATCAAAACAAAAAATGAGATATTATTGATTATCTCATCCCAGTTAGAATGACTATTATCAAAAAAAAATTGCAAATTCTGACAAGGATGTGTAGAAAAAGGAACTCATAAACACTGTTGGTGGGAATTACGATTAGCATAGTCATTAAGGAAAACAGTATGGAGGTTCATTAAAAGTGGCGTGGGGGTGGGGGGGGGGACTTGAACTACCATACATGGTCCAATTACCTCACTTCTGGGTATATATCCAGAGTGAATGATATCATCACGCCAAAGAGAAAACATCACACCAGTGTTCATTGTGGCACTATTCACAAAAGCTAAGATACAGAATCAGCTTAGGTACCCATCATTAGATTAATAGATAAAGAAGGTATGGTATACATGCACAGTGGAATACTATTCAGCCACAAAGAAAGAATGAAATCCTGTCATTTGCAACAAAATGGATGGAACTGAAGTATATTATGTTAAGTGAAACAAGTCAGACACCAAGAGACAAGTACCACGTGTTCTCTCTCAAAAATGGAAGATAAAAATAGTCACACGTATAGAATAGTGACAAGTAGATTCTGGGAAAGTTGGTGGGAGGAGTGTGGGTAAAAGGAGACTGGATTTGTCACTGTATGCATAAGTTGAAATACCACACTGAACCCCATTGGTATTTACCATCAATACAAGAATGAAATTATGGGGCTGGAGATGTGGCTCAAGTGATAAGTAGCATGCTCACCTAGCATGCATGAGGCACTGGGTTCAATTCCCAGCACCACATAAAAATAAAAATAAACATATTTAAAAAAAAACAAAAAAAGAATGAAATTATGGCATTTGCAGGTAAATGGATGGAGTTGGAGGATATCATGCTAAGTGAATTAAGCCCATCACAAAAAACAAAGTCCAAATGGTTTCTCTGATATGCGGATTCTGATCCATAATTCAGGGGGTAGGAGGTTTGGGAAGAATGGAAGGACTTTGGATTTGGCAGAGGGGAGTGAGGGAAGGAGAGGAGGTATCAGCATGGGAAGGATGGTGGAATGAGATGGACATTATTCCCCTATGCACATATCTGATTGCATGGATAATGTGACTGCATCATGTACAGCCAGAGAAAAATTAAGTTGTGCTCCATTTATGTGCAATGAATTGAAATGCATTCTGCTGTCATGTGTAACTAATTAGAACAAATAAAAAATTAAAAATGAACAAATAAGATATTTTAAAATAGAGTTATGGTCAAATCTATCAGGATTAAAAGGTAAATTTTAAGATCTATGGGGTGCTCAGATAGAGTCCTCCTCTGGGTTAGTAGACGGAAAAAGATTTCTAAGAGCCTATTGTTCACACTCTTTTACCTAAAATAGGTAAGAATGGGGAAAATTCAACTGAGTGTAACTACGGGTCCTACCACAAAAGTAATGCCAACTAAGACAAGGGTGTGTTTGGCTCAGGTGGACTCATTCCAGTTACCAGGTGAACAGCAACAATCACAAAGATTCACTCCAAAACCATCTGATCTGTTCAGGCCTACGAACGGTGATGGGCCAATTTCTTTCAAATATTATATTTTCTAATGGAATAGGGACTCCGCAAGAATTTTTTCAGGCCAAAGTAATACATTCCATTTCCCCCTTGATAAATTTAGACAAGATGGGGTATGCAGAATCGGAGAGGACTTTGGGACAAGAATGGAATGCAAATTGGCTCCACAGCCCTGGACCTGGGATGCAAACTCTCGGGTACTGGAAACCCAAAGATGTGGCAGTCCCCTGGGAAGCACCACTCTGTAACAGAAGAAGCTAGGAAAGAAATAATAAAAAAAAAAGCCTAATGAGTTACTCAGAAATTGGAAATACTGAACAGTGAGTAGCAATTCAGAGAATTTAAATTGGGGTGAAGAGAAAATGTATTTTACCTATTTCTTCTTTAAAAATCTTGTTTTGAAAGACCAAGGTATCTGGACAAGGTATTAAAATACACTAACACATTCACAATTTAACATTAGAGGTTCACTCTATCATTCTCAATCCTTCAAGAGCTAGTTTCTGCTTTTGCCCGCTATGGAATGAACAAACCAGTCGTAGGAAATGAGATGGGTTGGGTCCACTCACATTGGCTCAGACGGTTTTCCCTCTAGATCTTAGCTGGCTTTTAGAGAAGAGGCACATAAAAATTGTTTCCCTCTCCAATCTATAAATTTAATTTTATTTTACTGTCAGTAGACCTTGACATCAACTTAGCACTTCAGTATTATCCCAGAACTTGCAAAATCTCTCTGCATGGGGCAGCAAAGTGTCCTGTTTTGTGCTTTGAAAAAAAAAATTGATTTCACTTTGGAAAAATGAATAAAACAGCACAAAAAAATTGTGCACTTGTGGACAGGAACAGGAAATGTGCAGGGGGTGGGCAGGAGAAATTTATTGGCCAGTTGTTTTAAGAAAACGTCAAGCCTTATTCAAAATTTCTTAAATGAGCTTTGATAAGATTTGACTCATAGTATAGGACATATAAGGAATGAGGAACTCATGTTTCTGATTTTAAAAAAATGTGACTAGTTCAAGCAATCTGTATTTAAGGCAATAAATTAAATAGAAGCCCACCAAAGTATGCAGACTCAATCTGAATTTCCAAAAACTTCTGCAAATAACAATCAGTTTACAAATTTTTTCAAATGGCAATGTGAGCCCCTTGGAAGCCAATCGGTATGCTATCCTACATTTTCCTAGCAAGGATATCTATATTATACCATTACATTTCTCCTACCTGACTTAAATTAGATACAGTGAGTAGAATTTATGACAAAGATACTTCAAAGGAATTCAAACATTCAATGCATCTATAGGAGAAGAAAAGAAAATCATATATAGTTTAAAGAAGAATAAACAATTCTCAGATAAACTCGCCTATTTCTGTTTACAAATACACTAATAAAATGCATACTCTGAAAAACCCTAAAAGGAAACCTACTAAAATCGGGGGGGGGGGGGAGGGGGAGAACCAAGAATCACTGATAACCATGGTACCTTAAGGAAAAAGGAATTTTCATTAGGTCCTACTAAGTGTCAGCTACCTTGATATATTATATGGCTCAATCCCTTCTATGAATTGAGACCTATGTGTTAACTCCCTATATCCCAGTGGAGGATAAGGAGACCAAGCACTTTGTCCAAGGTCAACCCAACTAGTAAAGTGAGTCAGCTTCCTTGATTTGTTTGTGTTTGTTTCTGTTTTTGAGACAGGGTCTCTGTTGTCCAAGCTGACCTTGAACTCCTGGGCCAAGTGATCCTCCTGCCTCAGCCTCCCAGGTAGCTGGGATTATAGGCGTGTGCCTCTACATCTGGTGCTGATCCAGATTTTGAACTCAAGTCTGCGTGGCTTCAGAGACCACTAAAAATAATCTACAAAAATGTCATGTATTAGTAGACCTAAATACTTGGCCACGTATTGGATTCACTTGACAAGTTTTAAAAAATACTAATAACTGGGCCACAGCTTTGGAGATTTTTATTCAATTGGTCTGGGATGCAGGCTGGGTATTTTTTTTAAAAACTCCCCAGGAGGCTCCTTTGCTGCTGAGGCTGAGGCTCCAGGAACGCATGAGAGGACGTGTGAGTACATGGGTGGTTGAGAGGGTCGAGGCAATACCTGCTGGTATGTGGGGACCCACCCTCTTCCTTCCTCTCATGAAACAGACCCCTTGCATTAAGTGGTATCTAGACTCCGCTGTGAAGAATAGAAAGTTTGGAAACCAGAGACAGGGTGCCAGAAGAGGAGGAAGTGCCCTAAACCAAGGCAAGGTCATCAAAAAGAAGCAGGAGTATGCTAGGTATTTCAAACTTGATTGGAGCCATGTCTTGTGGGACATGAGGGGCTACGGTGGGCCGAACCTGTGAGGCAGGTCCAGAGATGGGGGTCTGCAGGCAGTTAAGTTCAGAGCTGATTTCAGAATCCATAAGAAGTTACTGGTGAGGTCTGAGGCTGGAAGCGTGGTGCTCCACATAACTGTCGCTCTGCGACTGGAAATGTGGGAACACTTCTGCAACATTTTTGCTTAGATTGAAGGGGGAGTGCCTGCAGAGAGAGGGCAGTGAGGCCCATCAGGCAGTGATGGAGTGGGGAAGGCAGAGGTCAGGGGCAGCGCACCAGGACCCTAGCAGAGGGCCGAAGAGATCCCAGGTGCCCTGAGGGTGGGGGGGAGTGACACGACTTAATTGGAGGGTCAGAGACAAGGGGCGAAAGGGATCAAAGGTGGCCTTGAGATTTCACACTCGGTGGGAGCTCGGGAGGAGGAATCAGGTTCCAGAGGGCGTGTGCTGAATTCCATTTCCCATACATTCAGCTTAAGCCACGGTCATGTCATCAACTGTCACAGGAAATGTCCTGGGACAAGTCTGAAGTTAGGAACTGGAGCACGAAAGACTATTTCAAGGTAGAAGTCAAGACTCGGGCCTCGCATTGTCACCATCATGGGTCATTAGAGAGGATCATGGCTGAGCTCTCTGGGGGACAGAAGAAAGACAAAGAAGCACCTCTGCCCATGCTTGAGGGGCCCGTGGAAAAGACAATCACACACAGAAAGGGGCCAGGACAGCCTGTGTTTCACTCAAGGAGGAAAAAGATCCCAAGGGTGGGGGATGATCGAGTTGCACAAAATAACCACAGCGGAAGGCAGGAAATAAAAACCTAGGTGCTGCCCATTACAATTCATTGGCGACCGAAAGAGAAGAAGGTAGCTATTGCACCCATCCACCGTGACGTACAAGCAAGACCACAGCAAGTAGAGGGCGGTGGCGAGAAAGTGGAGGGGGAAGCAGATTCCACTGGCTCAGGCGGTGGGCACTGAAGGAAAGAGGGGAAGAGCTGGGGAGAGCGTGGGCGTCAGCTGAACCCGGGTAAAGGAGAACTGAGAACGTGCACACGCCCAGGAGTTAGAGGTCACCAGGGACACTGTCCATGCTGGAACCGGGGAGAGTGAGAAGGTCAAAAGAAGACAGGTCAAAATGCAACCAGACGGGAGGACAGCAAGATGGTCCCCAAAAAGGACAGATGAGCTTTTTCTTGGCCACAGAAGGAAAGAAGGTAGGATTCATTGAACCCCCTCAAAAAAGATGCAAAGGAAAAAAATGTGGGCACCCGAGAGCATGATGGTCTAGATTTTCTGAGCAAAGCAGAAAACAAGGTACCTCCACTGGGGAGGTGGGGAAAGAGGAGGACCCAGAAGACAGGAGGAAAGCCTGCGATAAGCAGGGGTGGAGCTGGATTTTGAGCTGCAGGCCACCGAGTGGGGACACTTGTCTGGACTCCTTGATGCCAAGAGAGACCACCTGAAATAATCCAGGGACTAGACATCCTCAGACTTAAAATGATCACCTTCTAAGTGCTACCACTCAGAAACAATCTGAGCTCCTGTTTACAGCAGGATCCCGAACCCAAGAAGTCTCCAAACAGAAAGTCCTTCCCAGCTTTCATTTAGGGTTTCAGGAGGGCTTCCAAAGCCTGCAGACCTCAGCCCACCCAGCTCAACCCGCGCTCCCCAGTCGAGCTTCACTGCTATTGAGCTTCACGTGCAGATCTCCCTGGGCCCCAGCAGACAGATGCTCAACTCCACCTGTGTCCTTGAACCGGTCACACAGTGTCGCCTTCTCAACTGGAAAATGAAGGGTGATGACAAAGCCAAGCTGCCTCTGGGACAAAGGGCTGGCGAGGATTAAATAAGCCAATGGCTGAGCAATTTGCAGTTATGAAGCTACAGAAGGGCTTAGTGATCTTCACCGCCTGGCTGAGCACAGTGCACTTCCACAAACACAAAGGCCACATGCAGACCTTCCCAGGTGCCAAAGGCCTGCAGAGAGCTGGCCAAATGAAGCAGAATCCGAAGACAAAAGGAAATCCCTCCACAAAACAAGGCAGGAGGAAAAGGGAGACGTAGAGGAAAGGGATTGGGGGGTTAGAGGGTCATGGAGAATTTCGGCCTCTGAAATGCTCCTGGACAAAGAAGTCATTTCATGTTTCTCTTTGGGTTACGACACCCAAGGGCACACACTGAAGGCGGCATGTTGCTCTTGCAGCCATCTAGGAAACCTATCTGATGGGAAGGGACAGGTCTCTGATAAGCTTTTCTTTCCCAATAAAACCAACCTTTTCAAGGTGTCTATGAAGAATTTCGCTTGCAGAGAAACTTCCTCCAGTCGAACAAGCGAAGCAAGCAAGGCCTCAAGCACGGCAGGTGGACAGCTTCCTTTTTCTACTCAACAGGAGGCTTGCTCCCCACTAAGTTCTTTATAAATTGGAGAGTTTTTAGTTTTTGAAAATATTTCTGCACAAAACTTTTTAACAGAAACTTGTCCCTCCTTGTCCCTACTCTGCAGTGCGAGGTAATGAGCAGCACAGGGGCATTCTATAGATACACTCTTCTTGGAGCTTGGCCACACTCAAACTTGCAGCATAACCTAGGGATGCCCAAGGCTCCAGTTTGAAGGTCCTGGAAGAACACTTCAGGGTCCAGGTGGGCTAACTCTGTAGCCCTGGATATCCATTCTCTCTGATCTCTGCTGTTTCTAAGAGGCTTCAAGAAGTCAGATCTGGTAG
Source organism: Ictidomys tridecemlineatus (assembly GCF_052094955.1). Taxonomy (NCBI): domain Eukaryota; kingdom Metazoa; phylum Chordata; class Mammalia; order Rodentia; family Sciuridae; genus Ictidomys; species Ictidomys tridecemlineatus. Next base: position 121,580,986 of record NC_135485.1, read on the forward strand.
GACTCTTTCATATGTTCAGAGATGAGCAACTGTATGACCAGCCTGGCCTTGTGCCCTCACTGCCCTTTCCGTCACATGGTGCTGGGCTTCCTAAGCTCCAGTGCCGTTGCTGTGGGTTGGTGAGGCCACCACTTCCTGCCTGTGCCCTGCTCTTGGCCAAGGCTTCAGCCCTCACTATTGCCAGCCTCAGACTATCCTCACAGCCTCCACTTCTGAGGGCCAATGCACCCCTCTCCATTTGATGTGGGAAACATCTCTTTTAATGTCTACTTCCTTCCAAGGAGTGAAGGTTTCTTTCTGTTGTGGGCTCAAGGGCTCATTATTTTACTTCTTTCTCCCAGGTGGCCCTTCTTCACAGAGCACATGGGGGTGGGAAGGAGGGCTCCTGCTCTGCATCCTGGATCCCCAGTGCCCTCCTGGCATCAGGTGCAGACTTGGTCTGACTCATTCTTTCCAGCTCCATGTCGTTTATGGTGATTTGCTTCCAGGGGCCCTGTTCTCTATCTTCCCTAAACCAGGTTTCACTGGAGGAGGAGAAACTGTCACAGAGACCGGCATGTCAGGATGGGTCTGGACATCAGTTGTGGATAAGATTTCACTCTTGCCGGGCTTGGTGGCACATACCTGTGATCCCAGCAGCTTGGGAGGCTGAAGCAGGAGGATGGCAACTTCAAAGCCAGCCTCAGCCACTTTGCAAGGCACTAAGCAACTCCCTGAGACCCTGTCTCTAAATGAAATACAAAACTGGGCTGGAGATGTGACTCAGTGGCCAAGTGCCCCTGAGTTCAATCCCTGGTACCAAAAAAAAAAAAAGAAATTTTTTAATTCTTTCTTGAGGATCTTCTGTAACTCAGGCCTGAAGTTTCTTAGGAAGATAACAGAAAAATAACACCTGCCTGGAATCCCTCCTTGAGGTCCAGTTTTCCCCTAGAAAATTCACATTCTTGCCAGAAAATCAGGAAACTAATTAAAAAATTTAACTCTTTGTCCTTCCACATTAAAGTTTAAAAAAAAAATCTATCACCCTGCAGAAAGTCTAATTGTTGCATTGAATTTTATTTTTTTTTCTTTTCTCCCCTTTAGGGCTTAGAATCAAACCCAGGGTCCTTCTCCTGCTAAGCACATATCATGCACTAAGCTATAGCCCAAGCCCGAATTATCCATTTTTAATGGAATCCTCTACACTAGAGATTACCTCTTAAGTAAAAAAAAAAAAAAAAAAAAAAAAAAATCCAAATAAATGAATATGCTTCCAAACTACAGATGGTGTGCTATTTTGCATCATCCAGAAATTCTCACAGAAGATACATCTGGTTTGACATTTAATCCCCACTGATGACAGTGGGGATTTTTGGCTCTTTCTCTATCATTGACCAATATTTTATATAAACTTCAACTGTGAACCTAGACCCAGTAAATCAGCTGTGTCTTTTTGCAGAGCTGGCAAGTTTTGACAGAGACAAATCAGGAGCAGAGGCACTCCTGACAATCTCCCTCTAGATATATGCCCCAACCTTCTCTACTACCAAGTCTCTCTGGACGATGCTGAATCACTGTTGCTCACAGAGGCGATTCAGAGGGCAGCGCGTTCTGCCTGCCTTGAGCATCCTACCTGCCTCGGAAACCACCAGCTCTCTGGGTACCTCCTCAGCTAACAGCCTCCACACGTTACCTGTGAAATATGTGGCCCTTCCCTGGTGGTCCCCAGGCCATTGTCCACATTGGCACCTCCAACCACATGGGGGAAACGTGTCTGAATCTTCCACCTCTCCCTTTCTCTGCCTCTTCATTCTCCGTGTCATCCCCTAGTCTGCAGGTCACAAGGGACCTCCTCCTGTCAAATATATTCTCAGCAAAGCTTCAGGATAAGTCATCTGCACGTGAAGACTGAAGTGTAAGGGACTGACAGGTCTCACTTTTCCCTAATGACATGAATGACCATTAAGCCCCTGTGTGCCTTTAGCTGAAGGTACGACCATTCAGACACCTGCCAGTCTTTCACTCTCTCTGCAATAAACTCTCAATCTCTTCAACTGTTTTCCCAATCTCTAGATCTGACCCCATTACACCCCTCCCCCACCTGTCCCACCTGCCCCACTCATCTTAGTTTTTAATATCTAACCAACTTCACCTTTTATTTTCTGACGGTTACTATATTTGCCCCCCCATCACTATCTCCCAATCCTAAAACATGGCTTCATCTGCTCCCAATAAATTGTACTCTCCAGCTCCTCCTCTAACTTTAAGCAAAATTGTTAAACTTTCTAGGAAAGCTCTTGTTCGTGACCTCTCGAAAGAGAACAAAAGCTATGTCTTCTAAAGTGAGTGCATAGATCGTGCCTCTATCACTGAAAACAGCAAAGGAGAAAAGATAAAGTAGCTGTTGATTCTTGGTCAAGCAAACCAAGTCTGTGTGTTTCTGTACAAGTCTGGAGCATACGATCAAATTAGTTAGCCAAAAGATTACTAGGTTTAACATATGAAGAGCTCATTTTTAAAATTGGTCATTTCCAACAGGAAAAGGCAAAAGTTACATAAAGAAACCATATAGAAAGCAGAAATGTAATAGGTTTCAAAAATGGGGAAATCTTCACCCACACCTAAGTAAAGTTCCAATGAAATGAACACTTTTCAAGTACAAAACCAGAGAAAAAGCAATAATATCCAAAGTGCAGAAGGGTAGAATGAAAGATACCTTTGGAGAGTGCTTTGGTAAAACGAATAGCCTTTGAATGCAAAAAAAATCTAGAAAGTTCCACCTAGGTTCATCCTCAGCTGCTTCTTGATGTCTCTCTCCTTCTCATTGGCTAGGCAAATCCTTTTGGTTGAGGTAGGGGTGCTGGATATCAAACCCAAGGTCTCACACATGCTAAGTAAGCACTCTACCACTGATCTACATCCCCAACCCAAAACATCAACTTGAAGAATAATAAGTAATTCTAGTTCAAGTTTATGAATTGAACACATACAAATTTGCCTTCTCTGTCAATGAAATGTAGTAGGAACTATCCTAGAACACCTACCCCAGTTCTCCTCTCCTCCCTGGGTATTCAACTAAACTTTATTTCTCAGTTTCTCTTGATGAGTCCAGTCAACAAATGTAGGCAGATATGATGTAATATACTTCAACTTCTCTCTGTAAACTGGTTTCCATGTCTCCCTCTTGTTCTTTCTCACTCTGTCTTTATCTTTATCTCTATCTCTCCCCTGCCTGCAAGGCTGAAAGAGAAGGATCATAGCCTTGAGGAGAACTGGCCAGAAGAGCTGCCCAGTCAGGAACATAAGATGGGACTTTGCATGAGGCAGAAATACACTTTTAGTGTATTAAGCCACCAATATTACAGGGTTTATTTGTTACTGCAGCATAGTCTCACCTATCCTGACTAATCCACCAAGTCCCTAGTGAAAGTAAATAAACTCATATAGACATAAACCAATAAACTCATTTTGAAAATGAGAAAGATGAAAGGCAATTCAATAACAGACACAGCAGAGATACCTGCAGCCCCACTACGTGCAGGATTGAGTGGAGGTGGGAAATGACTTTTCCAGAAGAAATCTACAAATGACATCAAGAAGGGAGATGCATGTGAGAAACGGAACTGAAAACAAGAATTCATTGGATGTCTATCCATGGAAAAGTTGGGCCAGTGACCCTGCTCAGAGAGCAATAGGTAAGCCAGTGTTCCACTTATGGGAACAAAATGTATCTATATTTTATAGAGAGCAGGAAAAATAGGAGGCTCTAGGAGAAATGATCCAATGGATTTCCTTAAAGAGAAAATGGAACATAGGAAATTATTAGAGAAATAATGATCAAATTTTCCCAGACCAGAAGAAAGTCTTCTGATGCTTAGGGCCATGGAGTATACTGCACAGGAATTTTTAAGTGGCCTGTTTGGGCTCAGTCTCATAAAATTTTAGAATAGCAAAGAGCAAATAAAGGTAAGTTCAAAGACAATGTTATATGCACACTATCTGGAATTATTGAGGTGGCCACTAACAGAACTGAGAAGTAGAACAATTTTCCATAACTGCCTCCAAAAGAGGCTATTATTAGTAGGGATAGGTGGAGGGCTTGATTTTCATCATAAATCTATATTCTTTTTTAAAAAAACACAATACCTTTATTTTTTACTTATTTATTTTTATGTGGTGCTGAGGATTGAAGCCAGGGCCTGGCACATGCTAGGTGAGCGCTCTACTGCTGAGCCACAACCCCAGCCTCTTCTGTCTACTTTGTGTTTCTTTCTTTCACATGTTCCTATGATGTATTTTTGTTTAAATGTTTAAATAAAGGAAGTGCTACCTACCATCTCTCTAATCAAACTCAATTGTGCCTTATGAATGAGGGAGGGAATTACCCTTCCTTTACAAAACTATCATTTGCAGAAGCAAATCAAGATAATTAACTTCAGATTATGTACTTTTGCAACTATCCATAGGCCTCGCTCACTGGGCACGGTAGTGCATGGCTGTAATCCCAGCTGCTCAGGAGGCTGAGGCAGGAGGATCACAAGTTCAAAGGCAGCTTCAGCAACTTAGTGAGGCACTTAGCAACTCAGCAAGACCCTGTCTCTAAATAAAATATTTTAAAAAGCTGGGTATGTGGCTTAGTGGTCAAGTACATCTGGGTTCAATCCTCAGTACCCTCCTCCCAAAAAATTGACCTAGCCCTTTTTGGTTCTCTCCCTTACCCACATAAAGTCATTGGCAAGGACAAGGATAATCTGTGCCTATGTGTGGTACAGCTGCATTCAGAATCCAAACGGAAGTGATTTAAATTAGTCACCGTATTTTCCCTTCTTCAACAACTATTCATTGAGTTGAATTTAATGTATTTATACCCTGCAACTGTTCAGAGGGGAAAAAAGATTGGAAGTCACTTATAAAACAAATAACATAAAATTCATCAAAATGGGGATTTAATGCCCACTGGTAACGGGGTAATAGAACATGTGGTAACTGTGATTGCACCTGAAACCTACATTTCCTAACAACTGGGGCAAATGGGGAGTCACCAAAATTCTGGTGAAAGAAAACAGAACCAATTCTTGGGAAAGACCTTTGTACTTCTTAAAACACTTTAAGAGGGAAATATCCTGAAGATGGGGGTCACTACACAGAGGGCATTGAGAAACCTGCTTCCAGCAACATCTCAACAAACCCAGAGGAGGAACTGTCCCTTTAACTCTATTACTTATTATCCACCCACATCCCCAGCACACACCCACTCCTCAGTGCCCACCCTGATTAGAGAAGGTGAGTGACAAGTGACTCCTAGACTTGTCTAAGCATACTAACCAACGTCTGCTTGTTTAAAAAAAAAAAAATCCATTTCCCAAGTTGCTTTCATAGAGATTGTGATTTGGTAAATCTGAAGAATCTCCATATCTTACACACTTCCCAGGTGAGCAGGCATGTTTGGGAAAGAGTCTTCAGCTGCAAATAAACTTGTTCCTCCTGTTGATTATACCCTAGCTGTTTCACCTCCCTCAGCCTGACCTCTTCCAGCATCCCAAAGCTGAGACTCTCTCAGAGGACAGCCTGTTCTGACATGCATTTGCAAGAAAGCATCTGAGAAGATAAGGAATGTAACATTTGTTACTTGATGGTCATAACTCGTAACTCCCCCTTCGCTTGTTCTGCAACACTAATTGCATCAGGATTGCCATGAGAATTCACTAGAGGCTCCCCATGAGATACAGCATGCACACAAATTTGATACAAACACATCTGTGCTGATGTGCACATCTTTTTATCATTAGAGATGATATGTCGGCTGCTGCAGAACTTTTTTCAAAGTCATAAGATTTCATCTATTATTTCTGAAGCAAGAGAGGAACAAATCTCCCTGGGGAAAGAGCTACATACAATGGAGCACACATTCGCTTAGCTAGACTCCCATGCTGAATTCATTGCACTTCCAAAACATTCTTGCCTGAACCACTTTTCAAGAAGGCTTTGAGCTACAGAGAACACAAACCCCTTCCATTCACATGGAAATCAGAAAAGGTGCCAGATTTCCCCCACAGGGTGCTGTTTCTCTCCTGCTATTCATGAGAAATGGGGTCCAAGATGTTGCATCGCAGGGAAATTAGAGACTGAAATGGTCACAAAAGCAGAGAGATGTTGAACCTAAGGACAGTTGTGTGAGTTCCAGAACACAGTGGAAAAGCACAAGCCTGAGTCTAGGGAATGGCTCAGCTTTCTCTGCAACGGAGATCGAGAATGTTTCTCAGCTGAAAACATGACAAAAGCAACAGTGGAAAGAAACTCAAGTCGGAGCTTGATAGCATTCTCTTGTCTTGGCCAAATGTTCATTCGGACTGTCCAAATTCATAGAGAATCAAACTGTGCATTTAGCCTAAAGGTGAAGTTTGATCTATAAATAACTAAAAAGATCCATAACCACGGCTTAGGAGTGGGGGCCCTCCAAAATGCATTGTCCATTTACCCCGACATTTCAGGATTCCGTGGATGTAACGGTTTCATAAAAAGTCCCACTGGAAAGGTCAGACCGGCTATGCACATTCCAAATCGGCCTAACCAGTCAAACCCTGGCCGTCTAGAGAGGATTAAGGATTAGTTATCATTTCAATTCTATGAAAGGAGATCTATATTTCTTTTTTAGACACAAAATTCTCCCGAGGACGGTGCTTGCCAATACTCTGAAAAAAAAATAATCTCTCAAAATTCTTGCAACCCACTGTGTTATGATTTCATCTCATGAAATACAACACCTTTACATTAAACCTCATAAAACTAAACCCCCACTGGATCTCTTCCAGACTCAGAGAATAAGCAGCTCTGTTGGTGATGCTCAGAAAAGAGAAACAGCCTCTTCTCTTTGGGCTGGTTCCCACCAACGGGTCCCTTTTGCAGGGAGCAAATTTGCTTTGCTTCTACAAAATATTTACATGTGATTATTCACACACACAATACATCTTGCAAATGCTTTGTGAATGAAAGAACGTGTTCCAACATCTCAGTGTTAATTCCCCTGAAAAGGATCCTTTAAACTGAAATGTATACACATTCACTCTGGTTTTCAATCTGTGGACTTTATCTCTGGGTTTGCTGATGGGTGGTCAAAAGTATAAATATAAAGGTCAGAAAAGACAAAATACTCTTCTGGCTAAAGAGAAATTCACTAGAGTTTCCATGATATTTTTGATTCAAGAACCAGAAATAGTGGCCAGCACGGTGATGCATGCTTATAATCTCAGTGACTCAAGAGCCTACGGCAAGGGGATCCAGAGTTCAAAGCCAGCCTTAGCAACAGCGAGGCACTTAGCAACTCAGTGACACCCTGTCTCAAATAAAATACCAAAAAAAGGATGGGAGATTAGTGTTCTGTCTAACATGTGTGTGGCAAAAACTTGCTCCCAAAATGTAGGCTCTTCACCGCATTGATCATTTCTTTTGCTGAATAGAAACTTCTTAGTTTGAATCCATCCCATTTATTGATTCTTGATTTTTTTCTTGCACTTTAGGAGTCTTGTTAAGGAAGTCAGGACCTGATATTACTCAGCATCAAAATAGAATAAAATTTATGGCATTTGCTGGTAGATGGATGGAGTTGGAGAATATCATGCTAAGCGAAGTAAGCCAATCCCAAAAAACCAAAGGCAGAATGTTCTCAATGATAAGGGGATGCTGATCCATAATGGGGGGCATTGGGAAAATGGAGGAACTGTGATTGGGCAAAGGGGAGGGAGGGGACATGGGGGCAGGCAAGATGGTAGAACGAGATAGACATCATTACCTTTCACATATGGTATGACGTTACATCATATACAACCAGAGAAATGAAAAGTTGTGCTGCAATTGTGTACAATAAATCAAAATGCATTCTGCTGTCATATATATCTAATTAGAATAAATAAATAAATAAATAGGCTAGGGATGTGGCTCAGTGGTTAAGCACCCCTGGGTTCAATCCCCGGTACCAAAAAAAAAAAAGAACCAGAAATTCCTTGATGAATAAAGTGAAATATCTTCATATTACTTGCACACACATTCACACCAAGCAAATCCTCCACCTGCTCTCCTCTGTCGTGATACATTTTTCTCAATGTTTTAATTTTGGACAATGAGGGTATACTTTGATAAAGATCTCACCAGGAAATCAATCAGTGACCAGTAATGCAAAGACTGATACCTCATATATGCTTATTATTATTGTCAGAATCGCTTCCCTTCACCTACTTCAGCCTTTGCATTTGTGTCAAAGGTAGGTCAGAAATCATTAAGGAACTGTCTTTATGTGCCCCACCAAGAATATTCTACAGGAATTCCATATATATTCCCACATGCCCTTTGAAAGCATCATTTTCATGACAGGCATAAATTGATGAAATATCACCCTCGATATCATCATAGGATAAGTCTCCATAACACCCCAGCATATGCTACCTGAAAGAGAGGCTAGTTTCTTGGCCAAGGAAAACTTTTCTCTGGTTGAACAATCACATGATAGGATGGAGTTTCCATTTTACTTAGCATATAACTGTTGAATGCCAACCTTGAACTTTCAGGACGACACCAGAGTATTACTTGGGAATCATATTTGTTCCCTCCCTGTGGGATCTATTCTCAATTCTCAGTTCTAATGCATCCTCGAAAGGGGATTAGTGCAGACTTCAGATCTCCCTTCTCTTTCCTATGTATATATTTTCAAGATCATCATTCAAGATCATCAGGCCATCATCATTTCCAAGTAAAAAGTCTAGGGTGATGGGTCAGTGACATCTAGCTGCAGCTTGGGGATGCCCTTGGTCTGCTGACCCATTTCAGTTTGCCTCCCATAGCATTCAAGTTTATAAGGTGCCCACACCTCCACTGAATCTCAGAAATATATTATTAATCTATCCACAGTAGGCCCTCATACCTGTGAATCCAATCTTTCCATTACTTCCAATTAGTGGTGGTGAATGCTGTGACCTCCATGCTTCTAATGGGATTAAGGGGTCCATGTGAGCCTTTGTCCCTCAAATGACTCTGTGCGCCACAAAAGCTTAAGAGCCACACCTTACGTGTGTACGTTCAGGTTGCCAATTACCTATATTGTAAGACTTTATTCTTCAAAACACCAAAATTTTTCCCACTGGGAATTAGCATCTGCTGGACTTATGTACTGACTCCCTCTAACTGTTCTTTTATTGGGATGTCAATGAAAGACTATGTGAGGCAATAAAACGCTGGTAAAAGACCATGGGCAGTTATCATCCATTCCAGTGCCCTGTTATCAATACAAAACGGCTTGTACACATAAATAAAAACAAATACACATAAATAAAAGCATAATACACATAAATAAAAGCATATTATCTCATTCTCTTCATATGCCGCTAAAATATTTACTGATCTCCCAAAATCTGGCCATAAAGACAAGTTATAACCAAAAACCCAAAATTTATGATATACTCATCATGAAGTATGAGTCCTCAAGACTTCCTCAGTTTTCTTATCTGTAAAATAGAAAAATATGTTTTAGCAGGTTTGGGGTGATTATTAAGTAAGAACAATACCTATGAACGCCTTTTCAATTGAAGTGGCTGTTTTTGTTACTGATGTGCAGTCAAGCCCAAGGCCATTCTTTCCCAAGATCAGTTATTCATTCTACAAATATGTCCTGAGCACCTATTTAGGGTCAGGCACAATGTGATCATAGGAGGACAGTGAGACACAAAGGAAGAGGCATTTCTTTAGGGAACAGAAGGGGAAGGACATGAGAGAAGACTTTCCCAAGGAGATGAGGAAAGACATAAGCCTTAAAGGTTAAGTAAAGGCTCCTCACGTAGCCACACCCCAGCACCACCAAAGACCCAGAGCAGCAGCAAGCACGTTACGTTAGGGCAGTGGTTCTCCATGGGGCAGGGTGTGGGGTGCACTAGGGGACATTTGGCAGCGTCTAGAGACATTTCTGTTTGGCACAACCTGGGAACGAGGTGGAGGGAGGAGGTTCTAAAGGCATCTAGAGGCCAGCCATGCAACCAAGTGTCCCACAGTGCATAACATAGACCCCGACAATAACAACTTGTGTGGCCCAAAGTATTCCTCAAGGTAAGGTTGAGAAATCCTGCCTAGAGGAAAAACAGCAGAAAAGCCTCAGTGCTTATATGTGTTTTGCTTCCAGCAGAGAAGCAAACCCCAGGAATGGAGGTCCTTCCTCTCTGGAGCAGTGTCCACCTCTCAGCATGGAGACATTTAAGAAGCAAAGAGTAGCCATGTGTCTGGGACCGAGGAGCAAGGTCTGCAACGGAGTAAGCACCTGGGCACAGCAGGGAGATGCAGCTGAAGCCCTGGGAGTGGACCAGACAACCCAGAAACAATGGAGGAGTAGTGGAAATGCAAAGGGTCCTGACACAGAGGCCTGGAAACCCCACCACTAAAGAGGCTGGTGGAGGAGGGGGCATCAACCAAGGGAACAGGAGGAAAGGGAGAGAGAACTGAAGGCAATGGATGCTCAAGGAAGGACGTGTTTTCAATGAGTCAAAAACACGTCTTGGGGCTAGGGTTGTGGCTCAGTAGTGGAGCGCTCCCCTAGCATGCAGGAGACGCTGGGTTCCATCCTTAGCACCACATAAAGATATTGTGTCCACCTAAAACTCAAAAATAAATATTGTTTTTAAAAACATGTCTACAGAAAAACCTGCAGGTGATACAACTGCTTTATGCATAGCTTGCTAAAATTTGGTAGTGAGCCAGATATCTTTGGAGGTGAGCAGGTACCTAACCTGTACAAACTGGTACATCCAGACAAAGGAATAGTATCCCATGATGAAAAGAAATGAGCTATCAAGTCTGGCTCAATGGCACCCGCCTGTAATCCCAGCAGCTTGAGAAGCTGAGGCCAGTTCAAAGCCAGCTGCAGCAACTTAACAAGGGCCTAAGCAACTCAAGGGGACCCAGTCTCTAATTAAATGCAAAAAGAGAGAGAGAGAGAGAGAGAGAGGGAGAGAGAGAGAGAGAGAAAGAAAGAAAAGAGCTATCAAACTATATCAAGACATGGAGGAAGCTTAAATGCATACGGCTAAGTAAAAATAGCCAATGTGAAAGTGCTACCTCCTGTGTGATTCCAACTAAATGACATTCTGGAGAAGACAAAACTATGTAAACTAAAAAAGATCAGTAGTTGCCAAGGGCTCAAATGGAAGGAGGAAAGAGTAAGTAGAGCACAGGGGATTTTTAGAACAATAAAACTCTATATGGTACAGCCATGGTGGATATGTGACATTATACACTAGTTACAAACCATAGAACTAAGAGACCCAGAGTGAACCCTAACGTAAACTGTAGGATTTACTTAGTAATGTGTCCGTGTTAGCTCTTCAATTGTAACGAATGTACCAGACTAAAGTAAGAGGCTAATAGTAGAGGAAACTGTGTGCAGGGAAAGAAGAGGCCTGACAGAACTCTCCGTACTTCACACTGAATTGTTCTGTAAACCCAAAACTACTCTATAAACTAAAATCTATTCTTTGTTAAACAGATCAGTGTTGAGTAACTTAAATTCAATTAATATCTGTAAGCTTAAAGGTTGACGCTTTGAAAGAAGCTACATTTTACCTTAAATGCTATAAAATGAAATTTATCTTCAAGAAACCCTCCCAAGCTGGTTCATGCCTGTAATCCCAGCTACTAAGGAGGAAGCTCACAAGTTCAAGAACAGCCTGAGCAACATAACAAGACCCTATCTCAAAGCAAAATTGAAAGAGCTGGGGATATACCTCTACGGTACAGCACTAGCTTAGTATGTGCAAGGTTCTGGGTTCAATTCCCAGTACTGAAAAAGAAAGGAAAGAAGGAAGAAAGGAAGGAAGGAAGGGTGGGTTTAAAAAAGCAAAGAAATCATCTTAAAAGATGTGTGATAAACTATTACATGCCATAGAGAAGTCAATAAAAAAAAATCCAAACTGAATCTACTCAAGTTGATAATTAAAAAATTACGGCAACCTTTGACAGAACTGTTAAGTGAAACATTCAAGGATTGTACTGAGCTAGTTGTAAATTCGTGATGCAGAAATGGAGAAATTCAGTCCATTTCTTCAAGTAGCTGGACTGTGGAAGAATCAAAGAATAATGAGGAATGCAACTAGAGATTGTGGGGTAAGTGTGTTGTGGTTGTTTACCTTAACATAAAGAGAACTCGGATATGTTTATAAACAGCAGGGAAGACCTGTCGCGAAAGAAAAGACTGGAAATACAGTAAAGAAAGGCGATTACGAAAGGAACAAGATCAATGAAAGAGCCATAGCAGAGAACTGACTCAAGTCTTAGAGGAAAGAATAATCTTTTCATAATTTAATAAAGAGATTTTAAAAGATAAGGGGTAGCAAGCAATCATCAAAGGGAAGAGAGCAGCATGTGAGTCAGCTCTGCCTTACAAAATGCCTGAGATAATCAACTTATAAAGAGAAGAGGTTCATATGGGCTCATGGTTTCAGAGGTTTCAGTCACGGTCGTGTGGCCACTGGGCCTGTAGCAGAGAAGTGCATCATGGTGGGAGAATGCATGGCAGAGGAAGGGGCTCACCTCGTGGTAGCTAGGAAATGAGAGAGCAGGAAGGACTAGAGTCCCAATATGTCCTTTAAGGAAATACCTGCGATTACCTAATTTCCTTCCACTAGGCCCCAACCCTTAATGGTTCCACTACCTTCCAATAGTACCACAAACTAGGGACCAAGCCTTAAACACATGGGCCTTTGGTGGATATTCCAAATCCAAGTTTATCAAGTAGCAAAAACAGTTTTTTCTCCTTCACCATGCATGCTGGTTCTTCATCTCAGATTCTAATAGATCAGCATCAGAACCTCAGAAAGCTCACATAGGCCAACTTTGCAAAATAGAATTGTAGATCTGAATTGGGAATCAAGAATCCTTAGGACTTAGTCTCATTCCTCCTAAGCTTCTGTATATCTGCTGCATCTCTACTCCACCAACAGCATTGTTTTCCAGTGATTTGGACAAGCTGTTTGACACTTTGGGGACCTTAGGAACCTCACCTGCAAAACATCAAAAGCCTTAGTCTCCCATCTTAGGTCTGCTCCTGGATGAATTGGGATCCATTCCTCCGTACAGCCAGCCACACTGCAAATGAACCACCATTTCAGTTACGAAGTGAGCCTTCTGGTCAGGGAGATTTTCCTCCTAACATCATGGAGAAGGAAAACAAGTCAACCAAGCAGTGCTCTCCATGGAAAGTTCCAATATCTATCCTCCTCAAAGTCAAAACAACCTCAAAAGATAAACTTCCACTCTGAGGTCAATATGACTCTCAGTATGAGCCCATACAAATGCTAACCAACACTGGGATTCGTCGAATATTTTTAAAGCCCTCTGTTTATGTCAAGGAAAACTGAACTGAGGTAATCACAGAAGGACTAAATCTCTGAAACAAACAAAAAACATTTTAAATGACTTTTTGTGGAGTAAAAATCATTATCCAAAAAAAAACAAAAAAAAAAAAAGTTTGATCTCCTAAGCAGGGAACTTTTTTCATCAGGAGACAACCCTTCCAGAAAAGTGGGAAAGAGAAACGAGGCTAAAACCACATGATCCCATAATGCATTTCTATGCGCTAGAGATCAAGGTTTGAAGACCTAAGGTACCCTATTCCCGTATCCTGGTTAGGGAATTCAACAAAGTATGGCATGGACAGCTGAGTCAGAGGGTTTTTCAAAGGGGAGATATTTCAGCACCATAGTAATGACTTGGCAGCCTTCCCCCAACCTCAGCCTGCACCCTGACACTTTCGATTGCCTCTTCTACAGTCTCAGCCCAAGTCTGGTCAGACTAAAAGTGCCAGAGTCACAAACCACACATCCAAGGCCAAGACCAGGATCACTGCAAAACCCTTGATAATAGGCTCTCGGGAACACTGACGAAATCCGAGGAGAACTGAGAATGCTGCATGTCTCCCAGCCCACCCTCCTGGGGGTTCCTTAAGCCAAGGACGGTGAAGGGTGGGGCTTTGGCGAGATCATGCCTTTGTCTTACGTCCTCCATCCCCTCAGCACTTGACCAGAACCAAAGGACACTTGGTGAGAAGATGACTGTCATGGTGCACATCCTTGCTGAAGAATTTATTCATCTGGTTCAGGGAACTAGAAAGTGGAAAGAGTGTTCACTGCCGAATTTAGGTCTAGAACGTCACAGGGTTGAGGGTGAAGCTCAGTGGTAGAACACTTGCCTGGTAGGCCCAAGACTCTGGATTCTACCCCCAGCTCAGCAAAATAAATAAGTAAATAAAAATCTTTTCAGTAATGCAAGAAGTCAGATTGCCTCAGATCAAATAATAATCAGAAAATAAAACCACACATAATCAAAAACAGCGTCTTTGTCTACTCATGGACTACAAATACGACAGACTAGGTGACTCATAAAAATAGAAATTTACTTCTTGCCACGGACTCATGCCTGGGCCATGATTCAGAAACTGGATGAGGAGGCGATGAGGGATGAAGGAAAGACAAGCAGACACATAAAGAGAAAAGGACAAGGCCAGGTGGCTCAGCCCAGCCCTGGTGAGGCTTGACTGACACCAGAGCTAGCTCAGCACATTTATCATATAGGTTTCCTCAAAAGGTCATTTGTGGGAAAATTTCAGCAAAGCAGGCAATCTCAAGGACGCGGGACTGGCGAGACACTAAGGTCATCTTGTTTTGCTCAGAATTCTCTATCCCTGGAAATCGGTGTCTGAACTCCAGACCTCGACTCAAGACACAAGGCTCTGCACTTTTGCACAGAGTCTTCTCAGGCCCACGTCACCATAGCAACTGGGGCATCTCAATCTGAACCTTCACACAGGCAGCTTGCAGTGCAAACGTAGCCACCAAAAAGTCAGAGGCCGTGATTTGATTCACCGTTCTCCACAGTTTCTCACATTTCAGGAAGTCTGGGAAGTCCAGATGAAGGCACTGACAGGTTTGGTGTCTAGTTAGGTTTACTTGTTGCCTCCAGGATGGCACTTTGCCCCTGTGTCCTCCTGAGCAGATGAGCCCTGTGTCCTCACATGAATGGGAACAAATACACTTCTTCAATCCCTTTTATAAAAGTCCTAACCCCATCCATGAAGGCGCTGCCCTCAAACTTAATCACCACCTAAAGCCTTCACCCCTTAATACCATCACATTGGAGAATAACTTTCAACATAAGAATATTGGGGGACAAATTCAGAACACAGCCAAGAGCGAACATTTTCTGAGATCCTAAAAATGTGCAAGCAAGAAATTGAGGGATGCCAGAAAGAGAAACAAGTTTGCATGCTCACCTGGCCCTGGCTAGAAACATGACTTTCCCTGCTCTCTTGTCTGGTGCATTGACCACACAGGATGGTAGCACAAATAACATCAGGTTGTTTCTTTCAAAGCCACACTAATGGAGAGAGATTATCCTGTGTCTTCAAGAGGTGGATAGAATTGCCGTGTCTCTTGAGTGGAATTACTTACAGCTCCAAAAGGGATTTCTACGGACTTTTTGAAAATATGCCATTAACATTTTATAGTACAAAATAATCCCGATGTGACTTGAGAGAACATAACACATGCTGTCACAGCAAAGTGAAGGGCAAAGATATCCCTGCAAGAACTCAGACTGTCACAGCAAATCCTATGTGCTTGTAAAAGAACGTCTGATGATAACTTGGGGTATTTATCAAAACTGATTCTAACAGTGGTCAGATTTTATTTCTCCTACTATAAATTAAATTCTGCATGCTCATGCCATCTTTTCCTTCCCCTTCCTCTGTTCAACCCTCATGCACTTCACTAACACACACCAACTGCTGTCCATGTTTCCAGTGATAACCAATATGGAATGAATGAAGGAATGGGGTATCAAAGCTGTATCAGGTCGACATCTGTTTAACTATAAATGAATTTAAAAAAAAATAAGAGCCTTGACCACAAAGATTTAAACAGATATGAGTTAATGTTGTCTCTGGCAACAAGAAGTCTAACTGTGGGAACACAAGGGCTGCCAGAGTACTCAGAATTCCACAAGCCTCAGTCTTTCGAATTCCAAGATAACGTTTGCACTTCAACCCCACATCCAGTTTCCAGAAAGGGAGAAGATGAGGAAGCTCCTGGCAGCCTTGTCTTTTTGCATGGGAAGGAATGTTGTCCAGTTGCATCACTACCAGAGCTGAGCCACATGGCCACCAAAGGCACAAGTTGTCCAAGAAAAGTGAGGGTTGAACTCTCAGCCTCTGTAAGAGGGGACGGCAGGGGAGATAGGTCTGGGAATGGGACTGAGTAAGTCAAGTGCTCTTGCTACACGCAGACATACTTCACACTCCACTGGTACTGTTTTGGTTCTGTTTAATTTATTTAGCTCCTGGGGTTATTAATGGTCATCTTCATTTCCTGCTTGAATTTCCAGAACCCAGGGGAGGACCTTGAGTTCCAGCCCTTTCAACCATCTGAAATTGAGGTGAACTGCTCACATTTCTATTTCAAAGTTCTGTCCAATTACATTCATCTCAGTACCAACTTTTGCAAACTGATTCAGTTTGCTAGCAATTTTTTTCTTACTTTGTTTGTAAATGAGGGAGAAAGAATTCAAACTCGGTTGTCTATACTCATCATCTTTAGTTGCTCCCAGAGCTCCTATGACAACAGAGATATACACACACTTCACCATTGGGAAGGATTCCAAAGTATTTGCTCTGTGTAAACTGAAGTCTAAAGTCTGTATAAAATTTGCTTGGCATGTGATAAATACATAAAAAGAAAAAAGAAAAAGAATTATTTTATGTAGTGTTGGCTGTTCTTTTGGAAAAAAATATATATATATATATATATATATATATATATATATATATATATATATATATATATATCACACCCTTACCAAAAATCAGGCCAATTAAAGATTTAAATATTTAAAAGCAAAAATTCTAGAAAGGATGTTAAACTACTGTATGGAATACACATTAGAAAAGAGCTCCTTAAACAAGTCAAAGAAAGCGGAAACTTATAAAGAAAAAGATTGATAATTTTGTCTAAACTATAATTGCTTCTGGATAAAAGAAGAGACCAAAATATAGCTTTAAAAACAAGACCCAGAAGAAGTGAAGATACTTGCAATTCATTTCATTGATTTTAAAAAAAAGAAGAAAAAAAACATGTCATCTAGAATGTATCTATAATGAAGAAAACCACTGCTGGAAGTGGTAGGCAGCATGCCTGGAATCCCAGTGACTCTGGAAATGAAGGCAGGAGGTCTGCAAGTTCAAGACAGTCTCAGTGAACCAGTGAAACCCTGTTTCAAATAAAAAGGGAGGAGGATGTAGTAGTGACAGAGCACCCCTGGGTCCAATCCCCAGTAGCATGAAAGAAAGCAAGAATGGAGGGAGGGAGGGAGGAAGAAAGGATGGAGGAAAGGAGGGAAGAAAAGAAAGTCTATCAGTCTCACACACACACACACAAAAAAAAAAATAATAAAGGAAAACAGGCAATTTGCTCAAGAACATACTAAATGGCCCATAAATGTATAAAAACTATTATAAACCTCATTTGCAATCAGGGAACTGACGAGATCAAATATCATACTCATTCACACCCATCAAATTGGTAAAAATATATTTTTGTCAATACTAAAGTGTAATACTGTGGGAAAATAAGAATTTTCAAATAAATGTAATGTGGGAAGACAGTCTGGACTATCTAGTACATACCCCATGACTCAGCAATCCTATTCCTCAGGCTGTGTCCTGGAAAACATCCCTTAAATGTGCATAAGAAGGTATACAAAGTCATTCTCATTAGCTTGGTTCATAGTAACAAAAATTTAGAAGCAATCTAACTGTCCATCAGGAGAATGTGTAAATAAATTGTTATATATTCATCCAATGGAATAACCATACAAAAATTTAAATGCATGAGATAGAACTCAGGTACCAATGCAGATAAATCTCCAAAACACAATAGAATAAAGACTTGCCACTGTTAATTAAGCTCTGTGCTTTCTACCCTCCACCTGTTTGGATTCATCCATTCCCTTCAAGTCCTTCCTGAAGCATTGATACCCTGGGAATTTTTCCTGTGGTTTCCAATTTTGATTATTCTCTCCAGAGATTTTGATTTGTATCTTTCTTGTGGCACTCACTCCAAACAGCAGCACAATAAATTGTCCTCAAGCACCAGAGTGTCGCTAATAATATTTTCTTTTACTCTTAGATAATGTGATAAGAAAAACCTCATTTTAACATTCATTTGATTACTCCTGAAATTTGTCATACGCTAATTCTTTGCTTATGTTTTTTCTTACTCATATACACCTTTTTTAGGGGGAAGGGGAGGTAACCAGAGATTGAAGCCAAGGGCACTGAACCACTGAGCCACATCCCAGCCCTTTTCTATTCTGAGTCAGTGTATCACTAAGTTGCTTAGAGCCTCACTAAATTGCTGAGGCTGGCTTTGAACTTGAGATCCTCCTGCCTCAGCCTCCCAAGCCGCTGGGATTAAAGTGCAACCAGCTTCATATACAACATTTTAATAGCCTTTTGCAAATAGTTCCTAGTATGCACTAAAATAAATAAATAAACAAATTTGGAGTTAAGTTGAATTAAAAGCTAGAAATTCCAAGTGAATTTACAAAAATCCCTCCAACATAAGTAGTGTACTAAAATATATAAAAACCTATCACTAATACTACAAACTTGCCTGCTGAGGCCCTTACTAATTAGGTGAACGCATTATACACCTTTATTGCTTCCATGATGCTGGGTGGAGGGGGCATGCCTTAAGGTTTAAATAGTTTCTACCAGTTTAAGGAACAAGCAGAATTTGATACAGACAAAAGGATACAGAGGCCAAGAGAGTGCATGCTCGAAGCCACTGCAGCCTACAAAGACTCTAACATGAGAAAGATACTCCTCCTAATAAATCCCAATAAATCTTGAATTCTGCAAATTGTGACCTTATTCCGTTAGTTTAATGTATGTGTCCCTAGAAATGTTAGCCTTATGATTTCTGAGGTTTACAGCAAATAAGCAGACTCATAATTGAAAATATTAAATAAACATAGATAGTCACCTTTCCTTTAGAAAATACAAACTACATTTTCCCTTCAGTTTGTATGTCATTTGGTGGCTCCTGGGTTTTCTATTATTTTTTTGTAAGATTCTAGAGATCACAAGGACCATTTGGAGACAGCTCAGTTTTTGCTAACAGCTTCCAGTAACTTATTCTGCTATTCAAATTCAGAGGTTCAAGTTGGGAATCAACTCTTCAATATTAAAAAAGAAAATACAAAAAAAAAAAAAAAAAGATCTGCTGCTAGAAAACTGGAATTATCAAGATCAGAGCCTGCCACCATTACTCTAATAATTTCCTCCCTTTGTATTTATGAGTAATTTATCACTCTGTCGGGATTTTTGACAGATATTATCAGACAATCCAGATTTTAAGAGCACTTGTTTCCCAGAGTGCTGAGCAGACAGAATCTCTTCTTTGAGGATAATCAGGACATCAGATAGAGCTGCTTATGAGATTTACTCCAGAATGCCACCTACTCAGGATTTAACTGCACTAAACCCAATTGAAAAAAACTGGTTGACTGATTATCAAATTTCATGATTGTCACAGGACACAAGAAGAACCAGAAGGGAGAGGTAGCCGTATTTCCACTGCTCTCTCCCTTCATAGGTAAATGCTATCGTAAACAAACACATTATTCAGTTAGAAAGCAAAACCAAGAATCATAATGTAGCACTACCCCAAAATATTATGCTTCCTCTCCATATTCCACCAGCTTATAAGTTATATTTTCATAGCTACAAATTTATATGGAAATTCATCTATGGATGTCATAAAGTGTTTGAGGTGTGTTTCTACTTTTGTCCACTTGAGGTTTTGTTTTTGTTTTTAGTGTCACATAAAATAAATGAGACTTCGTTCTAAATCTGCAATTATCATGAGTAAATATATCTCACAGAGTTTTAAAAAAAGAAAAAAAACAACTAACCTAAACCAGACTTTGGTTTATATTGAAAAGGTCCCTTGGGAACTGAATTTTACATTTGAGACCCTGATTTAGCTAAAAGATTTATAAGGGGCACATGTAGAAATACAAGTCCCCGTTGGGTGATGAACCAGGGCTGAGATATAATTATGATTCTCTCTGCTCTCCATTCCGCTGGAAACTGTTCCCAGGAGCCCAGAGGCATCTTGGTCATCAAGGAAGAACATAAATGTTCTTTCTATGCCATATGACCACCTGGGTCACCCTCCCAATCTCCAACACCAAGCCTAGAGGTCATTAGAAGATGACGCACAAATCTTTTCAGATATTAAATTAATGGGAGTACTCACTTGACTTGGAACCAATTTATGCCAATGGTATGTTTTGAAGAGCTAGAAGCCATATTTAGTTGGACCTTTCTGCACATTATCATTCCAGGCTGTTGCTCAGTTCAATCCATCCTAAGTGCAGTGGTCTAAATGAAAAATTATGTTCCCAAGTAACATGTGTAAAACAGCCCAGGAATGGAAAATTGAAATTTTCCTTGTAAAAAAAAATAAAATTGCTTAGCAACTTGCTCAAATTTCTCAAGAGTGAGGTAATGCTCTGAGAGGCCTGATCTTGGCAGCCTATCCCCTTTGAAAATGTCCCCAAGTCATCACCTTATGATAGAGGGGCAGGGGTGCCCATTCACCAATCCACAGGGGATGCCATAATTTTCTTACAGGTGTTTAAAAAAAACTACTGCCTGTTTGCAGTGGTGTTGGGTGGTGTCTCAGTGGCCATTGTGGCTGCTGACATTTAACTATCACAGCAAAGAACTGGGCCACCTGGAATACCCTTTAAGGAGTCTATTAATCAACAGCCAGGGTCTCAAGAACACAAGGGTTAAGTATCAGAATGCAGTCACACAACAAAAACAACATTAAGCAAAGAGATTGTAGGAAAGAAAGTGTCTGGCTCCTTCTCTTGATGACATCCTCCCCATCCACCTGCCAGCCTCATAACATACCCTCATCCTGCTTGAGAGAGGTTGCACAGATGAATGCATCAGGGTCTCAGTCTTGCAAAACTGGAATATCCACTCTTCTCACGAAAGCTGCTATGTTACCAGTTATCTCTCTCTTAAAAAAAAAAAAATACACGTTCTGCACCCATATTTTGTACACTCACAGCAGAAGGTGTAAAACGTCAGAAATATAGAAATATATCCAAGAACATTAGCAAGGTGTTGTTCTGGATCTGGTGGTCAAGTTAGTTCCATATGGAGAGACAATTTTAAATTATTATTGTATTCCTGTTTAGTCCCGTTGAATAAAACATTGATCATCACTAACTGTTTATTCAGTAAAGTAATATTGTTGACATATTTTTCTAGAAACTTTTCTATACTTTCACTGAAATAATTTCACTGCTGTGAGTGTATCGACCGACACGCCGTTATTTTTATTTTTCATAATTATTTTATCCTATTTTATCACATTCAATGTGAGGCTTGTCTCATATGTTAATATCATAAAGTGTTTTTATAAAAATGACCCTATTTTAGGGATACTTCAAACCTCAGGTTTTCTCTTCATCATAATAAGATCTCACTGCTAATTTGTGTAAGGATCTGTTCACCAACAAGTCCTCCATTTGCCGGTGGGCTTTTCATTAGGAAAATGATCAGTAGGTTCACAAATATTCCTTATGGTTTCAGGGATAAAGCAGTCTGATCCATGAATCATAAACCATATGAGATATGATATAAAACTGCCCTGTGATGGCTGCAGAAGTAACAGGTGAAGTTTTCCCTTAATTGCCAACCTTTCTTCTGGTCATCAACATCATTTCCTCTGACTTGAATTAAAAGAGTGCAGTGTTTGAACTTATTTATGCCTCATTCTCGGTCTTAGAAGACTAGCTTTGTGTTCTTGGGAGTGAGACAGTCAAAGGCCAAGGATTATAATCGCCACTATACTTTGCCCAGAAAGGACAGTTTTTATCCTAGGTATTCAGATAAGTTGGTCCTCATAAAAAAAAAAAACAACAACAACTGATGGCTGGGAGCAGTGGTGCATGCCTATAACCCCAGGGACTTGGGAGGCGGAGGCAGGAGGATAGCAGGTTCAAGGCTAGCCTCAGCAACTTAGTGAGGATGTAAGCAACCTAGGAAGACCTTACCTCAAAATAAAAAACAAAAAGGGCTGGAGATATTGCTCAGTGGTGAAGCACCTCTGGGTCTAATCCCTAGTACAAAAAAAAAAAAAAGGAAAGAAAGAAAAGAAAAGAAAAAAGAAAAACAATTGATGGTGAACATGAATTTCATGGAAGCAGAAGTATTCTTTTCTTAAAAAATATTTCTTTAGTTTTCAATGGACCTTTATTTTACTTATTTATATGTGGTGCCAAGAATCGAACCCAGTGCCTCAACACATTCTGGACAAATGCTCTACCACGGAGCCACTACTCCAGCCCCAGCAGAAGTATTCGTAATAACTGATCTTTCAAAATTACTAGTGATATGAAAAAGTGAGAAGGAACACAGGATCTGAAGCAGATGCAAATAAAGATAATGTAAGTACCCACCACACAAGGACAGTGGTGACATTGGAAAGAAGGGTACATATGAGAAAGGGAAAGCCAGATGCAGGCTCCACCAAATGAGCAATCAATGATGGGTGAAACCAAGCCACGCACCGTTCGTCAAAGCAGGACAATCCTTCTGCTCCTAAATAAGAGCCTATTGCACCCAAGAGTTTGTAGATATCAATAAATGAGAAGGGCAAAGAAATAGTAATAACAATAAAAGATTATGCCTCATTGGATACAAGTAATCGGCAAGGTAATAGCCTGCCCATAGGTCATAAATAAGCAATGGTAATATTGTCTACACAGGATAGAAAGAGCAGTTCATGGAGCCATAGAGAGTGAACCTGTTGGCTTTTTGCAAATATCTGCAATTATCTGCCCCTAGCTAGTTGGGAATGAAGAATCATCACTGCACAGTTGGCAGCTGTTTCCCATAGGAGTGCCTTTCAGTTGCAATGAAAACTCCCTGCATTGCTGATGAGTATGAAATCCCCAAAGACAGTCCTAAGCTTAAGACATCCTGGTGTGATCCTCTGCTCACGCACATGGGAACTCAGTGGCTTGTCTCAATCTGAAGTAGCAAAAGTACTGATGTGCCCATGCATTATGGTGTCGCTGTCCTCTCATGTTTAACTTTTTGGGGTTTTTTTAGTCAAATGCTGCTTTGGCTTCCCAAAGAAGACCCCCTTGAATAAAGAAATGCATTTCTGTTCATTTCACTGAGATTCATTTGGAGAGTGAGTACTTATTCTGTGGATATGAAAAAAAGAGACCATCATATATTTTTTTATTCCTGAATAAAAAGTGTCCACTCTACAGGAATAGAGGAGGTCAGAAATTTCCTAGGATTGCAACTTCAGTCCTTTATGATTTTCTTTTGCTTTTTCTCCCTTTTAACTTTGATTCTTTCTTTCTGACTGGCATTAGGACAGTTCCACACCTTTGTGTATACAATTCATGGTCAAGTGGAGCTTTGGTAACTATTCAGTCAGCTTGAGTAATGCGGATGATCAGAGTGGACTTTCATTGTGTTCAAGGACCTCAGTCCAGACGATTAAACATGGCTGCCCAAGGCTGCATGGATCTTCCAACGTGGACCAAACGTTCTCCCACTAACACTC